>NC_081406.1:472486399-473197899 GCF_030272615.1 Cryptomeria japonica | reverse complement strand
ACGGAGATGGACCAACTCTTGGTTTAGGTTATCCTCATCGCAAATACGATAGGCTCTCAAGGCAAGGGTTTTAAGAATGGCAATTTTTTGGCTCAAGTGGTGATGAGAGGAAGAATGAAGGTAGCGATCTATATGGGTCACTTTGCGATAAACTCATCGACCTAGAGACCCATCAGGCTTATTTATGAGAAGGATGTCAAGGAATGAAAGTTGGTTACTAGATTCGACCTCCTTGGTGAAGGAGATACAAGGAGAAATGTTGTTAAGGTGGGTATGGAACTCTTATAACTTCTCAAGACCATGTGGCCAACAAAAATTGGTGTCATCCACATATCGTTTCCACCACTTTGGTCTGAGAGGGAAGGAGAAAAGAGCCACTTCTTCAAAGTGCTCTATGTAGAGATTAGCAATGACAGGAGAAAGAGGGGAACCCATGGCCACACCATCTACTTGCTCATAGATGACCTCTTGGAAGGAGAAAAAAGTGGATCTAAGGCAAAGTTCAACAAGAGAAGCAATTTCATCATTGGATTTTTTTCTGACAATCTCAATTGAGTCAAGAATGGGGACTTTGGTGAAGAGAGAGACCATGTCAAAGCTAACTAAAAGATCCCCACTCTCTAACCTCTTGTCCTTGATGAAATCAATGAAATGAGGAGAATCTTTGATGAAGGACTCACGTTTCCCAACTAGGGGAGAGATCAGTTTGGTGAGGAATGAAGCCAACTTGTAGGTAGGGGAGCCTATGGTGTCCACTATGGGTCTAAGCGGGATGCCATCCTTATGGATTTTGGGAACACCATAGATGCGAGGAGTAATTTACTTGGAAGGGCACAAGTGCTTCTTGGTCTCCATGTCAAAAGAGGAGGAAGCCACTGCTGATTTGACCTTCCTTAAAATTTTTGAGCATGGATTGCGAGAAAGCGTTTTGTAGCTACTCGTGTCAGAGAGGAGGGCCAACATTTTGGAAATGTAATCCGCTCTATCCATCATGACTGTGGCATTCCCCTTATCTGCTTTGGTCATGATGAGGTCATTGTTTCTCATGAGATTGTTAAAGGCCTTAAGCTCGGATTGGGGAAACTGGTCGTTCATTCATCACTAGAATTAAATAGCACAATGCTGACATCAAGCATGAGCGTACTCTTAAGTCAGCCCTTGCAGATCATTCTCTCTCAACGAAGCACCACATCTATTTAGGGAGCACCCAAATCTTGTTCAAAGAAGACAATTTTTTCAAAAGAAAACTCATGGAAGCTATTCAAATCTACAATCATCCCACTAACCTCAATCGGGATGATGGCTGGAATCTTAGTGGTTCTTGGCACCTCTTATTGTCTCAGCTTAGATAGTCCTCCTCCTTTCCCTTCTTCCTCTCTTATCCCCTTAACTAGTGGTGCTTTCCCTCTCTTTGTTTCCTCCTCTCATTCTCTTCTCTTCCTTCTTCTAGTCCCCCCCCCCTTTTTTGGCCTCCTTTCGCTTTGTTTTTTTTTCTTCTTTTTATCCTTTGGGTCCCCTTCTCATTGTCCTTTTTTCTCCCCTCGTGTATTGTTGTCCATGCTTTGTTGTGTTATTAATTTTTTATTTTTATTTTTATATTTATTCATTGTTTAATTGTTTGTTTTGTTTCATAGCTTAGATTTTCTATTCTTTGCTTGTCTTTCTTAGCCGAGGTCTTGTCTTTTCATTGTTCTTGTGTGTGGGGGTTTTTATGGGCCTATTTTTAGAACTATATGCATTCGCATATATATCCTTATATATATTCATACATATATACACACACACACTTATATGTGTATATATATGGGTGTGTATTTTCTTATATATATATGTTTATGTATATATATATATATAAAATATATATATATATATATATATATATATATATATATATATATATATATATATATATATATATATATATATATATATATATATATATATATATATATATATATATATGCTTGGTTGTTTGCTTCTTGAGTTTCAGTTTTTAGTTCCCCATCTATTTTTTACCCGAGGTCTTGTCTTTCCTTTGTTTGTGTGTGTGGGAGTTTTCTTTATATTTATTTATATATCAACTCCCCCCTTTTTCTTGTGTGCTTGTTCTTTTTTTAATTGTTTTTCCCCTTTTTTTATTTATCTTCTTATTTATTTGTTCCCTCACCTTTATATATATATATATATACACATGTATATGTATATGTATATACATATATATACATATATATGTATATGTAGGTATATGTACATATATATTTTGGTTTTAATTTAGTTTTTATTTCTCTCTTTCTTTTGTTTTTATTTTATTTCCTCTTGTTTAGGTTTGACCTTCTTGGTTTTTCGTTCTTCATGCACCCTTCTCCAATCCTTCCTATTTATTCCAAGTCTGCAACTTTCCATCTTATTTGACTCTCTTCATCTTGATGATGGATCACAGAGTGTGATCCGAAACGTTGATGCAAAAATCTTTCACACAATCGAATCCAGAAATACTCTCTTAATTATATGATGGATTGTGGAAATCTCTTATAACTGATGTGCTAACATGTTTTGTAAGTCTGTAGTAAGAAAGTGGTGTAATGATGAAGCTTGTAACAACAAGCATGACTCTTATCAGCTGGCCATTTGTTGAAGGAGTCAAGGAATAACCAATGTAGAGGAGCTTTCTCTCCTTAATGTTGAAACTACCTTATTAATTAATCATGTACAATTAGTTGAGTCTATTTAGGGGCATGATGCACTATATCTTTGTTGAGGAAGTATTGTTTGACTTGGCTAAGTGCATGCATGAGCTTTCCTTTCCTCTTTTTATGCTTTCAATAAATGGCGCCCTCCTTATGTTGTGGAGATGGTCACCCAGTTAGTTAGGATAGTTGGTAGTTTTTCTTCTATAAATAATGTTGAGATGATCTCTGGTAGAAGGTTGAACATTTTGATGATGTAAGTTTACTTTCAAATTCTTAAATATAGTTTAAGAGCATGTTGTCATATCTGATGTACTCTTGTTTTGATGATTAAAATAATATTCTGAGTTTTTAGTACTTGTATTAATCTTGGAAGTCTCACCCAAGGGGGGGCACTTGGTGAGAACTTTGTTTAGTTATCTTAGTAGTTATTTTTCATTCAGTAGTTATGATGCAGTCAAGGTAGGGAGATCCAATGAAGGACAACCCATCCTTGCACCCTAACACAAACACCATGCAAAATATACCGATAACCGGTAACGCAATGCCAAAAATAGAAGAAAGAACAACTAATAACAACACAAAATACATAACTAGTAAACAATATGAACAATTCTTATTACAGTTTGAAGAATTACACATGCCACATGCTGGATCACGGTCCAAGATACAAACAATGCTTACACCACAAATATAAGATCCAAAGATCATCCATATATCAGATCAGCCTCTGGAAGCAATCTGTCGGTTCTACCCTAATCCAGATCTCTTCCCTTCCGACTTCAGTCCACCGGACCAGAATATTGCTAGATCCACATCTTCGCTTGATATATAAACTCTGTCTTCTATCTTTTGAATTTTTTCTTCTCAAATGATTTGCAAACCTCTATTTATATCGTCCGCAAATAATAATAACTTGATCAAGTCGGCCCAAAGACCAACTGGTTCATGAAATGTGTAACAGTAACATGTCCGTTCAAATCACTAAGAACAACTTCCAAAATGCATAAAACAATACGCGGTCCTCTGGGAACATCAGACATTGCACAAGAAACATAACTCCACGATCTGCAAGTCACAGAGATCAAAGGAAACCCAATCCAACTTTGCTCAACACACTTCCAGACTAACCGGTAAGAACATATCAACCGGACCAATACCAAAATTGATAACTCATCGGGATCAAATCCAAATGCCATGAAACTTAAACATGACAAAGACCACAAACACAAGCGAATAAACCCAAAACCACAATGCTAAACTCTCAAACAAGAAGAAATATCACAATCTCAAGCAATTATACTGAAAACTATTCAACCGGTAAGAACTACATCGGTGCTTCTGCATCAGACTCTTGGGGTTAATTGAAAAGTGATTCCCATCACTTGATTTGGTTCGACAATTTGAACAAGTCCACAAGTCACCTCAACTTCCTCTCCAACCAACCGATGCATAACCAGGTCTTCCTCCAACAACAGGTTCACAAACCATCTCTGATACCACTTGATGCAGTCAAGGTAGGGAGATCTAATGAAGGACAACCCATCCTTGTAGCCTAACACAAACACCATGCAAAATATATTGATAACCAATAACACAATACCATAAATAGCAGAAAGAACAACCGATAACAACACAAAATACATAATCGGTAAACAATATGAACAATTCTTATTGCAGTCTAAAGAATTACACATGTCACATGCTGGATCACAGTCCAGGATACAAATAATGCTTACAACAAAACTATAAGATCCACAGATCATCCACATATTAGATCAACCTTCGGAAATAGTCTATCGGTTCTACCCTAATCTGGACCTCAGTCCTTCTGGCTTCAGTCCACCGGACCAGAATCTTGTCGGATCTACATCTTTGCTCAATCTCTAAACTCCATCTTCTATCTTATGACTTTTGTCTTCTCAAATGATTCACAAACCTATATTTATATAGTCTGCAAATAATAATAATTTGGGGTGAACCCACAATAGTGGGTTACACTTTTTTGGATGAAAAAAATTGACTCTTTTGTCTAAAACTCAATTTTAGCCATGTTCTATCGAAACCCCTTTTCAATCGAATGTAAAAAATACATTCGATTGAACCCCAAAAAGCATAAAATACAAAATTTGCATTAGATCAACCCAATCATGAACTTTTTGACCCTTTTTACAAATTTATTTTATGTTTCCCAAAATCCTAAAGTACTCAGCTCAAATTGTTACTGGTCTGACACAAGACAAAGACAACTCAAACACTTTTTATCCCTAAGGTCAATGGCCAGTTGTGATATTTTTAGCTCACATCTTGATATTTCTTTGACTTTGGTACTACATACCTTATGAATCCCACCATGGCAAGTAAGGATGTGATATACTAAGTCTTGCATGAGCATAACAAATAGATGATCCTTATGATGGGGGAGTCACCACTTTCATCAAGCTATAAGTAGCCTTTCATAAAGCCCTGTTTCTACTCAAGGAAATATGTATGGTGAGTATCTTGGGGGAAAAACCATCTATGCTCTTGCATTGAACTTTTCACAAATATCCTCAATCAATAGAACGGGTAGGCTTCTATAATAAAAGGTGTTTAGTAATGTTCAATGTCTTTGGACATAAGTTCATTCTGCAATGACTCACCTAAGAGTCTTGTAACTTGTGGTGGGGCCCATATGTCCTTTCGGCAAGTTACACTGTATGAAAAACTACACCCAAGGCTACAACTTTAGCTCTCACCTGATTTCTATAGCGGCTCGAAGGATTTACCGTGCAAGGTCATTCCCAAGAGTGATGTGTCTCTTGGCAGACCTTTCTTACAAATAAAAAATTTCGAGCATTACTAACACTTTTATCTTGCACCTAGGACCATGAGAGCCAAGGGAGAGGATAGTGTGTGTTAGAAACAGGACCACTCTACAAATTTTGGAGATTTTGCTCCAACAACCATGGTGTTCTTTTTAACTTCACAAGGCAATTTGTTTTCTAACTAGGAAATTGAAAATCTTGGTCAACAAAATTGAAGGCACGTTGCTCAAAGTAAAAGCGATTTTGAAAAAAATGGACAAGTTGTTTGTTCTTTTTAACTTGCAAAATAAAGAGTTGATTGTGAATTTTTATCCTTTGCAAAAAAAAAAAAAAGTTTATTTGTTTTAAACCCAAAATGAAAAGTTTGTCGCTAATCTTGCAAGAAAATGAAGTTTGTTTGTGTGATTTTGTGGTTCTTTTTAACTTTGCAAATGAAATTCTTTTTAAAACCCCAAACTAAAACTTTTGTTGATTTTTAATCCAAAATGAAAGATGAAGTTATTTTTAAACCAAAAGGGAAAGTGAATTATTTTTAAATCTAACTTTAAAAGCAAAGGTTTAGAAAGAAAGAAAAAGAAAATAAACTTCCTAACTCCTTTAGGGGATGGGATTAGGCAAGTTTAGAATGGATTAGAAGAATCTAGAATGGGTTTAGGATGCAAGTGGGTTTGGTGGGTGATAGAAAATAGGATTTTAATTAAAATAAAATTACTTTATTACAACCAAATAGGAGCAACTTGCATTTGTAGGAGAATGCAAGTTGGGGGGGAGGGAGGGGGGGGTATTTTAGGGATTTAAATAAATATTGTATTATTTATTTAAATGAGGAAAGGGGGTTAAATTAAATAAATGTGATTTATTCATTTAATTTATTTAGAGTGTGTCTTAATGAATTAATTTAAATAAATTGAATAATTTATTTAGTTAATAGGAGAAGAGGTTGAGGATGAAATTAATTAAATATTAATTTAATTAATTGATTATTGATGGTTAAATAATCAAATAAATAGTAAATATTCATTTAATTAAGTGGATAGATTTATGTGACTACAGTTGGTATCATAGTGAGTCTTCATCTTGAGGAAGCTTACAATGAGAACCTAAATAGATTTCCAACCATTGAGGTGGTGCAGTGAGAATGACTAGACCACTAAATATGTGAATTTGCATATTCATCTCAAGGTAGCTTCTTGAAAGAACCTATACAGATTGTCGAATGTTGAGGAAATGTAGTCATTCATGAACAAATCGGTAAACTCATCTTGAGGTAGTTTCTGGATGGTACCTGTACATATTGCCGACTATTGACGCAATGTAGTGTTTCAGGATAAGATCATAGAATTTGAAGTGGAGATAGACCAATGGTGGAGAGACAATAGAGGATGAATAGCCAGAAAAGTGAAAGACTCACTTTTCAATTAACTCGAGGAGTTTAATGTAGGATCATCTAAAATATTTAAATGACTGATTATCACAAAGTGTCGAGTTGCAAAGAGGGGTGTTGCAGAAAACTGCATTCTATTGTATTTTTTGCTTGGCCTTACAGTTTGGGGGGAAGGTAGATCTTGTGGTGAGGAATGTTAGCTCCTAGATTCTACAGGTCTGAGTTGCTAGAACAAATTCTAGAGGTGACTAAGTAGAAACTGTATTTTTTGGATGATAATACAACAATCCAAGAGTTTTCTCTAGCAAAAGGAAGCATGTTCCAACAAGAGATGTGTGAAAATAAATTGGGACCAGTAGAGCTTGTCTTCAAAACCACATGGTGTTATTTTATGGTCAAAGATGATTTAGGATTGAGGGGTGGATGAATAGATGCTACATAAGGTCTGGTGTTTAGGGATGACCATTGGCTGATACAAGTTAATCTAGAGGATGTCGATGCTATATAAGCAACACTTGCGATTGTTGCAAGAGGGGATGGTGGAAAAGTAGATCTGGAGCAAGAGGTAGAGAAGTTTATAATAGATCAAAGGGTAGTGATTTGTTCCAAAGGAGATAGATATATTTTTGGAGGTGAAGTTGTGCTTTGATGATTGTAAATGAGATTATTATAATCCTTGGCCACGACCTATCATGTTAGAATCCCTAGTGGTAGATGTAATACGATTTGAGATATGTTTTAATGATGATGAGTCTTTTGAAGCGAGGTTATTTCTAGAGTAATTCTTGTGTTTAGTATCTTTATGAGAAGATTCTTCTTCATATGATACATCTATTTTATGCTATGGATACCTACCAAAAAGTTAAGGCTGCAAGGTTGGACCATCCATTCTGGATCCTCCATCCTTGAATCCATCACACTATTAATGCTAGCTTATTTTTTAGTTTTTTTCTCAAATAGTCATTAAAGGGTCTCTCCACATGTTAGAATAGGTATTATGATCATCTTGAATCTTGAAATGTTGCTAAAATAACCTTATGCACATGAAAATATGTAGTTAATTTTATTTTTTGACTAATTCTATGCCGTCAAGTGAGGGAAAAGATGGTAGGTTTTGATTGCACATCAAATAAGCTTTCTTCTTTCATATTTTGGGGAAATTTGATAGCTATTGGATTACAAAAGTCCTCCAATTTGGGCATTGAAGAGGAGAAAACTTCTGGGTTTGGTATTTGCCC
Organism: Cryptomeria japonica; assembly: GCF_030272615.1. Taxonomy (NCBI): domain Eukaryota; kingdom Viridiplantae; phylum Streptophyta; class Pinopsida; order Cupressales; family Cupressaceae; genus Cryptomeria; species Cryptomeria japonica. Next base: position 473,189,783 of record NC_081406.1, on the reverse strand, counting down.
ACATCGAAGAAATGGTTCCTTGCTACCTCAAACTCATCCCATGCTATTGTTGGCCATATGATGGAATTGATTATGTGTTGCATTGATTTTTGTCATTGATGTCAATACTTGCTATTTTGGCTGGTTACTGGCTTCCAGTAGGTGGATTGGATTGGAAAGACAATCAATTGATTGCCACCAGTATGATCTGGTTGGTGGGATATGTTTGTATGGATAGTTCATATGCTTCTGAAGTATGTTTCAGTCAGTTGGTATTGACTTGATGATCAGATTCTATCTTATGTTCTAGTAAGCTTGCTTTATTGATCCGGTAAGGATTTCACTGGCAGAGCTTTATTGAAGATCTTTGATGTTATACATAAGTGGTGTTGGTGCAACTTCTAGAAGGGATTCAGGATGCTGATGGTGATCATGTTCATGCCTTGTCTAGTTGGTGTCATTTCTTTGGCATGTGTGGATCTAATTTAGGGCCGGTGCTATCTAGGTTATGGACTGGTTTGCATGTAACATGTTGGTGGATACTCCAATGCACTTCTGAGATATTTTATTGATTGGATGATATTTATTTGGCCTTAGGCCGACATGTGTTATGATTTTATTTCAAGATTATGTAATGGATCTATTGCATTATCATTTGTGTGGCCGACCTAATTGGTTAGGTCTCAGGTTGTTATAAATGTATGTAAGATCTCATTGTAGATCATGTATCATGGCAAGGAGCGAATAATGTAATAATGATTTGTGCAGAGGATTTGGTCGATCATAGGTGATCAAGTTGGGTTTATGTAAGAGGTTTTAGACCTTTGGTATTGAGCTTAACTGGAACTGTAATCTGACATGTTTTATGCTATTACTGAGAGTTCTTCTCTCTGGATTGTAGTCCAAACATCTTGAGGTGATTGACATCTTTGTAGTCAGTGAGACTCCATTGTGATGAGCAGTGCACTCTAGGCAGTGTGCCTTCCTGCATGTGCAGGCCCCTATTGTATTTATATACTTGCTAGAAAAGTATCATCTGACTGTGGGTAGGGTTTTCCACTATGGTTTTTCCTCATTGAGGTTTTCCATGTATAAATCATGGTGTTATGTGTTATGGTTGCATGGTATTGATTCTTTGGTTTTCATTTATGCTTTAATGCTTAATCAGTTATATCAGTATAAGGTTTTAAGTGCTTTAATTCACGTAATCTGTTAACAACTGATTCACCCTCGCCCCCCTCTTAGTTGTTCACCGATTATCCTAACAATTGGTATTAGAGCTTGGTCAGAGGTTCAAACCCCTCGCTTGCATTGGGGGGGATTGTTTCAAGGTGTGTGCCCTTGGTCTCCTTGTGTTATGCAGGACAATGCTTGGGTTTGTGACATGGCTTAACCGCCTCCTGTGGATTTTATAAATGTAGTGGTTGTATTGGGCATTAATAGGTATATCTTTTGGTGCAACAATAACCACACTTGTAACAAGTGGTATCAGAGATACCTTCTGCTATAGATTGATGAATCAATGCTACTAGTCAAGGGGAGTAGTCGGCCTTGAGATTTAGAGTTATTTATTCTATTTGATTCATTGGCATTGTTGTCAAAGGAGGATGAATATATGTGGAAAACCATTGTTATTTATTGATTGTACTCCTTAGGGGGAGTTTGGCGGTATTTGGTCCTTTTGTTTTAGTTATGGTTCAAAGCTTCATTGCTATATCATTTCATGGGAGATTGTTGGCGGTCTTCCATTGGGGGAGACTTATTTGGCATCTTCGTGGCATTTGGATGTTTTTCACATCTAGTGTTTCCATCAATGCCAAAGGGGGAGATTGTTGGCCATATGATAGAATTGATTATGTGTTACATTGATGTCAACACTTACTATTTTGGGTATGATTTTATCTCTCTCTTTCAAGGGCTGAAATTTGGACTTCTAATAACAAAATTTGACTATCTACAAATGTGGTTAAAAAATTTACTCCATCAAAGTTATTTGCAATGTCTACAATTGTATTTTGTACATCTTTAATGCTTTTGTCTATACATGTTGTGAGTAAACTTGAATTGCAGCATACCCAATAAATATTTGTACATTGCCTCAAAGCAATATCTATCATTTTCAATCTATCTACTATTTGTGCCTTATATGATTTATTCAACTAATTAAAAGTGACCCTCTTGGCTTGATTAAATCGGTCTAGAGCATGTCGGTTAGAGATCTTCTTTAGTGATTAAAAGTCCTTAGAAATATGCTCAGTGAGAATTTTGAGCTTTCCAGATGGGCTTGCTCCCTTATCCATTTGGAATTATAGGACTAACTGGTGCAAGATTGGAATGGAATGCTCAATTATTTGCTTCTCCTCAGTCCCTTCCTTGATCACTTGAACTCTAGTGAAAAGACATGTTTGATTGCACATATTGATGAAAGTTGGCTATGGCATAAAAGGTTGTGTCATGTAAATTTTAATTGCATTGTAAAGATTAGTTCAACTAAGGCAGTTAGAGATTTACCTAAGATTGTGAATCCTCACAATCTAATATGTAAAGAATGTCAAATGGGTAAGCAAATTAGAACTTCTTTTAAGAGAATACCTAACAAATCTAATAATGTTCTTGATTTGATTCAAACTGACCTATGTCATCTTGCTAATACAAAAAGCTTTCAAGGTGATAGATATTTCATGTTAATCATTGATGACTATTCTAGAATGATGTGGGTTTCTTTTTTAAGGGAGAAATCTGAAGCCTTTGATAAATTCAAGATCTTTATATCTATGGTTGAGATAGAGACAGGAATGAAAATCAAGTGTCTGAGATCAAATCAAGGTGGTGAATTCACATCTGGTGAGTTTAACAATTATTGTGAGAAAAGTGGAATTGGAAGACAATTATCTGCACCCTGGACACCTCAGCAAAATGACATTATGGAAAGAAAGAACAAAACCATTTTGGATGTAGGCATAAGCATGATAATGGAAACTAATTTGCCGCATATCTACTGGAGAGAAGTAGTAAGTACAACATTTTATAAATTCAACAAAGTTCATATCAAAGGAGATACCAGTAAGACCCCTTATGAATTATTGTTTGGTCATTCACCTACTCTTAAATATTTTAGAATCTTTGGAAGTAAGTGTTATATCAAAAGAGATGATTCCATTGGAAAGTTTGACCCTAGATGTAATGAAGGAATATTTCATGGTTATTCAACTAAAAGAAAAGCATATAGATGTTATAACAAAAGATTGCAGAGAATTGTGGAGAGTGATAATGTGAAAGTGGATGAACAGTAAAAAGACCAAGATAAATCTTATGACAGTGAACCGACAATGAAAATAATCATAATTGAACCAATAGTGCCTGTACTGAAACAAAATACTAAACCAGTTACCCCAATATCATCATAAAACTCAACTGTAATTGAAGAGCAGCACAGAGAACCTGAAAATCAGAAAACACCAAGGTATGTAAGGCTAAATAATTCTAAAAATCAGATCATTTGAGACAAAAACATGGGAGTTATGACAAGGAGAAGATTGGAAAATTAAGAGGTATTCTTCATTTCTTAGATTGAACCAATATCAGTAGTTGAAGCTTGTAAAGATGAATGTTGGATGAAAGATATGGAAGATGAATTAGATCAGATTGAAAAGAACAATACTTGGACTTTAGTTTCTTGACCTAAAAATAAGAATGTTATTGGAACTAAATGGGTTTTTAGAAAAAAATTGAATGAGGATGGACAAGTTGTAAGAAACAAGGCTAGATTGGTCTGCAAAGGATATTCTCAGAAGGAAGGAATTGATTATGGTGAAACTTTTTCAGCAGTAGCTAGAATTGAAGTTGTTAGACTATTTCTTGCTTATGCAGCCTCTAAGAACTACAAGGTCTATCAGATGGATGTTAAGTGTGCATTTCTGAGTGGAGAAATTGAAGAGGAAGTCTTTATTGAGAAACTAGATGGATTTTTACTGACAGATGACAAAAATATGGTTCACAGATTAAGGAAATCCCTATATGGACCAAAACAGGCTCCTAGAGCTTGGTATGCAAGGTTGGATAAGTATCTTTTGAAACTTGATTTTATAAAAGGTAATGCTGATAGTAACCTATATTATAAGATCACTAATGATGATATTCTGATTATTGAATTATTTGTTGTGAAGAAAAATTGTGCATGGAATTTTCTAATAATATGCAGAGTGAATTTGAAATGTCTATGACTGGAGAAATAAGATTTTTTCTAGGTTTGTAGATTACTCAGACTGACAGAGGCATCTTTATTTGTCAAACTAAGTATCTAAGGGAATTGTTGAAGAAATTTGGTATGGAAAATTCTAAACCGGTTAGTACTATGGTTACAAGTGAAAAATTCTCACTTAAGGATGTATCCCCTTCAGTAAATTCTACAAGATATAAATCCACAATTGGTGGTTTTCTATATTTAACTCAGACTAGACCGAATATAATGAATGCAATCAATATTGTATCAAGATTTCAAAGTAATCCAAGAGAAAATAATTAAAGTGCAATAAAAAGGATATTCCAGTATTTGCAAGGAACAACTGAATATGGTTTATGGTACCCTAAAGATGATGACTTTAAGTTATGTGCATATACAGATGCAGAATGGGTAGGTGATGTTGATGAATGGAAGAGAACTTCCAGTGGAGCATTATTCCTTGGGAAGAAGTTGGTTTCATGGATCAACAAGAAGCAGTCATGCATTTCATTATCTACTGCTAAAAGTTCTATGGATGAAGCAGATGTTGAAGGATATACAAGTGAGTTGTAATGATCTGGTAGTTATCCATTATCATAACTCTGCATCTTTGACATATCAAAGAATCTAGTATTTCACTCCAAGACTAAGCACATATCAATCAAGTATAACTTTTTGAAGGAAAAGGTGGAAGCAAAAGAAGTCAGATTGGTTTATGTGAACACTAAAGAGCAGATAGCAAAAATATTCACTAAACCTTTGTCTCGGGAATCATTTGAGTATTTGAGAGATAGATTGGGGGTTTCTACCCCTCCGATAGAGACTTAATTGATGTAGATGTGCATCAGTTCGATATGCATTATCAGAGCTACCTTCTGCTTCAGATTGATGAATCAATGCTACTACTTAGGGGGAGTAGTTAGCCTTGAGATTTAGAGTTATTTATTCTATTTGATTCTTTGGCATTGTTGTCAAAGGGGGAGGAATATATGTGAAAAACCATTGTTATTTATGTTGGGATCCAAGAACACTGAGAGGGGGGGGGGGTGAATCAGTGTTCTGCTGATAAGATATGATTTTACCCTTATATAACATACACATATAAACTGGTAAATGAAGAAACATATAACTTGAAGAAAATAAACCATCCACATAAATGAACATCATAACACACAAAATTTATACATGGAAAACCTCAAAGAGGAAAAAACACGATGGGATTTGTGACCCACAATATCAGTTCATTGGCCATATGAAAGATATTACACAAAATGGGGGTCTGAACAAGCAGGAAGGCACACTGCCTAGAGCACACTACTCATCACAAAAGAGTCTCACTGACTACAAGATTTTGCTAAAATAAAATACTAATAATGAACTCACAAAATGCATTTGCTATGCCAAAAAGAGTTCTAGTTATAGTTTTTCTCTGTACTGGTTCATAAATCCTGAACACTTCTATTGGTATCTCCTCTCCTCCAAGAATGCTTTCCAAACTATCTACAGATCATTGCATGATATAACATTTGCATACAAATGATCTACATACATATACTTCTCATTACACAATCTCCTATATCCTTATTACAATCTATCACATCACTTTTTATAATGACCTTAACAAACTAACCTATATACCCTTCACAAACAATATGCCTTATGTTGGCTTACAATGAATTACAAAGTATATAAAATGTTGGCCTTATATAGTAATTACAAAATGATTTTACAAATAAAACTTCCTTCAGGTCCAAGACTGATGTCAGCTTCACTGAAGTGCTGGATGCCGGTGGCGGTGTAAACCTGGATACTCCAATGCCGATGTATGCCGGTGAATGCCTCCTAATACCTGTGTATGATGATGTATGTTTCCTTATGAATCTTGTTGCCAAGTTACCATGTTGCCTTCAATGACAACATATGAATCAAATGAGTGTCAATTGCCAACAATCTCCCCCTTTGGCATTGATGGCAACACTCATGTGAAAAATGGATTCCCCGCCACTTCAACCTGAAGTATGCTCCCCCTAAGCAATACACCCCTTTCTGATATCCTTGCCATATTTTTCTATCTGATATTTTTCACATTATATACACTCCCCCCTTTGGCATCAATTCCAAAGACAGGTGAAAGAATTGAAAGATTTTGGTGCAGGAAAAGAATGAATAAATACAAATTACTTTACCAGAGCTTGACCAATTTCAAAATTTCTGGGTAAGCCTTGTCTAGCAACTATAAATATGTATCCCAACTGGTTTTGAACATTTCATATATGGTTACAAGTCCACTCACTAAGTGTGCAAGTGTTTCCTTCTCTTTGACTTTTGCCGGTGTGGGCTTAGCAATCATATCCATACATTCCCTCTTATGTACACCGAGTGAATCCAATCTTGGACTCACCAATCCTCTAAGACTCTTTGCTCTTTGAATGATCTTGTCTCTTTCCTTTTCAAAAGAAAAAATTTGGTTCTCCAAAGACAAAATTTGTTCATCAACAGATGTTGTTAGTGAGGTTAATCCATCAAAAGAATTTGCAAAATTAGCTACCTTATCATGTAACTCTTTTAATATGCTATCTACATTTGTTGTAAGAGTTTCTATGTTACAACAAACCCTATAGATATTTGTACACTATTTCAAACAATTCTCAATAAGAATCATTTTTCCTTCAATTTTCTTCTTCTTTGTTTCAATAATCTGATCAAAAGTGGCTCTCTTAGTTGTAGTAAATCTCTCAAGTTCCTCCCGATTTGAAATTTTCTACAAAGATTGAAAGTTTTTAGATGTATGCTTAGTTAATGCCTAAAGCTTGTCAGAAGAACTTGATTCATTTTCAATCTTACAATCAGGAATTAGTCTGTGAAAAACTGTGATTGAGTGATCTATTATTCCTTTATCTGCCGATCCCTCCTTTATTAGTTTCTGAGTAGCCATCATCATTAACTCAGTGGGACTCATCTTAGTGATTGATTTCTTCTCAACTTGAGAAGTGTCAATTTCCAAAGCCTTTGCCGGGGAATCAATATTAACTGCCAGTATAGTCTTAGTTCCCTTTACCTTATCCTCCTTAGTACCGGTGGCTTCGCCACTTGGTGCAGTATCAATTACTGCTGGTGGAGTATTATCCACAATATTGTCAGTACCCTGTACATTGCCTTGTTCAAAAGTTGTTTATGTCGGTATTGACTGTACACTCTCCTTTGCTGCTGGTGGTGTTTGTATATTTATAGTTACTACTGGTTTGTTCAAAATTGGAGCTAAACTACCCAAAATATCTTTCCCTTTAGATCTGTCCGGGATGGTGGAAGTTGTTGCTTTGACAAATTCTTCTTGAGAGGTGAGAAAATCAGGATTCTTTTGGAAGAATTTGGTCCAACCATCTCTGGTCTCATTTACTACCTCATTTAACCTGCCCATCATTAGGCTTATTTGCCAAGGTTTGCTACTAAAAATTGTTCCGTTTGCAACATCAATGCATCATTTCATTTCCTCATTGTTTATTGAACCACACATACCCAAAATTTCTACTTCCTTAATTTCTCCATCCCTCTTGACTGGTTCAAGTCTTCTAGCATCTAATTTATTGTACAGTGATAGAGGATTTTCCTTCAAAATTTCTACTAAGGCTTTCTATTATATATCTATGTATAACAAAATTTCCTCTTCAATCTCATTCTGCTCATTATCCTCTAAATCTTCATAATAAATGGATAAATTCTTCAAAATTCCATCCTTAGTTATTTCATCAATCAATTCAGCACAGGTCATTGTAGCCTTACCAGATTCAGTAGCATCATCACTCTTCTTCTTCTTGTTGGGGGTTGCTAGAGTGGATGTGACTAGTTTCCACTTCTGAATAGGTTTCCTTGCCAGAGGTGGGGGTGCATTAGGTTTTGTTACTTTTCTCACAAGCTTCCTCCTTGGCTCCACCTTCTTCTCCTCTACCGTAGACAGGTCAAATTTCTTTCTTTGTACCCTTCTGAATGCTAGATGTTCATTATCTTTTGGATCAGAGTTAGAAGTGACAAAAGAAATGAAATTTTCAGGCCTCTTTGCCTCAGGAGCACTAACCACTGCTGGTTTAGATCCAGAACCTAGTTTAGTGTCTATCTTATGGAATACATTATGTACAAATGCAATCATCTTATCAATTTTCTTCTCTCTTCTTTTCCCGTCGAAGCCACTCTTGACTTCAAGAGCCTTTTCCTCAGCAATACCAAAGTGTTCTATCTTATCATCCAATAGAGCTTCAAGAAACATTTTTGCATAAAGTTCAAAAATGCTATCATCCACTTCATATCCAAGATCAGTGACCCATATGGTCCTAGGTTCTACTGCCTCCATAAGAGTTTCATCAGTCTTCACCATAAAACAAATATTAGTGGAGTACTTCTCCACAATGTGCTTTGATATTCTTTCCCCCTGTCTCATATTTTCCTTAAATATTTTGAAATAGCCCCAAAGCTTTTTATCCCTACCGGTACTAGGACCAGTGATTGCTTCCTTGATTTGCATACCTACCGGCATGTCATGAGCCCAACGCTTCTTCACTAGACCAGGTAGCTCATTTATGAAGTAAAGCATTAAAGAAACAATGAGATTTTCAAACCTAAAAGTTCCTTTCTTAACACTCTTAATCTTTCCAAGATTCAAAATTAGTTCACTTCTCAGCCATTCACATAAGTCATATTTTCCATTATTCCTTAGCATTTGGTGTGCAACATGAATGCAGGAACTGGCAATAGAGTTCAATCGACTAGATTGAGTTACCTTATAACTGATGATCATGCTGACAAACTTCACATCTATGTCCTTGATTGTGCCGAGCCTCATTGATCTTCCATCATGGGTTGCACCGGTGAGCTTCTCAACCTCTGTGTTGGAAAATTTCTTGCCAGGTTCTTGTCTGACTTTGGGTAAGCCAGTGACTGCTTGAATTGCTTCCTTTGTGATCATGTAGGGTCGATCCAGCTAGATGAACTCATTGTGAACCCTGCTCAGAACATATCTGATCACCTCATCTTTGAATTCCAATATGTATAGGATACCGGTTAACCCTAGATCCTTGATGATCTTATATCCTGGCTTGATTGTTTCAGAGCTTCGCAATATCATAGATTGATACATTCCCTTTATCTCTTCTATACCTAGATCCTCCAAGGTGCAGTAAATATATGCCCTTACATCTTCAACATACATCATGTCGTCGGGAAGCCTAGAGAATGCACCCGCAGAGTCTTCTTTCTTGTCTATCTGGGGAACTTCCTTGAAAAAGGGTCTCAGCCTATCCTTAACTTCAAGAATGGTGGGATTTGTAATGAAAGTAGGAGCAGATGATCTAGATGACATTTCGAAGAAATACCTAAAAAATGATCGTCAGTGTGAAGATTTGATTGCTTCTCAGATGATTGCTGTAAATCTTTTCAGAATGCCTTTATGTTGGTATTATGGATGACTTCGTCATGTGTTGCATTGATTTTGTCATTGATGTCAACACTTATCTTTCTAGAGGTCTACTTTGTTGATTTGGCACTCTGGTTATATTGGTTTGTTGTTGAACCAACACATTGTGTTCATCGACATGGTTAGTGGCTTATGCACGGTCACTGACATATGTTCACCAACAGGATATATGGTTCACCGACAGTGATGATGACTTGTTATCACCTGGAGATCATTTGGTTATGTCAAAGACATGGATTGGATGTTTGGATTTGGTTTTTTTCTTATTGGACTAATTGGGTTCACATATGTACCTTTACCGATAGATAGGTCTAGGTTATGGATCAATACAAGATATGATATTCTAGATCAGCACGACACGTTTTGGAAATGGTTTATTGATTGGATAATGTGTAAATGTATTGAGTTGACATATTGTATCACATCAAGACTTATTTGTAATTGATTTAAATGTAATATCCTTAGTGAGCCGACCTTATGATTTGGTCTTAGGTTTTGTATAAATAAATGTAAGATCTCATTTGAGAGATGTAACATATGAGTGTGTGCGAATATTGAAGAGCGAAAACAAGCAGATCCTTGTGCAAATCACACAAATACTATTTGAAGGTTGAAGGAAGGTTATGAAGGTGTTTGGCACTCATGTTAAAAGCTTAAACTAGTATTGAATCCAGCATTGCAGATGCTACATTGAAGCAATACATTGTCATTGGATCTAACCATCCAACTGTAGTCAATGTGACTCCTATTTTGTGATTGAGCAGTGAGCTCTAGGTGGTTGGCCTTTCTACATGTGCAGACCCCATTTGTATATACTTACTATCTGCAGTAGTATCATCTGATTGTTAGTAAGGTTTCCCACCATGGTTTTTCCCCTTACAAGGTTTCCACGTCAAAATATCCATGTCATATGTTGTGGATGTTGTTTCTCTTTCTGTTTCATGCATTAAGTTATACTGGTACTGCTATAACTGTTAATCTATTTTACCGACATTAAGTTTCTTTTACCGGCACTAAGTTTTAAGTTGGAATAAGGTTGTTTTGGATTGTAACTTATTGACAACTGGTTCACAACTAATTCACTCCCCCTCTTAGTTGTCCTTCTCGGTTCCTAACAATTGGTATCGGAGCCTAGTCCTCTTTTTCCAGAAGCCTAACATCTTGAGGAGATTCTATGGTAGCATATATTTTCAGGAAGGATAGTCCTAAACTTGATGGAACTAATTATGGTATATGAAAGATCAAAATGGAAACACATCTAAAATGCATTGGAAGAGATATATGGGATGTTACAAAGAATGGCTATGTTGGTCCTACCTCGAATATCCCTCATCCACCGACATTGGCTAAAGACTTGGAGAATGATTGCAAAGCAAGAGAAGCACTTCTGAGCACATTATCAGATCAACAAATCATGGGATTATCAGACAGATCCACTGCTAAAGCTATTTGGGATAAATTGGAAACGTTGAATGAAGGAGATACCACTATCAAAATTGCAAAATTGGAATGTTACCGGGTCAGGTATGAAAATTAAAAAATGGAAGAAGATGAAATAATTTCTGCATTTATGGAAAGAGTTAATGAAATTGTTTTAGGAATACAATGTTGTGGAGGATCTTTAAGTGAAGATGAAATTGTTTCTAAAGTTTTAAGAGATTTACCACCAGCTTACAAAATGAAAGTGACTACTATTAATGAGTTGAGAACAATGCCTAATACATCAGTTTCTAGAGATACTTTGGTTGGAAAACTTTCAACATTTGAGCTTGAGGAATTTGGTCCTATTGCTACAATCAAAACTGATATAGATTTCAAAGCATCATCATCAACATCATTAGCATCATCATTTGAAAAAACTAATTGGAAAGCACTTTATGCAAAAGAACTTGAAGATATGAGGAGAGAAAATTAAGAACTTGAAGAACTTGAAGCACTCTTTGCAAGGAAGATGCATAAAGGTTCAGTAGGAAGTAAGTATGAAGGTAAAGCACCTTTCAAATTTTTTAATTGCAATAAAATTGGTCATATGGCGTCTAGGTGTCCTGATAGACATGCAAGACTAAGGGACGAAGAAAAAAGAACACATAAGCCTAACCCTGAATATCAGAGATACATATTTAAGAAAAACAAAGATAAGTCATGTTACTATGTAGATGAAGGTGTTATAGATGATTTAGATGAAGATCCAATAGATAGTGGATGGGCATTTGTTGCAATAAAAGAAGATCAACCGACACCTATTGTCAAACCGGTAGAGTAGGCATTAACAACAAAAATTGAAGAAAAAGATGAATGGATCATTGATAGTGGACGCTCGCATCATATGACTGGTGATAAAAGAAAATTATTATCATTACAGGAAATTAATGGAGGTCTAGTAAGATTTGGAGATGACAAAGCTTGTTTAATCAAAGGAAGAGGCACTATATCTTTGGATGGTAAGCACAATACTAACAATGTTTATTATGTAGAAGGTTTAAAGCATAATATTTTGAGTGTTGGTCAGTTAGTGGAAAAGATTTCAATTATAATTCAAGAATGGAAAATGCAAAATCATAAACAAAACTGGATTGGAGATTGCAACCGGTAATCAGACTAAAGGTAATATCTTTCATTTGAATACCAGTGATAAGACATGTTTGATTGCACACATTGATGGAAGTTGGTTATGGCATAAAAGACTCTATCATGTGAATTTTGATTGCATTGTAAAGATCAGTTCAACTAAGGCAGTAAGGGATTTACCTAAGATTGTGAAATCTCATAATCTGGTATGTAAGGAATGTCGAATGGTAAAGCAAGTTAGAACAACATTTAAAAGCATTTTTGAGAAATCCAATAATATTCTTGATTTAATTCATATTAATTTATGTGGTCCAGCAAGAACAAGAAGTCTTCAGGGTGATAAATACTTTATGATAATAATTGATGATTATTCTAGAATGTGTTGGGTTACTTTTCTTAGGGAGAACTCAGAAGCTTTCGAGAAATTCAAGATATACAAGGAAATGGTAGAGAATAAAACTGGCAAGAAAATCAAATTTTTTAGATCTGATCAAGGAGGAGAATTTACATCTAGAGAATTTACTGCATTCTGTGAAGTGAATGGAATCAAAAGACAACTATCAACACCCCGAACATCTCAACAAAATGGACTTGTGGAAAGGAGGAACAAAACTATTCTGGATGCAACAAGAACCATGATGATGGAAGCAAATCTACCTCATGTGTACTCGAGAGAAGCAGTGAATACAACCGTTTACACTTTCAACAGAGTTCACATCAAAAGTGAAACCGGTAAGACCCCTTATGAACTATGGTTTGGTCATACTCCTACTCTTAAATACTTCAGAATATTTGGAAGAAAATGCTATATTAGGAGAGATGAGTATATTGGCAAATTTGATCCTAGAAGTGATGAAGGAATATTTCCTTGTTATTCATCTAGAAGCAAGGCATATAGATGTTATAATAAAAGATTGCAGAAAATAATTGAAAGTACTAATGTGTAGATAGATGAACATTTTAGAGGAGAATCAAGGTCTATAGATTCTGAACCGACAGTTGAAATGATTATAAATGAACTAACATAGATTGCACCAGTAGAGAGTGAAGATCCAGTCACACCAGCATCATCAGAAAACTCAATTGTTACTGAAGAACAACAACATGTGAGTAAACCCAAGTATGTAAGATTGAATCATTCAGAGAATCAGATAATTGGAAACAAAAATCAAGGTGTTATGACAAGAGGAAGATTGGCAAATGAAGAGGTATGTTTAATTTCTCAAGTTGAACTAGCATATGTTATTGAAGCATGCCAAGATAAACATTGGATAAAAGCAATGGAAGATGAATTAGAACACATTGAAAAGAACAATACTTGGACATTAGTTCCTTGACCTAAAGACAAAAATGTAATTGGAACTAAATGGGTATATAGAAATAAACTTAATGAAGATGGTGAAGTAATCAGGAACAAAGCAAGACTAGTTTGTAAAGGTTATTCCCAGAAAGAAGGAATTGACTACAATGAAACCTTTGCACCAGTAGCCCGAATTGAAGCAGTTAGACTATTTCTTGCATTTGCAGCTCACAAGGACTATAAAGTTTATCAGATGGATGTAAAATGTGCATTTTTGAATGAAAATCTTAAGGAGGAAGTTTACATTGAACAACTTGATGGATTTTCTTTGACAAAGGTTAAGGATATGGTTTGCAGATTAAGGAAAGCTTTATATGGATTGAAGCAAGCTCCCAGAGCTTGGTATGCTAGACTGGATAAATATCTTTTAAAGCTTGGTTACACAAAAGGTAATGCTGACAACAATTTGTATTACAAAGTCACCAATGATGATATTTTGGTTATTGAAGTATTTGTGGATGATATCATTTTTGGAGGTGAAGATGGATTATGTAAAGACTTTGCTAACAAGATGCAGGAAGAGTTTGAAATGTCTATGATTGGAGAGATAATTTTTTTTCTAGGTTTGCAGATTTCACAAACAGATAAGGGTATATTCATATGTCAAACAAAGTACTTGAAAGAACTTTTGAAGAAATTTGGTATGGATAACTCCAAACTGGTAAGTACTCCTATGACTACAACTGATAAATTGACATTTAAGGATGAGTCAACTCCTATTAATCCAACAAGGTACAAATCTATGATTGGAGGATTACTATTTTTGACACAAACCAGACTTGATATAATGAATGCAGTATGTATTGTATCTAGATTTCAAAGCAATCCTAAAGAAAATCATGAATCAATAGTAAAAAGGATTTTTTGGTACCTACAAGGCACAACAAATCTTGGTTTTTGGTATCCTAAGGATGACAATTTTGAGTTATGTGCATATACAAACACTAATTGGGCAGGAGATGTAGATGATAGAAAGAGTACCACTGGTGGTGCATTCTTTCTTGGGAGAAGGTTAATTTCATGGATCAACAAGAAGCAGAGTTGTACATCATTATCTATAGCAGAATCAAAATATGTTGCAGCAACAACTAATTGTACTCAGATATTATGGATTAAGCAAAATTTGAAGGATATAAACATAAAATGCAAAGAGCGCGTAATTATTTATTGCAATAATTCAACAACAATTGATATATCAAAGAATCTCATATTTCACTCTAAGACAAAGCATATTTCTATTAAGTACAATTTTTTGAAAGAGAATGTTGAAGCAAATGAAGTGAGATTGGTTTATGTGAATACTAAAGAGAAAATTGTAGATATTTTTACAAAGTCTTTGCCTAAGGAAATATTTGAATATCTCAGAGAGCAACTTGGGGTAATTTCCCCACTGACAGAGACTTGAATAATGAAGAATGGCATCAAACCGACAGGGACTAACAAAAAAATCTTTTTCCAGCTTTGATGAAGGAGAGCTACTGCTCAGGGGGAGTAGTTAGCTCTATGTTATATTCTTAACTGCTTTGGCATTTGATGTCAAAGGGGGAGAGATATCTATGGAAAAACATTGTACTTTGGGGAGAGATATATTTTTGGTTTTGGTTATATGGTTTCCGTTTTGGAATAAAATTTTGTATTGATCTATTTTGGGAGATTGTTGGTTTTTGGCATTCTATTTTTGGCACTTAGATGTTTTTCCCATCTAGTGTTGCCAACAATGCCAAAGGGGGAGATTGTTGGTATTATGGATGACTTCGTCATGTGTTGCATTGATTTTGTCATTGATGTCAACACTTATCCTTCTGGAGGTCTACTTTGTTGATTTGGCACTCTGGTTATATTGGTTTGTTGTTGAACTAGCACATTGTGCTCACCGACATGGTTAGTGACTTATGCATAGTCACGGACGTATGTTCACCAGCAGGATATATGGTTCACTAACAGTGATGATGACTTGTTATCATCTGGAGATCATTTGGTTATGTTGAAGACATGTATTGGATGTTTGGATTTGGTGTTTTTATTATTGGACTAATCAGGTTCACATATTTGCCTTTATTGGTAGATAGGTCTAGGTTATGGACCGGTACAAGATATCATATTCCAGATCAACATGGCACGTTTTGGAAATGGTTTATTTATTGGATAATATGTAAATGTATTAAGCCGCATATTGTATCACATCAAGACTTATTTGTAATTGATTTAAATCTAATATCCTTAGTGAGATGACCTTATGATTTGGTCTTAGGTTTTGTATAAATAAATGTAAGATCTCATTTAAGAGATGTAATAGATGAGTGTGTGTGAATATTGAAGAGCGAAAATAAGCAGATCCTTGTGTGAATCACACATATATTATCTGAAGGTTGAAGGAAGGTTATGAAGGTTTTTGGCACTGATGTTCAGAGCTTAAACCGGTACTGTATCCAACATTGCAGATGTTACATTGAAGGAGTTCATTGTCATTGGATCTAACCATCCAATTGTAGTCAGTGTGACTCCTATTTTGTGATTGAGCAGTGAGCTCTAGGCGGTTGGCCTTTCTGCATGTGCAGACCCCATTTGTATACACTTACTATCTGCAGTAGTATCATCTGATTGTGTGTAAGGTTTCCCACCGTGGTTTTCCCCTTACATGGTTTCCACGTCAAAATATTTGTGTCATGTGTTGTAGATGTTGTTTCTCTTTTTGTTTCATGCATTAAGTTATACCGGTACTGCTATAACTATTAATCTGTTTTACCGACATTAAGTTTCTTTTACTGGCACTAAGTTTTAAGTTGGAATAAGGTTGTTTTGGATTGTAACTTATTGACAACTAGTTCACAATTGATTCACTCCCCCCTCTCAATTGTCCTTCCCGGTTCCTAATAGTTTGCTCACTCTTGATTTCCTGAGATTCACCTTTGGTTCGATCTGGATTGCTTGAATGTTGGGTGAGTGAAAATGAATTTACTTTCCCTTTTTATCAGCGAGTAAACCCTAATCCTTCACTGCCTTATGCTAGGTAAACCTTCATCAATGATTAAGACAACTCTCCAGATCTCTTCCAGATCTCTTTGAGATCTCCTCTGAGGAATTTGCAATATTTTTAATAAATTTGCCAACCCCTAGGTGTATGCCTCAGTTACCGGTGGAATTTCCTGCCGGTGCAGGAATGCTCTGTTCTACCAGTGGAGTTACCGGTGTAGATCCATCTCCACTTGATTCTTCAGACTTTCTAACCCATCTCTTGGTGTGATCTTGTTGTATTTCATCTACCTTCTTCTTTCCTTTCTCATTTGCTTTATCATTGCTAATCGGTCGAGTCTTGCTTCTGCAGTACTTAGCAATATTACCTATTTTGTTGCATGCATAACATGTAACATTGTTCTTTTAAATTGATTTAACATATCCAATGTCATTCCTTGACCTACATTGATTAGCCAAATGAGCAAACTTTCCACATGCATGATATTTGACATTCATTCTGCAATCTTCTAATTTATGACCATATTTCTTGCAATTTGTGCATTGACTGGGAACAAATTGTAGTTTTGATTTTCTCTATTTCTACATTGTTTATCCATATGCCCAAATTTATTACAAACAAAGCATCTACCATTGAATTTATAAGCATTAGATTTCCTTACCGGTTTCCTCTGGTTGATGAGTTTTGCATACCGGTTATCTGATCTTCATTTGCAGTACCAGAGCTTTCACGTTGTGCAAATCCAAGTCCTCTAGAATCATCATTCTGCCTTTGTGTTTTCAATAAGTCATCCAACTGTGCGACACTAATCCTGAATTTTTCTTTATACTTAGTTGTAGTAGTCAGATCATCTCTCAGAGTAGTTATTTGTCTTTCAAGCTCTTGTCCATTATTCCGGGAGTGTACCAAATTAGTTCTCAATAGATTATTCTCATGAGTCAATCTGCCACATTCATCAAATTTTTTTTTGAGAGATATAACAAGATTTTCTTTCTTCTTCTTCCTGTCCTCAATATCTTTTGATAACCTCATAGTCAGGTCTTTCATTTCATTCTTCAGGAGCATGTTTGCTTGACTCAGTTTCTGACATTGTTCCTTAAGTGAATTTTTCTCTTCATCATCCTGGTTTTGCAAAAGTTCTTAGCTTGAGCTGATAATAACCTTTCTTGCAGGACAAGAATGAATTCATTAGAAACATTCAATTCATCTTGCAATTTTAAATTCTTCATCCTTTCAACATCATAATCCTCAAGAGCCATCTCAAGTTGCTTCTCCATAGCCATGTTCAATGATTCTGGTTTCAGGATCTTCCTCAATTTGTTAAACTTCTTCTGAGGAACCAGGCTCTGATACTAATTGTTGGGATCCAAGAACACTGAGAGGGGGGGGTGGGGTGAATCAATGTTTTGCCGATAAGATATAATTTTACCCTTTTATAACATACACATATAACCCGGTAAATGAAGAAACATATAGCTTGAAGAAAATAAACCATCCACATAAATGAACACCATAACACACATAATTTATATGTGGAAAACCTCAAAGAGGAAAAACCACGGTGGGATTTGTGACCCACAATGTCAGTTCACTGGTCATATGAAAGATATTACACAAAATGGGGGCCTGCACATGCAGGAAGGCACACTGCCTAGAGTACACTGCTCATCACAAAAGAGTCTCACTGACTACAAGCTTCTGCTGAAATAAAACAGTAATAATGAACTCACAAAATGCATCTGCTATGCCAAAAAGAGTTCCGATTATAGTTCTTCTTTGTACTAGTTCATAAATCCTAAACACTTCTACCAGTATCTCCTCTTCTCCAAGAATGCTTTCCAAACTATCTACAGATCATTGCATGATATAACATTCACATAAAAATGATCTACATACATATACTTCACATTACACAGTCTCTTATATCCTTATTACAATCTGTCACATCACTTTTCATAATGACCTTAACAAACTGACCTATATACCCTTCACAAACAATATGCCTTATGTCGGATTATAATGCATTACAAAAGATATACAATGTCAACCTTATATAATAATTACAAAATGATTTTACAAATAAAACTTCCTTCGGGTCCAAGACTGATGTCGGTTTCACTGAAGTGTTGGATGCTGGTGCCAGTTTCGGTGCCAGTGTAACCCTGGATACTCCAATGCTAGTGTCTGTTGGTGAATGCCTCCTAATGCTAATGTATGTTGGTGTATGCTTCCTTATGAATCTTGTTGCCATGTTGCCATCAATGACAACATATGAATCCGATGAGTGTCAATTGCCAACAATTTATTGATTGTACTCCTTAGGGGGAGTTTGGCTGTATTTGGTCCTTTTGTTTTAGTTTTGGTTCAAAGCTTCATTGCTATATCATTTCATGGGAGATTGTTGGTGGTTTTACATTGGGGGAGACTTATTTGGCATCTTCTTGGCACTTGGATGTTTTTCACATCTAGTGTTGCCATTAATGCCAAAGGGGGAGATTGTTGGCCATATGATGGAATTGATTATGTGTTGCATTGATGTTTTGTCATTGATGTCAACACTTGTTGTTTTGGTTGGTTAATGACTTCCGATAGGTGGATTGGATTGGGAATACAATCAGTTGATTGCCACCAGTATGATCTGGTTGGTGGGATATGTTTGTATGGATGGTTCATATGCTTCTGAAGTATGTTTCAGTCAATTGGTATTGACTTGATGATCAGATGCTATCTTATGTTCTAGTAAGATTGCTTTATTGATTCGGTAAGGGTTTCATTGACAGAGCTTTATTGAAGATTTTTGATGTTATGCATAAGTGGTGTTGGTGCAACGTCTAGAAGGAATTCAAGATGCTGATGGTGATCGTGTTCGTGCCTCATTTGATTCATGTCATTTCTTTGGCATGAGTGGATCTAATTTAGATCTGGTGCTATCTAGGTTATGGACCGGTTTGCATGTAACGTGTTGGTGGATCCTCCAATGCACTTTCAGGATGTTTTATTGATTGGATGATATTTGTTTGGCCTTAGGCTGACATGTGTTATGCTTTTATTTCAGGATTATGTAATTGATCTATTGTATTATCATTTGTGTGGCTGACCTAATTGGTTAGGTCCTAGGTTGGTATAAATGTATGTAAGATCTCATTGTAGATCATGTATCATGGCAATGAGTGAATAATGTAATAATAATTTGTGCAAAGGATTTTGTCAATCATAGGTGATCAAGTTGGGTTTATGTAAGAGGTTTTAGACCTCTGGTATTGAGCTTAACCAAAACTATAATCTGGCATGTTTGATGCTATTACCGACAGTTCTTCTCTCTGGATTGTAGTCCAAACATATTGAGGTGGTTGACATCTTTGTAGTCAGTGCGAATCCATTGTGATGAGTAGTGCACTCTAGGCAGTGGGCCTTCTTGCATGTGCAGGCCCCTATTGTATTCATATACTTGCTGCAGAAGTATCATATGACTGTGGGTAGGGATTCCCACCATGTTTTTTTTTCTCATTGAGGTTTTCCACGTACAAATCATGGTGTTATGTGTTATGGTTGAATGGTATTGATTCTCTGGTTTTCATTTATGCTTTAATGCTTAATCAGTTATATCGGTATAAGGTTTCAATTGCTTTAATTTACATAATTTGCTAACAATTGATTCATCCCCCTCTTAGTTGTTCACCGATTATCCTAATAGCTATAGAGATGATGGACCACATTGAAAGAAGTTATGAAGATATATTTTTACTAGCATGTAAAGAGGAAAGGTTTTAGGAGGCGTGGATAGATTAGGGCCACATGCTTGAAAAGTTTAATTTTCACTGTAGTCTGGAATGCCATTAAAAGACTAGTTTTTTTATAGACATTCTAATCAACTCCTTGATTTGTTATAGTTTATTTAAGAGATTTACCCAAACCATTGAGTGAAAAAAGAGTTTGTTGGAATTGTGTTGTCATTGATGTCAACTGGTATAACTTTCATGGATGTCAATCGATAGTGTGTGAAGATGAGGTCAATCGGTATGAAAGCTAAAGTCATCGGTATACAAGTTGATGTTAGTATATGTGAAGAAACTGATGCCCGGTGAACGAGTCGATGAACATGTTAGTATACATGTTGGTACTAACCGATAAGATGATGACCAGTAAGACTATAGAGTGAATAGGCCACTGATATGCTAGTGTGATGTCATCTAACAGGACTCCCACCGGTAAATGAGGTTGTCCCTGGATGAAGAGAAGACTGAAGAAAGATTGTTGGCTGAGGATTGTAAGGAAGTTGCATCTGCCCAATAACAAGGAAGTCACACAATTGGACAAAAGGTGACATAGATCCTCCTCCACTTGTGTTTGGCAGTTGAAGTGCAATTTTCTATTCTTCCCATCGGTAAGTAGTAATACCTTGCTTGTCCCCCAACATACATGGCATACATCATGACTCTCTAGGATAAGATAGTCAGAGTAAGCAAAGGCAGGTGATTGGATGCATAGAGTAGATGATATTAGTGAGCCTCCAACATGTGAGATCAAAGATGTGCACCTAATTAACACAATAAGAAAATGAGCTACGATAACAGGCAAGGGGTGATGTGTGTGTCACTTTGACAAACTGGCTAAGAGGGGAACTTGTCAGATGAAGGAGAAGGAAAGATTTAGCTTTAGAAAGAGAGTGCAACCAGAATGTAGTTGCAGATTGATGCTATGACAGTTGAAGACTTCTTGCATGATTTTATCATGAATGTTATCAACATGAAGGCAGAAGTAATGTCCACCGGTAAACAGGGCTATCGGTATGCAAGAAAGAGCACAAATGAAATGCTCTCAAGATGAAGATGAGTAAGCTGGGTTGCAAGCATTGACATGATCCACTGGCACAAGGAAGGTGAAGGTGTGAAGGTTAGTTGATAA
The DNA here is from genome assembly GCF_030272615.1 of Cryptomeria japonica. Classification (NCBI taxonomy): domain Eukaryota; kingdom Viridiplantae; phylum Streptophyta; class Pinopsida; order Cupressales; family Cupressaceae; genus Cryptomeria; species Cryptomeria japonica. Next base: position 473,168,311 of record NC_081406.1, on the reverse strand, counting down.
GGAAAGATATACTGACAGGGTTAGAGAGCTGGTAGGCAAAGATGGACTGATAGTATGAAGCATACACCGGTTGTGTGTTTTTGGTTGGTGACTAAGTTGGACCAACGTAGTGAGCCAAGGTGGATGCCGACAAAGGTGCCATGTGGAGTCGAGGTGTCAAACATGCATGAAGTGGTAGATGGAGTGTGCACCGATGAGGTAGTTACAGAGTCAGGTGACATTAAATGAAGACCCAAAAATCATAGGATGTGTTGCAGAAGGTTTGCGGATCGAGGCAGGTTAAACAGAGGAGATCGATGGGATGCACTGATCAATGTAGAGTGTTTGGGTGCATATCAAAGTAGATGATGCAAACCACTGGACCATTTATGGTGATTGACCAAGTGCCAAGCCGACGAATGGTTTGTGTTTGCTAAGTATAGCAAACATGCTTTGGAAGAGAGGAGATATAGTGGTGATGTATGATTGCTTACATGTTGTCAGTCTTCATACAGAATGAGATCTAATTGGATTTGATACTCCTCATGATTAGTGGAAGAAACCCTAGTGCACCAAAAGTTTGAATTTGTGTTTTGGTGGGAAAGCTTAGCTATAAGTATGCAAACCGAAGACTAGATGGATTGGTGTTGCTAGAATGTGTGATGCTAGTTGAAAGAAAAGAGTTGATCTAACTATGAGAGTGAAGCAACTGAGCATTTGGATGTGCAACCAGTAAGAGGTTTTAAAATTGATTTAACTTTTAAGGCCAAGGCAACTGATAAATTGTTATAGAGTTTAACAATAGTATAAACCGGTATGGTTTTCACTGGTATGAAGGAAGAAGACAGAGTGAATCATGAAGAGAGAGTGTTGAAGGAGATCTAATGAGGTGAAGGATAGAGCATGATTTAACTGGTACTGTGGAAGTCATCGATAACCAAGTGCAAAGATAGACAACCTATAGAGCCTGAACCGATAAGGCAACAACAACAAGCAAAGATCAAACAAGGAAGAGGTAGTATGACAGGTGATAGGAGTGAATCGGTAAGGTAGGGGAGTGTGAACTAATAAAGAGGAGGTAAAGTGGAAGAAAAAGAATACTACCGGTAAAGCTGACTAGGAGAGAAACCGGTGGAGAGAGATTATTTGCATAGGTTACATAACTCATTTGTAATCAGGATACAACTATTGTATTATTTTGATATACTGTATTGTTATCACTGAGTTGGAGCTCAGTGCAGGGTTTGGTGCCCTAAATGTTGTAACCAATGTTTTCATTGTGAGGCTAGATTGGAGTAGTAGACTCCAACAACTTTTCTCAATGAGGTTTTTCCCGTCTTGGGTTTTACTTGTATATACTGGTGCTATGTGATATCCCTTTGTTTGGTTGCATTGTGAGATATTTCCTTGTCTCACCTATAGGTTTACTTAGTGTTTGCATTGACAACCGGTACTCACTCTTTGGAATAAATGGCTAAGAGTTTTGGAAATCACTGATTCGCCCCCCTCTTAGTGGCATCTTGTGTCCAATAGAGTTTCTATCATTCATTAAGAGGTTTTGAGAAGTGGTGATGGTATATGCATCATATTTTGTTTATAGTTCCCGTCCATATCATATCCCAAAAGAAAATCATACCAAAATGAATACCACGGTTCATGGAAAACAATCCACAAGAATGACTATTATTAAACTATGAAGCGAAGAAAATAATGCAAGCTAAAGAATGGTAAAATTTGATTTCATGAATTGCATAGAAGAAGAATATACACTAGAAAATGGTTTTGATATAAATATGTAAAAGAAACAAGAGAACAAGAGCAAAAAAATATGAGAGGAGCACAAAGCCTGCAAATATCATGATTAATTTCATTATTAGTATTGAGTCATTCAAGTTTCTTGGTGCTCTCCACCTTGCTTTTTGTAGAGGACCAATTCTCTATATTTCCAAGAAATAGTGCCAATTGACATGCCCTCTATCAAATTTGATAATCAAAATGTAATGAAGACACATAAGTGGACTATTGGAAACTTGAGTTATGTTCTGTTGTGTTATCATTGATGTCAACATGTCTAGTGTTGTCATTGATGTCACTATATGTTGCAGGTGGTCCAGAAGTGGGTGTTCTGAGTTTTTTGTGTGGTCTCATAGTGATGTTATGTAAGTATGAGGTTCTTTTGGAAGTTTGGTGTAGTAGAAGTTTCAATATGCATGGAAGAGTATTTAATGTCTTAGTGGAAAAATGATTTGCATTCCTCTAGTATGTGAAGATTATGGAGTATGGTTCTGGACATAATGTTTATGATCTATGTACATTGCATTATAAATTTTGTAGGTCCTTTGTTGCTTAGATGTTTGAGTTTGTTGTTGCTTCTGATAGTGGGGTGTCTATCAAAACAGGTCTAGAGAATGCTTGGCGATTCTCTGATATGTGAAATTAAGTGTTGTGGCTTGAAGGACATGTTCATTTGGTTTGTGAAATGTTCTAGTTTAGTTTTCTAGTGATGGTTTGGTTGGGAAGTGAAGTTATTGTGTTTTGAGTTTATTGCTATCAACTGGTCTAGGTTCCAGCTAATTGAGGTGATGTGTCTTATCTAGATCATGTCTTTTTAGTCCAAATTATAGTAATTTTAGGACAATTATCTAATAATTTATTAATTACGTCCTTTAATTTCTTTTTCACAAGATAAAATTAGGTGCTTTATTTTATCTAGGTGTTATGCCTTTTTAGTTTGAGTTTATCTAGTTAGCTTTTATAGCTTGTAGTTGATCTTAATTTAGCTCCTACTTTGCATTGCTTTAGTTCTTCTAATTTTATGATTAGGGCATCTCTTGATTTCTATAAAGGAAGTCATTCATTCATTGTAATTGTACCTCCAAGATTGTGTACCTTCAATATTGAATCTTCAATATCATTGTTATAAAGCATACAATATTTGCTTGATCTCTTTTGTGTGATAGGTGTTTTACTTGCAGATGATTATTGGCTCATGTGGTTGATCATCAAATTCTACATGGTATCACATCACAATCTTAGCTCCTACATGGTATCAGAGCTTTTCTAGCAAGTTCCTATTTGCATACTTGAGGGATCCAACTTGAGGTAAATTTTTTGTGCACATTGGTCTCAAGCAAAGGTTACCATTGCATTTGCAACATTGAAAATCCTTAAGAATGATTGCTATTTCATCAAAAAAATCAAGTTGTTGAAAAATTAGGTCAAATTGGCCGATGACACACAAATAGAGGCAAAATATGGGGGTAGCTAAAAAATTTGGGCACTTTGGCACAAAACGGAGGTTACCATTGCTCTCAAAAGGCCCCCAAAACCCTAAGATCGCCTATCAAATCATTGAAATCAGAGGTCAATTTTTTTTGGTGAAAATTGACCAGCACATTTTTTTGTGCAAGTAAAAATCCATACGGACATACTATAATGATGGTGTTACATGTTGGCCATTTGGAGGAATTGATTATGTGTTGCATTGATATTTTGTCATTGATGTCAACACTAGCTATTTGGATGCTTTACCGACACCCTTCTAGTCTCGGTAGGTTGAGTAGTTTCTGGTTGGTTTGGAACCGACATGATCCAGTAGGCTCCGGTATGGTTTGGCTATGGAACTAGCTTATTCATGATACTCAGGTTCATATTTAGTCAGTTGGTTTTGGTTTGGTGATCAAATGCTATCTTGTTTGCTTGGAAGCTTGGCTTGTGGTTTCGACGAGGGTTTCACCGACAAAGCTTTTGATGAAGATATTTGATGATATTCATAAGTGGTGTTGGTGCAATTTTTGGTGGAGTTTCAGGATGCTACTGGTGATCATGTTTGAGAATTGGCAGATGGAGATCATTTCTTTAGCATGTGGACCTATATTGGGTCCTAATTTATCTAGGTTATGGACCGATTTAATGAAACGTGTGGATTGGATCTCTCGATGTGTTTTTGGGATGTCTTATGCGTTGGATATTCTTTGTTTGGTCTAAGGCCGACATGTTTTGTAATTATGTAATTGGTTAATTGTCTGGTGGCCAACCTGATTATTTATGGTCGAGGGTTTGTATATATAGATGTAAGATCTCATTGTAGATCATATAAGGATAAGATATAGGAATGGGATATAGATATGTAATGTGCGAATAATGTAATATCATTCAGGCAGAGAAATTGGTTGTTCACTGAAGATTGAATAGGGTTTATGTAAGAGGATTTAGTCCTTCGATATTGAGCTTAACCAGAACTATACTCAGGCATAGGAGATGCTATCTTTTCAGTTCAAACACTTCTTCCAGATTGTAGGCTGGATTTCTATGTAGTCACTGAGACTCTTTTTGTGATGAGCAACACACTCTAGGCTGTTGGCCTTCCCGCAAGTGCAGACCCCTCAATTGTAATTCACATACTTATTGCAGAAGTATTATCTGACTGTGGGTAGGCTTCCCACCGTGGTTTTTCCCTTTATCAGGTTTTCCACCTATAAAACTTGGTGTCATGTGGATGGTACTTATTCTGTGATTATTGTTTATGCTTAATTGATTTAACTACTATTCCGGTATTTGGTTTAAGCATTCTGGTATTAATGTTTTGGGTTTTGGTATTAAAGTTTTAATTGCTCAAGGTTCTAGTAATCTGTGACAATTGATTCACCCCCCCTGTCTGAGTTGTCTTCTAGTTATTTGAACTGTCTAACAAATCAGTGCTTAAAAAATCGCACATTGAAAAGAAAAATTCACTCAACTTTTTTTTGGTTTAATTTTTTTTTATTTTAATCAATTTTTTTTATTAAAAGTTTTTTGAGTTTCAATTTTTTTAAAATAAAGGCCAAATCTACACAAAAGGTATGTATAACTTGCATTAGCAGTCTTATCATCCAATTTTACAACCAAAACAACCTCCAAGCTAAATTTAGTAGTGTTTCTCTATTTTTAGCTCATTACCCTCAAATACCTACCTTCGGTTTTTTGCCCATAACTTTGTCATATGAAGTTAAAATTAGGAAAATGATATATTATTGGGAAGATGGTTTGATTAGATTATGCACCAACTTTATGTACCAAGCCTCTAAAGTTAGCCTTGAGTTTCACACTTCTGGGGCCATATCTTGCACATTTGGCCTTCATTTTTTGACTTCTACACATCATCAAAAAGCTCTCAAAGTTCCAAATTTAGATATCAAGTCCTTTATTATAGAATTTTCATCATGTACTTAGATATGTAAATCTTTTCCTTTTTGGGATACATACCAATTGAGTCTCTATTTATATTGAGGGTTTTTGTTTTTGCATCATTTTTGGAGATTATCTCAAAGAGTGAATAATGTATAAGGGTTGTAGGTGTAAATATTGTGGGAGAAATTAGCATGGGTATGAAATGCGTCCTAATTTCTCACATAATTATTTTTAATTCTTTGTTGAGTGTGCATCAAAATCTCAAGTTGGTCCTTCTCCAGCAGTAGAGACAATTGTTGTACCTTCATTAATTTAGACCCTTATTCTTGTTAAGTAGGATGATTCATCTATTTGTAGTCATGATTGGGATTCCTATTTGATAGACATTGCTTCATTGTTTGTGGAATCTCATATTTTAGATTTGGAGGACACATTTGAGGGTTTATCTCTCTTATTTGATGATAGTCATATCACAATTGTTGTTACACCATGTTTGTCTTTGGAGCTTGTTCGAAATCAACTTCCATTGGTTTCTTGTTTGTCACCTTCTATTGTGATTGGGCATGTACTTGATTGGTTTTTGGCATATTCATCACCCAAGGACTTGGGAACACATGAACAGTTTTCAGAGACATCATCATATATTCAGAATTGGATTCCTACATCTTCCAGTTTATGGGATTGGCTTCACCTATTTCCAATGGATTGGTTTTTTCCAAAGGGGAGAACTATTGTTTGTAGGCAGTGGATCATGTTATCTCTTTAGACATTTGTCATTGGCATATGAGCTACTTGTACATTGGGGGGATTATTATCCTCATTCTCTCTCTTATGGGGGGGATATTTGTTGTACTTTGGTGAGTGATTCTATACTTGCGGGGACACTTGGAGTCCCTCATCTTAGTCACATATAGTACCTCTTAAATTGTATCTCTGACTTTTGGAGAGGGGTTTTTTCGCATGTGTTCTCTTTCTTTTTTCTCCTTTTAGAGAGATCTCATTGGTGTGAGTTGTATTGCTTTGCATTGGTTTGTACATGAGTACCTAATCAGGATTTTGTTGTCGAGACTTATTCATGCATGCATTTTTCATTCATCATTAGCTCTTTATCCTATCCCTAAGTTAATCTTAAGGGAGGATGTTGGAGTAATTTTAAGAAAATTATCTAATTATTTATTAATTAAGTTCTTTTATTTATTTTTCACTTAATCTAAACTTAGGTGCTTTATTTTATCTAGGTGTTATTCTTTTTTAGCCCGAGTTCACTTAGATGCACTTCTAGTTAGCTTTTATAGCTTGTAGTTGAGCTTAATTTAGCTCCTACTTTGCATTGATTTAGTTCTTCTAATTTTAAGATTAGGGAATATTTTTCTTTCTATAAAACAAGCCATTAGATAATTGTAATTGTACCTCCAATATTGTGTACCTTCAATATTGAATCTCCAATATTATTTTGTACAATAATACAAAATTCTCTAGTTGTTATAGAGCATACAATATTTGATTGATCTCTTTAGCGTGATAGGTGTTTTTCTTGTAGATGATTCTTGCCTCTTGTGGTTGAATATCAACTTCTACATGGATATGTTTTTGTGGTTGAGTTTAGGTGTTGATATGAGTCTCATCGTGGTGTGTGTAGATTCGCATTGTGTTTTGTGCATTGGGGGATGTTTTTGGGTCTTTCAATTGGTGTGCTTTATTGTTCATCTACATATTTAATTTGATACCAACTTTGGATGATGTGTTAGCATGTGCTTTTTGGATATGTTGTGCTATGTTTAGGTCCCCTCTATCTCTTGGAGTGGACTGCAATTGATGTTTTGGGTCTGGGTGGCCTAATTTAAGTAATATTTCTTATTTTGTTTGTGACTTACCTAGTTGAGAGTTTCAATGAATTATCTTGTATATATAGATGTGCGGATGTATGAGTTGTGCATGGGATGAATGTGAATTAATGTGAAGTAGATATGAATGATGTCCAAGCATATTTGATACGAAAAAAGTGTGAAAGATAGTTTGTGAAGAGGCTTCTATTGGCACATGTTGTCATTGATATGTCAACTAGGTCAAGAAGTTGCAGGTTGCAGGGGAATTGATAGGAACAAAAAAGGTCATTTAATGTGTTGGAGAGGTGTACACAAAGTGGTTTATGTAGACACTTAAAAATAATTATTTTTAATTCCTCACATAATTAATTAATTAATTATGTTAATTCAAATTCTCCTCAATATTAATTAAATATAATTAATATTATCACTATAGTATGTGACTGATTTATTTAATAAATCAATCCCTTTCTTTATTCTTCTAAAAAATTAAATCCTCAAAAATCTTCCTCTTGGCTAATTAATTTCAATTAGTTAGTTAACCTACATGATTCCTACAAATCATCCTCTTAATTCATCATTAACCTAATAAATTCTTTTAGAAACTCCCTAAACTCACTTAACCTTATTCTTCTAATTTTTAATTCCCTCCACTTATTCTCTCTCCTAGCCAAATCCTCCTACAAATCCTAATCCCACCTAACACTTCCTCTAATCCCCCTCCTAATGAGTTGTTAATGGCTAATCATCATGATTAGTCATAAAGTCAACTCCTTGTCCCTTCCATCCAACCACTAGCTTTTAATGCTCTTTTCCTAGATGAATGTGAGATTTTCAAAGTCTCACAATCCTCTAGGCATCTCCTCTCCCAAGGAGTTTTTAATTCCTTCTTATTCCTCCAATCCCCATCATTATCCCTTTTTGGAGAATTTTAAATTCCTCCTCCCCATTCTTCAAGGAATGTCACATCCCTTGCTCCTCTCAAGGCACATTGGGAAGTCTTCCCAATGCACCTTGCTCTTCTCAAGGTACCTTGGGAAGTCTTCCCAATGTACCTTGAGGAGTGTGGAGACAAGAAATGCCTTTAAGGCATATCTCTTGGTCTCCACACCCTCTCTTGGGCCTTGTGGGATCTCACAAGAAATCCTAGCCATCCATTTTTCCTCTCCTCTTCCTATAAATTGAGGATTCCATCCCTTCATTCTTCATCTCCAAATTCAATAATCTTATGCTACCCTTTTGAGCCTAGGAAATCATCTTAGCAACCTTATCATGTCCAAATCATATCTCATCCACACTTACCCATTTTATCCATATCATCCTCCTAAAATCCATTTTATATTGTGCACAACATTGGAGAGCCATCTACATCAAGCAAGCAAGAGGAGCACATCAAGTAGAGCATCGTCAAGGGGCGCCTTCACTTCATCAGGCTCCATCCAAAGGAGAGGGTATTGGTTTGTGAGGTACATGCATTTGTCCTTGCTTTGAGCATTTCAAATTATGTCTTTGGTTTTCATGTGATTATATGTTTGATTTGCATGTTTGTTATCTAATCCACCTCACAAGTCTTTTCCCCTGTTCATTCTGGCACGCTCGGTGGGACCCACGTCCCTAAAAACTAATATTTTTTGTTAGTTTTTGTGAGTCATGAGACATAGGTTCCAGAACAACGCGAGAGACTGCAACTTAGCTCGAGCGCCCTGAGTTTAGCACGACAGATAACTTGTTTTGGTGTGAGCACAAGCGCATCAGCTCGAGCGCACACGCATCGGCATGACCGCATCCTAACATTTAAATTTATTAATTTTTTTTTTCCGCTTCTAAAAATTTAAAAAATTTACTCTCTGTCTGTTTCTTTGTCGCATGCGCAGGCGTTATGGCGCGAGCGCAAGTGTTTTAGCGCGTCCGATTCAAACCAACGCGACTATTTTTTCCAAAATTCCCGCTCTGTTATTTGGAATTGAATTTTGAGATTTTACCCGCTAAATCCTACCGATCTCTATTTTTTAGTTTCAGCGCGAGCGTTTCTGACCAGCGTGACAAACATGTATAAAATCCCTTCCTATTTTGTGTGATCTATCAATTTGATTACTGGTTTTATTTGGTTCAGCACGTACGCAGGCATTTTGGCGCGAGTGACTGCACTTCAGCACATGCACTGTATGTGCAATATAGTTAGGACTAATTTCTATCTTTTTAGTTTTGCAGCTTAATCCGACCGTCCAAGACTCAGAAAATCAGAAAAAAACTACTAATCCCGCTGTTTTGCAGGTTGCCTAGCCGATTCAACCAAATATTGTGCATTTATTTAAGTTAGGCACCTAGATATTAATTAAAATGGAATGAATCATTGTCTTATGCGTCTTTAAGAAAAGCATAAAGGTAGGAGAGTATGCTCTCGTCTAACTAGATGATCAAAAATCCAGACCCTCCAACCTTTTCTTGTTTGATTGCATATTTACCCTTAGCAGGCCTGCCCTCCCAACTTTCTCTTTGAGAAGGTAAGAGGGGAATGACCCAAGTGAGTACACCCGGACCTGGGGTTCCCAACTCACTATAATAAATAGGCCATTAACTACGAAAGGGTCAATGGTTGGGGCTATATGAGAGTTCACTCTCACATTGGGTGCTTAGTAGGATCCTAGAGATCTCAGTCACGCTTGCGTGACTACTAAGTTCTTGGTGCTTTGTTGGGCTATAGGCCTTAATTGCGCTTGCGCAACTTCAAAGGCTGGCTCCTCATGGGAAGACTTACTAAACACCTTGTTCATAGTGGCCAAAAACCTTCTAGTCATTGGTGCAGGAGGTCGGACCTTCGAAGCCACCCATATTTTTATGGCCCTTAGTAGAGACACGAAGTTCACCATGAGGAGTTTTCATGGGAATTGATGCCTGGCTTCCCCGAGAAGTGAGTGCCATGGAGGGGAGCCAGTGGGGTCAAGCATCTAAGTGTTTGCTCCGGGTAAGCGTAGCTGGGAAATCGATTGGGATCCAATGACTATTGTCCTTGCCAACCTTAAGAGTGTTGTATATGAGCATGAGTGTTTTTGAATCAACATGCATTTAATCATTGTGTTTTCTTTGTTTGATACATACTTTCCAAGAGAAGACTAAAAACATGTCATTATCCCCAAACACTTTGCAAAACATTTGTCTAGACACAAACAATTATCCAGGTTATTACCCACACAAAGTCCAAAATTGAGTCAAAACTCCATCCGTCCCATGTCTCATAAGCCTAAGTAAGAAACTAAGAGTCCATGCTCTCCATCAAGGTTTAGACTCGTCCTTTAAAACACCAATTATCGCCAAAATTAGGGTGGTCATATCCCTTCATACAACTTTGCCATTCGATTCAATCCTCTATTGAGTCATGTTCATGCCAAGAACAACTTAGTCATCAAGTTTCTTCTAAGTTATCACTATCACATCTCCTCAATCAATCATCCTTGAATTTCCCAAGGACTTAGAACATCAAATCAATCTCCCTCCACTATCAAATCAATTATCAAAATCCAAATCCAATCATCCTCTAATCCAATTTAATCTCATGTTAAAGTTACATGCCTTGTGAAATTTCATTTAGACCTCATCATTAATCAATTGGCTCTCATACTTGAAGGAGAATCCTCTCCAAGTACCTTTTGCCTAATCATTTTTGAGTCGATCAAGACTCTTAACTCATGTCTTTACTTTACTTAGGGTCATTAGTCAACCCTTGGTATAAGAAAGGTTTTTTAGTCATCAATCCAAGGTCTAAATTCTACCCAACTTGGTCATTACCTTGCTTGTGGTTGCATCCACCACCTAAAATCCTCATCCAAGGACTAAGGTGTCAAATCCTAATTGAATCTGAGCTCTAATCCAAGAACCCCACCAATCAACAAAATCCCTTGTCATAAAAGACAAAATCCAAAATTCCACAAATATCTTGCTAAGTTCATCATCACAAATTTCCTCCTCCAAACTTTTCTAAGGTTATTCATGTATGGTCACAACTCGATCCCAAAAGAGAAAGATGGCTAAACAACAATATAGCATGCCAAACATTAGTGTCCTATATGAAGATCCCACACAAGATCCTACACAAAGTGGGCAATCTAGCAATCAAGATCAAAGCCAAGATTCTAACATGGTTAGCCAAGATGAACTCTCTCCGGAAGTGCAAACTTTCCTAGAGGATTCTTATAACCAAGAGATGATGGAAAATTTTATTCAACACAATCTTATTGCACTTCTAAAAACTCTCCTTGAAAATGGAGCTCAACTTCCACCTAAATTTAATAGATCCGCTCTTGCCCAACAACCACAAGGAGACCTCGCTCCCACACAAAGTGCTGCACCTATTATTCAAATTCAATCAATTGCAACCCCATCAATCATCCAAGCTCAATCAACGCCACCTGTGGCACCTCCCACCATAGTCTCCATCCCACCTTCTTCCTCCTTACCATCTATACCACTATCACATCTGATCTCATCTATTCTCCAACACACTTCTATACCACCTCCTTCCATTCAACCACATATTTCTATTCCACAAACTTCCCTTCCTGCCAACAACATCGCAAGTTTTATCTGAGCTATACTCAATCCCATCACAACAGTTTGCGGACTGCAACCAATTATCACACAAATCCCTATGACATCGGTCCTCACATCCCATGTTCTCGCCTCCTCATCATATCAATATATTGGTGGTGGTGCACCTTCTTTGGCTCATCCAATTCTTGGGGAAAATACAATTCATCGTTATCAAAGTCCACAACAAGACCTCATCAAGGAAATTCAAGACATGAAAAATATCATCAAGGACATGAAAGAAAGGACTAATAAAAGGAAAACTTACTCATTCGAAGAGTTTTTCCCTTGTCCTTACGACCCATCTATATCAGTTGCACCCTACCCCTCGAGATTTGAGACCCCCAAATTCACCAAGTATGAAGGCAAAGGAGACCCCCGTGACCATGTCTGAGAATTCCACAGCTTATGCCAAGAAGTCTCTTATAGTGACCTTTATCTTTGCAGACTCTTTCCCAAGAGTCTCATGGGAGACGCCCTGGCATGGTTCTCATCTCTATGATGAGGTTCCATTGTCTCCTTTCCAGACTTGGCAGAAAAATTTGTGGCCCACTATGCTTACAACATGGTTAATGATGTTTCTATGATGGACCTATGCAATACAAAACAAAGGCTCGGAGAAACCTTCACCAATTTCCTACAAAGATGGTGACATCTTATCAAGAAATTCCAGTGGGACATGCCAGAACAACATCAAATTGAGATATTTCAAAAGAACTTGGTGCCTGAACTTTCAAGACCCTTAATTTCCCAATTTATCAAATCCTTCCAAAAATTGACCGATAAGGGCCTCACCCTCGAGCGTGTCTTGTTGGAGGAAGGAACCTTGAAACATTACCAGAATTCAACACAAAGTTCTTCCTCTTATCATAACGACAAGCCAAAATTCTGGTCTAAAAACAAAAACATGGTCAATGATGGTGTAACTGATGCAAAGTGGGTCCAAACCATGGCTGCTCCCCCAAAATCCACCACCAATAGTGATCAATTAAATAATCAAAATAATCAAAATCAATCCCAAAAACCTCACAACAATGTCTCAATCCAGGGATGACCACCCTGACCGAATAACAAGACTCCAAGAGACTTCACTCCTCTGGCTGAGCCTATTGAAATGGTGTTTCAAAAACTTGTCCAAGCGGGTGCAGTGGTTTTTCCAATCACTCGCTCGTTTGACCCCAATCAACCTAAACCAAGATGGTATAACGAAAATGAGTATTGTGAATACCATCATATCAAGGGGCATGATACACGAAAGTGTATGAAATTGAAAATCTACATACAAGATCTCATTGATAGGGGTGAGATTGAAGTAGCAAATGCAAAACCTGGTAATAACAATGACAAACTCAAAATGTACCAGGAACCCTTCCCAAAGCATGATAAAGGAAAAGGCTCATCATCTAACGCAATGGGTTATGACTACACTAATCACATAACCAACTTTGATTTTTTAGTAGGTTGCATTGAACCTGCAGACAATCATGTCAATGTCATAACCATCCAAGGAGTTAATCCTCCTTGTTCCAAAAATAGACCAAATCCTGCTAGGATAGTCATTCAGGGCGCCACGCCTTCCACCTCCCATTTCCAGAATGACTGCAATGTAACTACACACCGAGGTAAAATCACCATCCAAGGAGTCCCTCCCCCACCAAACCCCCCGCCCATGTCTTCCACCTGTCGATATGACCTCCTTGACTAGCTTGGGAAGACTCCCCCATAAATCTCCATTTTGGAACTTCTTAAGACTTCCCCGGTCCATAAAGAAATTTTGGAACAAGCCCTTCTTGAATCACATGTTCCTAATAACATTAACGCCACCCAATTCCAAGCCCTCATTGGAAACCTTGCTGCCCAGCAACACCTTGTATTTACCTCCAAAGATGCTCCCGTAGATGAAGACCATAACAAATCTTTGCACATCAAAGCTCTTATCCACAAGCATAAGGTCAAACGTATCTTGATAGATGGTGGATCCAGGCTTAATCTGTGTACATACAAATTAATAAAACAATTGAGACTTTCTGAGGATTTGGTAGACACATCAAGAAGGATCACAATAAAGGCATATGATGATGCAGAAAGAGTTTCAAAGGGCATGATCACCTTACCTCTTCAAGTGGGCCCCATTACAATTGAAACCCCTTGCCAAGTACTAGATCTTGATCTCCCCTACAACATTCTCCTCGGGCAGCCATGGATTCATTCCTTGCAAGCCGTACCCTCCACCTATCACCAATGCATCAAATTTCCCTATAATAGAAGAGAGATCACTATCAAAGGTGATCCCCAACCTTTTCAATATTGCAAACTATTAGAGGGGAAGCATCCGTATCATTGTCCACTAAATAGACCCTCGCCAACACCTCCATCTAATGCATCAAATGTTGCCTCCACTTCATCCAAACCAGATAATCAAATCAAGATCTTGGACAATGGCTCTGGAGAATACAAATTGGAGGACATCTTATTAATAGGAAACATCCCTCTCTCTCCTAAGTCATTTGGCAAACCAAAAGAGCTCAAAAAGGACCCGAAACCAGTCATGCAATGCCAAAATACCACCTTCCAGCAATGGGGCCCACTTAATGAGGAGAGCCTTGAAGCAAATGTCTCTTCTTGGTTGTACCAGGAAGAGGATGATGATCCAACAAAAGTATCCAAAAAAATGTACCCAAAAGCATCTGCCATAGTTGAAAAAATGGGTTACACAGGACACGGCTTGGGACCAGAGGAGAAAGGAAGAAAAGAACCCATAAATCCTATCTCCTACAAATACAACAAAGGCTTAGGGTACACCCCAGTGCCTAATATTACTATCATCGGTGCCCTTTCTAGTCCTTCTTTGGATATGGAAAGCACTGATGAAGAGGAATTCCATGAAATGCCTTATGAATACAAGAAAGATATCTTCTTTGACGCTTACATCAATACCATCACCCCCATAATCCCTCCCACATCACACGAGCTACATCTTGTCCATCCTAAACTCATTGATTGGGGCCAATGAGACAAACCCACTTTAGATATCTGCGCTGACGATAATGCTCTCATTACTCTCCTGACGGTGCAAAATCTAGAAAGTTGTAACAAAGTCGATGACATTCAACTACATGAAAAGGGATACTTTGGTAGTCAGGTTAATTCCCTTAGCCACAAAAAAGATAATAAAAGGAAAAGACATGACTCCCTAGGTGAAAACCTCCTTGAGGCACCTTTAGATGAACAAAAAATAAAAACAAAGGGCGTATCCGAAAGTGAAAACCTGGAAATGGCACTTGACGATGAGGGACTTGACCTCCCTACCATTGGTTACCTTCCACAAGATAGATCAAATTTGTTGATAGAAGAAATAGACAACATTAACATGGGCACCAAAGTCATCCCACAAAATGTTCTCATTGCTAAGTCCCTCACAAAAAAACAGAAACAAGATTTCATCAACTTCCTTACTGAGGTAAAAATCAATTTTGCATGGTCCTATGCCGATATGCCAGGGTTGGATCCTGCGTTGGTGGTTCACAATCTTGCTGTTCGCCCAGATGCAAAACTTGTAAAACAAAAATTAAGTAAAATGCACCCACATATTGCACTCCTAGTCAAGGTGGAACTCCAAAATATGTTAGATGCAAAATTCATCAAACCAATAGACTACGCTGAATGGGTTTCCAACATTGTACCTGTCGGCAAACCAGCTGGGGGCATCCACATCTACACAGATTTTTGAGATCTAAATAGAGCTTTTCCTAAAGATGATTTCTTGCTCCCCAATATAGATATGATTATGGACCTTACAGCAGGACATGAGATGCTGTCACTTATGGACAAATTTTTAGGATATAACCAAATCAGGATTGTAGACGAGGATCAACATAAAACTACATTCACAACACCATGCGGGACTTTCTGTTATCGGGTAATGCCTTTTGGCCTCAAAAATGCGGGTGCTACATATCAATGTGCCATGACGATAATTTTTCATGACCTCTTACACAAAATTATGGAGGACTATGTGGATGATTTGCTAGGCAAATCTAAGACAAGGAAAGAACACATTCCCATTCTAAAGCAGATCTTTGAAAGATTAGAAAAATACAAACTACGTTTGAATCCCAAAAAGTGTGTGTTTGGAGTCACATTGGAAAAATTATGAGGATTCATTGTTTTCTGCAGAGGCATCGAGGTCTATCCGGCAAAAGTCAAAGCTATCATGGAAATGCCTCCACCAAAAACTCTCATACAACTGTGCAGTCTCCAGGGAAAACTACAATCTCTTAGACGCTTTATTTCACAACTAGCAGATAAGTGCCATCGATTTGCACACCTCCTGTGCAAGGACACAAAATTAAAATGGGACTGCTTATGCTAAAAGGCCTTTGAGAAACTAAAAGAATATCTAGCATCACTTCCAGTGTTGATGCCTCCTACTCCTGGAAAACCCCTTATTTTGTATATATGTGCTACTGTAGTGGCATTGGGGACATTATTGGCACAGACAGATGACCAAGGAAAGGAACATGCCATTTTCTACATTAGTTGAACATTGGTAGGGTATGAACTCAATTATACCCCTATTGAAAGAGATTTCTTGGCATTGGTGTTTAGCACACAAAAACTTTGGCTCTATATGCTAAACAACAAAACAAAGCTAATTGCTAAAATTGATCCACTTAAATATCTCCTGTCAAAAGCTGCTCTCACTAATAGAACCGCCAAATGGGTCATGATCCTAAGTGAGTTTGACATCAAATATGTGGACAGAAAGACAATCAAGGGACAGGTCATTGCAGATCAGTTGGCTAAAGCTCTGCTTCCAGGTGACCATCCTCTTCTCATAGAATTACCAGATGAGTTCATTATGACTGTTTCCACATCCTCCACATGGCAACTATACTTTGATGGATCCTGCACCCAAAATGGATCAAGGGCAAGAGTATTATTGGTCACACCTCAAGGAGATGGCATCCCCAAATCATACAAGAAAATAAAAGAGTTACAAGTCTATGGTGATTCCCAACTCGTCATAAAACAAGTCAATGATGAGTATTAGACAAAAGATGATAAAATCCTTCCTTACTGTACCATGGTTGAAGATCTTAAACAACATTTCACAGCAATCAAGTTTGATCAAATCGCACGAACTAACAATAGGGCTGCAAATGCAATGGCCACCATTGACTCCCTCCTTCAGATGCCAGCATATGACCTACCAGAGTCTGAAATGGTGTGTTTTCCCGTTGGTTTCGAGTCCCCTTGGTACCAAGAAACCTTCTCTTTCCTCAAAGACAATACCATTCCCCCACATCTAACTAAAACCCAACAACAAACCTTCATTCGCCGATGTGCTCGTTACACCATCCTTGCAGACACTCTATTCAGAAGGCATTTTGATGGTTCCCTCATAAGGTGTTTAGATAAACAAGAGGCAGAATGGGCATTATATGAAGTACATGAGGGTATTTGTGGGGCACACTCAAGTGGGCTCACATTGGCTAATTTTTTTTTGAGAATAGGATACTATTGGCCTAAAATGGAAGTAGATGCATATAACTATGTGAAGAAATGCATCCCTTGCCAACAACATGGTGACAAGATTCATGTACCATCACAAGAATTGCAGCCATTTATTACACCATGGCCCTTCTCACAGTGGGGGATCGATTTCATTGGGAAAATCCACCCTCCATCTTCCAATGGACATAAATTCATTATCACCGCCACTGAGTATTTCACCAAGTGGGTAGAGGCTATCCCTCTCACTTTTACCACTGGTAAATAGATATCCAAATTCATCCTAAACTATTTGATCTGCCGATATGGCATTCCCAAAGTCATTATCACAGATAATGGGAGACAATTTAAAAACCAGGATGTCAAAGAACTCTACAAAAAATTCAACATTCAACATCGCTTTTTCACCCCATATTACCCCCAAGGCAATGGCCAAGCTGAGGCTTCTAATAAAACACTAATCAAAATCCTCAAAAAGACAGCCAATGAAGCTGGTCGTGATTGGCACCTCCAACTCCATCCTGCTCTATGGGCCTATCGCACCTCCGTCCACACCCCCATAGATGCCACTCCTTATTCCCTAGTCTTTGGCTCTGAAACCATCCTTCCCTTTGAGATCAAGATCCCCTCTCTAAGGGTATCACTACAAAATATCCTACCAGAGGAAGAATACAGAATTGCCCGATTACAAGAGCTAGAATTGTTAGATGAAAGGCACCTCAAGGACTTGAACCATCTTTGGGTATATCAGAACTGTCTGCGCATGAGTTATCACAACAAAGTCAGAACCCGGGAATTCCAAATTGGTGATCTTGTTCTCATGGAGAATCGGAAAAACCTCCAAGAAAGAGAAAAGAAAGGAAAGTTTCAGCCTAATTGGCTTGGACCATATGTAATCACAACAAAATATGGATGGGGAGCTTATCAGTTGGGTACTCCTGAAGGTGATCCTTTGGATGATCCAATGAATATCATGCACCTCAAAATATTTTATGCCTAGTCCTCAGGAAGTCCTAAATTGTCAAAAAAAAAAAGAAGAAGAGAAAATCAGAAAAAGAAAACAATCTGTCCACTAGTGAAAACCACTTTGTGGCGCTATGGACAAGTACCTTGGTGAAAACCTCCATGCAAGCGCCAAGGTAAATAACTAGATCCATTGTCTATCCGATCGACACTACAAATCCCTGTTGGCATTTTTGATGATTATGTTGTGATTGTCATTGATGGACACACACTTGCATTGAGATCACTTTTGTATGTATTAGTTAAAGCTCAACCGGTACTTGTTCCAACTGGTATGATGCATTATAGTCCTTACACTATTGGTGTTTTGCAGAAAGTGATTACTGATCTAAAGCGGTATGTTGACCCCAAGCGGTTTGAGGATCTCAAGTGGTACGAAGGATCAAAGTAGCATAACACATATTTCCTAATCTTCATTTTGTCAAACCGGCAACCGGTATTTAGCTTAAACTGGTATTTTGTATGAACCGCTAATACTCTGTGATGAGTTACCAACCAACATTTTGTAATGAGTTACCATCCACCGATTGTTTGACGGTGCCGACACTTTAACGGTGCTTTTTGTGTCATGTTACAGAATATGTCTAGATGCATTGAACCTAGGAAATTGTATTGTAATCCTATTGGACTGACATGAAATCAGATTCCTTTATAAGGACATCATGTCTAGGGTTTTAGGTTGTTGATGTTGTTGCTAGGGTTTAAGGTGGTTGAGGAGTTAGAGAGAGTATGAATGTGTAGAAGACTGAAGTAATGTTGGAATGCATTAGGAACGAGCTATCAAGGATCTAACCAAGCAATCTGTGCTATTAGCTAGATCACTCACTTGTTGATTACTCACATCTTTGACAAGTTTGTAGCCCTAACTGGGTAGGCCCAAAAGCCTTTTGTAAATCCTCTAACAAGGTGGTTTACATATGTGGATCTAAAATCCTCTAGCAAGGTAGTCTTTAACTGAACTTATCTCCTAAAAGAGATTGAGATTCCTAACAGGATCTATTCTGGTAAAGAACATTGTATGACCTTAACCGGTCTGGTTCCTATTTTGGAGATAGTTACTTGTGAGTTCCATCTCACCATGGTTTTTCCCATTTGGGTTTCCACATCAAAATCTCTTGTGTTATGGTGTTTGTGCTTCTGTGGGTGAATGCTTTATTTTCTATTTGGTTTGCATATGTGCTAACTGGTTTGTCTGGTAAACTATTTTATCGGTTTACTGTTAGTCTAGCAAAGTGTTTAAGTACAAAGATTTTTGGCATACTAATTCACCCCCCTCTTAGTATTCATCAATTGGTATCAGAGCCAACCTTTCTCTAAGTTTAACCACTTGGAAAGAGATATAGGGGAATACACATTGAGGGAACTTACTCATCAACTCACTTAGTCTGAGCAAGCCTATGATGATCTTATGGTAAAATACAAGGCCTCTCAGGCAAAAAGGAGAGAACATGTTGAAAAGTTGATGGAGCTATCTAAAAATAGTTCTTCTGATGAAGAGGACGTGGAAGCCCTGATTCAAGAAGTAGAAAAGCTGAATGAATCCAATTCCAACTTGAGAAAATAATTGGAAGGACTGACTATCTGAATGTGTCAAGAGCTTGAGAACCGAAGGAAAGCTGAAGATCTGGTCAAAGACAAAGATCATGAAAACTCCAAGATGAAGCAAGAGATCAGTGCCCTAACTACTCCACTCCATGCGAGCAAAGTGGAAAAGGAAGACATGCAGGGATTACAAAACATTGCCATCTCTGAGAATGAAAACCTGATGGAAACAAATGCTGCTATTTCCAAAGAACTCTCTGAGTCAAAGGAAATACTTGCTAAGTTCAACAAGAGTACTGTCAAGCTAGAGAAAAAGCTTGAATCTGCCAAACCTGTCAAGAATACTGATGGACTTGGTTATTCTGGTCATGAGCAAGCTGAGACCTCTGGTACAAATGTTGGAACATCAAAGAATCAACCAACATCAAAGGATAAGGGTAAGAAAAAGTTTAAACCTGTTTGCTTTAACTGTCTTAAAGAAGGACATACTACAAACGTATGTAGGAGTAAGGCTTACAATAATTTTCATTATTTTCTAAATGACAAGCCTAGAGCCTATAAATTCAATGGTAACTATTATGCATGCAACAAGTTTGGGCATAGAGCATCTGAATGCAGGTCTATTATGAACAACATTGGAATATATCCTTAGAGGACCCAAGGAGTTGGTCCTGAACCTTTTGTGAACCAGAATCACAACTGGTTTAATGCCTTCAATCATCAGTCAAGAAGCGGTGGCTATCAAGCAGCAACCAGATGGAGAGCAAACTGCATGGTCTGTCATGGTCATGGTCACACTGTTACAACATGTAGGAGGAAGAACGACAACATGAATAATGGACCTTGGAGAGCACCTGGAATGGTTTGCTATCATTGCAACAAACCGGGTCACATTGTCAGATTTTGTAGATCAAGAAAGAACATATCGGATGACATACCGGTCACTCCGGAAGGAAAGATTGATATTGACACTGTTCAAGTGGATATGAACAAAACCTGGAAGAAGAAACCAGTGGTGTTACAAGAAGAATTGATTTCTGCACCTAGTGTGGAAATAACAAAACTGACAAACTAAGCATCAAAAAAGCTTAGGGGGAGTAAACGGTAAAAATGTTTTGAATCCCTGGTTTACACCGTTAAAAGACCTTAACCGGTATGCAATACCTATCATTTGGCAGAAGACTAGAAGTGGTAAAAGGAAAATTAGGGTTTATGCCCTAATGGTGGAGTATTAATTACGGTTGGTGAGGAATATGCTTAAAAGGAATTTTTCAAATCATTTCTCAGTATCATTTTTCGAAGCAAAGAAGGTTTTCAAGCGCAGAGTGATGATAAAGTGATTTGTGTTGCGATTTAGAGAAAGTTGGAAACCTTGAAGGAGATTCAAAAGCAAATTGCAAACGGTCAAGAGAAGAAAGCAAAGCGGTGATTCTGCAATCGACGGAGTGTGAGGTGAAGTAGAATCTGAAAGCCCTAAATTCACAATTTTTGAAAGGTATTTCTCGAGTTTTCAGTTTTAATCATGGCTTCCGCATCTCATGATAGTTCTAGTGCAACTGTCGATTCTATGGATTTCATTCAAATAAAATCGAAATATAATGGTTTGTCACAAGTACCGGCTGGGGTTATAGTAGAAGAAGGGATTTCAGATTATATAGACTGCAAAATCAAAGACCTAGGGTCTCTTGTGATCCATTCGTAGCTAGGTCTATTCTGTGGGAAAGATAAAAAGATCAAACCGGAGTATAGCATTTTGGAGAAGAAGAAACTTCACAATGCAGTTTACTTCCTAGAGGATTTCTCAGATGACCACATTAGAATCATTCTGAGCAGAGTTCATGGTGACAAGATGTACCTGGAAAGAACGCATGATATCACTCCACAAGTTATTCATACCATCACTGGTTTCTGCAATATAGGGGAAGTACCAGCCCTTAGCAAGGTCAGCAAGACAGAAATGTCCAAGCTCACTGGTTCAGTGAGAGACTCACGAGGAATGACTGTTAATTCCATCAAGGATGACCTCGTGAAATATGCATGCATGGTGATTGGATACCGGATGTTCTCTGCCAGCAGAATTAATTCTATATTTGTTGCAGCAATAAATGCCGCTTACCAGATGATCAAAGAAGATGCATCATTTGACCTCTGTACTGGTGTGCAAAGGCAACTCCTGTTGAACCTTAAATCAATCAAATAAGATAATGCAATAAAATTCAAGTTTGGACAACTTGTAGTAGGACTATTTTTCTACTTCCATGGGTACTTTCCCGGACTGGGAGATATTCAATGGTCTGCGTACCAACAGGTTACCAAGCAGATCAAAGAAAGCCTGCAAGCAGTTGGAACCGGTTACCTTGATGTTCTGAACAAGTACTTTGATGATTTCAGAAGAAAGATGAGCCTAAGGATGAAGATATCCAATGACATTGTCAATAAGTATGAAGATGATATCTGCTTTATCATCAATGTGGATCAATGCATAATGGAGGCCGTTGAGCCCAGATAGGAAGAAGTGGAGCTTATAGGCTATGAGGTGATGTATGATATGCTGGACGAGTATGCCTCTACCCTAATTGCTTCATCCCTAGATCCCAAGGCAAAGGGAACAAACACCTATCTGGAAAGGGTAGCACCATTTTTAGAATCTCCTGAAAAGAAGGGAAAGGCAGTGCCTTCAGCATCAGCACCAGTAACTGCAGCCAGTCCCAAAGTGACCAAGTGATCACCTGCGAAGAAGAAACCGGTAGTGACACCTTCCAAAGTATTCAAGAGAAAGAGGAAGACAAGGAATAACTCACCGGACTTAGAAGAAAGTATGTCTGAGGAAAAACCTAAGAAGACAAGACAAGCAAGGAAAAAGACAAAGAATGAACCGGCATCGTCTGCACCAGTAAATATTGATATTTCCTCCTACAAACCTTTGACACATTGTCAAAGAACCATAAAAATATTAGGAGAAAAGTGCTGAACAATTTGATTGATTGTTTTGATGACTTTAATGATGATGAAAAGGAAGTAGTTGAAAAAAAAATTATTCAGTATTTATGTGTTAATGACCGGTCACCTTCAGAAATTAGATCTAAGACACCAGATTCTTTGTATAAGTACTTAGACAATAAATGGCGCATTGCCATTGAGAAAGAACAGGAAATCAGGGGGAAAGTTTTTGCTTAATACTTTCTCGACCTTTCCAATTTAGAGTTATTTGATGTCATCAACAAAAATAAAGGACTCTTCTTCACCAGAAGAAGAAGACTCTGGTTGTTGGAAGGAAGAATTGATCATGTCAAAAAAGACACTCATCTGAATATGACAACAATGGTTCATACGCATAAAGTGCTTCAAGCTAGCAAGAAGGCTGAGCAAGAACCAAAAATAACAAAACCGGATGAAGTGTTTGATGATGAAGGAAACCCGGTTATTGAACCCATAGACACTATTGATGTCGATGCTCTAGATGGAGAGGATGTTGCTCAGCGTATACCATCGGAAGAAACAGGACAGGAGAAGTAGACATAATAGGTAGATAAGCAAAAGGAAACTGAGGACAAAAAGGAGGAAGCAAAGAAGCAAGCAGAGAAGAAGAAAGCAGGAGAGGAAAAGAAGAAGGATGAAGAGGAGAAGAAGAATAAGGATGAAGAGGAGAAGAAGAAAAAGGAACAGGACAAGAAGAAGAAGGAAGAAGATGAGGAGAAATGAAAATAGGAAGAAAAGAGAAAAGAAGAAGACAAGAAGAGAAAGGAAGAGGAGAAGTGAAAGGAAGCAAGAAAGAAGAAGGAAGAGGAAAATAAGGTAGAGGAGAAGAGGAAGGAAGCAGAGAAGAAGAAGGCGGAGGAGGATAAGGAAGAGGAAAAGTTAAAAGAAGCAGAGAAGAAGAAGGCAGAGGAAGACAAGGAAGCATAAGCGGCAACGAGCATGCAGATGGAGACTCCAAAGGCAATCGGTAGTCAAGCCAAACCGATTGACCTCACTAGTCCTATTGACCTCCAGTCTGCAAGAAAAATGGGGCTACTATAGAGCATTAAGATTGCTCAAGAACACCTTGAGGTGTTAAGGAGGAAGAAGGAGGAAGATGTGATCGAAGCTGTAGTGGAAACTCTTACCGATTTGTTACCCGACACAAACCTCCCCAGTACTGACTCATCATTGGCCCAATTGAAGCTCCTATGCATAGTAGTGGATGATCAAGTGCAGAGCTTAGAGGAGGTAGCAGAGGCAAATGCCAAGAAAGAGCTTCAAAAGGCTCTCAACATTTCCCTAGTGAAGAAGCTTAATGAGCTCTAGTTTGAACTGTAAAAACTATAGAAGGATATAAGGAATGCTCTAGATGAGGGAAATCTACTACTATGTAAGATTTTCCAGCCCCATCTCTTCTATGATGATTTGCTTGTACAGAAGCAGAAGCTACAAACTAACTTGAAGTTACATATGAGCACCTTGAAGTTGCCGTATGACTCTTTTACAACTTATGGGCAAACCGTCCACCGGTTTCACATCTAGTCTACCAAAATAGAGTTGGAAATAAGCAACCGGACTCAAGATTTGTAGGAACTCCAATTGGTTCTACTCCCACGCTTGTAGATACTTCAGAAATGTTATTTAAATCTGGATGCCTTAATAGTGACTCAAGAGATGAGCACACTAGATGCCATGGAAGAATAGGTCTCCCAGATGCAGACAGAGAAAGAAGTGGCAACCTCCCTATTTGAGTCCTAGTCCTTATCTATGAAACAATTTTTGCAGGACTTCAAATCAGTTTTTGACAAGTTTTATTCTGTACTGTCATTAACACTTATTATTTTAATGAAACAGGGGTTAGTCTATAATATTATTTTTTGTCATTGTTGGCAAAGGGGGAGAAGTATAAATTTTGAATGTTTTGATGTATACTTTCATGTTATTTCTATAGTATACATTGCATTTTCTGCAAAAGGAATAGTGTATATGCTTAGGGGGAGTAATTTTGATTATGACATATTTTTGTTGTAAAACACTTAGATGTCAAAATTTCCTAAGTGTTGCAGTCAATGCCAAAGGGGGAGATTGTTGGCATTTTTGATGATTGTGTTGTGATTGTCATTGATGGACACACACTTGCATTGAGATCACTTTTGTATGTATTAGTTAAAGCTCAACTGGTACTTGTTCCAACCGGTATGATGCATTATAGTCCTTAGACTATTGGTGTTTTGCAGAAAGTGATTACCGATCTGAAGTGGTATGTTGACCCCAAGTGGTACGAAGGATCAAAGCCACCAAACACATATTTCCCAGTCTTCATTTTGTCAAACTGGCAACCGGTATTTTGCTTAAACTGGTATTTTGTATGAACCGGTAATACTCTGTGATGAGTTACCAACCGACATTTTGTGATGAGTTACCATCCACCAATTGTTTGACGATGCTGACACTTTAAGGATGCTTTTTGTGTTGTGAACCTAGGAAATTGTATTGTAATCCTATTGGACCAACATGAAATCAGATTCCTTTATAAGGACATCATATCTAGGGTTTTAGGTTGTTGATGTTGTTGCTAGGGTTTAAGGTGGTTGAGGAGTTAGAGAGAGTATGAATGTGTAGAAGACTAAAGTAATACTGGAATGCATTAGGAACAAGCTATGAAGGATCTAACCAAGCAATCTGTGCTATTAGCTAGATCACTCACTTGTTGATTACTCACATCTTCAAGAAGTCTGTAGCCCTTAACCAATTAGGCCCAAAAACCTTTTGTAAATCCTCTAACAAGGTGGTTCACATCTGTGGACCTAAAATCCTCTAGCAAGGTAGTATTTAATCAGACTTATCTCCTAATAGAGATTGAGATTCCTAACAGGATCTGTTCTTGTAAAGAACATTGTATGACCTTATCCGGTCTGACCTTAACTGGTCTGGTTCCGATTTTGCAGATATTTACTTGTGAGTTCCATCTCACCGTGGTTTTTCCCATTTGGGTTTCCATGTCAAAATCTCTTGTGTTATGCTGTTTGTGCTTTTGTGGGTGATTGCGTTATTTTCTATTTGGTTTGCATATGTGCTAACTGGTTTGTCTGCTAAATTGTTTTACTGGTTTACTGTTAGTCTAGCAAACTGTTTAAGTACAAAGATTTTTGGCATACTAATTTCCCCCCCCAATCTTAGTATTCATCAATTGGTATCAGAGCCAACCTTTCTGTAAGTTTAACCACTTGGAAAGAGATATGGGGGAATACACATTGAGGGAACTTACTCATCGGCTCACTCAATTTGAGCAAGCCTATGATGATCTTATGGTAAAATATAAGGCCTCTCATGCAAAAAAGAGAGAACATGCTAAAAAGTTGATGGAGATATCTAAAAATAGTTCTTCTGATGAAGCGGACATGGAAGCCCTGATTCAAGAAGTAGAAAAGCTGAATGAATCCAATTCCAACCTGAGAAAAGAATTGGAAGGACCGACTATCCGAATGTGTCAAAAGCTTGAGAACCGGAGGAAAGCTAAAGATCTGGTCAAAGACAAAGATCATGAAAAATCCAAGCTGAAGCAAGAGATTAGTGCCCTAACTGCTCAGCTCCATGTGAGCAAAGTGGAAAAGGAAGACATGCAAGGAGAACTAAACATTGCCATCTCTGAGAATGAAAACCTGATGGAAACAAATGCTGCTATTTCCAAAGAACTCTCTGAGTCAAAGGAAATACTTGCTAAGTTCAACAAGAGTACTGTCAAGCTAGAGAAAAAGCTTGAATCTGCCAAACCTGTCAAGAATACTGATGGACTTGGTTATTCAGGTAATGAGGAAGGTGAGACCTCTAGTACAAATTCTGGAACATCAAAGAATCAACCGACATCAAAGGATAAAGGTAAGAAAAAGTTTAAACATATTTGCTTTAACTATCTGAAAGAAGGACATACTGCAAATGTGTGTAGGAGTAAGGCTTACAATAATTTCCTTATTTTCTAAATGACAAGCCTAGAGCCTATAAATTCAATGGTAACTATTATGCATGCAACAAGTTTGGGCATAGAGCATCTGAATGGAGGTCTGTTATGAACAACACTAGAAGATATCCTTAGAGGACCCAAGGAGTTGGTCATGAACCTTTTGTGAACCAGAATCACAACCAATTTAATGCCTTCAATCATTAGTCAAGAAGTGGTGGCTATCAAGCGACAACCGGATGGAGAGAAAACTGTATGGTCTGTCATGGTCATGGTCACACTGCTGCAACTTGCAGGAGGAAGAACGACAACATGAATAATGGACCTTGGAGAGCACCTGGAATGGTCTGCTATCATTGCAATAAACTGGGTCACATTGCTAGATTCTGCATATCAAGAAAGAACATATCGGATGACATACCAGTCACTCTGGAAGGAAAGATTGATATTGACACTGCTCAAGCAGATATGAACAAAACCTGGAAGAAGAAACCAACGGTGTTACAAGAAGAACCGGTTTCTACACCTAGTGTGGAAATAACGGAACCGACAAACTAAGCATCAGAAAAGCTTAGGAGGAGAAAATGACAAAATGTTTCAAACCCCCGGTTTACAATGGTAAAAGACCTTAACTAGTATGTGATACCTATCATTTGGTAGAAGACCAGAAATGGTAAAAGGCAAATTAGGGTTTACGCTCTAATGGCAAAACATTAATTACAGTTGGTGACGAATATGCTTAAAAGGAATTTTTCAAATCATTTCTCACTACCATTTTTCGAAGCAAAGAAGGTTTTCAAGTGCAGAGCGACGATAAAGTGATTTGTGCTGTGATTCAGAGAAAGTTGGAAACCTTGAAGGAGATTCAAAAGAAAATTGCAAATGGTCAGGAGAAGAAAGCAAAGGGGTGATTCTGCAACCGACAGAGTGTGAGGTGAAGTAGAAACTAAAAGCCCTAAATTCACGATTTCTGAAAGGTATTTCTCGAGTTTTCAATTTTAATCATGGCTTCCACATCTCATGATAGTTCTAGTGCAACTGTCGATTCTATGGATTTCATTCAAAGAATATCAAAATATAATGCTTTGTCACAAGTACCGGCTGGGGTTATTTTAGAAGAAGGGATTTCAGATTATATAGAATTCAAAATCAAAGACCTAGGGTCTCTTGTGATCCATTCGCAGCTAGGTCTATTTTGTGGGAAAGATAAAAAGATCAAACTGGAGTATAGCATTTTGAAGAAGAAGAAACTTCACAATGCGGTTTACTTCCTAGAGGATTTCTTAGATGACCACATTAGAATCATTCTAAGCAGAGTTCATGGTGACAAGATGTACTTGGAAAGAACGCATGATATCACTCCACAAGCTATTCATGCCCTCATCAGTTTCTGCAATACAAGGGAAGTGCTAGCCCTTAGGAAGGTCAGCAAGATAGAAATGTCCAAGCTCACTAGTTCAGTGAGCGATTCACAAGGAATGACTGTTAATTCCATTAAGGATGACCTTGTGAATTATGCGTGCATGGTGATTAGATACCACACATTCTCTACCAGCAGAATTAATTTTGTATCTGCTGCAGTAGTAAATGCCACTTACCAGATGATCAAGGAAGATGCATCATTTGACCTCTGCACCGGTATGCAAAGGCAACTCCCATTGAACCTTAAATCAATCAAATAGGATAATGCATTAAAATTCAAGTTTGGACAAATTCTAGTAGGACTATTTTTCTACTTCCAAAGTTACTTTCCCAGAGTAGGAGATATTCAGTGGTCTGCGGACCAACCGGTTACCAAGTAGATCAAAGAAAGCCTGCAAGCAGTTGGAACCAGTTACCCTGATGTTCTGAACAAGTACTTCAATGAGTTTAGAAGCAAGATGAGCCTAAGGATGAGGATATCTAGTGATATTGTCAAGAAGTATGAAGATGATATCTACTTTATTATCAATGTGGATCAATGCATAATGGAGGCCATTGAGCCTAGATAGGGAGAAGTGGAGCCTATGGGCTATGAGGTGATGTATGATATGCTGGATGGGTATGCCTCTACCCTAATTGCCTAACCCCTAGATCCCAAGGCAAAGAGAACCGGCACCTATCTGGAAAGGGTAGCACCAACTATAGAATCTCCTGAAAAGAAAGGAAAGGCAATGCCTTCGACATCAGCACTGGTAACTGCAACCAGTCCCAAAGTGACCAAGCGGTCACCTGTGAAGAAGAAACCGGTAGCGGCACCTGCCAAAGTCTTTGAGAGAAAAAGAAAGACAAGGAATAACTCACTGGACTCAGAAGAAACCGTGTCTAAGGAAAAACCTAAGAAGACAAGACAAGCAAGGAAAAAGACAAAGAATGAACCAACATTGTCTGCACCAGTAAATATTGATATTTCCTCCTACAAACCTTTGACACATTGTCAAAGAACCATAAAAAATATTAGGAGAAAAGTGTTGAACGATTTGATTGATTGTTTTGATGACTTTAATGATGATGAAAAGGAAGCAGTTGAAAAAGAAGTCATTCAGTATTTATGTGTTAATGACTGGTCGCCTTCAGAAATTAGATTTGAGACACTGGATTCTTTGTATAAGTCCTTAGACAATAAATGGTGCATTTCCATAGAGAAAGAATAGGAAATCAGGGAGAAAGTTTTTGCTCAATACTATCCTGACCTGTCCAATTTAGAGTTATTTGATGTCATCAACAAAAATAAAGGATTCTTCTTCACTAGAAGAAGAAGACTCTGGTTGTTGGAAGGAAGAATTGATGATGTTGAAAAAGACACTCATCTGCATATGAAAACAACGGTTCATATGCATAAAGGGCTTCAAGCTAGCAAGAAGGCTGAGCAAGAACCGATAATAACGAAATCGAATGAAGTGTTTGATGATGAAGGAAACCCGGTTACTGAACCCATACACACTATTGATGTTGATGCTCTAGATGGAGAGGATGTTGCTTAGGGTATACCATCGGAAGAAATAGGATAGGAGAAGCAGGCAAAACAGGTAGATAAGACAAAGTAAACTGAGGACAAAAAGGAGGAAGCAAAGAAGCAAGCAGAGAAGAAGAAAGTAGGAGAGGAAAAGAAGAAGGATGAAGAGGAGAAGAAGAAGAAGGAAGAGGAGAAGAAGAAGAAGGATGAAGAGGAGAAGAAGAAGAAGGATGAAGATGAGAAGAAGAAAAAGGAAGAGGACAAGAAGAAGAAGGAAGAAGATGAGGAGAAATGGAAACATGAAGAAAAGAGAAAAGAAGAAGAGAAGAAGAGAAAGGAAGAGGAGAAGCGAAAGGAAGCAGAAAAGAAGAAGGAAGAGGAAAATACGGTAGAGGAGAAGAGGGAGGAAGCAAAGAAGAAGAAGGCAGAGGAGGCTAAGGAAGAGGAAAATAGAAAAGAAGTAGAGAAGAAGAAGGCAGAGGAAGACAAGGAAGCAGAAGCGGCAAAGAGCACGCAGATGGAGACTCCAAAGGCAACTGGTAGTCAAGCCAAACCAGATGACCTCACCAGTCCTATTGACCTCCAGTCTACAAGTGAAATGGAGCTGCTACAGAGCATTAAGGTTGCTCAAGAATGCCTTGAGGTGTTAAGGAGGAAGAAGGAGGAGGTTGTGATCCAAGCTGCGGTGGACACTCTTACCTGTTTGTTACCCAACACAAACCTCCCCCGTACTGACTCATCATTGGCCCAATTGAAGCTCCTATGCATAGTAGTGGATGATCAAGTGCAAAGCTTAGAGGAGGTAGCAAAGGCAAATGCCAAGAAAGAGCTTCAAAAGGCTCTCAACATTGCCCTAGTGAAGAAGCTTAATGAGCTCTGATTTGAACTGCAAAAACTATAGAAGGATATAAGGAATGCTTTGGATGAGGGAAATCTACTACTAATAAATATTTGCCAACCCCATCTCTTCTATGATGATGTGCTTGTATTGAAGTAGAAGCTACACACTGACTTGCAGTTATATATGAGCACCTTCAAGCTACCGTATGACTCTTTTTCAACTTATGGGCAAACCATTCACTGGTTTCACATCCAGTTTGCCAAAATAGAGTTGGAAATAAGCAACCGGACTTGAGATTTGTAGGAACTCCAACTGGTTCTACTCCCACACCTGCAGATACTTAAAAAATGTTATTTAAATCTGGATGCCTTAACGGTGACTCAAGAGATGAGCACACTAGATGCCATTGAAGAACATGTCTCCCAGATGCAGACAGAGAAAGAAGTGGCAACCTCCCTACTTGAGTCTTGGTCCTTATCTATGAAACAATTTTTGCAGGACTTCAAATCAGTTTTTGACAAGTTTTATTCTTTACTTTCATAAACACTTATTATTTAAATGAAACTGGGGTTAGTATGTAATATTATTTTGTGTCATTGTTGGCAAACGGGGAGAAGTATAAATTTTGAATGTTTTGATGTATACTTTCATGTTATTTCTATAGTATACATTGCATTTTCTGCAAAAGGGATAGTGTATATGCTTAGGGGGAGTAATTTTGATTATGACATATTTTTGTTGTAAAACATTTAGATGTCAAAATTTCCTAAGTGTTGCCATCAATGCCAAAGGGGGAGATTGTTGGCATTTTTGATGATTATGTTGTGATTGTCATTGATGGACACACACTTGCATTGAGATCACTTTTGTATGTATTATTTAAAGCTCAACCGGTACTTGTTCCAACCGGTATGATGCATTATAGTCCTTAGACTATTGGTGTTTTGCAAAAAGTGATTACCGATCTGAAGTAGTATGTTGACCCCAAGCGGTTCGAGGATGTCAAGTGGTATGAAGGATCAAAGCGGTAGAACACATATTTCCCAGTCTTCATTTTGTCAAACTGGCAACCTGTATTTTTCTTAAACCGGTATTTTTTATGAACTGGTAATACTCTGTGATGAGTTACCAACCAACATTTTGTGATGAGTTACCATCCACTGATTGTTTGATGGTGCCAACACTTTAACGGTGCTTTTTGTGTCATGTTACAAAATATATCTAGATGCATTGAACCTAGGAAATTGTATTGTAATCCTATTGGACCGACATGAAATCAGATTCCTTTATAAGGACATCATGTCTAGGGTTTTAGGTTGTTGATGTTGTTGCTAGGGTTTAAGGTGGTTGAGGAGTTAGAGAGAGTATGAATGCGTAGAAGACTGAAGTAATGTTGTAATGCATTAGGAACGAGCTATCAAGGATCTAATCAAGCAATTTGTGCTATTAGCTAAATCACTCACTTGTTGATTACTCACATCTTCGACAAGTCTATAGCCCTTAACAGGGTAGGCCCAAAAGCCTTTTGTAAATCTTGTAACAAGGTGGTTCACATCTGTGGATCTAAAATCCTTTAGCAAGGTAGTCTTTAATCGGACTTATCTCCTAACAGAGACTGAGATTCCTAATAGGATATGTTCTGGTAAAGAACATTTTATGACCTTAACTGGTTTGGTTCGTATTCTGCAGATAGTTAGTTGTGAGTTCCATCTCACCATGGTTTTTCCCATTTGGATTTCCATGTCAAAATCTCTTGTGTTATGGTGTTTGTGCTTCTATGTGTGAATGCGTTATTTGCTATTTGGTTTGCATATGTGCTAACCGGTTTGTTTGCTAAACTATTTTACCATTTTACTGTTAGTCTAACAAAGGTTTAAGTACAGAGATTTTTGGCATACTAATTCACCCCCCCTCTTAGTATTCATCAATCCCCCCCATCCAGTCCTCCCATTTGCAACATTCCTTCTCTTCTACCTCCTAATAAAACACGCGTATGATGATGAGTCCTCGCTTAATCATGAACAAGTAATGCCCCATTAAACTGAGCTTCTATGCCTGTCTATAAGCTTCAAGAAGTCTTAAGAAACAATCCCAAGTCCGCAGGTCACTTTCCAAAACCATAAAAATCACTTGCCTAAATCCACAAGTTGACTTTGACCTAGGGATGATTCCTTCCCTCGCCTGGCAACCTAATCCCCCATCCTAGTCCTACTCTTGGCAAGAGGTATCATTCGGTCATGGAAGAATTGACTGGTTAGATTTTGTTGGATATTTTCATTTAGACTTGCATCTTTTTCCCTAAGATTGCAACTATCTATGATTGCCTGGGTTTACCATATCCAAGTATGTTACAATAGGCGCATACTGGGGCATATTTTCATAGAAGGGCATGTTTTGGATCTCTCTTGTATAAACCGATGATCTGGTACTATTGTTTATCAACACTTACCTTCTTGTGTACAAGAGGTATCGGTGTGTTTGAGGGTTTCCTTACACGAACCAACAACTGTGTATTAGTGTTTCTCAACACTTGCATTGTTGTGTGCAAGAAATTCCCGTTTGTCTAAAGAGTCAGTCCACGCCTTGGATTTCTCATGGCACCCAAATTTCTATAATCAGTGGTACAAGTCACTTAGGGCAATATCAAACTAGGTTGGCTCTCCACATTTGTTGTGCACAAAATCTCACAATCATTCCATCAAATCCTAAACTCAATAATCCCATGGTGTTCTCAATTTCCCCCACTTCCCATCTATTCCATATTCTTCTATCTAAGATCATTGTGTTATTATTGGCATATTCCTCCTTTTTATTAATTCATTCACATCATATAGAGTGCATTTCTTAGACAGTCATATTTTCCACAAAACATTTACCATATAAGATTGCATCACATAAATAAAAGATACACTCATCCATATAGAATTACATTTAGATTGCATCATAAATCACTCACACATGTGTATTCATACATAAAGCATAAAAAATCACTCATCCTACATCCAAAAACTATGTCAGCAACACATCATAAACATACATATATAAGCATCCACTCTGCATCACAAAATAGGTCACCATAGCACATCCATGATTGCATCCATATATGAAATCATAAGAAAAACAAAAATAATCCATCACAATAAATGCTACACATCATCTCCCACCAATCAAATCATGTATATATATATAAAGAGGTAAATGTGTCTGTCATCATATAATGATCACCCTGAAGGGTTATAATTTAATACACAAGCAATACAAGGAGCTATCCCACCCCTCCTATCTCACCACCCCCCTTTACTGTACCAACCCCCTCTACTGTACCTCCCCCTCATGATCCTCCTGTACCCCCTACTGGTGGCCAAAAACCCACTGATCCCCCTGTTTGCTGGCTCTGACTCGGCCACTGACTATGGGTCCTGTGAGACCATACACTCTCAGTATATGAGGCTGCTCTCTGTCCTGGAGGCACCACTCTATGATATAACCCCCTGTAATACTGTGTCTCTTGGGCTAATCTATCTGCTCTCTCTCGCTGCTGCAGACTATCAGAAAATATATGTTCCAATCCCACAGGAACCAATGCCTGGCAGGCTGCATCCCTCTCCCCTGTAGCCATACCACATCTGCCTCCGCCCTCTGCACTCTGGCCTATAATCCCTCTAAATTAGCATCCTGCCGCCGAATGACATCTTGTAGCCCTTCTATAGTTGTACTTGTCCAGGCCTCCTCCAACATCCTCTCTGCCTCCTCCCCCTCTGCCCTCAAGGCATCCACTTTTGTCCTGGCAACATGCAGACTCTCTGTTAGATCATATATCTCCTATGTCACCCACCCCACCTCTGCCTCCAGGCTCTCCCCTCGAGCCCTCTCTACCTACAACTCATCCTCCACTGAATGAAGCCTCACCCGATAGCTATCCCACTCCTGCTATAATTGGTCAAAATCAGCCTGTGACGGTCCTCCCCTCTCCCCTACCTATGTCTTAGGAATATCCATGGGCATAGCCTCTCCCTCTCCAACTGCAGCCTCCTCTCTCTTGCCAACTGCGGCCTCTGCACCCTCTCCCACTGGGGCATCCTCTCCATCCCCTCCCTCCTCCTTTGGAACCCTCCACCACACAACTCGGACTCTCCTCTACCCTCTTCTCGCACCATGCCCTACCCGAACTACAACTCTCTCTCCTGGGCCATCATCCTCCCCACCCACCACCTGATCAACCCCCAGCTCTAACTCCTCATCATCCAAAACTCCCGGAATAGTAAGCCGCACTAGCAAGTTCCCCTCCCACCAACTCTGGTAACCACCTGTCATGCCTGGATCCTCCCCTACTCCCATCCGCTCATCCTAGACTATGTGAAATGCTATCTGGAAGCTCGTCCAACCATCCAAGGGACTCACTGCAGGCCCCTAATACCTTGCCTCTCGTGTAATCTGGGGATACACTGGAATATCCCACACAAAATCCTGCACTTGCCCAAGCTGTCGGGCCACCCTAAATGGAGCATAATACTCCATGATATAAACTGACCTCCCAAAAATCCACCTCTCAATCCCTGCCCAGTGAAGCTACCAATCATCCCTCCACCGCTCACACCCCAAAAATGGCCTCCATGTGAACTGCGCCAGCTCATTGATAATCCTCCTCCAAAACCACATGGATGCTATCTGTGTGTAGTGCAACAGTCCTCTGTACCTATCCACTAATGGCTATCATGGCCACCTATCCTAAGCACCCAGTCGCTGAGTCACTGCAATATGCTCCCACGCCCATATGTGTAAGAGTGTCACCCCAGTAGATAAACCAGCACACTCTCTATAAGTCACCAGGTGCATGTCATGATGGAGCTAGGCTAGCATCACTGAGCCCCACACATATTGAACACCATCATGAATCATGAAATACACGCATCTACTCCACCCTAGAGGAAATCCATGTCCACCTAAATCCAGAAGAATCCGCCCACTCAAAAAGCCGTAAATCACCAAAACCAGCCACAAAATCTACTGAATGGCCATCAGTCAGCCCAGGTGCATCCTACTCCTATCTAGCATTGGTGGCGTCTCATACTCACACACCTCCCTCAGATAAAAATTGGCCACATCCAACTGATACTCAGGGATCACGCCATGAACAAGGATCTTTAAGATCCTCCAAACATCTAATAGAGTCATGGTCACCTCTCCAGTCGGTAAACAAAAGGTGTTATACTGACTATCCCATCTCGCCACCAATGCAGTCATCATAGCAGTATGTGCCCGAATCCTAGGCCACTTGCCTACATAATGCAACCCCAACGCATCTAGAACCTCCAACTCATCGTGGGAGGCCAATGCTCCCTCGAAGATAGCGGTCCCCTCTCCACCAGCATCAATTAAACCAAAACATTATTTTCATGCCAAAAAATTCTTTCCTCACCTCCTGAACCACCCATACCCTTTCTCCCATGCCAAAAATTCTAAACAAAAAGTGCATCCCCCCTTCCCAGGTGCACGCGCTGATTTACCCAGTGCTTGCACTAAAACCGTGACGCACACACCGTTTTGCAGACGCTCACGCCAATAGACACCCCTCTTTTTTCCTTTGTTTTCCCCTTCAAAACCCATCAACGTGAGTGCCCACGTAATGCCTTGGGTGCCCGCGCTGAAACGCGAGCACCCGTGTCAAAGCGTGAGCATCCGTGATGAAACGCAAGCACCCACGTCGGTTCCCCCATAACCCTCCCAAATTCCCCTATCTTGCCCAGCTCCTGGCGAGTGCTCGCGCTAATTGTGAGCGCTCACGCTGGTCTAGGGGTGCGTGCGCTGAAACAATGATCAATGCGAGCGCCGCACCTACTCTTTATCCCCATTTATAGCCCTACAATCTACCTAAAATCACAGATTTCAAAAGATAGATAGACCTACTCACCGGTGGTCCATAGCTCCTCAATTGGTCGAATCGTCGGATCTTCTCCGCATGATGATCATGAATTGGAATGCGATCCATCTCTCCTTCTCTCCTTCTTCGCTCTGAGTGGCTCCAAGGCTTGTGTGTGACAATGACCTCTCATTGGGTCCATTGTGGCTTATATGGGCCCCCGTGAGGGCCCATTCTCCTCCGCGGTCTCACATATCCTATTCTTCTTTCTAAATTCTTCATGACTATTTCATATTTCTTCCTAATTTATCCCTTCCACCCTGATTCTTCTTCCTCTTTTTTTTGAAATTTTTTTTGTCCTTTTCCGAAAAAATTCTCGAGGGGGCATACACCTCCCATGCTTTATGCTGGGGCATCCTTTTCTCCTTCTATCTTCTACACACCGACAAAATGTAGATACTTAAAAATAATTATTTTAGTTAGTTTTAATTAATTATGATTCTGATCATGTCTTATACAGGATGAATCCTTCCTGAAACTAGACGCTCTGATCATGTCTTATACAGGATGAATCCTTCCTAAAACTAGACATTGTGATTGATCATGTCTTATATAGGATGAGTCCTTCCTGAAACCAGA
This sequence comes from Cryptomeria japonica, assembly GCF_030272615.1. NCBI lineage: Eukaryota > Viridiplantae > Streptophyta > Pinopsida > Cupressales > Cupressaceae > Cryptomeria > Cryptomeria japonica. Next base: position 473,131,480 of record NC_081406.1, on the reverse strand, counting down.
CGTTGTGATCGATCATGTCTTATACAGGATGAATCTTTCTTGAATCCAGACACTCAGATCATGTCTTATACAGGATGAATCCTTCCTGAAACCAGATGTTGTGATCAATCATGTCTTATACATGATGAATCCTTCCTGAAACCAGACATTGTGATCAATCATTTCTTATACATGATGAATCCTTCCTGAAACTAGATGCTCTGATCATGTCTTATACAGGATGAATCCTTCCTGAAACCAGACGTTGTGATCAATCATGTCTTATACAGGATGTATCCTTCCTGAAACCGGACGCTTTGATCATCTTTGTCTTATACAGGATGAATCCTTCCTGAAACCAGACTGAATCTAGATCTTATCAATCAAAGCGAACAATTAGATTATTCTTTGAATCAACACATCATCACACCTCACTTCAAAGAGGGGAAAAATGTAGACACTTAAAAATAATTATTTTTAATTCCTCACATAATTAATTAATTAATTATGTTAATTTAAATTCTCCTCAATATTAATTAAATATAATTAATATTGTCACTATAGTATGTGACTGATTTATTTAATAAATCAATCCCTTTCTTTATTCTTCTAAAAAATTAAATCCTCACAAATCTTCCTCTTGGCTAATTAATTTCAATTAATTAGTTAACCTACATGATTCCTACAAATCATCTTCTTAATTCATCATTAACCTAATAAATTCTTCTAGAAACTCCCTAAACTCACTTAACCTTATTCTTCTAATTTTTAATTCCCTCCACTTATTCTCTCTCCTAGTCAAATCCTCCTACAAATCCTAATCCCACCTAAAACTTCCTCTAATTCGCCTCCTAATGAGTTATTAATGGCTAATCATCATGATTAGCCACAAAGTCAACTCCTTGTCCCTTCCATCCAACCACTAGCTTTTAATGCTCTTTTCCTAGGTGAATGTGATATTTTCAAAATCTCACAATCCTCTAGGCATCTCCTCTCCCAAGGAATTTTTAATTCCTCCTTATTCCTCCAATCCTCATGATTATCCCTTTTTGGAGAATTTTAAATTCCTCCTCCCCATTCTTCAAGGAATGTCACATCCCTTGCTCCTCTCAAGGCACATTAAGAAGTCTTCCCAATGCACCTTTCTCTTCTCAAGGTACCTTGAGAAGTCTTCCCAATGTACCTTGAGGAGTGTAGAGACAAGAAATGCCTTTAAGACATATCTCTTGGTCTCCACACCCTCTCTTGGGCCTTGTGGGAGCTCACAAGCAATCCTAGCCCTTCATCTTGAATCCATCCTAGCCATCCATTTTTCCTCTCCTCTTCCTATAAATTGAGGATTCCATCCCTTCATTCTTCATCTCCAAATTCAGTAATCTTATGCTGCCCTTTTGAGCCTAGGAGATCATCTTAGCAACCTTATCATGTCCAAATCATATCTCATCCACACTTAACCATTTTATCCATATCATCCTCCTAAAATACATTTCATATTGTGCACAACATTGGAGAGCCATCCACATCAAGCAAGAAAGAGGAGCACATCAAGTGGAGCATCATCAAGGGGCACCTTCACTTCATCAAGCTCCATTCGAAGGAGAAGGTATTGGTTTGTGAGGTACATGCATTTGTCCTTGTTTTGAGCATTTCAAATTATGTCTTTGGATTTCATGTGATTATATATTTGAATTGCATGTTTGTTATCTAATCCACCTCACAAGTCTTTTCCCCTCTTCAGTTTCATACTCTACAAGTGCCTCACAATGTGTTTGGTCCATCACCAGTGATATGTGCGAGTTGCAGAATTGAAAAATGTCAAAAATCCTTCTTTTTGCAAATATTGGCATGACAGGCTAATGGTCTTAGCAAAATGGTCCCGAAGAAGTAATATCAGTGAGAATCGCGAGTTGTCTAGTTGATCTAAGTAGTGCTAGAGAAGTCCCTTTCGGTGACCTGATCGGTGCAACTCTGGTCAATCTACGTGGTGATCTTGAATTTTTCTTGGTTAGTGTGATCGACGAGACTTTGGCAGATGAGTTGCTAGGAATTGTCATTGGGGTGTCTCAGGGTGTCAGTAAGTGCTTCACCGACAGAGCGTCTCTGGCCAATGGTGTATGTAGTCTAAGTGACGCTAGCTGATGACTGGCCAGAGGGTGCTAATGGGTTGAAGTTGGACATTGACAAGAGACATATTGATAGAAGGTCCTATTGTGGAAAATGAATTTTCATCGTCATCGAGAAGAGACAGGCCGATGCTGTTAGAGCAGTTGTGGAAAGGTTGTCAGCATAACTCATGGCGACAAGGTGAGTATAGAGGTGCATCTGGGTGACTTTGGTCTTCAGAATAACTTGTTTAATGTCAAACCAACTTCTGTGGTTTGGCTAATGGATTTTTGATTTGGATGTGTCTTTTCAACATACACCAAAAGGAACTAATGGTGTCAGAGGGCTATCAGGTAGTTTTTGGCCAATGGATTTTGATCTGGATGTGTCTTTTCAAAATACGCAACAAAAGGAACTAAAGGCATCAGAGGGCTACCGGGTAGTGTTTGGTTGATGGATGGTTGGCGGGGTGAGTTATAAAAGTGGGGTGACATCCCAGAGGTCAGAACGACAATAGAAGACATGTCGATAGAGCTACATGGAGATACATTGGGTTGAGTCATCCTGATGAGAGTAAGAAGATGAGTCAAGGAGATTAGCAAGACTTATGACATCAGAATGAGTTCCTCAAGTTGTCCCCAACTACATGAGTCAACTTGATATCAATAGTGAAGTGACTGTCATCGTTGTGACTCTCAGCGATAATCATGAGGAAAGGAAATCCAAGAGATAGTGGGGATCAAAGAGAGTTTCCTCAATGAGTAGACTTGCTAAAGCATAAGGTCATTAAGCAAATCAACACGATCACTAGTTGTTAGGCCGATGTGTATCCATAGTGTTGATTGGCAGAGGTGTTTTTGATGCCACAACTACATCCCAATTAACATAGAGATCTACTTAGCAATTGAACAGACGTGTCTGAGTGATCTGGACAATGTTTACGATGACATGTGGCTTCCTGGTGGTTGATGAGAAAATCTATTTTGCAGAGGCCAACAAAGGTTGGAGAATTCATTAATGGTACATCAGTTTTAGGCTGGTTGTATGGCTCGAGGAAGGTTTCCTGATCATTTAAGGGAACAATTTTTTTTCTAAATATAGAAAACCAAGTACAGAGAACAGTTAGAGAGAGGAGACGTATTCAATGTAGGTCTTCAATCCAAGACAAAAAATCCAATCTGCTACAAATTAGATTGTAGAGAGAAAAGAATTAATTTTTAAATACAAAATTGGAGAGAAAAACATTCTAGCATACAAGGTTGATTGTGTAGGGAAGAAAATGTGCTTGGACTGAGGTAGTTGGGTATGCAGACAGAGATAGAGGCAAAAAAAATAAAATTGAAAATCACAAGTGGATGGGGTGGGTGAATAGATAAAAAACAAAATTTTTTCATTGCTGGAATATTGTGTGTATGAAGTTGCAGAAACAGGAAGTGAGAGAACATAGAGAAGACCTGAGATAAGAACCATAAATGCAGAGTGCCAAGCTATATAGTAGTGAATAGAGAGTAGAGAAGATTCATGTTGGTTGAAAATTTTGTACACTTGGGGGATGTGCAAAATTATGGTTTCAGCCACAATGTGTGAGTATGATACTCTCCTAATTTAGGGAAGGCTCCCCCTATCTACAAACTAAATTAATCTAATATGTGTGGGGTAATAGTCTTTCTTATTCTTTCAAGAAAAAACTATACTCTTTTCTCTTCACAAAAAAGTAATAGCAATTGAAAAAAAATAATAGCAAATACATAAATGAAACTTTTTTGTAGGATTTTTGGAACATAAAGGGAAGCAAAGTTTCCATGAAAGCACAAAGACCTTCATCACTTCCCCAGGACAGGAAAACAAAAATGAAAGCACAAAGTCTTCAACACTTCTACTATCCTATCAACCTTCTCAAAATGATAACAATTTATAACACACATCAACTTAAAGTTTGTCTATATGATGCATTTCACCTTTCATGCACAAGTCTTAAAAATAGAAGCAACTCAAAGTTTGCAAGACCAAGTTTGAAAACAAAACATATAACTCTAAATACAATTAGTAGCTCAAAGTCTGCAAGATTGAATTTAAATCCCTCTTGAACAATAGAACAAAAATCACAATTAACTCCAAAAAATGTCATCACATAACTTGAATTGGCACAAAGTATCAACACAACTTACCTCTTTTATTGAAAGCAATTTGATTTACATCTAAGCTCAAACACTTAGAGTGCACATACAAACTGGCAAAATTTTGTTGCATTGCCGAAAGATTTAAAATTACAATAGATCCCCTCAAGTATTTATAGGAGAGGAGCCTTGTGAAAAAGGTAGGAGGATCCTAACTAACTTGAGAAATTCTCTCAACCACCATGACTTATTCCAACTACAACCATAATCTAACTGAACTTGTAGTTGCTTTACATGTAATTACATTTTACAAAAATGCAAGTAAAGTGATACTTGCAATTACAAATTTAACATTACATGTAATTAATCAAAACAAAATTAAAAATGCATAATTAATCTAAGTGTCCAAAGATAAGACTCCAACTGCATCATCCTTTGTTTGTGATGATCTTCATGCCGCTTGAAGTATTTTGGATTGGTGAAGACATGTTGAACCAGAACGGGAGTTTGAAACCTTAATGATCTCTATGTCCTTGGCCAACAAACTTCAACCTTATCTTCTTGTCTGGGGTAGTACTATCTTTTCAGGAGGGAAGCTCTTTGCAAGGTTGAAGTTGAAAACTATCTTTATCTTGAAAGCATTCTATGCTATCAACCATGAATTTTTGTTGTATCTCTTCTTTGTATCATCCTCGAATATTGGAATCTGCTTGCAAAATAAAGCCCATGCCTTAATTTATTGATTTGGTAGGTTGTGTGTGCATACATGATTGACATGGGTGAGACAAAGGGACTGCAAAAGTGGGGCCAAAACTCAATTTCGGGTTTTGGAGATTTCATTACATGTATGGAAAAACAAGAACATTGACTTGCAATTATGGAGGACCAACATGCAACTTCATATGTGTAATGGGAAAACACAAGTTTGCACTTATAATTGGACCTTTGAGACTCATTTTCAAGTGATTTTTGAGTGCATTTTGGACCAATTTCGGGTTTTGGAAGGCTGACTGCAAGTGAAGACACAATTGCTATTGGGTTTTAAAATTCTGACTACAAGTAGACTTTAAATGGGAAAAATGGATGAAGGTGTGAAATGAGTGGATGAAATGGTGGGAATAGGGATTTTGATATGTGGGAAATGATGGGAATGAAGCTTATGAGCATGTACATGTATGGGAAGGAATATTTTCAGCTTGACAACTTGAAAAAGGGAAAAACTTCAACTTGTAATCAAATTTGTAAATCCCGAAATCAAATGAATGAGTCTCATGGAAATTCTTCAACATTTGTAAATTTGGTAAAAAGAAGATTAACTCTTTTTTACCAAAGGGGAAAGGTCAAGATTACCACAGTTACTTGTAATCGAGTTTTAAAAACCCAAATACAAGTAAATAGGAAAAATGGAGGGGAAAATATTGCACATTTACAACTTGCATTCAAAGAACTTATCCATTTGGGAAGATCATTTAGAAACTTGAATTCTTGCTTGGTCAAATATCCTAGACAAAAACAAATGAGCTTGGGAAGAACTAAAATGCTCCATAAATTGACATGCTGAAAACCCTTGCTAGCCAAAAATGAATCTTGATTCAACCTCCTTCAAAAATGACATGGAAAGAAGACTCACATTTGATGCCAAACACTTTGCATTAATGTTGGATACAAAACGTGGCAACAATGGCAAAAAAGGAGCACCCAAAATGTGGGAAGAACCAGCAAAAAACCTCTTCAAAAATATCTTCCAAAATGCCTTACGTGTTTGCCCAAATCATTTTTAGTAGAAAACGTGACAACTAGAATTGATTCCTAACAATTTAGCATGAATGTGGAACAAATTTAGGGGAAGAAATGCCACCAAAAATAGATTTGTGAGAGAAAGAATGAAGATAGGGTTTTTCCTCTCCAACTACAAGCAAATGTGCCCTCCAAAGATGCAATCGGGTTTTTAAAACCCCTTTACAAGTTTTAAATTGCATTAAACTTCCTTCTCTTGAGAAATTTTGGGTTTGAAAGGATGAAGAGAAAAAAAAATAACAAAAAAACTTGTAATAGGGAAATAAAATCCCCATTACAAGTTTAAAAGGAATAAAAACATAAAAACTTGTAATATGGAAATAAAATTCTCATTATAAGTAAGACACAAGACATAAAAACACTTTAATAACTTAAAAGACTTGTAATAGAGAAATAAAACCCCTATTACAACTTAAAAATAAAACATAAAGCTACATAAAGACTTGTAACAAGGAAATATAATCTCCATTACAAGTTTAAAACATAAAGTAGGAACTTTTATGAGAACTTACAAGTTCTCATTAAACTTATAATTTTAAATTCACTTGTAATTTGTCCAAAAAGTTCCTACAACTTAAAAGACATAAAAAGAAAGGGAGAAATAAAAAATTAGATACAAGTTACAAATTTTAAATAAATTGCACTTGTAATTGTTTTAAAATTTTCCTACAACACAAAAACAGAAGAAAAACTCCTAACCTACAATAGAAGGAAAATTTCCCACCTGCAGTCAGAAAGAAAAAACCCGAAATTGAAGTAAATACATAGCAAACGAACTCAAAATGTGATGAAATTTGAAACGTGGATCAAGGATGAACCAAAGATTAGTCTAGTTTAGATAGAAGCAAAATATGCCTTGGGAAGCATGCCTTATAGTAAAATCTCCAAATTGTAGTGACTTCTTTGAAACCCGAAATTGCACAAAAAGCTAGGAAAATGTAGGCGAAAACTTACCAAATTTGGATAGTGATGGCAAAGACACCCCCCAATGATTTGACACTATAAAATGTGAGTTTTGCACCTCATAAAACGTGCCTTGGAGACAAAAATGACACATTTTAAGAAAAAAATTATAGGCGTCATATTTTTAAAAATTCAATAATGAGGACAACAATTCAACAAGGTGAAGCAGAGGAAGAGAGAAGAAGAAAAATCAGACTGAGACAAGAAGGGCATAAGATAAACATCTAACAGGAAAAATCAACTAGAGTTACAAAACTCATTTGTAATAGGGATTTCTATATAATTGATTTGTAGTTCAATGCATATCTCTGAGTGTGTTCTTAGAGTAGGGGTAGTTGCTCCTTTGAGTAGGTACTCATAAAACTAGGGGTTGGTGCTCCTTGAGTTGGTGCTCAGAACGTCAGGGGTTGGTGCCCTAAAATATATTGTATTCAATTTTATTTGTGAGGTTGGATTGGAGTAGTAGATTCCAACAGCTATTCTCACCGAGGTTTTTCCCATATTGGGTTTTACTCATAAATTTTGTGTTGTGGATTGATTCTAGTGTGTGTACGTGTGTTCCCACTTGTCTTGCATCCTTTATCCATGCACACTTAATTTAGAAAAGTTTTATAATACACTAATTCACCCTCCTCGCAATGTCCATTTGTGTTCTTCAATTTGTATCAAAGCCCTAGGTTTCCTTACTACAAAGCTTCCTCTAGCTTGGGTAGATCATGTCTTGTGAACACAATGGATAGAAATGAATCATTCTCTAAACCCCCTATGTTTTATGTAACTAACTATGCCTTCTAGAGAAGAATAATGGAAACTTACTTGTCTTCTTTAAGCTTTGATGTTTGGATGTCAATGAAGAATGGTTACACTATTCCTCAAGTTCCTCCTACTGATCCTGATGCTAAAAGGGAATATGAGAACAATGCGAAAGCTAAGAATGCAATCTTGAGTGGCTTCTCTGATACAGAGTTTGTAAAAGTCATGCACTGCACATTAGAAAAAGTAACATGGGACAAACTGCAAAGTATATATGAAGGAGATACCAAAGTGAGAGAAGCCAAACTACAAAATCTGAGAGCTCAATTTGAAAACCTAAAAATGAAGGATGAGGAGAAAATAGCAAACTATCTACAAAGAGTGGATGAAAATGTGAGTTCTATAAGAGGACTTGGAGAAGAAGTCAAAGATGATGTTATAGTGAAAATGGTACTCAGATCTCTCAATCCAATGTATGACACCAAAGTTTCTGCCATAGAAGAAGTTAAGGATCTGACCACCTTCTCTATAGATGAGTTGTTTGGCTCTCTATCAGCCTATGAGATGAGAACAATAATTGTTGAATCCTCAAAGAGATAGGTTGCCTTCAATACCACATAGAAAGGAAAAGAACAATCTACAAATGAGGATGAAAATGACTCTATTGTTGTTGTAGAAAACTTTGTAAGAAAGCTCAAAAGAGGTTCAGAAAAGTGCAAAGGTAATTTGCTATTCAAATGTTTCAACTGTGGCAAGATTGGACACTTTGCTTCTAAGTGCCCTTATGGAGAAAAGGATGAAGATGAAAATAAAAACATGAAGGTTTTTGGCAAGGAAGAGATGAAGAATATTTATAAGCCAAGGAGAAGAAATTTTAGGAGAAAAAACAATCTTTACACATTTTAGGATGAAGAAAGTGTCTCTAAAGATTGGTGCAGTGAAGGTGAAAAAGAAGTCAATCTCTTTATGGAACAAGGAGATTTATTTGATGAATCTATTGTTGATTATGAAGAAGAGGAAGTTGAAGATGAAGTATACCTTGAAGGTGAACTTGTAAGTGTGCTAGAGGAACTTAGAAAAGCTAGAAAGGAATATAAAAAATACAAACATGTTGTTGTTGAAGAACAAGATCTACTCAACAAATCACTTGAGGAATCCAAGACGGCAATTTCTGATTTGAAGATCTAGTTGGAAGAAACAAAGAGGATGTATGAAGTAAAAAAATCAGATTTAGAAAGAAAGGATAAGGAGTGTCAAAAGTTGGAATATCTTGTAAATATAAGAAAGGAATTGGAAAAGATTAAGAATGAACTCAATATGAGAATTAAGTATGGTGGGAGCACTAAAGCATTAGACAAAATGTTAAGTAAGCATAAGCACAACAAGTACATCAATGATGTTGGACTTGAAAATGGACAATGTTCTAACAATAAAGATTCATCAGGCAAGGAGATACACTTCACCCTTCAAGTGAAAGTGAAGTCAGACAAACATTCATAGTCAACAAGACCAATGATAAGAAGACATATGTTGCTGCTACAAAGAATTAGTTAATGAACCAGCATGTTGATCGTAAAAGAAAAGAAAATGTTGATAATGGAGGCTTCACAAGGGTCAAGTCCATGCAAGAAGGAAGAGCTCAGGAAGACCAAGTTATGTTGTTCCAAGAAGACAAATGAGAATCAATTTCAACAATTATTGGTATGTACCTCAATTCCATGGCTACTACTATAAGTGTAATACTTATGGTCATATAATTACTGATTGTAAGCTTATGCATAGGTCTCCACCAAGTTTTGAAAGTAGAAATTCATTTGCAGATCTTAGAGATATGAATGTTACTTGTTATCAATGTAATGGGTTTGGTTATAGGAGTTATGAATGTAGGAGAAATGTATCTCAATCCTACAATAGATTTTTGAATTCATCATTCAATGTGAATGTAAAATGCTATCATTATCAAAACTTAGGATACATTTCAAAACATTGTAAGATTAAGATAGATAAGAAAAAGAAGACAATGTCAACATCTAGACCTAATGCAAAACCAAAACATAATATGACAACAAAAAAGAAGAAAGAAACTAAACAAGTTTGGGTAGAAAAGGATAAAAACAAGGCTGAGTCAAGTTTGATTGTTCAAACTTCCCTATATGCTGAAAGGAAAAAATTGTGGGTGGTAGACAGTGGTTTCTCCAGCCACATGAATGGTGACAAAAATAAATTTATTAAACTTGAAGATTGGAATGGTGGTTCAGTGAGGTTTGGAGACAATTCATCCATCAAAATAAAAGGAAAAGGTACTCTCAATATTGATGGCAAAATAAAAGTACATGATGTATACTATGTGGAAGTTCTAAAACATAATCTACTTAGTGTAAGCCAAATGTGTGACAAAGGATATAAATTCACATTTGATTCAAAAGGATGTGAAACCAGAAAAGAGAGTAATGGTCAGCTGATTGCAGAAGGTAAAAGAACAGATGGAAATGTATACAACTTGAAGGGATGTTTTGAGGCTCAATATATGTTGGGACAAGATGATGAGAGTTGGTTATGGCATAGAAGACTAGGTCACATTAATTTTCATAACCTTGTTAGGGTAAGCAAGAAAGGGTATGTAAGACACATACCTCAAATTTTTAAGCCAACAAGAACCTTCTGTGATGAGTGTCAAAGAGGTAAGAAAATAAAGGTAAGCCATAAGACAAAAGAATACTCAACTACAAGACCTTTTGAGCTTCTGCATACTGATTTGTGTGGGCCTACTAGAACAAGATCCCTAAATGGATAAAGATACTCCATGCTTCTTATAGATGATTTTTCAAGGATGGCATGGGTCGCCTTCTTGCAAGACAAGTCACAACCATTTGAAAGATTCAAAATATTCAAAAAGATGGTAGAAAAGGAAAGTGGATACAAGCTAAAATATTTGAGATCAGACCGTAGAGGTTAGTTTACATCAAATGAATTTGAAGACTACTATGAGAGGCATGGAATAAGAAGACAATATTCAACCCCTAGGACACCAAAAAAAAATGGTGTTGTGGAAAGGAAGAATAGAACTATCAAGGAGATGGCAAGGACGATGTTAAATGAAGCTAATTTTCCTGATGTCTATTGGAAAGAGGTAGTACACACAACTGTATACACCTTAAACATGGTACATCTAAGGGTGAACAACAATATGACACCTTATGAACTATGGTATGATAGGAGACCCTCAGTCAAGTATTTCAAGGTATTTTGCAACAAATGCTATATCAAAAGAGATGAAGATGGATTAGGTAGCTTTGAATCAAGAAGTGATGAAGGTATATTCTTAGGCTACTCTACTCACAACAAGGCCTACAAGTGTTTCAACAAGAGGCTAAAGAAGGTGGTCAAAAGTGTTCATGTGAGAATTGATGAAGATCTACATAAAGGTAAACAAACCTCAACAAATTGGACTGAAGAACCATATGCTGAAGATGAAGATCAATCTAAGAGTGAACATGAAGATGAAGCACCAAGCAAAGCCCCAAACAGATATGTGCAAAAGAATCACCCCGAAGATTAGATGATTGGAAACAAGAGTGAAGGTGTGAAAACTAGAAGGAGAGAAAGAAACAATGATCAAGTAAATTTTTGCCTCATGACATAGATGGAACCTAGGACATATGATGAAGCCAACAAGAGTGAGAAGTGGATGGATGCAATGGAAGAAGAGCTACAACAAATTGAGAAGGACAAAACATGGGAATTGGTGTCTAGACTTGCTGACAAGAATGTCATTCAGACTAAATGGGTCTATAGGAACAAGATGAATGAAGAAGGAAAAACGATAAGGAAAAAAACAATGCTTATGTGCAAGGGATATTCTCAAGTTGAAGGGATAGACTTTGAGGAGACATTTGCACCAGTTGCAAGACTTGAAGCAATCTGAATTTTCCTAGCATTCTCAGCATATAAAGGATACAAAGTATATCAAATGGATGTCAAATATGCATTCTTAAATGGAAATCTTGAGGAAGAGGTCTACATTGAGCAACCTGAAGGTTTTCAACTTCGTGAAGATGAGAATTTTGTCTGCAGATTGAAGATGACACTATATGGATTAAAACAAGATCCTAGAACATGGTACTCAAGATTGGATAAATATCTCCATCGACAAGGTTTCAAAAAGGGAAGTGTTGACAACAATTTATACATTAAGTTGGACAATGATCACTTGATCATAGTTGTGGTGTATGTAGATGAAATCATATTTGGAGGTAATAAGGATGCTTTATGCTAGGAGTTTGTTGATCAAATGCAGTCTCAATTTGAGATGTCTTTACTTGGAGAGTTGCCATATTTTCTTGGTTTGCAAATTTCTCAGTTAAGTGAGGGCATATTCATTTCACAAACCAAGTATGAAAAAGACATGTTGAAGAAATTTCAAATGGAGGACAACAAGCTAGTTAGTACTGTTGTTCACCAAATTTGGTTAACCCACGTACACCTGCAATTGATCTATGAGAAAGCCAATCTCAATCAATGAAAACACTCCAGGGTTTGGACAACATAACATAGGATCCTAATTGATCCTCCTACACTTCAGGTTCTGCTAGACCTAAGGGGGACACCCTTTTGATGCACTGAATCAAACTTATTCACTCACCATGACAACATCAATAAAGAAGACAAACCATTCCACAAGCTCAACAAATTAGGTAACACATACAGATTGGCTAGATCTTGTACAAATAATGGGTGAAACAAAGCTTTGTAAGGATAGAACACAAACCCCTAAACATAAAGGGAAATAAATTTTCTTTTTAAAATGTATATATGAAACCATCCCCAAATCTTTCAAAGGCCAGTGCCTTGTTCATTGGGCAACAGAGTCTCACACAAAACTATAAAATGCCAATCACAACTGCAAATTTGTTTTTCCTTACAAGATATCCCTGCATTAATACCTTATACTAATGCATTACTCAATCCATTCACAAAATTATCAGATCTGGGACACATTCCATTGTTTATGACTGATTATAGAATTTAAACTTTTCACTGAAGAATGCCTACAAATAATCATAAAATCTCCTTGAGATGACAAATTATAAGCCTCCTTGAGGATTTAATTCATAACATTGAAATATACTCATCCCCGACACAAGTAAGACCTGCAACTAGAAAACAATCTGTCATCCTGCAATGTAACCTCTATACCCTAAAAAGATCCATAGAATTATACACATTTGGGTCAAGAATTTCAAAAAATGAAAGCCATGAAAAGTGGAGCACTTCCTCCAAAATTCTGGAACCCTTACAATGAGAATAAAATTGTAATAAGAAGGAGAGGGAAAAAGATTAGGTTTCATCAAAATTTGCCAAGTGTCTTTTCTTCTAACCGAATTTCACTTCCTTCATATTTCCCATTGAAACTACTCCTGAAATATAAAAAATTTGTTGAAATTAACTACCTAATTGGATTCCTTATCCCAAGAGCTTTCCAGCCATATATAATACTTGCCATTTTGAGCAAACATGGACCTCTGAGTGAATTAATTCTTCATGTGTGCACAATGATTTAAATTTTTCAATTTTTTATATAGTTTCAACTATATATTTAATCTGATTTTAACTTTGATTTTTGGCCTTATTTTGCCCTAACGTTCTGCCACATGGCAGTCTCTGATTCGTCGATAGGATCCACTAGGCACCACCTTGGATGACACCTCATCACTCCACCACATGTCCACCTCATCACCGCCACTGGTTTACTTGCTTGTATGCCACCTGAGCGGCATGTCATCACCACCTCACTGCCATGTCAGTGGGACCCGTGAGTTGTCTTTCCACTTGGACCACCTATTGGACCTGCCACCTGGCTTTCACCATTTCGCGATAGCTAACCTTCATGCACCTTTCCTTCGCGAAATCACGCCGACCGTCGAATCTCGCTGAACTTGCAGGGTCTTTAACACTTTGTTTTTGGCCTGAGCCTTTCACCATTTCATGGAGGGTAACCAGTGTGCATCTTCAGCTTGCAAAATCATGCTGACCGTTGATCTGCTCGAAACCTGCTCACTGGTTAATCTGTCCTTTGTCTGCAAAATTTGCCTGCCTCGGGATCTGTGCCAGCATGGGGTCCGCCTGATTGCCACTTGTCAGCCTCCTTGATCACCTCGAGAAGCATGCCTATGTGCGTGGGGTCCACCTTGGGCTCCCATCAGCACCTTGTGTCAAAAGTCATTAAGGCTTTGACACTATGAATGTGTGAAGCCTTACTTATAAATACCCAAAACGTGCATCACCCAGCCAATGTGGGATAAATGACTTTGCCCAGAAATGCACTTCTAAAGGCTTTTCCTGAGAGTCTTCATGACATTTTGCATTTTGCTAAAGATTTTGATGGTTCTTTTCATGCCACGACAGGGAGGACTGGCAGATTGCATTGGTTCTGAGGTTTTAAAAAAAAAAATCCTTTGTATGGCCTCCAAACACCACGTAGAAGCCCCTTTATTCTACTCCACACATTATGCAGCCCACATACCTGCCATTTGCATTTGTTTGATAACTTCTATAGCTACCAAAGCCAATGCCCAATCATAGAACGTGATAATGGAGAGGGTTTAATAGATGCTGCATTTATCTGAGTTTCTCTGGCCTTTCTCCACCATCTTTCACGTGGGGGAGGAGAACTCAGATTGCCATTGTTTTACTATGCCTTTGTTCAAACACTACCACCAACAGAGAAAGGTAAGAAAGAACGTGAGGGATTTTACTGCATTATACCTACCTAATTTGTAGTGCATGAAGTCTTCTGCAACACATGGGGGGATTCTGCATTGTCTCCTTGGTTTCTGAATGCTGAAGTTATAAACTGCTGATAACATCCCCTTCCAACACCACGTGAGCATTTGGAACTACAGGCTATTCTGCTACACTCCATCACCACGTCTAGCTTGGAGGGATGAGGAAAAAAATGGAGGGGTTGGACTGGCATTCATTTGCCAAATCTGCATTTCCTTTACACTTTGCTGCTATTCCTCAAAACCACTCAAAACCACGTAGAGGGGGATGATAGCAAGATCGTGAATTTTGGCTTGAAACCTGCCAAAAGATTTGCTTGAAGTTTCATTGTCTTTTCCCCCAATCTTCCTTTTCTCCTTGCAATACTCCATTTATTATCATATTTCTGCAACAATGCCCAATAATATCTTTACTCTGTCACATACTTGCCTGGGAGTGTCCGTAGTTTCTTTTGTTAACTGCCAAATTGCAATTTGATTTAGTAAATGTGCCTCTTTATTGCGACTGCACAGGAGATGAATTTTATCATCATCACTCTTATAACATGTCTCATAATCAAAACCTGCATTTAGATATTCTGAAAATCTTTTATTAAACAAAGTCGCCAATAAAATCAATCCGCGAGCATGAGCTAGGTCGGGCCCCAAAGTGGGTCCGACTAAATTTTTTTTTTTTTTCATTCAACTGACCTTAGAAATGCCTCATGAACCTTAAACATACCTCTGGAAATGATCGGCACCATTTTCAGATCATTAAATTGAGTTTTGCAACTTTCAGGCGCTGGTGCCACATTTTCACATTTAATCGCGAAGACGCAATTTTCAAAGTGGTCAAAACACCTTTCTAGACCTCGCCATCTGATAGGCGTGTACTCTGGTATACAAGACTGAACTCTACCAAATGGTTTTTAAAGATGAATCCCAAGCGAAGAGATATTAATTGTCAAAAATGACCAACTGGCTTTGTCGACACTGCGGATCTGATGAAGTCAATGTTCTGGCAACACATGATGCCTTTCTCAAAAATACCAAACGACCTCCGTAGACTCAAATTTGAAACACAGGTACCTTGAAGTACATATTAAATCTTTGAATTCTCAATTTGATCAAAATTCTGATTGGGTACAAATGGTGTGCTCATGAAAATGGCTACTTTAACTGATGCGGCAACAAAAGTACGGATAAGTGAAAAAGATGGCTCAATAGACCCTTTTGAAAACTGATCAAATGGATTGGCAGAGGCTTGAAATTTGAAACATGACTCATCCTTTATACCAACAATATCCTGGAACAAACATTATGGCATAACACTCACTGAGGCAACTTTTTCACTTATGCGAGACAGGGCTCCGACTAGCTGTCGAAACAGGGACTTGCCAAAACATACAAACTGCAAATGGATTGATCTTTGAAGACTGAGAAAATGGATTCATAAATACTTGAAATTTTGCAAGATAACTCATATTTATACATACAATTCAATCTATTTTGAAATTATTCATGATGATCAATAGGGCAAAAGATATAAGCACTCAATTTAGGCTACTCAATAAAATCTGCATTTGTGCCTAAAATGCACTTTCATCTCACCCCTCGAAATGGGTACCTGGTAAACTTATCCAAACTGAAATATGAAAGTTGCACATCACTACATAGGTCAAATGAAAGGTGTAGGACATGCTTCCCAAGCCTTACCCCTGAAAATCAACTGGTTCTATTTTACCCTCTCTCTAACTAGGCCATTCAAACTAACTCATTTTTTATCATTTGGAAATGCAGGGCAAAATTTTGAAATGGGCCTCTCAAATTCACTCAAATTTAAAGAGTCCCAACAAGTACTCCCATGGTGATAGGATGCAAACTAAGTAGATAGGATGAGTCATCTAGTGTAGATAAAAGCTTGTATAGATCAATGATTGGAAGTTTACTGTATCTAACTGCATCTAGGCTTGATATAGTTCAAGCAGTGTGCATGGTAGCTAGATTTAGAGCTTCTCCAGAGCAATCACATGTGAATGTAGTTAGAAGAATCTTCACGTATCTATAGGGAACATTCAATTATGGCTTATGGTATCCAAAGAAAGGAGATTTCACTTTACGAGCCTATACTGATGTTGATTAGATAGGTTGCATAGATGGCATGAAGAGCAACAATGGTGGAGATTTATTCCTTGGTGACAAATTAGTTTCATGGCACAATAAGAAGTAGGATTCTATCTCTCTATCCACAACTAAAGAAGAGTATATAGCTACCACCACATGTTGCTTACAAGTTTTGTGGATGAAACAAACTTTGAAGGATATTCAGATATCATTTTCAGATCCTATTTCCATTATGTGTGACAACTCAAGTGCCATCAACATCTCAAAGAACCCTGTTATGCATTCTACGACAAAACACATTTCTACCAAGTATCATTTTCTTAGGGAAAAGGTTGTAGAGAAAGAAGTAAAGGTTGAATATGTTCCCACAAGTGCGACAGTTGCAGACATCTTCACAAAGCCTCTCCCCAAGGATACACTTGAATATCGAAGACACAATTTGGGCATAGTCCCACCTTCTCTCAGTACTTAAGCATATTTTTTGAGGTCTATAGATTAGAGGGAGCATACTATTTTATTGTTTCTCATCCTTGAACCTCATGTTTGTCTAAGGGGGAGTTCCAAAATTTTTGTAAGTAGTATTGGCACTGCTTTTTTATATTGTAATAATGGTTCATCTAGCCTTCAGGCGCTACCAGTAGTTCTAGTTTATCCATGTTACCAGTAGGATATACATCGTTTTGTTTAGGGGGAGAAGAATGTATGTCAAGCACTTTTCCATTGTTGTCAAAGGGGGAGAAGAAGAAGTTTGTGTGTGTTGAAATCAATGCCAAAGGAGGAGATTGTTGGTACATGTTGTCATTGATGTCAACCTTGATGTCAACTAGGTCAAGTAGTTGCAGGTTGCAAAGGAATTGATAGGCATCAAAGCAGTGATTTCATGTATTGGAGAGGTCTACACAGTGGTTTGATGCTCTACAAGTGCTTCACAATGTGTTTGATCCATCACCATTGATGTGTACGAGTTGCAAAATTGAAAAAATGTCAAAAATCTTTCTTTTTGCTGATGTCGACATGACAGGTTAATGGTCTTGGTGAAATGGTCTTGAAGAAGCAACATCGGTGCAACTCTTGAGTTGTCTAGTCGATATAAGTAGTGTTGGAGAAGTCCCTTTTGTTGACTTGATTGGTGTAACTCTAGTCAATCTATGTGGTGATCCTTAATTTTCCTTGGTCAGTGGATTGGCGAGACTCTAGCAGATGAGTTGCTAGGAATTGTCATCGAGGTGTCTCAGGGTGTTGGTAAGTGCTTCACTGATAGAGCGTCTATGGACGATGGTGTATGTGGTTGAAGTGACTGGCCGATGACTGGCTAGAGGGTGCTAATGGGCTGAAGCTAGACATCAGCAAGAGACATATCGATAGAAGGTCCTATTGTGGAAAATGAATTTGCATAGTCATCGGGAAGAGTTAGGTCAATGTCTTTGGAGTAGTTGTGGAAAGGTTGTTGGCGTAACTCATGGCGACAAGGTGAGTATAGAGGTGCATCTGGGTGACTTTGGTCTTCAAAATGACTTGTTGAATGTCAGACCGACTTCTGTGGTCTGACCGATGGAGTTTTGATATGGATGTGTCTATCTGATGTACACGAAAAAAGG
Organism: Cryptomeria japonica; assembly: GCF_030272615.1. Lineage (NCBI taxonomy): Eukaryota > Viridiplantae > Streptophyta > Pinopsida > Cupressales > Cupressaceae > Cryptomeria > Cryptomeria japonica. Next base: position 473,113,285 of record NC_081406.1, on the reverse strand, counting down.
AAGTAAAGGCATCAGAGGGCTATCAGGTAGTGTCTGGCTGATAGAGTTTTGATCTGGATGTGTCTTTCCGACATACATGACAAAAGGAACTAAAGGCATCAGAGGGCTATTGGGTAGTGTCTGCTAGAGTATTCGGGTATTTACTTGATTAATTAAACAATATTTGTTTAATTATTTAAGTTCCCTTTATCTCTTTTACACTTAAGCTAACTTTAGGTGCATAATAATTAATTCTTTTATTAATTATTATGTGCAAACCTAGGTTTTCCCTTTTTAGGGTTTCTTGACCTATTAAAGGTTAAGTTTTTTCTTTTCATTGTAAGAAGGATTATTATTGACAATACATTTTTGGAGATTATTGAGCTCTCATCTTTTGGAGCATATTTTTCCTGTGTTTTTGTTCCTTCTGTGACTTGCTTCCTTGCTTCTCCTTGTAACAGGTTTTTTAGCTTGCAGAGATCATTTGGGCTCTGTGGTGTTGTATTTTCTCAACACCAACATGGTATCAGAGCTTCAGATTTGTAGCTATCTGTTCTTATTTTGAAAATTTTTGCATTGAAAGCAGATCTGGGGTTTCAATTTTTTTTTTTATGCATCTAGGGATAGGTTTTTTTTCTGAGCACTTTGGGCCTAAACGGACCTCACCATCATGCTCAGAAGGCCCGAAAACCCCTATGGTCATATAAAATTTGACCTTTATGGTTCCTGAGCCTCTAGGAGTATTTTTTCTCCAAATCCAAGTTGTATGGCCCTGACATGCAGTTCGAGAAAAAAATAAAAATAAAAATAAAAATAAATATTTTTTGCCTTTTTATGACATGCAGGCCGAATTTTGATTTTTTGGAAAAATCACAAAAAAAAATCAAAAATCAAGGGCAAGGGTTTCAAAAAAATATTTGGCAAAAGTTTTTGGGGGGTTTCCCACGGTACACAGGGTACCGTGGGGCCCCCTGCCTTCATGCAGGCCCACGTAGCACGCCGCCGGTCTCCTCCGGCCCCGCCGATCATTGCCGGCCACCGGAGCACAACCCTATCAGTGACCTCTGGTCCCCTGCCAGCCGTCGGCCTCCTGCCGCTGCGGCTCTTGGCGGCTCTGCCTTATTGGCCCCCACCGCCACAACACCTATCGCCGCAGCTGCTGCCCATAGCACCCCGGCCTACCATGAACTCCTGCTGGCCCCACTCCGCCGCTGCCTCCCTGCTGGAGCTCCCCACCGGTGCCGCCGACCCCCGCTGCCACCAGCCGAAATTTGCTCTGCTTCGTAGCGTTGCCGCCGTCGGCTCATTTGTGCTGCCCATCCGCACGCCGTCCCACCATCAGAGCTCCGCATGGGCACCGAGGCACCAGCTTGCCACCAGGGAGCCACCAAAGTGCCGTCCACTGGCCACCTCCGCCCGCTAGAGCCACCAGACTCCCTTTTTTGCCTCTTTCAGGGGGGGGTTTGGTTTTTTGGCCTTCTCTTGGGCATACAAAGTCATTTTTTTGAAAACGAATAGGCGTCAAAGTAGGGTCTTGTTTTTGCAATTTTTTTGTTTGATTGTGTTTTTTTCCAGTCAAAGTAGGGTCTTGTTTTTGCACTCCGGGAGACATAAAATGAGCATCCGAACTCTATTTTTTGAAAAGTTTATATTTTTGGAAAGCGTGTGTTGTGTACTTTCCATCCATCTGATTGTTATTTCCATATTCTGCTCCATGCATATTTTATTTAGTTTTTTGCTTTTCAGCACTTTGGTGGATATCGTGGTTGTTTCAGGTCCTGGGATCTCTTCTTTGAGTAGGATGTCTCTATTTTGGTTCATGTTTCTATTTCCAGTCTTCTTATCATTGTAGCTTGTATTTATGCAAACACACTGAGATAAAGTGCCATCATGCATTGTTTACTTGGGATCTTGCACCTCTTGTGCCTTATTGTACATGCACTATTTATAAAGTGTTGTGAGGGGGTTGATGTTTGCCTTGTTTGCCATCTACCTTTGTCCAGTGAGTGTTCCTTCCATGACATTCACCTCATGATTTGTGTCAAGTCAGTGTTCTTTCCATGACACCATGTACTTTTCTCAGCACCTTTGATGTTCCTGGTTCTTCATCATGCAGTTCTTCTTGGCTGTTCTTTTCAGTGTTCTTGTCCCTCTCTCTCTTCAACATTTTGGGGAGGTTTGTCCTGTTGGTTCTAATGCTTCCATGGTTCGATTGATCAGCTCTTCAGGCTTTGGTTTCTCTTGCCATCTGTATCTTCGAGATCAATGTTTGCCTTGTTTGCCTTCTGATTTGAGTAGTGTCATTTGAGGGCACTCATATAGATTATAGTCTTCTCTACCTGGTCATCTTCTATTTCAATGGAGGTTCTCCAGATCAACGGTTATTCTTCGACAGAGTTTGCAGGTTCTTCATGCTTCAGTGGTATTATTTTCCATCTCTTTTTGGAGTAGAGTTTTGTTCCCACGTGGTTTTCTCTATTTCTCCAGTTCATAGAGATTTTATTGTATTTGGGTACCTGATCAGGCCTTGTTGTCGGGACCCATCTTTATTGCTTTCAGTAGCTGTTCTAGGTTTTAGCTTCTCCCTAAGTCTAGCTTAAGGGGGAGTGTTAGAGTATTCGGGTATTTACTTGATTAATTAAACAATATTTGTTTAATTATTTAAGTTCCATTTATCTCTTTTACACTTAAGCTAACTTTAGATGCATAATAATTAATTCTTTTATTAATTATTATGTGCAAACCTAGGTTTTCCCTTTTTAGGGTTTCTTGACCTATTAAAGGTTAAGTTCTTTCTTTTCATTGTAAGAAGGATTATTATTGACAATACATTTTTGGAGATTATTGAGCTCTCATCTTTTGGAGCATATTTTTCCTGAGTTTTTGTTCCTTCTATGATTTGCTTCCTTGCTTCTCCTTGTAATAGGTTTTTCAGCTTGTTTAGATCATTTGAGCTCATGTGGTGTTGTATTTTCTCAACACGAACATGGTATCAGAGCTTTAGATCTGCAACTATCTGTTCTTGTTTTGAGAATTTTTGCATTGAAAGCAGATCTGGGGTTTCAAATTTTTTTTTATGCATCTAGGGATAGGTTTTTTTTTTAGCACTTTGGGCCTAAACGAACCTCACCATCGTGCTCAGAAGGCCCGAAAACCCCTATGGTCATATAAAATTTAACCTGTTTTGGTTCCTGAGCCTCTGGGAGTATTTTTTCTCCAGATCCAAGTTGTACGACCCTGATATGCAGTTCGAGAAAAAAATAAAAATAAAAATAAAAAATATAATTTTTGCCTTTTTATGACATGCAGGTTGGATTTTTATTTTTTGGAAAAATCACAAAAAAAAATCAAAAATCAAGGGCAAGGGTTTCAAAAAAATATTTGGCAAAAGTTTTTGGGGGGTTTCCCATGGTACGCAAGGTACCGTGGGGCTCCCTACCTTCATGCAGGCCCACGCAACACATCGCCGGTCTCCTCCGGCCCCGCCGGTCACTGTCGGCCACCCGAGCACAACCCCGCCGGTGACCTGTGGCCCCCTACCGGCCCCCAGCCCTGGCCTTCGACCTCCTGCCGCTGCGACCCCCGATGGCTCCGCCTTATTGGTCCCCACCGCAGCTGCTGCCCGTAGCACCCCAGCCTGCCGCCCACGCATGTTGGCCCCACTCCACCGCTGCCTCCCTGCTGGAGCTCCCCGCCAGTGCCGTCGACCCCCGTTGCCACCAGCCGGAATCCACTCTGCTCCGCAGCGCTGCCGCCATCAACTCATTTGCGCTACCCGTCCGCACGCCCTCCCGCCATCGGAGCTCCGCCTAGCCACCAAGGCACTAGCCCGCCACCAGGGAACCACCAGAGCGCCGCCCACTGGCCACCTCCACCCGCCAGAGCCACCAGACTCCCTTTTTTGCCTCTTTCAGGGGGGGTGTTTGTTTTTTTGCCTTCTCTTGGGCATACAAAGTCATTTTTTCGAAAATGAATAGGCGTTAAAGTAGGGTCTTGTTTTTGCAATTTTTCTGTTTGACTGTGTTTTTTCCAGTCAAAGTAGGGTCTTGTTTTTGCACTCCGAGAGCCATAAAATGAGCATCCGAACTCCATTTTTTGAAAAGTTTATATTTTTGGAAAGCATGTGTTGTGTACTTTCCATCCATCTGATTGTTATTTCCAAATTCTGCTCCATGCATATTTTATTCAGTTTTTTGCTTTTCAGCACTCTGGTGGATATCGTGGTTGTTTCAGGTCCTGGGATCTCTTCTCTGAGTAGGATGTCTCTATTTTGGTTCATGTTTCTATTTCCAGTCTTCTTATCATTGTAGCTTGTATTTATGCAAACGCACTGAGATAACGTGCCATTATGCATTGTTTACTTGGGATCTTGCACCTCTTGTGCCTTATTGTACATGCACTATTTATAAAGTGCTATAAGGGGGTTGATGTTTGCCTTGTTTGCCATCTACCTTTGTCCAGTGAGTGTTCCTTCCATGACATTCACCTCATGATTTGTGTTAAGTCAGTGTTCTTTCCATGACACCATGTACTTTTCTCAGCACCTTTGATGTTCCTGGTTCTTCGTCATGCAGTTCTTCTTGGCTGTTCTTTTCAGTGTTCCTGTCCCTCTCCCTCTTCAACATTATGGGGAGGTTTGTCCTGTTGGTTCTAATGCTTCCGTGGTTCGATTGATCAGCTCTTCAGGCTTTGGTTTCTCTTTCCATCTGTATCTTCGATATCAATGTTTTCCTTGTTTGCCTTCTGATTCGAGTAGTGTCATTTGAGGGCACTCATACAGATTACAGTCTTCTCTACAGGGTCATGTTCTATTTCAGTGGAGGTTCTCCAGATCAACAGTTATTTTTCGACAGAGTTTGCAGGTTCTTCATGCTTCAGTGGTATTATTTTCCATCTCTTTTTGGAGTAGAGTTTTGTTCCCACGTGGTTTTCTCTATTTCTCCAGTTCATAGAGATTTTATTGTATTTGGGTACCTGATCAGGCCTTGTTGTCGGGACCCATCTTTATTGCTTTCAATAGTTGTTCTAGGTTTTAGCTTCTCCCTAAGTCTAGCTTAAGGGGGGGTGTTAGAGTATTCGGGTATTTACTTGATTAATTAAACAATATTTGTTTAATTATTTAAGTTCCCTTTATCTCTTTTACACTTAAGCTAACTTTAGGTGCATAATAATTAATTCTTTTATTAATTATTATGTGCAAACCTAGGTTTTCCCTTTTTAGGGTTTCTTGACCTATTAAAGGTTAAGTTCTGTATTTTCATTGTAAGAAGGATTATTATTGACAATACATTTTTGGAGATTATTGAGCTCTCATCTTTTGGAGCATATTTTTCCTAAGTTTTTGTTCCTTCTATGATTTGCTTCCTTGCTTCTCCTTGTAACAGGTTTTTCAGCTTGCAGAGATCATTTGGGCTCCTGTGGTGTTGTATTTTCTCAACTCCAACAATGTCTGGCTGATGGATGGTCATCGGGGTGAGATCCTAGAGGTCAGCTCGATAATAGAAGACATGTCAATAGAGCTATAAGAAGATACATCAGCTTGAGTCATCTCGATGAGAGTAAGAAGTCAAGCCAAGGAGATCAACGAGACATGATATCAAAATGAGTTCGTCAAGTTGTTCCCGACCACATGAGTCGGCCCGATATTGATAATGAAGTGACTATCATTGGTATGACTCTCAGTGATGATCATGAGGAAAGGAAATTCAAGAGACATTGGGGTTTAGAGAGAGTTTCCTTGATGAGTTGACTTGCTAAAGCATAAGGTCATCGAGTGAATCGGTATAATCACTAGTTGTCAGGATGATGTGTATCCACAGTGCTCACTAATAGAGGTGTTTTTGATGCCACATCTAAAACCCGATTAACACAGAGATATATGTGGTGTTTGACCAAATGTGTTTGAGTGATTTGGATGATGTTTGTGATGACATGTGGCTTCTTGGTGGTCGATGAGAAAATCTATTTTGCAGAGGTCAACAAAGGTTGGAGAATTCATTAATGACACATCAGTTGCAGGTTGGTTGTATGGCTCGAGGAAGGTTCCCTGATCATTTTAGGGTAGAGAAATTTTTTTAAATATAGCAAACTAAGTATAGAGAACAATTAGAGATAGAGGGGACATATTCAATACAGGTGTTCGATCTAAGACAAAAAAATCCAATTTGCTACAGATCAGATCTCAGAGAGACAAAATAATTCATTTTTAAATTCAAAATTGTAGGGAAAAACATTCTAGCGTACAAGGATGATAGTTTAGGGATGTAAATGTGCTTGGGCTAACATACTTGGGTATGCAGACAAAGATAGAGGCAAAAAAAAAAAATCTCAAGTGGATGGTGTGGGCGAATAGACAAAAAAGGAAGTTGTCACTATTGGAATAGTGTGTGTATGAAGTTTTAGAAACATGAAGTGAGAGAATAGAGAGAAGACTTGAGATTAGAACCATAAATGTAGAGTGCCAAGGTAGACAATAGTGAATAGAGAGCAGAGAAGATTCAATAAGGTGAAGTAGAGACATAGAGAAGAAGAAAAATAAGACCGAGACAAGAAGGGAAAAAGATAAACATCAGAGAGACAGAATCAACAAGAGTTACAAAACTCATTTGTAATAGAGATTTCCATAGAATTATTTTGTAATTCCTTGTATATCTCTGAGTGGATGCTTAGAACAGGGTTAGGTGCTCACAAAACTAAGGGTTGATGCTCCTTGAGTTGGTGCTTAGAACGTTAGGGGTTGGTACCCTAAAATATATTTTATTTAGTTTTTTTTGTGAGGTTGGATTGGAGTAGTAGATTCCAAGAGCTATACTCATCGAGGTTTTTCCCACATTAGGTTTTCCTCGTAAATTTTGTGTTGTGGATTGATTCTTGTGTGTGTATGTGTGTTCCCACTTGCCTTGCATCCTTTATCCCTTCACACTTAATTTAGAAAAGTTTTATAATACACTGATTCACCCCCCTCTCAATGTCCATTTGTGTTCTTCATATTTAGACAATGTTTGAGGTCAGATGTGTTTGCCATGATATTGGTCACTTGACACAGTGATTCAAGGACAATTTCTTGTTTATTTTAGTTCATTTATTCTCTACACTTTTCAAAAGGTGTGTTCCTTTTGGTAGCTTGTGCAACCCTTTATATCTTTCCCTAAGGTTGTGCATCTTAGCTTTGCAAGTCCTTTCAGGGGTAGTGATCACCTTGGTCCTAAGCCCAAACATTGTAATCAATTATTCATATTGTGAGTGTTATTTTCATCGTGGTTTTACCTTGTTTAGGGTTTTCCATGTAAATATGGTATTCTTGTGAATTTTGTGCTTTGTGCTTTCATATTTTATCATTGCATTATCATGTTAATTGTGTTTTGAAGTTTAATTGATCAAAATTAAAGTTTTTGAGGTCTGGACTAATTCATGCCCCTCTTCTCAGTCTAGAGGTATGTTTAATAATTGGTATTAGAGCTTGGCTACTCTTAGAAATGCTTAACTACTTGAGGAAGATATAGAATGGTGTAGGAAGTTAATTACCAAGCACCAAATTTTGATGTCACGAGTTACTCTTATTGGAAGAAAAAAAATGTAATGTCATTTGGAAACTCTACTAAATGAAATTTGGGAATATATTAAGAATGGATATATTGCTCCACAAAATGGTCTTCAAATTTTAGATGAGATTAAGGCACATGAGAATGATGCAAAGCCTAAAGTTGCAATTATCAATAGTTTAAGTGATTTAGTATTTTCTAGTTATAGGGTTGAAGTCAGCTAAAGAGATCCGAGAGAAGTTGAGTAATATATATGAAAGTGATTTGAAGATAGAGAAAGGTAAGTTGACAAATCTGAAGCATAATTTTGAGAACTCATGGATGTTTGATGATGAAAACATTGAAGGCTATCTACACAGATTTAATGATATTTTGAATGGAATTAAGGGTATTTGTGGTAAGTTGGAAGAAAGTGAGGTTGTGAGAAAAGTGATGTTAACACTGCCTAAATTCTACAAACTTAAGAAGTGTGCCATTGAAGAAAGTAATGATAAAAATAAATACACTTTGGATCAGCTATATGACTCATTCTCTGCCTTTGAGATTGTTGAGCTACATGACTTGTGGAAAGAGAAGAAGGAAGCAACATTCAAAGTTACCAAAAAGACTAATTATGAACCTGAAGAAAGAAATGACATGGATGAGATAAAAGAAAACTTTGTGAGAAGGTTGAAGAAAGGATCTAAAAAGTACAAAGGTAATTTTTCCTTTAAGTGTTTTAATTGTAGAAGAATTTGTCATTATCCTTCTAGATGTACTTATAGAGAAGACTTTGGTAGAAGAACTGATGATGATAACAAAGGAAGAGACAATCACGGATGGAGTAATAGAAATAGGAGAATAGATGATAGAGACAAACCTAAAAATATCTAATCAATGATGACCTACTTATTTGAAGAAGAACGTGGTGATGGAGAATCGTTATTTTTGATCTATAGAGGATAAAAATGATGGAAGGTTCGATAATCTTAAAAATGTAGAGAACAATAAAAAACTAGAGAATAAGAAAACTACATTACATGGGAAAGTAGAGATTAAGACATGGATAATTAATTTAGAATGTTCAAATTATATGATAGGTGATAAAAGTAAGTTCACTAATTTTGAGAAGTATGGTGGTGGATTTGTAAAATTTGCAGGTGAGGAAGTTGCACATATTTGTGGTAAAGGTACTATTTCAATTGATGGTAAGCATACGAGTGATGGCGTTTATTATGTTAAGGGTTTGAGATAGTCTTTTGAGTGTAATTTAGATGTGTAGTAAAGTCTGTAAGCTCATATTTCAAGGGTCTGGATGTGATATCAAAAAAAGGAAGTTTTAAAAGATTAGTTGCAAAAGGCATAAGAACTAATGGTAATGTCTACTATGTGAAGGATAAAAGTGGAAGCAACTATATGATGGTGTAGAGTAGTGAATGTTGGTTGTGGCACAAAAGTATGGGACATAGAAATTTTGATGATATGGTGAAAATCAATTCTTTTCATGCTATAAGAGATTTACCAAAAAATATCAAACTGGTTGATATTGTGTGCAAGGAATTTTCCTTGGAAAATAAAATGAGGAGATTCAAGAACAAAGAGTATTCAACTTAAAAACCTTTGGAGATGGTTCACATAGATCTTTGTGGACCTACAAGGAAAAGATGAGTAAATGGTGAAAGGCATTTTATGTTGCTTATTGATGATTATTGTAGAATGACATGGGTTACTTTATTGAGAGAAAAATATAAAGCATTACATAAGTTTAAAATATTCAAGTCTATGGTTGAGAATTAAGTTGATACCAGGATCAAATGTTTAAGATCTAATAGAGGAGGAGAGTTTACTTCAAATGAATTTGATATATTTTATGAAGAGAATGGTATTAGAAGACATTTTTTTCTCCTAGGACCTCTCAATAGAATGCAGTTATACATAAGAAGAATAGGACTGTTGTTGAGATGGCTAGAACTATGTTGAAAGATGCTAACCGACCTAATGTATATTGGAAAGAGGTTGTGCATACTATTGTTTATAATCTTAATAGGGTATAGGTAAGAGTAATCACACAATGACACCTTATGAGATATGGAATTAAAGACCTCGTACAATCAAGTATTTTAGAATTTTTGGAAACAAGTGCTAAATAAAGAGAGATGAGGAAGATCTAGGAAAGTTTGATGCAATATCTGATGAAGGAATATTCTTTGGATATTCTACAAGGAGTAAGGCATATTGATGTTTCAACAAAAGGATAAGCAATATTGTGGGAAGTGCAAATGTGAAAGTTAGTGAAGAATAAAATCAAAATGAGATTGTACTTGAATCATAGATAAAAGTTGAGGTTATTTTAGTTGCTATAGAAGAAAATAGTGCTCCAAAAGAGAAAGAAGAGAAAAGTGTAGAAGAAGAATCTAAACAGACTCGTAAGACATTGAAAAAGTATGTGCAGAAGAATCATTATGAGGAATAGATCATTGGAGACAAGAATAAAGGTATTTAGACAAGAATAAGACTTGTAGAGACCAATGAACAAGAAAATTACCATTTTCTATCCTAGGTAGAGCCAAAGACCTATGCAAAATCTAGCAAAGATGAAAGTTAAATTAAGGTAATGGAAGAGGATCTGAATCATATAGAAAAAAACTAGACATGGGAACTAGTACCTAGATTGGTGTATAGAAATGTGATAGGAACTAAGTGGGTGTTAAGTTGAATGAAGATGGAAAAGTCACAATGAAAAAGGGAAGTAAGGGTTATTCGCAAGTCAAAGTATAAATTTTGAGAAGACATTTGCTTTGGTTGCAAGAATAGAGGCTATAAGGATGTTTCTTGCTTTTGCTGCTTATAAGAACTTTAAACTATATCAAATGGATACCAAGTCAATATTCTTGAATGAAGAAATTGAAGAAGAGGTATACATTGAACAACCAAGTATACTCAAGCCATCAAAAGATTCAGATATGGTTTGCGGAATCAATAAGATACTTTTTGGACTCAAGTAAGCTCTACAACTTTGCATACAAGGCTGGATAGGTATTTATTGCAGCAAAATTTCAGAAAAGGTACTATAGATAGCAATCTTTATTTCAAATTGGTGCAGTCATGGTAGGAGTAAATCCTCAAAGAGAACAGTCTAGATAGTGCAACAAATGAAACACAACACAAACAACTCAATGCGATGGAGGAAATGTAGGATCTGAATTATATTATATCATCAATTCAACTATAACTGGTTGACAACATGCGGTCTTACAAGATTCGGTACATAGGCTTGATTACAAACATGCTCAAATATAGTATCCGGGCTCAAGAAAGAATGCAAACCAACTCCAAATCTTCTATCTCTATCTTCTTGCCTAAAACTTATGTCTATCTGCTTGATTACATTGATTTATATGATATTCACATCTCTAGGAAGATCCACATCAACCCAAGATGGAACAAATGTCGATGAAGAAGATGTAACGTGTAAAACAACCAGATTGGCCTCCAACAAAGGAATCCCTCCAGAAACAACATATAATGATTTGTGGACCCAAGGGAAGGTCAGCCACATGTGAAGGAATGTTGGAAGTAATGAAGTTAGGCTCCGTAAGCTATGGGAAATATGTACACATAAAATTGGCTATGAGAAATTAAATAAATATTTTATATCTACTTAATAATTATTCTTCTATTAAATAGTTAATTTGAAAAGATTAATTTATTTAATTCATTTCATGTCCTTCTATTAATTAATTTAATTGAAACATTTTATTAATTAATTCATTTATCCATTTCCTCTAATCAATCAATTAAATATCTAATATTTAATGGTTATTCTTCTATCCTATAGTCTCAAATATTAAACAATTTCTTAATTATTTAATCCCTTTTCCAACTCACCTTCCATCTCCACTTCATCTTTCCTTTGCCAACTCATCCATCATGTGGCTAAATTAATTCAACAAAATTAAAATAAATAAAACATTTATTAGCCACTTATCTCCAACTTACAAAATAAATGAAATATTGTGTACGTATACATATTTCCTAACCTTCTTCTATATTCTCTCCAACATCCCTATATCTTAGGAGGACTTGAGTCCACTTGTCCTCTCATTCCTACATCTTCTCCAACTATCCTATATCCTCTCAAACCTTCAACTTAGTCAAGGTGAGATGAGTGACACTTGTCTTCTCCTCCCCCCTTTCTCTCAACCTTCAACTTCTTGCTTATAGCCATCCAATTTGCAAGATTTGATCATGACCGTTGATCTCTGCCACCTAAGCTCATGCACTCAAAAATATATAAAAAGAGGTCTCCTAAGCCATTTTGAAACTAATAAACTAATAGACTAATAGCTAATCATATAGTCATTCTAGGAGTCTTCATTTTGTATCCGTGAGTTTGAGTTTGAAGCAAATAGCATTTTTAGAGTTTTTGAGCATAAATAATTTTCATAGCATTTTAGCTTAATATAATTTGCATATTATAGTATTAGTTAACTATCAGTCCATTCTTCATATGCCATTTTGGAAGCTACCAGTGATTGTCTACGAGAAAATCATCTGCAACCAGGAACAGTGGAGTTAGGACACAATGAGACTTAAATCATGAAGGTAATAATGTTTTTATTTTATATTCATTTCATGTAGTTTCATTAGTTGAGTTTGGATTTCCTATAGTATTTCCTTTGTATTTTGTGAAGCTAACATGCTGCAAGTAGTATTCTGAAGATGAAATTTAAGTCAACACATTTTGGCACCCACCGTGGGGCTGGAGGCTCGCATATATCTTTCTAACATACTATCTAGTTCTCGTACACCTAAAATTAACACATTTGTAATCCTAATTCACACCTGTGTGAATTTTGATAGTGCATTCATTTAATAGATTATCACTTTCATTTCACAGGATAACACATTTGACATTTAGGTTAGCGCACTTGTCTGGAAATCAACACATTTAGTCCTCAAATTGGCACTTTCATTTCACAGGTTAACGCATGTGGCATTTAGGTTAGCAATTTTATCTGTGATTTCATGCATTTAGTTGGCAGAGCAACGTTTTTGTTTCTCAGGTTCACACATTTGTCACCTAGGTCAGCGCTTTTGAGGTGGAAGACAATGCATTTGCTAAGATAGTGCTTTTGTTCTCAACTAACAAGCTTTTTTGCATGTCTGAATGTCCAAGAACTAAAAATTTAAACTACTAACATATCTATGTGCAGGGTTATTTTGAAGCAAATTTCATGCTTTTTTACGCATAGATTGTAGAAGGCTAAAAATAAACTTGAGTATTTCATGCTTGATGAAGTAGTAGGCAAGTATGCTCTCACCCTCATACGGTGATCATAAAACCATACCTACTTTCTTTTATATGTAATCTTTAGAGGGCCTGCCTTCCTGAGATGCCTTGAGGGGGCCAGTGAGAGGGGAATAACCCAATTAGAAATGAGCTAATACAGAGTCCTTTCGACCCACTTTAAATAAATCATGTTTGTGATGAAAGTCAGAAACAACATGTGCTGATAAGTTCATACCGACACTATGTTTCTCCACAAACCCTATGGAGCATAACCTCTATAGGCTGGGAACCTTCTGTATTTATATAGCTGAAAGTGCCGAATGTATGGAAATAAGACCATAAGCCTTTACTAAAAACCATTTGTACTAGTTGCCAAAATCCTTCTAATTGTTGGTGCAGGAGGTCAGACCTCTGAAGCAGCTCACACACATACGGTTCTTAGTAGAGATATGAAATTTGTCATGGGGAGTCTTCATGGAAACTAGTGCTTGGCTGCCCCAGAGAAGTGAGTGCTAAGGGTGGAGCCAGTGGGGTCAAGCATCTAAATATCCGCTCTAAATAGCGTAGCCTTGGGGGAAACCCCATGTGAGATTCAACAATTATTGTCTTGGCCTACCACAGGATTTGTGTTTGCTTGTGCATTTTTTTTTCAAACATTGTGTCTTCTATGTCTATAACATGCTCTAGATTGGTCAAAAACTTGAAAAATCATCATCTAAAAATGAGCAAAAATCTAACAACTTGCTGGAAAAATTGAAAAATCCTTGTAACATAGTCAAAACAATGCTTTGTGGTGTAGAACCACGCATTTATTATACAAAACAATGCATTTAAACAAAATTACAATGCTTTTATGTCATAGGTTCACGCATTCAATTAGTGGATTAGCGCTTTTAAGCATAAAACCACACTTTTGTAACACAATTTTCTGCTTTTAGTGTCACAGAGCAGTGCTTTCAAGCAACAAAATAGCGCATTTGTCCCATAAGTTAGTGCTTTTGACAAAAAGGTTAGTGCAAATGTTTTCTCGAATCTGAGACAGAGGGCATTTCTGCATATCAAACCAAGATTTCAAAATTAGTGTCAGATACCCTTTTTAAGTAGAGTTGTCTTTAAACTATCACAGACCTTCAAACTAGTCCAATAATCGGGTTACCAATCCAACATGCTATTTCTAAAGGTTTTCATAAGCATAAAACATTCAACAATTTAGTGATACAACCATCTCAAGTGCAGAAATCAACATCATTATCAGTTTCTCATGAGGATATATCGAATCCTCTATCATGAAACTTGATCATATCCACCTTTTGTTCATTATCTTGGATATATCATTCCTATTTTGAACCTAGGTTATATCAAAATCAGAATTGCACTCACATTGGAATCAAGCAAACTTGTAAACCATCATATGCTTATATGACTTTTAAATATCACCTTAAGAAAAGAAAACCTAGTTATAAGGTTACTCAGAATAGGATAAGATTCTTGTATATCAATCGCAAGATCTTGTCAAAACATAGGACATTCCTACACCATTTTTGTCACTATTTACGTGATTACATGACAGAATTTGATGGAGAACTTTTGCAAGGATGTACCTTTCAAAAAAAAGATGTTTTATCACAACGAACCAATAACAGTGGTAAAATCAACAAAGCTTATCTTCCTAAACCAATAATCACCTACTGAGTTGTATTTAGAAGGTCAAAACTTGAGAAGTTTTTCAAAGCAATCACATGCCAATTTGGACTAGAGCTCAATACGAGCAATTTAGAAAACAACAAAAACAAATGGAAGAAGATAATTCAATGTTTCAAACTTTTGGGCATATGGATGTTGATGAAGAAGCGATCAATAACACCGTTAGAGACCTTGAGCAAGATTTTAAATTTGACAAACTAATGGAAAAAATATTGGAAAAACAAAAGGAAAAATACCTTCTAATGTTGGCAAAATCAGGAGCTAAATTGCCACAAGAATTTAATGTAGAAAGTTTGAAACAAGACATAGAGACGAGTAACAATCAAAACACAAATGATCCAAATAACGAGGAGGTAAATAAAGTAAATTATAAGGAAACAAGAGGAGATAAAATAACAAAAGACCACGATGATACAAAAAGAGAGTGGTGATAGAAGAACTTATGAGGATACAAGGAGAATTTGTATGGATAATCCTTTGTTAACTCTTGCTCAACAAATGCAAACTTTAAAACAACAAATATAGGATATGCAGAATAGAATGAGTTCCAAGAAATATTCATTGGAGGACATCTCTCCACATCCTTTTGACAAAAGGTTAAACATGATACCATTCCCACGACATTGTGAAATCCCTGAATATGATAAATACGATGGGAAATATGATCCTCAAGATCACATTAGGGATTTTTGAACATGATGAAACTTACCTGATGCATCTAATCCCTAAGTGTTTAAATGGACAATGAATGGAATGGTTCTCAAGGCTACCATCTAGAAATAAATCTTTTGAAGAACTTGTGAACCAATTTATCTCACAATACTCCTACAATGTAAGAAATGAGATAAAAATGCTAGATTTATGTAATGTTAAGAAAAAGAATGGTGAATCTTTAATGGTCTTTTTACAATGATGGAAACAAATGTTCAATAGGTATCCAAAAGATGTACCCGATCAAGAGAAAATGGACATATTCATTGACAACCTTATCAGTGAAATTAGTTACCATTTAAAAATTCAATGTCCTCCTTCTTTATTAAGATGATTGAAAATGGTCTAAAGATAGAAGACGCAATGGTAAAGAAAGGAGAGCAAAAGCTTTACAATAATTCTTACAATAACAATCATAACAACAACAACAACAATAACAATGACAAACCTAAATTCTGGTCAAAGAATATGAATGTTATCAATGGAAGAAATGACAACAATAATGCTACAAAACAACAACCAATCTTCAACTTATCAAGTCAAATCCCAAGCAATAATAATCAAGAGAATGGTAAATCCAAGTCTTTCTTCTCCAATCCTCGCAAAAAATTCACAAACATTAGAGAACCCTTGGAATCAGCTTTGAAAACTCTTCTTGCAAATAAATTGACTACTTTACTAGAAGCAAGAAACTATGAACCACAAGTCAAACCTAATTGGTGGAATGATAATCATTTTTGCAATTACCATCAAAACAAAGGACACCAAAGTAATGATTGTCAAAGATTGAAGCACCTTATTCAAGATTTAATCGATAATGGAACTATCACAGTGGATAGTCATAAGACAAACGAATCACATCTAGCCTTCAAAAATTCACTTAACTATGAAAAAGGTGAACAATCTAAATCAAAATATGAAAAAGGCAAAGCTAAAGTGAACTACACTTATATGTATGATGATGTGGTAAATATCATCATCATTAAAGATAACACACCTTCAGAACCAATCAACGCCATTACGAGAAGCAAAGAGAAGGTTACATTTTCAGGTATAACAAATGAATCAACACCCACTTAATGAAAATACAACTTAGTGTAACAATTGTAAAGGATACCCGCTCAAATATCAATTTTAGAGGTCCTCAAAGTTTCACCTATACATGGTGGGACACCTTATAGCCCTTCATTGCTTATCATTTTTTGAAAATGATGATGCATCCTTGCAACATCCTCACAATGCTCCCTTACATGTTGAAGTTGCCATTCATAAAACTCATATCAAACGCGTACTCATAGATGGTGGAGCTGGCTTAAACATTTGTGCATTAAGTTTAATAAAGGCTTTGGGATATTTAGAAAATGCAATAGATCCAAAGAAGAAAATAAATATTAAGGCTTATGATGAAGAAGAGAATTCTTCTAAAGGAACTGTGGTGTTACCAATCAAAATAGGACCTGTGGAAAGGAATAAATTATGGCAGGTTTTAGACTTGAATCTATCTTATAACATTCTTCTCGGAAGACCATGGATTCACAACATGCAAGAAGTTCCTTCTACATATCACCAGTGTGTAAAGTTTCCTCATGAGGGACAAAAATTCACTATAGTCGCAGAATCTAGCCAATATTGCAATAATCTGAAACCAACACAAGATATAAGAGTTCCACATAACAAAGAATCAGTCTATCCAACCAAAGAAATTCAAGAAAAATTATGGGAAACCTTTGAGAGAAAGCTCAAATTAAATGATGAAGGAATGGGAAAATATTATTTACATAGCTTGCCACTTTCACCTAAATCATATGGAAAGCCTACAAATGTTCAACCATGGATCTCAGAAAAATTAGTAGAAATGTTTGATGGAGAATTTGTTAGAGGTAGAACACTTGTAGAAGAAACCAAAGACAAAGACATTCTTAGTTGGTTGTACAAAGATGAAAATAAAACTATAGCAACAGCTGCAGAAGTCAATATTCCCATAGAGTAATATGGAAATGGTTATAAGATCATGCAAAAAATGGGATATGAAGGAAAAGGACCAATTGATAAGCGACAAGAAGGTATTTCATAACCTATTTGTCCTCACTCAGAATCTGAAGAAGATAAATCAAGACTTGGATATCCAAAATCAAAGCAAAAACAACACAATTATCAACATCCAAGGTGGAGAAAGAAAGCAGTCCCTAAAGAAGAACCATGGAAAAAAAGCTACACCAAGCAGCAAAAAAAGTAGTCAACAAACAAAAGTAAGAAGAAAATGAGAAACAACAAGAAGAACTTGCAAACAAGTTCAAGGAATACAAACAAGTGTTGAATCTGATCAAGATATTCTAGAAGCAGTGAAAGAATAGATGGCCAAAATCAAAGAACTTTTTGCACCATATAATATTCCTGTTAGATATAGTGGTGTAATCATAGACAATGGTTTGGAGATAGATTCAAATGAATATGAATGGGGTCCAGATCTATCATCTAGTGTATCAAGTGGAGAAAATGATGAAGAACAAGCAACTATTACAAATGAAGACTCATCTTTCACAAAACAAAGAATAGAGTTGGGAAGAAGACAAGAAGAAATCAGAATTAAGAGGAAAAAGACATATACAAAACAACAAAAGAAAGAGGATGAAAAAGAATAAGAAGTAAAACCACAAGGAACACACACATTTATTGATCGAATATCATTTTATCAACCAAATATCAGATTTCTATCAAATGTTGAGAAAGACATACCAAGGTATGGAAGAACCATGTAAGAACTAATAGATAGTCAAGTACTATTGACTATTAGTCTAGAAGAAGCTGAGTTCAAGAGAAGACAAAAGATAACAAAAAAATCCTTTGTGGCAGGTGCACAAGTATGTCAACTTCAAAATATAAATGAATCTATTGAAATTAATCAAGAAGGAACTTGCAGTATTAAAGATGTATGTGTTGATATAATCCATTCGTTTGAGGGACAAACGTTAGATAAAGAGTCACTTGATTGTGAATCACAAAACACCAATCCTGATTTCATTAGAGCTGATTGGAGAGAACTTGGGAGAGACTATCCTCAAGAGAGTTCTATCTATGACATTACCTACTCTATGCCAAATTATGACTATTATGTCATGAACCTTGAAGCACCTAATAATGACGATGACTATGACTTACCCCTTCTTCATCCAAAACTAGTTGATTGGGATAACATAGAAAACCCTAAATTGGATGTCTTTTCCAAAGACCATGACTTAGCTGTATATATTAATTCTATCGAACCCATAACATATAAGATATCTTCCATTGTGAAATTAGGTAACGCTTCTTGCAGTAAGGAGAATGCCAAAATTTCCATTCACAAAATTAAAATAAAACAAGGAAAAAGACCTAGTGCTGAAAACCATTTCATGGCAACACTAGATCAATTAAAAGGAAAAATAAAGGATGTATCTAATGGTGAAAACCTCTTTGAGGCACCAAAAGATGGAAAGTTTTACATCCTCCCTGCATATTTTCAGGAGAGATCTGCTATTCTAATAGAGCCAACAGAAGCAATAAACATTGGCACAACAAAGGATCCCAAGATACTTCATCCTACTGCATCATTATTAGATGAAGAAAGGAAAGAATACATAGAATTATTCAAATAAAGACAGATAAATTTTGCTTGGTCCTATGCAGACATGCCAAGACTTGATCCAGATCTTATCATGCATCATCTCAATGTGGATCTAAAAGCAAAACCAATTAAACAAAAGCTAAGGAAGATGCATCCACACATCGCTCTCCTTGTAAAAGTTGAGCTAAAGAAACTATTGGATGTGGGTTTCATAAGACCTGTTGCCTATCCAGAATGGGTTTCAAGCATTGTGCTAGTGTCAAAGCTAGATAAAATCATAAGAGTCTGCACCGATTTCAGAGATTTGAACAAGGCATATCCCAAAGATGATTTCCCACTACCCAACATTGATATAATTGTAAACTTATCAGCAGGACATGAGATGTTTTCATTAATGGATTGATTCTCGGGGTACAATCAAATAAGAATTGTCCCTGGAGATCAAGAAAATACAACATTCACATGTGCATGGTGTACTTACTGCTGGAATGTTATGCCATTCGGGCTTAAGAATGCGGGAGAAACTTATTAAAGAGCCATGACAACAATTTTTCATGATATGATGCATACATTTATGGAAGATTATGTAGATGATATACTTGCAAAATATCATACAAGGAAAGAACATTTGAACATCTTGGGCAATATCTTTGACAGGCTTGAACAATATCAGTTAAGATTGAATCCAAACAAATGTGCATTTGGAGTAACCTCTGGAAAACTTCTTGGGTACATTATATTAGCTCATGGAATTGAAGTAGATCTAGAAAAGGTCAAAGCTATCATGGAAATGGAGTTGTTTAGAAACATAAGTCAATTGTGTTCTCTACAAGGGAGATTGCAATCAATCAGAAGATTTGTCTCTCAATTAGCAGATAGATGTCATCCATTCATTCATCTTTTACATAAGAATGTTCTATTTAAATGGGATCAGAAGTGTGAAGAAGATTTTATGCAAATCAAAGAATATCTAATGAATCCTCCAGTACTTGTCTCACCAATCAAAGGGAAACCATTGTTACTTTACATCTCAGCAACAAATGTATCAATAGGATCTATTTTAGCACATCATGATGAAGAAGGTAAAGAAAGAGAAGTGTATTACATCACTATAACACTTATAGGATATGAATTGAGCTATACATCAGTTGAGAAGACATGCCTAGTAGTTGTATTTGCAACTCAAAAACTGCGACATTATATGCTGACTCATTCTGTGAAACTGATAGCAAAAATAAACCCACTAAAGTATTTGCTAAACAAGTCAACTTTGATAGGTAGACTGACAAAATGGGTTATGGTACTGAGTGAGTTTGATATAGAATATGTTGATCTAAAAGCTATCAAAGGACAAGTCATTATTGATCAATTAGCTGAACCACCCTTACAAGATGACACACCATTGCACATTGAATTTCCTTATGCAAACATTCTGACAATAAGCACAAATTTTTGGGAGTTGTACTTTGATGGTTCCTATACACTATGGACCAAGCACTGTAATTTTTTTCATCACGCCTCAGGGACACACAATTCCAAAACTATATAGACTATGGTTTCCATGCACAAACAATACTAAAGAATACAAAGCATTGACTGTATACACCTAAAACTAGTATGATGATAGTTAATTAAATACACAGTTACTTGATTAATCGCCCTTCCCAATTAATTGAATTCACAAGCAATTTGATTAATTTCTCTATTAATCTACTAGTAAATAAATATACATGATGTATTTACATAGTTCATTTCATATCCCCCTTTGATTAATTAATTTCCCCCCATATAAATCAATTCTTCTAATCCCTAATTAAAATTAATAAACTCAAGTTTGTTGAGATTAATTATCATTTTCCAAATTATTTGAATTTCTAAATTCAAATGAGCACATGGCTCCTAACTTTTAACCACCTAACCTAACCATCCCCTAACCTAACCCATTCCACCTAACCCTAGGTTTAATTAACCCTATCCTATCTTTCACATTCTAACCTCCTTATCCTAACCTCCCCTTGAGACACATGACACTTTTGCCACATGTCTCTCCCCTTGGACACTTGCCCTCTCATGAGCAAGGCTCCTTGACACTTGTCACCATAGAGATGACAAGTGTCCCTTCCTCCAACCTCTTCTCCAACTTCCTCAATCTTGGTCCTTGATATCTTCATATCAGATCTGGTCCGTTGATTCCTGCCACCTCATCTTTGGCCTTGGAATTCCTATAAATATCCCCCATATTGGAGCAATAAGGATCCCTTGCATTCATAGTTTTAGCATCATTATTATAGGCATTTTCATTTCAATCATCTAGTAATTAGAATTTTGGATTAATCATAGCATTGCATTTCACATCATTTGCATAATCATTCATGGTCAAGTAGCTACTCAACTCTTGAGTTGCCGCTTTGGAGGTCATTGCTTCGCTGAGAGCCAACCAATCCAACACCTTCAAGGTCCTCAAGATTAGAGGAAAATGGGTCATTTCAAGGAAGGTTTATGGTTTGCATCTTAAATTTAGTTTTCAATAAGCTTTCTATTATGTTTTATTGTCTCATTATATGTTTATGCCTTTCTTATATACCACATTTTTAGCATCAAATTAAAAGTGATGTGTGACGATGCGCTGGTTCAAAGAAAACTTGATTGAGAATGTTGCTGATATTGATTTTTGATAGGATACAAATTTGATCTTGATTTGATGTGGATTTGGTTTCGATATGATATTGATTCAATTTTGAGATGATAAATCTCGATATGATGCGGTTTCAATTTTTGAGATGATAAATCTCGATATGATGCCCCAGATGCTGACTGATAGATATTGATGCAAGAATGCCCCATCGGGAGATGAATCGGATCATTTTTACAATGTTTTTGAATTTTTGCGAGTTTTTGATTTTTTTGAAATTTTTACGATTTTTAGATTTTTAATGATTTTCTAATTTTTAGAGATTTTTAGAGTCAATCCGATTCATTTTCTGATAAGAAATTTGAAAATGCTGCCTTGCCAAGTTGATTGGATGATTAAAAGTTAGTGGAATAAAAATCCCACTTAAGTGCCCAATTGTGAGTTTAAAAAAAGTGAATTCCTTTTACCACTCTTCATTTGTGCACTTCAATTGTTTGGAAAATTTGCTCTGGAGGAAGGAATGGCAATCTCGTACCACCAACATAGGTTCGAGCAAGTTCGGCAACACGAGTGTCCTTCGGCCTATGGTCCACCAGTACATACTTTGAGAAAACCCATCTATGCTAATTTTTTAGTTAATTTTTGAAAAGTTTAGCTATTTGTAGAAAAAATCATTTTTTAGCATTTTCACCATGTGGGTTTGAAAAAAAATTGCATTATTGACATGGGTTTTTAATATATTTTTTTTTTCGAAAAACGCGCACCCAAAAAATTATATTTATTTACCATGCCAGGCTTTTTGAAAAAAAACATTCATTTTTTAAAATAAAAAACACCTTTTTGGGAGCGGTGGCACCACGACGACACCACCATGGGCACCGCGGGCGGCGTCGCCGATTATTGGGCTCAAAATGGCTATTGAATGGAACATTAAAGAATTACATGTTTATGGTGATTCACAACTTATAACCAACCAAATAAATGATGATTATCAACTAAAGATGACAAGCTCATGCCTTATAAATAATTGGTAGAAGAATTTAAAGAACATTTTAAAGAAGTATCATTCACTCAGATCCCAAGAAATGATAATAAAGTAGTAGATGCAATGGCTACAATAGCATCTCTTTTGCAGAATCAGGAGAATCAATAACATTATGAATTCTTGGTGGAAGATATCTTGAAACCTACCTTTGAATCCCAAAATACCCACATAATTTTCCATATATCTAGAACCGATCAATCCTTATATGACCAAACTTGTCAATACTTAAAAGAGAATATCCTTCCTCTTGACCTATCCCGCAATTAGAGAAGAAATTTTATCCATCAATCATCCTACTATACTATTATTGCCGATACCTTATATAGGCGAGGTCTAGATATCACTTTATTGAGATGTCTTGAACAAGAAGAATCTAAGAAAGTTCTTAACGAAGTTCACATAGGTATTTGTGGCACACACTCAGGTGGATTAATGTTGGCTAAGAAACTTATTCGTTTGGGTTACTATTGGCCTACTATGGAGAGATATTTATTTACATATGCCAAGAAATGCAAACAATGCTAGATCCATGGGAATCTCATCCACGCACCAGCACAAGAATTGCATCCTATGGCAGGATCATGGCCATTCTCCCAATGGGGTCTTGATTTGGTAGGTAAGATAAACCCTTCATCCTCTAATGGACACAAGTTCATTCTGACTAGTACTATGTATTTGAATAAATGGATTGAAGCACTACCTTTGATGAAAGTGATAGGAAAACAAATATCATCATTCATCTTGAATTACATAATCTGTTGCTATGGAGTCCCTATGACCATTATCACTGATATTGGATGACCATTTAAAAATCAAGATATAAAGGAACCATGTGAGCGATTCCATATCCAACATAGGTTTTCTACATCAAATTATCCACAGGGAAATGGTCAAGCTGAGGCATCAAATAAAAAAATCTTGAAAATCGTGAAGAAAATAGTCAATGAAGTTGGTAAATACTGGCACAATCAGCTAAATCCTTCTCTTTGGGTATCCTGAACCAGCATTCACACACCAATGGGGGTAACTCCAAATTGCTTAGTCTATGGATCATAAGCCATATGACCAGTAAAAGTAGAGATACCTTCTCTACGAGTTTCTTTGAAAGGTCTTATACTAGAAGAAAAACAATGAGTCTCTAGACTTCAAGAACTTGAGCTAATTTAGGAACGTCGCCAAAATACAACAGAGAATGGCAAGAAGTTATAATCACAGAGTCAAGCCACACATTTTTCAGATTGGAGATATAGTTCTAAGGGAGAATCCAAGAAATCAACAAGACTGAGAAAAGAATGGAAAATTTGAACCAAATTGGTTAGGTCCTTTTGTTATAGTAGCAACATATGGCTAAGGAGTATACAAGCTATCTACACCTGAAGGTGATTGGTTTGATGAACCTATCAATTCTATCCATCTCAAGAAATTCTATGCTTGAGATATAAAGTCCTGAAGAAATCAGTAAAAAGCATATAAAGTCCGGAAGAAATCAGTAAAAATTAGAAAAGTAGAAAATCCCTAAAAAGCATAAAATAGTGAAAAGAGAAAAAAGGAAAAAATCAAAATATGAAAAAATGCAATAAATTTAGACAGTGAAAACCTGGTAAACATGCACTATCTAAAAGTGATTTCTTCCATCTATGAGATCGCTTTGCAAACCTATTCACTCCATCCTATCGCATCTATCGCTTCCATCTATCCTATCTCATCCATTTCATCTTTCACATCCATTGCTTTGAACCATTAGCAGGAAATATGAAACTTACCAACAATTATCAATCTTTGACATACTTAGCGTAGTCACTGTCTTGGATTTTATCAATCATATCTGCATTATATCCAACCATGGTTTGGATCTTGATCAATTCATACATCCATAATAAATTTTTGTTTCCGCTGGGAGTAAAATCCTAATTCCTTTTGCTAAGGTGATGGTTTAAATCTTTGAAAATCCAAAACATTTGGAAAACTTAGAAAAACCAAAAAAAACAAAAACATCTAGGATTTTGAAACAGATAATGAGCAACAAAGCAACAAAGATCAAGGCTTTTTGTAACAAATGAATCGTGAAACTCGGGATATAAAGATTCAACCAACAAGTAATAAAAGATTATCAAGGATTATTGATCAAGATGACTATATCAGTTAATGACCATGAAAACATGTGAATGACATACAAGATTCAATGTTTATATCTTGATTTTATTGCTAATCATGTACTCTATGTGACTCAAGGATGTCCATGACCAGAGAAGCTATGACGGGGCATGATTATTTTCTTTGTTTTCTATCTATGGTTTATCTCTTATTAAGTTATGTACTTGTCTAAGGATATGATCAACAAAAGATCAAGGAGGACATTCTGAGTCATGCATGAAAGGGGATAATCCTTGTCTGTTCTGCAAGAAATACTCAGGTCAACTTGATTCATTATTTCAAGTTGCTTGTATAAACTTGCTATATCAAAATCTATGTATGAAATACTCAGGTCAACTTGAATCATTATGTCAAGCTGCTTGTATTTTCTTAAAACATTTTTAAAGCTCAATGATGAAATCAAGCATTGTTATAAGACATCATATGAAGAATGGAAGTATCATTTTAGTTAGATCATTTTATATTAGCTCATTATTCATCTGCATTATAAGCATTCATTGTCAGCTGCATTATAAGCATTTCATTCCATTCAGAGATCAACGATCATAAATAAAGAGTGAGTATACTTGGACAAAAAATAATAATTTGCATTTGATCATTGTAGGGTCATTCATATTTAGAATCATTTAAGATATAATCATTCATTTCATTTAGTTGCATTCAATCATTGCATTAGTTTGCATTCCATTAAGTGCATTTCATTGATCATGTAGTATATCATCATTTTTATTTCCATTAGGATTGTCATAACCCTCTTTTTTGGACTTTGATATGACTTGATATTATTATTATTATTATTATTATTATTATTATTATTATTATTATTATTATATTAATTTTATGAGTAATGCTAGAAAGAAAATATAAATTGAAATGAGGTTGAAGTTTTTAAATAAATAAAAAAGAATTTAAGTGGTGACACACACATGAGGTCATAATTTATTTGAAAATTGCTTATTTTCTCAATATCCTAATTGAGCACATGGTGTAGGAGAAATAAGAAGATTATAGAAAAGAAATTTAAAATTTAAAATATTAAATAATAAATATTATATTTAGCAAATATATGACATGGGAGTTACAAAATTATTCTATGACAAGAATAATTCTATTCGTGGCATTTTTATGACAAAGGAGTTACAAAATGCATTTTTGGAGGAGAATTCAAATTTGAATTTTGAATGCATGGTCAAATGTAACCCCCACTATGACAACAATCATTTTTGCATGAAATTAATTTAGAAATTGTTTATTTTCTCAATATGCTATTTAGCACATGTTGTGGGAGGAAATGAGAAGGGTCTAGAAGAGAATTTCAATTTAATTTTTTTGCATGTAACCCCCACTATGACAATTAATCATTTTTGCATGAAATTATTTTGGGAAATGGAAATCAATTAATTTCTTTTGTAGTGGGAAAATGACTCTCTTTTCTATATATTGAGTTCTAAATTTTTGAAAAAGGGGAGTTCATTGGATTTTTTGGATGATAAAGTAGTCTTGAAATTCTTATGAATTTATTTTCAATACCATGTTAGTTGTAGGAGAAATTTTGTAGATGTGTTTCAGGATTTTGGAGAAGATAATTACCAAGCTTCAAGGAGGAATTGAAGGAGGTCAGCAAGGTTCTTCATTCAAATCCAGGATTTTGGAGAAGATAATTACCAAGCTTCAAGGAGGAATTGAAGGAGGTCAGCAAGGTTCTTCATTCAAATCCAGGTTCCCCTCTTGCACATTCATTGCTTGCTTTTTCTTTTCAAAGAAAATCTTCTTCTCGTCTCTTTCAAAATTTTGCACATAAGAAAGTTTATATTTTAAATTTATTTTTTTGAAAGAAATCTCTTTTATCCATTTCAGATTTTTGCAAGGAAATCTTTTTCAGTTTTTGTTAATTCATTTAATCAAATACATGTAATAAATTGCTTTTCTATCCAAAAAAAAGAAAGAAAAAAATCTTATTTTTTATTCCACATGTAGGAAATAAATTGGTTAATAGATTTCTTTAAAAATATGCATATACAAATTCGAATATTGTTTAATCTAAAATCTTTTCCTCAATCAACTTTCATTATTTTACAAAAAAACAGATTTTTTTTTAGAATGGAATATATATTTAGGATTAGTTTATAATTATAAATTTTAAATTAATCAAATTTAGTGATGGATTTATTTATTGAGGTCTATTTAATGAAAAATGGTTTTATTTATTGGTATCTATTTAAAAAGGATTAATGAGACCTATTTATAATCTAACCTTATTAAAATGAATGGAAATATGCTTAAAATGTCATCTCTAGTTTTAGGAATTAGATTATTAAAATATTAAAGGAAAATTTAGCGAAAAGAGTCCAACCTATATTAATGGATACCTTATTGGATTTTTATTATGGAAAATTAAGTTGTGAATTTGAACTCGTTTTAAATTCTTAAGAGTTAGTATCTCCTCAATGATGGGAAAAGAGTCCATTGGGTTTTGAAAAGATAAATATTGCATAAGGAAAAAGGGTCAATTAACACTTGAGAATTTCAATAGATAATCAAGCATTAAGAGATCTATCATCTTGAATTAATCCTTCTTAGGATGTAGATATAATAGTTAAATCTCCTTATCAAACAAATTAGTTTGACTTAGGAAAAACAAAGCAAAGGAAAATGTTATTGCGCCAATGATACACTTATTCCATAGTTTTGGATCCTTTCATCAAATAAATAAATCCTAATAGTAAGTGGGTTCCCTCAAGACATTCAATACATTTCAAATATTTAAGTTCTTTAATTATTGGATTTCAAAACTAACTTTTTTATATTTCAATTAGTACAAGTATCAAATGTTAAAGGAATTTACCTAACAAGTAAATGTGTTTAGATTCATAGTAACACTTTTAGGTATTTCAACAATATGAGTTAATGTTAGACAAAGTTTTTCCTCAATTCGAAAGATTGATTATTTGATTTGTTTCTTTATTAGATTCCAAGATACGAGTATATAAGGCATTGTGAATAGTCACTTCTTTTAATATTCAAAATCATTTACCTTCTAGCTAAAAGAAACATAAGACTAGTAAAAAGGAAAAGTTACACTTAATAATACAAGTAATTAGTAAGGATAAATTTAATTAACATTAAAATTAGAGGTAAATTGCATAGTTAAATATTCATATGGTAATAGAATTAATTAGGATGCAAAGAGAGTTTATTCAAAACCAAAATTGTTTTAGCAAATGAGTTTCAAGAAACCTATTCTATGATCACTTAGAAAATTTAATAACAATTCTAATTGAGGGTAATTTAAGGAGCAAACATTAGCTCTCTTTGAAGTATTTGAAATTGATAAAGTTATTATTTTTAGAATGTATCCAATGATAAAGTTAACGTTACTTCAAGTGGAAGGAGTAATTAGTTATCACTTTATAATCTTGCAAAGGTATTAGTTCAAAAGCAACTAGAAGTTTATTGATTAGAATTGTTTTATTAGGAGACTTAATATTATTTACTTGGTTAACTACCAAGTGTTTACATTCTTGTCTAATCTCTTTTTCAAACAATTTGTAACTAAGAATAATGTGGTTAGTTTGAAGCTTACTATTGAATAGTCGTTTCCTTTTCCCTTCAACAAGTGAGTATTAAATTCATTTCCAAAGTATAATTATTTGATAATTTAAATTTTATTTCAAGCAATTTAGTACCTTTCAAGTATTAGGATTCACATTTAAAGTAGTGTGATCATTTGTATATGAAATTTGTATTACTTCATATGGAAGAATTAGTTGGGATTATTATTAAGTACTTTTCACTTCAAACAAGTAGGTGTTAAAATTCATTTCCAAATTCTTTCTATTCAATCATTTAATTTTCTTTCAAGCAAATCAGTACTAGGATTCATACTTATTGTCTAATGGTTTGTTCCAAAACAATTATATCTTGCAAGTAATTCAAATCATTTTCATAAGTTATCTTTGAAAGTATCATGGTTTCCAAGCAATTAGTAATTTCATGTATTTAGTTCAAGTTTTTGAATTTTTTCTTTTCATAACTTTCCTTAGGAGAAAATACTATTCCAAGTAGTCGATTTGTTTATGTCCCTTTCAATTATGTAAAATTCATACTATAGTTTTTAAATTCAAGTGATAATTCCCTGTATATAATAGTTTCTTTTTCATAATTGTATTGGTATATTGCTTCATTTAAGATTCGTGAATTCAAAGTTAAATTCCTAGTTAGATAACTAAACAAGAGGAGTTGAAACAAAAAAATTAGCGGCGTTCGGTATCTATGGTGCCTCTGGGTCACACTTATGGGTAATGCCATCGTGTTGAACTATTGCACTTAACACCTAATAAAGTTGCAATAACGGCATCTGTGGCATCGTCCCTCTAAATCGTCAGGGAGAAATAAGGGTCATTTGGAAGTTAAAATCCAAGGGGCGGGTAATCCCCCTTGGATCGATAATCTAAAAAGATTAATTTTTAAATGAATTTACATCCGATCAGTTGAACTTTAGATAACCCCATTAGGGTTTGGATGTGTGTGAAGATCTTGAAAATTTATTTTATCTTGATGATTTCAGCGGATGATAAAGGATTAAGGGTGATGTATTTAATAGGAAATAGGACTTAGTTGTTTAGGCCACAAGAAAAAGGCCATCTTGAGCCTTTTTTTTATAGAGCTACCATCATGGGTAGAAACCACAGAGAAACTGTCTAGGACATTGACCCTAAAAAGGGTTGCATACCCACCAAACAGTTGACATTAAACCATAGTTAGAAACCATAACTACATACTTTGCGCCTTGATCCTGTGCTGAAACGGGTATGTAGGTAGTCTAGGGATGAATTTGTCCCTTGTACTCAGGTGTTCAGGGATGGGGGTTGGGCTTTGGTTATGGGTGAGTAGTTGGTTCTTGAAGCTGCTTGATCTTTTAATCAAATGGTGCAAATAATAATTGAAATATTAAAATTAATTCAATGCATACTCAGAAGGAATCCCATATGGATTCGCTTGACTTCCTGAGTCTTTAGGCCGAATTTCGAGGTGGAACTCAAGCTTGTTTACGTAATTATTTTTATACTCCTAAGGACAACAACCTCGGTGCACTCCTTGTAGGAGAGTATAGTCTTTAGAGAGTGGCTCAAGACCCTGATGGTCCCGATGAGTCTAAAGTCTCTGGCCAGAGCATATCCTATTCTTATGAATAGATGCCTACCCTATTTGGGTAGATGCCTATCTCGGATTGGATAGATGAAACCTCCCATCCTGTATGGATAGATGCCTAACTCATATGGTTAGATGCCTAACCTATATGGTTACATGCCTAGTCCCGTATGGATATATGCCTAACCTGTATGGTTAGATTGCCATCTTGGTTGGATGGATGCCTATCTCATTTGGATAGATGTACCTGAGTATGTTATTGAAGAAAAAAGAAAAAAAAGTAAGAATAAGAAATCAATATTTTTATATATTAAAAAATAAAATAAAATATATATCAGTTGAGTTTTTGGATTAAGTAAGTGGGTTATTACATGTGGTATCAGAGCGAAGGTTCAAGTCTAGGCCTTGAGCTCACTTCAACTTATGCAATCTAGAAGAGTGTCTTGGAAGTAGTAAAGATGAATTGTTATATGTTAAATCAAGAATTGAATAAGGGAATCAAATTTCAAGTGAACCTAGATGGCAGGGAATGTGGAAGAGGAAAACATACCACCACTACAAGGAGTCAAAGGGAAGATAGCAATGATGAAAATCAACAAGACCAAGGGAATAATGGAATATGAGTCGAAGCTATAACCAATTATTAACTAAGAAAAGAGATGAGATCAACTCCATGTAACAATCAATGTGAGACCTTAAAGCAAGGCAAAATGACATCAAGTGAATAGAAGTGGGATTGAAAATGAGAACTTGGCAACGATTGAAGAAATGAGGGAAAACAATATGTTGGAGCTATCTAAGGATTTAAAGGAAATTAACCAACCTAAGTTCGAAGGAAAGAAATAGGTGAAGGATTGGTTGAATGAAAAGAGAAAATACATTGAACTAAAGGACTTTAGTGAAACAATTAAGACATTATGAGGTTTCCTATCAATTCACTAGAGATGCAGCTTGTTAGTGGACTAATACTAAGGAACAAATGGGTATAACAAGGATATAATCACATGAGATCAACTTATTCGCCCTTTTCATAAGAGGAGGCTATCCCAATTATTCTTCAATGAGAAGGTAACATAATTCCATAATCTTCGACAAGGGGCTTTGATAGTTCAACAATATCGAAATAAGTTTGCCAAATTGTTAAAGTGTGTACCTATGTGTAAAACTATGAGAAGGGTCAAATCAAAAAGTTCATTTTTGGGGATCAATACCAACTTGGGGAAGAAGTTGATGTGCATAGACTCATAGGCATGATGGAAGTACCTAAAACAACAAGAAAGGAAGATTGAAGCCCTAGCAATAACAAGATAGAATTTTAACATGAATCAATCATTCAAGGCGAAGCATGAATTCAAGGGAAATGCTAACTTCAACAAGGATCAATAGAATAATTTATCTGAAAGAAGCCACATCATAATCAAAATCAAAGGGATGGATACAATACTAATAGAGGAAATTAAAATAGGATAACTTATCCACTAAGGTTTGATGAAGTAAGGAATGATCCTCTTAGGAATCAGGGGAATAATGATAGAACCATTCAGAGTCTTGGAGAAACACCAATACCAATTGTGCAAAAAAGAGATTGTTCTATTCAAGTATAATGGAATCAATATGATAAAAGGAATACTACATGGGAAGACTCAATTATGATGCAACATATGTTTTCACTTTCGTTCTAAACATTATGAATTAGCAAACTCTTTTTAAGGTTATAATTAGTGCATCGGGACGATGCACAATTTAAGGGGGGAAGGATGTCATAACCCTATTTTTTGGACTTTGATATGACTACTACTACTACTACTACTACTACTACTACTACTACTACTACTACTACTACTACTACTACTACTACTACTACTACTACTACTACTACTATTATAATATTAATTTTATGAATAAAGTTAGAAAGAAAATATAAATTGAAATTAGGTTGAAGTTTTTAAATAAATAAAAAAGAATTTAAGTGGTGACACACACATGAAGTCATAATTTATTTGAAAATTGCTTATTTTCTCAATAACCTAATTGAGCACATGGTGTAGGAGAAATAAGAAGATTATAGAAAAGAAATTTTAAATTTAAAATATTAAATAATAAATATTATATTTAGCAAATATATGACATGGGAGTTACAAAATTATTCTATGACAAGAATAATTATATTCGTGGCATTTTTGGAGGAGAATTCAAATTTGAATTTTGAATGCATGGTCAAATGTAACCCCCACTATGACAACAATCATTTTTGCATGAAATTAATTTAGAAATTGTTTATTTTCTCAATATGCTATTTAGCACATGTTGTAGGAGGAAATGAGAAGGGTCTAGAAGAGAATTTCAATTTAATTTTTTTGCATGTAACCCCCACTATGACAATTAATCATTTTTGCATGAAATTATTTTGGGAAAAGAATATGGAAATCAATTAATTTCTTTTGTAGTGGGAAAATGACTCTCTTTTCTATATATTGAGTTCTAAATTTTTGAAAAAGGGGAGTTCATTGGATTTTTTGGATGATAAAGTAGTCTTGAAATTCTTATGAATTTATTTTCAATACCATGTTAGTTGTAGGAGAAATTTTGTAGATGCGTTGTAGGATTTTGGAGAAGATAATTACCAAGCTTCAAGGAGGAATTGAAGGAGGCCAGCAAGGTTCTTCATTCAAATCCAGGATTTTGGAGAAGATAATTACCAAGCTTCAAGGAGGAATTGAAGGAGGTCAGCAAGGTTCTTCATTCAAATCCAGGTTCCCCTCTTGCACATTCATTTCTTGCTTTTTTTTTCAAAGAAAATCTTCTTCTCGTCTCTTTCAAAATTTTGCACATAAGAAAGTTTATATTTTAATTTTATTTTTTTGAAAGAAATCTCTTTTATCCATTTCAGATTTCTGCAAGGAAATCTTTTTCAGTTTTTGTTAATTGATTTAATCAAATACATGTAATAAATTGTTTTTCTATCCAAAAAAAAGAAAGAAAGAAAATCTTATTTTTTATTTTGCATGTAGGAAATAAATTGGTTAATAGATTTCTTTAAAAATATGCATATACAAATTCTAATATTGTTTAATCTAAAATCTTTTCCTCAATCAACTTTCTTTATTTTATAAAAAATCAGATTTTTTTAGAATGAAATATATATTTTAGAATAACTTGAGCAAAAATAAATCTACTGCCAAAGTAATATAAAATCAGAATAAAGAAAACAAAAATTGAAATATATTCATCTTTGTGTATGTTAGATAAATACCCATCTCTGTGGATTTTAGGAAAACATTCATCTTTGTGCATTACAGAAAAAAGAAAAAAAGAAAAAAAAAAGTTCATCTCTCTACTTTTTAAAAACATATTCATCTCTTTGGATTTTTAGGAAAAAAAATATTATTCCCTATGCATGTATGAATTTAAAAAAAAAAAAAAGTAAATCTTGCCTTGATTAATAAATTAGTAAATTTCCCTTCAAATATATATTATATAAACATATGTATCAAATTTATTTAAAATCATATTAAATTTATGTTCTAAATTTGTTTGTAGATTTAAGTTTATTATTATATTATTAAAATATTTTGCGTCAATTATTTAAGAAAAAAAACATATATATATATAGAGAGAGAGAGAGGGAGAGAGAGAGAGAGAGAGAGAGAGAGAGAGAGAGAGAGAGAGAGAGAGAGAGAGAGAGAGAGAGAGAGAGAGAGAGGAATTGTTTTATTAAAATTGAATTATACTTTAGAGTTTGTAATTAAATTTTATGTGTTTAATTTAAAATTTAAAACGTTTTAGAATATTGAAAGTTATTTTGAATGATTAAAATTAATAAGCTTATAGTTCTTTGAAATTTAATTATGCACTTGGTGATTAAAAAATTATTTAGGATTAGTTTATAATTATAAATTTTAAATTAATCAAATTTAGTGATGGATTTATTTATTGAGGTCTATTTAATGAAAAATGGTTTTATTTATTGATATCTATTTAAAAAGGATTAATGAGACCTATTTATAATCTAACCTTATTAAAATGAATGGAAATATGCTTAAAATGTTATATCTAGTTTTAGGAATTAGATTATTAAAATATTAAAGGAAAATTTAAGCGAAAAGAATCTAACCCATATTAATGGATACCTTATTGGATTTTTATTATGGAAAATTAAGTTGCAAATTTGAACTCGTTTTAAATTCTTAAGAGTTAGTATCTCCTCAATGATGGGAAAAGAGTCCATTGGGTTTTGAAAAGATAAGTATTGCATAAGGCAAAAGGGTCAATTAACACTTGAGAATTTCAATAGATAATTGAGCATTAAGAGATCTATCATCTTGAATTAATCCTTCTTAGGATGTAGATATAATAGTTAAATCTCATTATCAAACAAATTAGTTTGACTTAGGAAAAGAAAAACAAAGGAAAATGTTATTGCGCCAATGATACACTTATTCCATAGTTTTGGATCCTTTCATCAAATAAATAAATCCTAATAGTAAGTGGGTTCCCTCAAGACATTCAATACAATTCAAATATTTAAGTTCTTTAATTATTGGATTTCAAAACTAACTTTTTTATATTTCAATTAGTACAAGTATCAAATGTTAAAGGAATTTACCTAACAAGTAAATGTGTTTAGATTCATAGTAACACTTTTAGGTATTTCAACAATATGAGTTAATGTTAGACAAAGTTTTTCCTCAATTCGAAAGGTTGATTATTTGATTTGTTTCTTTATTAGATTCCAAGATACGAGTATATAAGGCATTGCGAATAGTCACTTCTTTTAATATTCAAAATCATTTACCTTCTAGCTAAAAGAAACATAAGACTAGTAAAAAGGAAAAGTTACACTTAATAATACAAGCAATTAGTAAGGATAAATTTAATTAACATTAAAATTAGAGGTAAATTGCATAGTTAAATATTCACATGGTAATAGAATTAATTAGGATGCAAAGAGAGTTTATTCAAAACCGAAATTGTTTTAGCAAATGAGTTTCAAGAAACCTATTCCGTGATCACTCAGAAAATTTAATAACAATTCTAATTGAGGGTAATTTAAGGAGCTAACATTAGCTCCCTTTGAAGTATTTGAAATTGATAAAGTTATTATTTTTAGAATGTATCCAATGATAAAGTTAACGTTACTTCAAGTGGAAGGAGTAATTAGTTATCACTTTATAATCTTGCAAAGGTATTAGTTCAAAAGCAACTAGAAGTTTATTGATTAGAATTGTTTTAGTAGGAGACTTAATATTATTTACTTGGTTAACTACCAAGTGTTTACATTCTTGTCTAATCTCTTTTTCAAACAATTTGTAACTAAGAATAATGTGGTTAGTTTGAAGCTTATTGTTGAATAGTTGTTTCCTTTTCCCTTCAACAAGTGAGTATTAAATTCATTTCCAAAGTATAATTATTTGATAATTTAAATTTTATTTCAAGCAATTTAGTACCTTTCAAGTATTAGGATTCACATTTAAAGTAGTGTTATCATTTGTAGATGAAATTTGTATTACTTCATATGGAACAATTAGTTGGGATTATTATTAAGTATTTTTCACTTCAAACAAGTAGGTGTTAAAATTCATTTCCAAATTATTTCTATTCAATCATTTAATATTCTTTCAAGCAAATCAGTACTAGGATTCATACTTATTGTCTAATGGTTTGTTCCAAAACAATTATATCTTGCAAGTAATTCAAATCATTTTCATAAGTTATCTTTGAAAGTATCACGGTTTCCAAGCAATTAGTAATTTCATGTATTTAGTTCAAGTTTTTGAATTTTTTTATTTTCATAACTTTCCTTAGGAGAAAATACTATTCCAAGTAATCGATTTGTTTATGTCCCTTTCAATTACGTAAAATTCATACTATAGTTTTTAAATTCAAGCGATAATTCCTTGTATATAATAGTTTCTTTTTCATAATTGTATTGGTATATTGCTTCATTTAAGATTCGTGAATTCAAAGTTAAATTCCTAGTTAGATAACTAAACAAGAGGAGTTGAAACAAAAAAATTAGCGGCGTTCGGTATCTATGGTGCCTCTGGGTCACACTTATGGGTAATGTCGTCGTGTTGAACTACTGCACTTAACGCCTAATAAAGTTGCAATAATGACGTCTGTGGCATCGTCCCTCTAAATCGTCGGGGAGAAATAAGGGTCATTTGGAAGTTAAAATCTAAGGGGCGGGTAATCCCCCTTGGATCGATAATCTAAAAAGATTAATTTTTAAATGAATTTACATCCGATCAGTTGAACTTTAGATAACCCCATTAGGGTTTGAATGTGTGTGAAGATCTTGAAAATTTATTTTATCTTGATGATTTCAGCGGATGATAACGGATTAAGGGTGACGTATTTAATAGGAAATAGGACTTAGTTGTTTAGGTCACAAGAAAAAGGCCATCTTTAGCCTTTTTTTTTATAGA
Organism: Cryptomeria japonica; assembly: GCF_030272615.1. Classification (NCBI taxonomy): domain Eukaryota; kingdom Viridiplantae; phylum Streptophyta; class Pinopsida; order Cupressales; family Cupressaceae; genus Cryptomeria; species Cryptomeria japonica. The sequence continues at coordinate 473,077,064 of NC_081406.1, read as the reverse complement.
GCTACCATCGTGGGTAGCAACCATAGAGAAACTGTCTGGGACATTGACCCTAGAAAGGGTTGCGTACCCACCAAACAGTTTACATGAAACCATAGTTAGAAACCATAACTACATACTTTATGCCTTGATCCCGTGCTAAAACAGGTATGTAGGTAGTCTAGGGATGAAGTTGTCCCTTGTACTCAGGCGTTTGGGGATGAGGGTTAGGCTTTGGTTATGGGTGAGTAGTTGGTTCTTGTAGCTCCTTGATCTTTTAATCAAATTGTACAAATAATAATTGAAATATTAAAATTAATTCAATGCATACTCAGAAGGAATCCTGTATGGATTCGCTTGACTTCCCGAGGCTTTATGTTGAATTTCAAGGCGAAACTCAAGCTTGTTTATGTAGTCATTTTTATACTCCTAAGAACGGAGACCTTTGTGCACTCCTAGTAGGGGAGTGTAGTCTTTAGAGAGTGGCTCAGGACCCTGATGGTCCCGATGAGTCTAAAGTCTCTGGCCAAAGGATATCCTATTCTTATGAATTGATGCCTACCCCGTTTGGGTAGATGCCTATCCTAGATTGGATAGATGAAACCTCTTGTCCCGTATGGACAGATATCTAACTCGTATGGTTAGATTCCTAACCCATATGGTTAGATGCCTAGTCCCGTATGGATAGATGCCTAACCCGTATGGTTAGATGCCCATCCCAGTTGGATTGATGCCTATCTCATTTGGATAGATGTACTTGAGTATGTGATTGAAAAAAAAAAGAATATGTAATAATAAGAAATCAATATTTTTATATATTATATATATATATATATATGTTGAGTTTTGGATTAAGTAAGTGGGTTATTACAAGGATCATTTTCATTTTAAGTTCATTTTTTGCCATTAAAGTCATTTAGTTGCATCTTTGCACTTAGATTCATTTATCATTATAAGAATTACTTATAAGCATCCATAAATTGCATTTCATAATCATCATTTTTAAATCATTAAAATCAAAGACATTTCATATAGATCATTTGCATTTCAAATCATTATATGTATACACTTTAAAAATAAAAAGTCAACATTCATTTGCATTCATATAGATCATTGCATTTGCATCATTTAAGTAAAGCATATCATTTAAGTTAGTGGCCATTAAAGTGAATCCATGATCATCAAAAATAAAAAATCAAAAGCATTTTCATTTCATCATCATTGCATCATATAGAACATCATCATCATAAAATAAAGGAAAGAAAAGATTATCAAAACATAATATGAATCAAAGCACATAGATTATCATCATATAAATTAGCATGCATAATAAACTATAGATCATCATAATAGAGTCTATGTCTACATATATCATTATAAAACAATAAAAAGTCCAAGTATACAATGATATCAGATCAATAATAAAATACAAGTGCCTCATCAATATAAATCACGTCTACAAGTCAAGGCTATCCTGTGCCACTACCACTTGACTTTGTCCGTCTCTGTGGTTGTGGGTGATAATATCTTCCAGATGGCTGTCCCCCTTGATCACCACTCCTCTGAGGAGGTCCCATGACCCCATCGCTACTAGTATCCATCCTCACAGTAGTATGATAGCTACCTGCTCTCTGACTCTCTGTGACTAAATCTTCATATAATCATTGCTAGTGTGTTGTCTCCTTCCCAACCCAAAATAGTGCTCTAATGGTATCGACTGAGAGAGTGTTAGATCCAACCTACTGAATGTGATCAAGAAAGGCCTGAGTATCCTGTTGTCTCCTAATAACCATGTCTCTCTCTATCATAAGTTTTTGCACCTATGCCCTAAGCTAATCTATCTGTGCTCTAAGATCATCCAAGATCTCCTACTCTAGCGCATCCTACTGAGGAACATGATCCTGAATCCCCTCAACTCCACCTTCCTCTCCACCTACTGGAATCTCAACCTGAGTAGCCTCAAGACCCGTCATATAATGAGAGTAACATGATCCTCTGAATCCTCCTCCTCTCTGCCATGAGCTGCAATAACCCTAAGATCTGGCCGAATCTGACCAAAATCAATGCCTCTCCCGTGACCCCTATCCAATCTAGTACTCCTCCCTCCTCCTGTAGAGGGTAATCCTCTCATTGATCTCATACCTATCCTTCCTGTATCCCTCCCAATCCATTCTACATCTCTCCCTCCTATGGTAAGTGGTCTCCCAACCCTGCCAATTGGTCCAAAAGGTCCTCCATAGACTCTCAATTGACCTCCTCTCCATCCAGGTCTCCTAGCGCCTCCGCCTCCATCTTCTCCCTCATCTCCCTAATCTCTCAACTCTTGAGCCGCTATAAGATCTCTTCTTCATCTCCATCTCCTAATGATGGGATCATTTGAATCATCCTCCTCATCTCCTGAGCTGGGAGGAGGGTTTGTTGGATCAATAATATGAGGAAAAGGGTGTGCACACATGTACTGAGCATAATCCGCAATAACCCCAGGATCTAAAATGTGTAATCTCAAATCATAAGCTACTCAAGGAGCAACCAAAAACTTTGTTGTGCTATCTCAAAAGACAAATAAGGTCCCCAATCTCGTCTATCCTTGTACCGCCATGCATACATGGCGACGCCAGTAGCCATGTGTTGAATGATACCAAACTGTTTTAAAATATGACTAATCAACTATCACTCAACAATGTATGGAGTATGACCAATAAGATATCTACTCTGAAAAATATATGGTAATGTCCGCGCATCATCCATCCATGGCTCACAATCGATATAAGGTCTCCAAATGATGTTATCTAGTGAATCCAGAACCCAACACCAATACTCCATCTTACCCAGCTTATGCTGAGTAAGGATACCTACATATAAATAGACATATGGCTGCCTATCACCATGAACTCTATGATGGATAGTTCGAGTAACTATAATATGCTCCCAACACCAGATCTATAAAAGTGTACATCCTGTAGTCAGACTAGCACCATCATCAAAGACAACCTGATGAAGACCATGATACAAATGCGCAAGCATGCAAACACCCCACGCATATCAAGTTCGATGCTGGATCATGCTCTGTAGAATCTCACCCCAACCAACAATGAAACCTCGATATCTCATGTCTGGATAGATGAATCCGCCAATCAATCCTACAAGAATAAATGGGAGAGCCTCGTAGTACATGATCATATCCTCCCATCGGATCTATCCTATGGAAATGCTCTTATCACCAAATACGGCTCTACAAGCCTCTATCCCTCCAAGATACTAAAAATCATACTATACTAACTCACCAGTCACGGGGATGTGTAGAATCCTGTAGACATCCTCAAGTGTCACACTAATCTCACCAGTAGGCAAGTGGAAAGTGTTATGCTCTCTATTCCATCTCTCTGCTAAGGTAGTAAACAAACCCCTATTATGGGTAATATCAGGCATGTACAACAAATAACGTAACCCACAACATCTATATGTCTAATCTCAGCCTATGTCAGCTCTGGCACTAAATGGCACATGGCCGGGAATTTTTCCCGACACTGGAGAACATCAAGTTTCTCTTGTTTAACAAGAGAATTTGATCTCTATCAATTATCTATCTATCAAATCCAAAGAGATCGTTAATCTATCAAAATATCAATCACATCAACAACTGATTAAATCTTTTCTACAAATAAAATTAGGCTATCAAATCATTTTTTAAATCATCAGAAATGATTTTTTATCAATCACTGAGTTCAGTCAAACTCTATCAAGCTCTTTATCAGAGACTAAATCAGTCTCTTAGAGCTAATCCATAAATCTATCAATAAAATCAATCAATCATTTATCCTTGTTACTACTTACTAAGTTGCCATTATTTTTATGTCCAAAGTCATTCTATATATACTCTAGTCAGTTACTACTACCGAAATATTCAGTCGATAAGCACAGAGCAGTCAGTTATAAAAGAAAGTAGTCACAGAGCCTAGTATACACCGAGTTGTCTACCGAGTAACACTCTATGTCTACCAAGCAGTAGAAAGGATACACCGAGTTGATATACACTGAGTGAAATGTGTTACCAGATTCATTGAACCTAGACAAACATGGGAAACATGTTACAAGATCGAGGAACAAAGAACCGTTATCACATTGGAAATTGCACTGAAAGATTATGTATGATTTTGAGGTCATTTATCCAATGAAATATTTTGTATGGTTATTCATTCAATAAATCATTTTTGTAAGATTGAAGCAATGAACTAGATCACCGACATAAGAGATCTATTTATACAACAATGATTTAAGGATTAGATATGGAAAATAGAGGTGTATGAAGCAAGACATGTGTAATACATAAGGAAGCACTGAGTATTGTGACTGTCAGAGACACAAAGGTCACCAAGAAGGATTTCAAAGAATAGTCAAGGAATAGAGTAAACAAAAGGGTTTATCGAGTTAATCTATGGGTTACCGAGTTATGCTATAAGCAAGGTAATCTCATTTTGAGCACATAGAATCTGCTATAACATTTCAGATGTAAAGTTGCAGATATTTGTAAAGATTTTATTGTAATATTTTGAGTTGTAAGAGAAACCTTTAACAGGGTAAAAGACTCTAACAAAGTCTATAAATTGTAAAGCCTTTGACCAGGTGCAACATTTAGAATAAGTGTTGTAAAATCCTTTAGCAAGGTAGATCTAACGATCTTGATACTCCTAACAGGGTAAGCTATTAGAAATAGCTAAACATGTAGCTCTAACCAAACACTCTTTATTATTGCAGTAGTGAAGTTGTGGGTGCCATCCCCACCACAGTTTTTCTCTCTAACCAAAAGTTTTTGCGTAACCAAAATATATGTGTTATAGAGTGAATCATGTATGATTGTTATTTATTTGTTTTAGCTTTATGTTATGTTACAACAGTTTTTGGTTTATGCATAAAAGTAAAGTTATTGTTGAAGAAAGGATTTGAAGTACTGATTCACCCCTCCCCACTCAGTACATTAGCTTTCCATATTGGGCCTAACAATCCTATCAATCAAAATTATCAAATTGTCTATCATCAAACATCAATCAACATACCTATCTATCAAATTCACACATTCAAATATCAATTCAAATCATCTAAATGAATTTTAACATAGCAAATTCAAACAAATTCATTTTTTTCACCAAATGCATGAATCCTAAAAAAAAAAATTGTTATTCTATTAGGCACAGGCACTGAAACACACAAATGTGCAAACCAACATAATGAAAGCACTAACAAATGACACAAAAGCATGAAAACAATCATTTGTGCTAACATACATAATGAAAGCGTGAACACACCAAACAAAAGCGCTAAACATGCATAAGCATGAACATTTTTAACAAAAGCGTGAACATACAAATAAAAAATGGTAAACTATCAAAAGCACTAACATAAAATGCATAAGCGCTAACATTGGAGACAAAAGCGCTAAAACGAAATGTCGAAAATCGAAAAAAATTCAAAATAGCCTCACACGTGCCGAAAAACAAGGAAATTTGTATGAAAAGTTGCAAACAAGCTTGGGATAAGGTACATACTGGATAATCATACTCAAGAGGTCGCTGATAACGTTGTACACACTCAAATCGATGGTTCTCGAATAGGATAACCATTTTGCCAGCTCAGTAAGAAAATTCTTTTCACTCCACAAGATGACAAGGATGCAAATGAGGATAAAATTAACCTAGGTTAGTTTTTATAATTACCATTTGAAAGAGTAATTAATATTGCTTTTAAGTGGGGCAATTTTCTTTATTTTTCACAAATAAATTTAATTGAAGGACCTTTCCAATTATCGTGAGATCAATCACTTATCCAAAATTTTCAACAATTTCACGATCACTCCCAAGGGGGCACACAATCAGGTTTTTTATCTCCATCAAGCGCTGTAATGCCCTACCAAGAACCCTAAAGGAATACAACACAACTAGGCAACTAAAGGGTGAAATATTTTTTATTTTTTTAAAGATTAAGTGCATCAATTATAACAATTGCATGTTTAATAACACAACGGAAGTCTAACACATGATTTCCTAAGGGTTACCAACGAAGATTACTTCGCAGATTATATTAACACCATGGTTAATCCAATTGTCCATTTAATTAGGTAAATTAAATGCTTAAGTTAAAAAAACTACACATACATCTAAATTCCATAATGACAGATTCAAGTATACCAATGCATTCAATTTTTCATAAATCATTTATACATAAGATTAAAGCAACTAAATTAACATACATTCCACTGACATAATATTACAATATCCATAAATACATGGCTTCCAATAATACCACGGATTACAAAGTTACAATATCAAGGTTACATAAAATTTTGATACAATGACCACAAGGTCTCAACTGAACAATGATCACGAACATGAGTTGGTACATGAACCATGAACCAAGAAACACCAGTGAAGCCCTTCCTCGCCTGAAGATACAATCCAGAACATCTAATGGGAAGTGACACTACCACCCAACCATGTGATCCCAAAATGGAACCACCCCACCGTGCTAGGAGATAGTAGAAAACCCTCAAGCAAGCAAAAGTAAGACAAGTACGAAAGAACTACATGATTCTGCAAACATCCATGTGACTCAACTCACAAAACACTAGTGACTCTAAGGAGAGATTGTCATCACATAGCTTGATGGTTACCATGGTAGGCCTCCTAGGTCCTGACTCTCTATCCTGGTAACCTCTCCCAGCTTTCGGCTCCAACTAAGTCTCATGCGGAGCCTACCAATCCTTTTGTGAAGACAAGGTGGTAAGTTTGCCATTCCAGGCCTTCTTGCAACATTATGAGCCATGTACAAGCACTCACCTATGCACGAGGTACATTATCTTAATTAATATTTATTCCACTCCCCCCCAATATATTATGAGGTTATCACTTTTTAACTGACTTTCGATGGGTTATCCTGTCATCCACTTCAGGCATGGCCCCTACTCGAAAGCCACTCTCTCTCTTAGGACACTAACAGGAAAGGTCTCTCTACGAGAACTCTATGGTAAAACAAACAACCATATCTAATCTTGACAAACCACAGGTGAAGGATACACAATCACTAACCCAGGATTGACCATTTGGAATAAAACACACAATGGCTCACATCAATAGGGTTACACAACAACACCTGACCAAGGGGGTCCACCAACATATGACATAATGACAACTCAACCAGAATTACAATGAAATTAAGCTTGACTGCTAATACCATTTACACAAGATCCTAATACAGACAATCGTTTCTTTAAACAACCAAAAGCATAAATAACTTGCAATTAAAGATTTTCCAGACAATAAGAAAATACAACTATATTAATACAAAGAAATCAATTTTGCCATTTGTCCAATAAGGTTAAATCAATCACATAAAAATTAACCCCCTAATTATATGTTCATGATTACTTTACAAATAAACCCGATTAGATTGTATCAATAATCTAAATTAAATTCTAAATTAAAAATTATATATAATAATATAATATAATTATATAAATATATATATTCTACGAATATAATATTATATAATTATATCACATATAAAATATATAATAAAAAGATGATTTAATTTGAAATATCTTTCATTTCCAAAATAACATAATTAAAACCACAGAAAATACTATATACATATACATATATATATATATATATATATATATATATTAATTAATTTTTTTTTAATTAATTTAATAATATATATATTTTTTTATTTAATTTTTTTTAATTAATTTAATAAACTTTATTTTTTATTTATATATATATATACATATATACATATATATATATATATACATATACATATATACATATATACATATATATATATATATATACATATATATATATATATATATATATATATATATATATATATATATATATATATATATATATATATTTAACATACAATAACCTAAAAACCAGTAAATTCTATTTTCAACCAAAATTTATTTCCAATTAAATTTATTAAAAGGGAAATTAATTAATACATAATTTCTCCAAAATAATATAATAAAACAATTTTCCTTAACTTTTAATAACACAATAAATTTAATTAATGATTAAATTTATTTCTAAAATAACTAAATAATTTCACAGAGATACACATATATTAAAAAGGACTGTCATAGCCAAGTATCGAAACAAAAATCAAACAAGAGGGAATGATTTCTTTGGTAAATCCCATTCCTCCCAAATCTTGCAATTTCCATGCACAATAAAAATCTTGGCGAAATTTACCATAATAACTTTTTCCAATTTTCTTAAAATTTAATCTACAAACACCCAGGAAATAACTTCTTTCCATAAACTAGAAATTAACTTCAAGAATGAACTTTAGCCAAGAATCAGACAGGATTTTAGATTTGACAAACATCTTAACACACACATCATTCATAAAGAAGAAAAATAAAATATTTTCTTTGAAACAAACAATCAAACGAAGCCACCCAACCTGGTATAGCTTTCCTGGAAGAAATTTATAAAAGAGAACCAATCCTTCAACAAGCTTCCAAATAAATTTCTCATGCCTGACCTGTTTCCTGTGTATCCCTAAAATAAAGACCTATTCCTCTTTTTAAACTAAAATTCTAGGTTGAATATCTTTTTCTCCAAAAACCTAAATTTAGTAATAAAAGCAATTTTCTTTTCTTTTCTAATTTTCTAACAAAGGGATAAGTTAACATGCAATAATTAAAAAATCATTTTTCTTTCTTTTCTTTTCTCATGCAAATTAATTAATTTTCTAAATAAAGAAATTAAAGCAATACTTTAATTCTAATTAATTCTTTTATTCATTTATTTATTTATTCTTTTATTCTATTTAAAATTCTAGGAAACAATAAATGCAATTAATCCAATTTATTTTTCCATTAAAATTTAAATAATTATATTTCTAAAATCATGCAACTTGCAACTTAATTTAACAATTTCTTTTAATTAATTAAATTTATAATCTCAATGCATACACAATTCAACTATGAGATAACTCCATAAACTTAATTAATTAATCAAATCCACTAAAAACACACAAACTGAACAAATCTCAAGCAAATACTCATAAAAAGATCAAATGACAAAATACGAAGGCCGAACTAACTGACAGGACGACCAACTGACGACACTCACACAAGTGTAAATGAGTAAAATAGGGTCAACTACTATCTCCTCCACTTCCATCGGAAAATATAAGGCACACTCAGACCTGTGAAGCCAAGTGGAGACAATACCCTGTACCTACCCGGTACTTGTACCTGCAATATCCCGCATCATCGAACCACACATGCATATATACAATATAGAAAACATGACATACACACCAATGAAGGAGAATCACAGCGTTCCTTGTCTTACCTAAATGAGTGAAGGAAAATCGTCCCCTTGCATCCAATACACTCCCAAACACACAACATATAATTACACATTGCATAGATAAAGTAAAATGTCAGTACATAGCAATAATCCATAAAATGCCATAAATCACAAGTACTGAAATACTGCAAATAAATTATGCATCTCATATCCAGATAAAACATGATATAATGTCATAAAAGTCTGAATAACACATCATGGTAATGTATCCACTGAAAACAAACAATAATAAAATATAAGTCTAATGAGTTCAAACGAGTAGGGGTACTACAGGCGCATTATCAAGACTTGATTTAATCTTTGAAACAATGTTGTCTTTAAATCATTTCAAAGAGGGGCAAAATGTATACACACAAAATTGGCTATGAGCAATTAAATAAATATTTTATATTTATTTAATAATTATTCTTCTATTAAATAATTAATTTGAAAAGATGAATTTATTTAATTCATTTCATATCCTTCTATCAATTAATTTAATTGAATTTTTTTATTAATTAATTCATTTATCCTTTTCCTCTAATCAATCAATTAAATATCTAATATTTAATGGTTATTCTTCTATCCTATAGTCTCAAATATTAAATAATTTCATAATTATTTAATCCCTTTTCCAACTCACCTTCCATCTCCACTTCATCTATCCTTTGCCAACTCATCCATCATGTGGCTAAATTAATTCAACAAAATTAAAATAAATAAAAAATTTATTAGCCACTTATCTCCAACTTCCATAATAAATGAAATATTGTGTACGTACACATATTTCCTAACCTTCTTCTATATTATCTCCAACATCCCTATATCTTAGGAGGACTTGAGTCCACTTGTCCTCTCATTCCTACATCTTCTCCAACTATCCTATATCCTCTTAAGTCTTCAACTCAGTTAAGGTGAGATGAGTGACACTTGTCTTCTCCTTCCCTCTTTATCTCAACCTTCAACTTCTTGCTTATAGCCATCCAATTTGCAAGATTTGATCATGACTGTTGATCTCTACCACCTAAGCTCATGCACTCAAAAATATATAAAAAAAGGTCTCCTAAGCCATTTTGAAACTAATAGACTAATAGCTAATCATATAGTCATTCTAGAGCATTTTTAGATTTTTTGAGCATAAATTATTTTAATAGCATTTTAGCTTAATATCATTTGCATATCATAGTATCAATTAACTATCAGTCTATTCTTCATATGCCATCTTGGAAGCTACCAATGCTTGTTTGAGAGAAAATCATCTGCAACCAGGAACAATGGAGTTAGGACGCAATAAGACTTAAATCATGAAGGTAATAATGTTTTTATTTTATAATCATTTCATGTAGTTTCATTGGTTGAGTTTGGATTTCAAGTCGACATAGGAAAAATCCACAAGATTCTCCATTAGCAAATAGGTCAAAGTGGTTTCGGTGCTCTAAACTAGAAAAATATCTCATATCCGGAAGCAATAACTTGTTGGAAAAGATCCAATCATCTCGGAGACTTAGGATAAGGTAGATGGCCATGTCCACAAGAAAAATCTAGCTTTGTAAGGTCCGGTGTGCAAATGTAAAGAAACATAGAAAAAAATGTTGAAACTGCAAAACATAAAGAAAACATTTTTGGTTGATGCAAGATTGCCAAGAACCGAGGATGCTCCTGCATTAGACATTTGGGGTTGATGAAAAAGTGAGACCCTCACTTTGCAGGGGTTAGAGGAAAACCAAGATGGTCTACCTTTGCCTAATAAATCCATGATGACTCTTCAACTGGCCCGTCCTTCCACTTCACAAGAAATTCTCCGTACTGTTTGCCTCGGGTGCTACACCCAATTCTACTATCCAAAATGCCTCTAATTTGATCTAATACAATATGGGGCATCTGCTTCTCCAAGCCTATTGCATTGTCATCACTAAATTCTTTTGCATGATATTGATGAAGGTCTACAATGTGGAATATAGGTGAAATGCTCAAAGTATCCAGTAGCTCCACTTCATGTGCATTTCTGGAAGTAAATTTCTTTGAGATCTTACAAGGTCCAAATTTCTTCATCTTCAACTTATTGTAGGTACCAACTGGAAATATTTCTTTTCTCAGATAAACCATCACTTCATCTCCAACTTCAAATTCCTTGTGTCTCCTCTTTTCATCTACCTTCTCCTTATACTTGTTGTTAATATCCTCTATATGTTTCTTAATATGAGTATCTACTGTCTTCATATGTCCTGCAAATTCTTCTGCTTTCGTACTCCTTTTATCTTCATTACAGATGTCCCTCAAATCTGATATGCCTCTAGGGGTTATCCTAGTAACAATGTCAAAGGGTATTCTTCTGGTACTCTTGTTCACTAGATTGTTGTAGGCGAACTGTACTTGCGCAAGGATCAAGTCCCAACTTCTGGTTTTTTCCCAACTAAACATCTCAACAAGTTTCCCAAACTCCTATTTACTACCTCTATTTGTCCATCAGTTTGTGGGTGAAAAGTAGAACTAAATTTCAAATTTGTCTTCATCTTCTTCCAAAGTGTCCTCCAAAAATATCCAACAAACTTAGTGTCTTTGTCAGAAACAATGCTCTTAGGTAATCCATGTAGTCTCACCACCTCTTTGAAAAATAGGTTAGTTATATGCACAACATCTATTTCCTTCTTATAGGGTATGAAATGTGCCATTTTAGATAATCTATCCATCACCACAAATGTGAAATCATCTCCTCTCTGTGTCTTAGGCAATCCAAGTATAAAATCCATGCTTATGTCTTCCCAAGGTCTCTCTAGAACTGTCGAAGGCTTATCTAATCCAATATTCTAACTGCTACCTTTTGCAAGTTGAAAAATTCTATAGCTCTGCATAAATTTTTTGACATCCTTATGAATTTGAGGCCAAAAGTAATTCTCACTAACCAATGCTACTATCTTATCAACACCAAAGTGTCCTACTAATCCTCCACTATTCTTTTTTTTTTATCAAATTCTCCCACATAGAGCTCCTAGGTATACACAACTAAGTTCCTCTAAACAACATCTCATATTGAATGAAGTAATCTAGCCACTTTCTCATGTCCACCATAACTAGTTCTTTACAAGCCTTCCAGGGTTCTGCAAAATCTGAGTCATCCTAATACAAATTCTTCAACTCCTCAAAACCCAATACCTCCACTCTCATCTTTGTCAACAAGTTCCTCCTTCTACTGAAGGCATCAACAACTTTATTTGACTTTCCGCTTCTATTCTTTAAAACAAAAGTATAACTCTGCAAGAACTCCACCCATTTCATGTGTCTTTGATTCAACTTATCTTGATTGTTCAAGTACTGCAAAGCTTGATGACCAGTATACAACACAAACTCCTTAGGCAATAAATAATGTCTCCACTTCTTCAATGCTTGGATTATGGCATAAAAATCATGATCATACACTGAATATCTCTTTCTGGCATCATTTAGTTTCTCATTGAAATAAGCTACCGGTCTTACTTCTTGACTCAACACTACTCCAATTGCATTCCCACTCGCATCACAATCCACTTGAAATACTTTGCTAAAATCCAGTAAAGTCAACACAAGCTTCTCTGTCACCTTCTGCTTCAACAACTCAAAACTTTTATTTTCTCTAGATGTCCACCTAAAATCCTTTCTATCTCCCCTCATTACTTCTATCATACGACTACAAATTAAACTGAAATTTCTAATGTACTTCTGGTAGAAACTAGCCAATCTATGAAATGATCTTACCTCTCCAATGCTCTTTAGTGTAGGCCAATCAACAATTTCTCTTACCTTTTCAAGGTCCATCTTCAATCCATTCACAGATATCACAAATCCCAAATAGACTAACTCTTCCTTCATGAAGCTACACTTCTTAATGTTTATCAATAACTTCTCTTCTCTCAACGTCTGTAAAACTTGTCTCAAATGCAACATATGTTTTTCCTTTGTCTTACTAAAAATCAAGATGTCATCTAAGTACACAATAACAAACTTACCCAATAATCTCTTCAATACCTCATTTATCAATCTCATGAAAGTACTAGGTGCATTAGTTAGTCCAAAAGGCATCACCAACCATTCATACAGTCCCTCATTTGTCTTGAATGTTGTCTTCCATTCATCTCCTTCTTTGATCCTGATATGATGGTATCCACTCTTCAAGTCTATCTTTGTGTAGTATTTGGCTTCACTCAAACAATCACTTATGTCATCCATCCTAGGCAAGGGGAATTTGTACCTCACTGTGATCTTGTTTATTACTCTAGAGTTGGTGCACATCCTCCATTCTACATTCTTCTTAAGTTCAAATACTATTGGAATTGCACCAGGAGTCAAACTTTCTTTGATTGGACCTTTTTGCAATAACTCTTGCACTTGTTGATTCAACTCCTCATTCTCTTCTAGTGTCATCCAGTGTGCTACTTTATTAGGCAAACTAGCTCTGGGAATCAGGTCCATGCAATGACTGATACTTCTCACAGGCGGTAATCCATCAGGTACATTATTTGAAATGATGTCTCCATATTCTGTCAACAACTCTTTTATCTCCTCCATTTGTTATTCTTCATGGTCTGAATTCTTAGTCTTCTTAGGAACTAAAGAAAAATACACATTCTCATGTCTCATCCCATCCAGGAATTTCCTTCCATCCACCAAAAAAATTCTAACACTTGTACAAACTTCACTCTTAAGAGGCTCCTCCAAGGGCAACAAGGTTTGCTTCATCCCATTTGCAACAATAGTGTATATGTTTTTCCTTCCATCATGTATTGCTTGTCTATCATATTGCTAAGGTCTACCCAACAAGATATGACATATATTAATAGGTATAATATCACACAAGACTTCATCATGATAAGACCCAATCTCCAATTTTACCAAACATTGTTCACTTACTAGTATCTTATGATCATCCTGAATTCATGTTATTTGATAAGGCTTAGGGTGATTCAATTTCTCCAAATTCAGCTTATTCACCATCTCTTCTAAAACAAGGTTATTTGAACTACCACTATAAATAATAACTTTACAACATTTACCGGCTACCTTATATCTTATCTTGAATAAATTCCTCCTCTGCAAGGGCTCCTGATCATCTCCAGTGTGGTACAATGTTCTCCTCATCACCAATAATTCTCCGTCTTCCGATCTATTAGTTGATTTGGTAGGTTCTTCTTGTTGGCTTGATGATGATTATAATATATTCATCATATGTTGTCATTGATGAAATACATACACACGCATATGATTATATTGACTACCGGTATAACTACAAGTTGTTTATACTACAACTGGTATGCTAGAGGTTATACTAAAGAGGTTTATCTCTAACCGATACTTTGTGTCAACTGGTATATGCATAGAAGACAACCAGTGAATACACATTAGTCAGCATCAAGGTGAAGATTAAGATGGAGATCAAGCGGAGATAATGATAGGAAATTCAAGGATAACGATTAATATGTTTTACTCAAACCGGTATTTGATTGTTCCAACCGGTATTTGGTAATTTTGTGATGAATTACCACAGATCATGATGAGTTATCCTACCAACAAAATTTTGGCGGTAATTTTTGTGATGAGTTATGATCACTTATCCAGATACACTACACCTAGGAAATTGTGTTATGATTTCTCAAGGCCGACATGAAATCATAATGTCTATATATTGACATCACAATGAATTATTTGATATAAGTGAAAGTGTTATGCTGTGTGTGAAAGTAAAAAGAGTTAAGTTGCAGAGTATGTAGAAGAGCAATGATTATTTTAAGAAGGATCTAATCAAGCAAGTATTGTGCTACTCAGATAGATCAAACCAATCCTGTTGTTTTCTAACAATTACAACATAATAAAATCCCCTAACCAGGTAAGCTCTAACAAGCTTCAATGTATAAATCCTCTAACAGTGTGATCCATTAGTTTGGATTCTGAAATCCTCCACCGAGGTTACTCCTAACAGGGTACTACCTTTAATAGGGTATAAGCTTCTAATCAAGCTTTGGGATCTCTAACAAGATTCGCTCCTAGTAGAGCACTTTGTAGACCTTAATTGTTCAGTTATCTATTACTGGAGATAGTTAACTTGTGAGTTCCATCTCACCATAGTTTTTACCTACTTGGGTTTTTCATGTACAAACACTTGTGTTATGGTGGATGCTTTACTTTTTGTGGATGTTGTTATATCATTTTGGATTGCATGCATTGTGCTTAAAAGTTTTGTTAAGTTCATCTACCGGTTAGTGTTTGAAGTAGTTTTATTTTTGGTGTCACTGATTCACCCCCCCCTCTCAGTTCTTTTCAATTCCATCACTTCTTCCACCAATGCTGATCTTCTACTATTTTCTTCCTTCTTACATTCAAAACAATGATATCCTTCACCTCTGCACTTAAAGAAGGTTCCTCTAAACACTCTCTTATCCTATCTTTTGTCTTCCTTTCATAACCCTAAATTTGGTAACCATTAGGTTCTCTCCTCCGGCAAAAAGTTTTGTCATCCCTCTGGTATGAACTACCATCTCTGTTAACTTGTCTTTTTTATGATATGCACTGGGTCCTCTTCCTTCGCTATAGGTCCTTCCTTTGTGAAATATTCCTCCTCTACCTCTTTACTTCTACTCATGTCTTTTGTTCAACTTCTCCTCCGACTTCAGGGCATATTGATAAGCTTCCTCAACACTCTGCAACTTGATTAGACTAAGTTAATTTTATATAGACATCTGCAACCCATTAGGGTATCTAGCAACTTGTTCAATCTCATCATCAACATATCTGAATCTAATATTCAAATTGTAGAATGCTTCAGTATACTCCTTCACACTAAACTCCTTCTACTTTAGGTTTTGCAACTTCCAAAATAAATTTACTTGATAATCGACATGAATGAGCTTTGATTTCAACTTGTTAACCATCTGCTCCCAAGATTTAATCTTCTCTTTTACCTCTTCTTTGTCTATCTACCTGCAAATGTTCCCACCAAAGAGACACATGTCCTTTCAACTTAGTGCAAGCATATCTCACCTTCTTATCTTCAGTGGTGTTCTCAAAATCAGAATACTTTTCCATCTCCATAATCCAATTGAGCAATTCATTTGAATCTAACTTGCCATCATAATCTGATAGGTTAAAATATGGTTTAGTATTCACTCTTGTCAAGGATATTTTGAACCTCTCTTCATCCAGATCATTTGCCGATGGATTCACTCCTACTTCCTGCTCCCACTTCTTCTTCTTCATCATCACTCACATCTTCAATATGTCAACCTCTTCTCTAGGCCATTTCAATAGCTTCCAATCGGGCTGCAATCCCTCTTAACATTTCCATCACAACAAGGTTTTCATTTCCACGCACTCCACCACCTCTAACATTTCCTCTTTGGGCCATTGTTACGCTAGTCCTCTGCATCTACAGGTCAGATCCGCAATCTGCCACCCTACAAAAAAAATCTTATAGGACTCCGTGTTGGCATTTGCTTGAAGATTTTATTAATGATATGATATGTTGTCATTGATGTCAATTGAACCGGTAATGATATTAATGATGATGATATTGTTGTTATTGTTGATATTGTCTTGTAACCGGTAGGAAGAACTTTGTGAAGGTTATTGTAAACCAGTATGTAAGTTTGTGAGTTGAACCGGTAATCGGAGTAAAAGGTTAAACCCTTTCTATGTTATGTAACCGGTAATCCTTACTAGTTGTTTTTGCTAAACCCTAACTGATTAAGGTTGTTGAATTGGTTATGTTGGTTGAGTGGTAATGATGGTGACACGTAAGGTCATTGTATGAAGACAAGTTCAAAAAATTTTGGCGCATTTGTTTGTCTAGGGAATGAACAAAATGTATTGCATCTAATGCAAAATGCGTGATGAGTTACTGAGCTTGATGAAGCGGTAATCAAGGAGCGGTTGAGGTTTTCTTGATTGATGTGTAGAGATTGCTATGAAATCCAATGATCATGCTTATACCGACTTGTTTGTAATCACGATGAGAGGATTAGATTTTTGTAGTGTTACCGACCTAATTGATTTTTATTTAAGGTCGATGAAGTTTTTTTGTTGAGTGTTGGCAAGAGTTGGCAGAAATCAGTTGAGTTTGTGATTGCCAAACCGGAGAATGAGTCTGCAGTTTGAGTAAAGGCAGATAGAATCTTAAATGGATCTGATCAAGCAAATATAGTGCTATTCAGACAGATCAAGAAACTTCTATTGTTTTTTAACAATTACAGTAGAATTGAAATCCCCTAATAGGGTAAGCTCTAACAAGCTTGGTTACTTATTAAATCCTCTAACAAGGTGGTCCATTAGATTGGATTTTCAAATCCTCTACTGAGGTTACTCCTTACAGGGTATTTGCTTCTAACAAGGCATTTGTAGTCAATCCCTTAACAAGGTAATTCCTAACAGGATCAGTTCTTAACAAGACTTTTGTAAAAGCTTTAACAGGCTTGGCTCCTAGTAGGGAAAACTTCATAAAAGTTCAGATATTATCTTGTGAGTCTCATCTCACTATGGTTTTTACCTATTTGGGTTTTCCACGTATAAATACTTGTGTCATGTGGTGAATGTTTTTGTGGTTATGATCTTATGATTGATTTGATTAACTATTTCTGATAAGGCATGATAACCGGATGCATTGAGGAGTGACGTATTGACATATGATAAAGCATTTGGATGTTTACAAGCTAAATGATGTTTACTATTAAGTTGTTGGAACAAACAACCAATATTTTTATGAGTATTGATCTTGATAGTGGTATTTCATTGATAATATTACTTTGCATGTTTGAGCTTGGGAACTGATTCACCCCCCTCTCAGTAATCTACCAAATACTTATTCTTTCATCATACCATCACTCCACAATCTCCAGAATGAAAACTCGCTCTGATACCACTTGGTGCAGTCACAATAGGTGTATGTCCTCAAAGAGAACAATCCAAACCATGAAGCAAATGAAACACAACACAAAAAACTCAATGTGATGGAGGCAATGTAGGATCTGAATTATATTATATCATGAATTCAAGTACAACTGGCTGACAACATGTGGGCTTAGAAGATTCGGTACACAAGCAAGATTACAAACATGCTCAAATACAATATCTGGGCTCAAGCAAGAATGCGAGCCAACTTCGGATCTTCTATGTCTATCTTCTTGCCTAAAAATTATGTCTATTTGCTTGATTAAATTGATTTATATGATATTCATAGCTCTAGGAAGATTTGCATCATCCCAAGATGGAACAAATGTCGATGAAGAAGATGTAACGTGTAAAATAATGAGGTTGGCCTCCGCCAAAGGAATCGCTCCAAAAATAACATAGAATGATGTGGGGACCCAAGGGAAGCTCAGACACACCCCAAGGAACATTGGAAGGAAAAACATTAGGCTCCACAAGCTACGAGAAAGATTTTTAATATTCTCCATTAGCAAATATGTCCAAGAGGTTCCGATGCTTTGAGCTAGAAAACTATCCCACATTCTAGAAGCGATAACTTGATCAAAAAAAATCCAAATGCCTTGTAGACTTAGGATAAGGTAGATGAACATGTCCACAAGAAAAATCCATCTCTGCAATGTCTGGTGTGCAAATGAAAAGAAACACAAAAAGAAATGTTGAAACTGCAAAACATAAAGAAAAACAAAAAAATATTTTTGGTTGATGCAAGATTGCCAAGAACTGAAGATGCTCCCACATCAAAAATTTGAAGGTGATAAACTATTATTGTTGTTGTGCATGTTGAAAATATCATATTTGGAGGAGATGATAATGTATGTAAGAAGTTTGCAGAAGAGATGAAAAAGGAGTTTGACATGTCTATGATAAGTGAGTTGTCATTTTTTCTTCGTGAACAAGTTAATTAGAAGACATTTTTATTTTTTAGACCAAGTATATCAAGGAATTGTTGAAGAAGTTTGGGATGGAGAATTTTAAACTAGTTGCAATCCCTATGGCACTGATTGTAAGTTAAGAAAGGATAATGGATCTCTAGATGGGGATCAGAAACATTAAAGGTCTATGATTGAAGGATTATTGCATTTGACTGCTTCAATATTGGATATAATGCAGGTTGTCTGCTTGGTTTCCAAATATCAAGCTAATCCTAAGTAATCTCATGATCACACAATGAACAAGATATTTAGATACTTGAAAGAGACTTTGAATTATGGGTTATAGTATAAGAGGGGTGATGATTTCACTCTAAAATTATATACAAATGCTAATTGGGCTGGATGTGTGGATGATAGTAGTGTTATCTATTTTTTAACTTTCAGGTTAAAAATAGCCTCACCAAGGTTATAAGTATTCATGATAAAGTTTTGAGGAGTTTAAATGATAGTACAAATTGAAATTTTAATTCATTTATTTTGATGGCTTAACAAGACAATTAATAATGTTAAATTTCTTGTTTCATTATCAAAGATTTAAAATATTGAATCTTGCGTTGAATATAATCTCAAAGTTTATCTTTAAGTTGAGGAGGGAAGTATTTTTTGTAAAGGGAAAAAGCCAAAATTTCAATTTACATGAGTATTCCATCATGTGACAAGCACATCATGAAGTCTTTTCTACATGGAAATGGGAAAAAATAGGGCTTTTTAGATAAAGGCTTAGTTATACAAGAGAGAGCCTTTATTATAATACAAATTCATCCTCATAAAAGGCTACAATGGTGGCCATGTTTTATCAAAATATATGAAATGCAATTTCATGCACGAATCTCATGTGCTACTTCAGTAATGGCCACCATCAGCAGGCTTCCCCTATATTTTCCTAAGAGAGTAAGTAGTTAGGTTGTTTCAGTGTCTTGGGCATGACATGTGCATAATGGAAAATGAAGAGCATGTGGGATAGACTCATGGTAGGAGAAGAGATGGTTATATATGAAGGATCAAAGCCCATTAATCCTTGTACAAGTCATGCACAAATTCACCTCTCAATGGGTCTATTTCTCTCGTTGATAGCCTCTCATTAGTATCAAAGAAAGAGCTCAATCACATAGTATAGTAAGAGCTTCAATTATTATTACCTATAGCATGTTTGGTCATTGAGAAATTTGTGCTATGAGTAAGAAGGTTTTTGTGTCCAAACCCAAAGATAACAGTCTAAAGATTGGCAAAATAGTCATACTCATTAAAGGTAACAAATACATTAATAGGGTTACTTTCCAAAGAATAGCCTCAAGAATTGAATGCAGTAAGCTTTGTGAACGAAGTATTTTCAAAGATTCTCTAGAGAAATCAAGACCAATGAATAGTCCCAGTCATGAAGTAATTCCAAAAGAATACTATCTAAGATAGATATGGCAATGCAAGTTTGCAAGCCTTAGGGCAGTTCATGCAAAATGTTACAGAATGGAGATCATAGTAACTCAATGAGGAGGGATATAAATCATAACAATAAAGGTTTTTCTATAAAAGATAGCAATCGAAAGATCACTATATGAGAAGATGATAGTCACCTTTACAAGAAACATCATACAATAGTTACAATCATCTTATGATGGAATAGTCTAGTATTGGGAACTTCTACACAAGAACAAACCCAGATCCTAAAAGTTTGTCATAGTGAATAATATCGTACACACAACATGATCAAATCAGTGAATAGCCCCTTAAGAACAATAAGAGCAAGAATGCCATTCACTATGGCACATGACATAAGGAGTCTTAATGTAGCCAAGACATAAAACATAGTAACAATGAGGAGGCTCTAAGTCTAAGATCAAAGGCAATCATATAGCTCAGAGACCTAGAGCAATGATGTTGGATATACAGTGAAAATGGTTTAGTCATTGAAGACAAATCTAGGAGGTCACACAGTCACAATAATGTTAGCATAGAAAGGTTTATGATCTTAGAAGACCTAATGGTAGTCATGAGAGCTTACGATAGCCAACCACCTATAGTTTGTTTATGACCTTATGATAACAATAATATCACAAAGAATGAGCAACCCTTAGACAATAACGCCATAGAAAGAGAAAAAGACAATAGAAAATAAATGCAGTCCCTACCAAACTAAGAAGTTGACAATCATTTATGAGGGTAGACCCCAAGCAAGAATAAGTCCTACAAAAGAAATGAACAAAGCACTATCATTAAGACAAAGATATTGGTATTCTTAAGAATCACTACTAAAAGAGCCATTAAAGGTAAGTTCTAGTCAAGGATTGCAGTGATCAACCACAACAAAGAGTAGTATTTGGTAAAAGACAGTCATAGCAATTCACAACATAGGGACTTTGCAATCAAAACGGATCTCCAATTAGGTTTTGTGTAGGGAAGAGATTTAGAGGATGCAATGTTGATAGAGCACTCCATGAACATCAAAGCCAAAAGAGAAGGTCTAAATGATGGTGCTCTTCATACAACTCATAGAAAGACAGTGACGGTCAAAAAGCATAGCTAGGAGATATCAGATCAATCCCAAGTATAATGATTATAGCAGTAATAAGCCTCAAGGATCACAATCATTAAGGACAAATTTAGCAATGAATAGGATGGGCATTCTCTTCTTAAAAATAGCATATAGCAGAGATCTGGGTATGGTCTTAGACCTATATAAGAGTAGAAAAGGACAGTGATCCAAAATGACACTGTGCACAATAGAAGCAATGCATTAAGACAATGAAACATCATGATAAATCACAAAGGACAAACCAAATGAAAAAGGAGATAATAGAATTATATTTGCAAGAGAAACCTTGGCTAAGTATAGATTAGTCTCATGAGGACACAAAGCAGTATAGCCCTGTCATAGTCCATTATGGATAAAAGACACAGTAAGAAAAGCTAAGGCAAATAATATTGAGAAAGCAACACTTCATTCTAGAGTAGACATATTGTTGCAACCATACAGTAGTGAATCAAACCCTAGGTTCATGATTGAAGGTTCCCCACAAATTTTTTCACTATTGAAAAGAACAAAGTCCTGAGACTATCAAGCAATTCAAAGCAGCCCTAATGAGAAAATACAATCTTGAAAATTAGAAGCAAAATGAAAAGAGATGATTAGAGTTGTAAATAAGGAATGGAAATCTCTAACCAATGACCCAAAGAAGCAGTAAAATAATCAAGGTAAAATATAAGATCAAATCATATGTCATGAATAGTAGTTATGAAGGTAGCAGTGCCCTATTAAGGAAATAGTGAAAATTTGTAACAAAGATTGAATGCAATCAAAAGAGTACAAAAGTTATGACAATAAATGTAGCATATGAAACAAAGAACAGAGAATAACAAGGTTGCCACAATATGAGGTTATGAGGCAAATAAAGATAGTGATTTGAAAGATCTCACAAACAATTAAAACAATCATTACAAAGAGCAGTGAGTGTAATAGCAATGGTTATTTCATTGTGGATGTATTTCTTGTGTCTTTTAAAGGAAAGATGTAAAGTGGTATTTTGATGGAATAAGAGCTCGATGATTATGAGAATATCATAGAGTCCTTTCAAATGCAAATCCATTTCTTACGCATTCACTTTTGAAATTAAACAATAAGTTCTAGTTTTACACTTGATTTTAAAGAGAAGATTGAATAAAAAGAGGTTTAGTTTCAACTCATGCTACACGTTGAAGCCTAAAAAGAAAGAGTTGTGATAGCTAAGGGGAAGTTACACCTTGGTTTGGACTTCCTTATGAGTTATATATAAGTTAAGAGGTGTTTTAGGGCCACCAACACTTAGTTTCTATCAATTTTACATGCCTTTATGCATGATTTTCAAGCAAATTCGACCCAAGAGGCCAAATATCATGAAAGACAGAGATAAGATCAAGGTAGAGACTTTTAGTTCAACTTGAGTTTGAAGATGAAGAGGTGAAGTCCAACATCAGTCAACCTTCTATTGAGATCAACTCCTTTTCTATAAAATCTTCTCTTCTCTCTTTTTGGCTAGTTCTTTTCTCTCTACCTTTTGTATTCAGCGGGGCATGAAGCATTGTAAACTCATTTTATGAGTTTTGTAACAATAGAAACACCTTTATTTTCAATAAAATAGCAACATTTTCCTTCTTAATACTTCTTGTATTAAATTTTAGATGAATGATTTGGATGAATTTCTGTGATTTATGTTCAAAGTCCTTTAATTTATCTCATTCAATTAGAATTTGATGCTAGAGGATACATGGTAGTTGCAGGTCTTAGATTGTGTTAGTTAATTTTGATGGTTTGTAATTGTGAAAACTAGTTGGTTTTCCTTCAAGAAAGCATTAGGCTCAACCCTTTCTAATAAATATTTATTCATCACATGTTTAGTTGAGTTGTGAGAGATTCGGGTCTATTTGTTGAAGGTTTTTGTGAGTTAAGCAGGTTGTAGACCTCAGTTAGATTTTGATGCATCACCTCCTCATAGGATAGGTTTCAATTCAAGTAATCTTTCCATCCTTTTTCCCCATCAAGAAAGTTAGTTTTAGGTGATTGGTCAAGGGAACCATCCCTCTCTGGAGATTGATCCAAAACATAGGCAACCCCCAAGCTTGAGGATCATTCCATGTTTCACATGATTGCTAAGATCCCAACTTAGCAACATGGCACAATCCTTCATGTGGCAACAAGTAGAAGTACAAGTGATAGTGGATTTTTCTTAGGAGACAGTTTGGTCTCTTGGTTGAGTAAGAAACATGATTCAATGCCATTATCTATTATAGAGGCAGAATATATTGCAACATCATCTTACTATTCTCAGGTTATGTGGATGAATCAAACTCTTAAAGATATCAATGTGAAGTATGATTAGGAAATTCCTATTATGTGTGATGATACAAGTGCTATCATTATTTTAAAAAATCCAGTGGTGCATTCAAGGACTAAACACATTTCAATCTGCTATCATTTCTTAAGAGAGAAAGTTGCAGAGAAGGAAGTCAGTTGGATTATGCATCTACTAAGGAAGAAATTGCAGATATCTTTACTAAGGCATTGGTGAAGGATACCTTTGAGTATCTTCAGTAGAATTTAGGGGTTATTGCCCCTCCTTTTTTAAACTAGATGCATTTAAGTGGTGGATCTATCTAAGGGGGGTTCAAAAGTTCATCTTTTTCTCTTGGATTGATGCAATGGGTGCTCTTAAGAGGAGCACTAAGTTTTGTAGGTATCAAAGTTTGGTGAGTGAGTGAGAGAGATTTGATGTTGGTATTTGTTTCACCCTTTGTCCTTGATATCAAAGGGAGAGAGAAATTAGGAGAGAGATCAGATGTGAATGTAGCACTCTTTATTGTTGGTGGTAGTATTGCCATCAATGAAAAAGGGGGAGAATATTGGAAACTTGAGTTATGTTTTGTTGTGTTGTCATTGATGTCACTATATGTTGTAGGTGGTTTGAAAGTGAGTGTTTTTTTGTTTTCATTTTGGGTTAGTAGTGATGTTGTGTAAGTGTTAGGTGTTTCTGGAAGAGTGTTGTAGTATAAGTTTCAATATGCAGGAAAGAGTATTTAATGTCTCAATGGAAGAATGATTTGTATTCCTAAAGTATGTGAAGATCATGGAGTATAGTTTTGGATATAATGTCTATGATCTATGTGTGTTGCACTATCAAGTTTGTAGGTCCTTTATTGCTTATATGTCAAAGTTGGTTGTTGTTGTTTCTGATAGTGGGGTGTCTATTAGAATTGATCTAGAGAATGATTGGTGCTTCTCTGACATGTGGAATTAAGTGTCATGGTTTGAAGGACACGTTCATTTGGTTTGTAAAATGTTCAAGTTCTATTTTCTAGTGATGGTTTGGTTGGGAAGTGAAGTTATGGTGGTCTAAGTTTAGTGTTGTCAACTAGTTTGGGTTACGACTAATTGAGGTGATTTGTCTTATCTGGATCATGCCTTTTTGGTATGGATATGCTTTGGTGGTTGAGTTTAGGTGTTGGTATGGGTCTCTTCATGATGTGTGTAGATATACATTGTATTTTATGCTTTGGAGGATGTTTTTGGGTCATCTGATTGGCGTGCTTTAATTTTTATCTACATGTTTCATTTTATGTCAAACTTGGAGGATGTGTTAGCATGTATGGTTTAGATGTGTTGTGATGTGTTTGGGTCACATCTATCTTAGGGATTGGACCACAATGGATTTTTGGTTTTGGGTGGCATACTTGATGTAATATTTCTTATTTTGTTTATGGTCAACCTAGTTGAGAGTCTTAATGAATTATCTTGTGCATGTAGTTGTGCAGATATATGAGTTGTACATGGGATGTAAGTGAATTGATATGAAGTGGATATGAATAATGTGCAAGAAAATATGGTATAAAAAAAGTGTGAAAGATAGTTTGTGAAGAGGCTTGAGATAGTGTTTGAGGTAAGATGTGTTTTCCATGATATTGATCACTTGCAATAGTGGTCCAAGGACAATTTCATGAACAAGATATCTTGTTTATTTTAGTTCATTGATCCTTTGCACTTATCAAAAGAAGGTGTGTTCCTTTTGACAACTTGTGGAACCCTTTGTATCTTGCCCTAAGGTTGTGCACCTTATCTTTTCAAGTCCTTTCAAGGGCAATGAGCTCCTAAGACTTGAGTGTAAACATTGTAATCAATTATTCATATTGTGAGTGTGATTCTCATCATGGTTTTTCTTTGTTTAGGGTATTCCACATAGATTTGGTGTTCTTGTGGTTGTTGTGCTTTGTTCTTTCATGTTTTATCATTGTAGTATCATGTTAATTATGTTTTGAATAATTGATCAAAAGTAAAGTTTTTGAGCTCCGAAATAGTTCATTCCCACCTGCTCAATCTAGTGGTGTGTTTAACATGGACAACACTTACAATGCAGTTGTTTTATTTCTTTCAAACCTTAGATATATTGTGAAGGTGGCTTTCTATTACCTTGACAATCAAAAGTTTAATTTCTTGAACGAGCAAGTGTTATGGCCATGAACCAACAAAATAGGATAGTCACATTAAGTAGCACAAAGATGACGATGATAAGAAGAATTTATGACTATCTCCATGATACTAAAGGCCATTCAAAGCATAATGGAAAAATAAAATTCATCAAATGTTGTTATTGTAACTGCCTTAGTAAACTCATATGTAAAAACTTGACATGTACATAGAGCATATATATTGTTTGAATATATGTCTCAAAGGAATGTGACCTTGTGGAATACAATGATTGGATGATATGCAACAAAATGATTGTACCATACATGGGTGGGTGACATGAGTTTCAAAAGACATCGTGACTATTATAAACATAGGTATAGATAGATAATCCATAGTGCATGGTCATGAATGAGAAGTAGTTTGTGAATCTTATGCCAAGTAATAGTGGGGGTAATAATCTTAGAGACATTTCTCAATAGAAAGGGTAGGTGTAACATGTAACCAACAATCATTCATAATATACAAAATTCAACAAGTGGACAATGACATATAAATACTAATAACATAAGTATTGTAAGGGACTATAAAACAATATTCATGAAAGTCATAAAGAAGAATGAAGAGGGTTTTGCATCTATTGTGATAGTACTACAAACAATGTAGCTATATACAAGTGAATCTAACAAAGGGTATAGTGAAGTTTTGAAAGGAGTGACCATGGAATAATGTCAATGCAAGGAAAGAGGAATGAAGATTATATTCTTTCTCAAGAAACCAGTTGAGGTGATTAAGCTTAATGATAGGGAGAATGGAACAAAATTTACGAGGATAGGTATTTTAACTTATTTTTCACAATGGAACAAAATTTATGAGGATATGTATATTTTAACTTATTTTTCACTATCATCGTTTCATATTGTTTAAATGATGTATGTTGTCTTTGTATGCTTGAAGATGTTAATATCACATAATTTGAAAGGACACACTGACAACCCTTCACCATCTATTTAAAGTAAAGCAATGTTGCAAGATAGCAACGAAATACTAATACTAATGCAAAGACCATAAAGATTGCAAGAAAATAATGAAGGGAAGAGTTCAAGAAGGCAAAATATAGTCAAGAAGAGAATAAAACAATGCTAAGAAACAAAGGAGGTCACTAGATTGCTTAGGCCTTTCTTATGAGAAGAATTCAAGAAAAGATAGGGATATAGTGTCAATGAAACTTGTTTGAATAGTCACATGGAAAGTATAGAAGTCAAGACGGTTCAAGAAATTAACCACATTGTAAACGATCTACAACCAAAGTTTGACATGTTAAAAGCTACTCAATACTCATTAATATTGCCAAAATTCTTTAGAGATCTTTTCAAAGCAAGATCACATGAAGAAAAAAGAGATTGAATATGAGATAGAAGATAAATATTTTTTCTAAGACAAAGAGCCATTTTAAAAATGATATGGAGAAGAATCAAGGCAAATTTGTCATCATAACATGCAAGGTGCCAAATGAGTAGTCATCATCCAAACGTAATTGCAAATGATGGTTTCAAAGAAGTCACATTTCATTATAAAGTTCGACAAGAGGAGAACACTGTGATTGAAAGATGTCAAGAATGAACAAAATTCTTAGAGAATACATGACTTAGGAAATAGTTTAAATTGACAAAAGGTATATATTGATGATAGATGAAGGATGATTCAAGACATCAATGCAATGTCTCATTCAAATGTTTTATTAAATAGAGTCAAAGTGGTGAGATGTTCAAATATTTTATAGAAGAAACTGTTAGACAGTTCAAATAACCGGAAGACAACTGAGAGGGGGGGGGGGGGAGAATCAGTTGTTAGAGATTACCAGAACATTTAGCAATTAAAACTTTAATACCAGAACCCAAAACATCAATACAAGGAATGCTTAAACCAAATACCATAATAGCAGTTAAACCAATTAAGCATAAATAATAATCACAGAATAAATACCATCCACATGACACTGAGATTTATACGTGGAAAACCCGGTAAAGGGAAAAACCATGGTGGGAAGCCTATCAGTCAGATAATACTTCTGTAGTAAATATGTGAATTACAATTGAGGGGCCTGCACTTGTAGGAAGGCCAACAACGTAGAGCGCACTGCTCATCACAAAAGGAGTCTCAATGACTACATAGAAATCCAAACTATAATCCGGAAGAAGTGTTTGAACTGCAAAGATAACATCTCCTATACTTGAGTACAGTTTTGGTTAAGCTCAATACTAGAGGACTAAATCATCTTACATAAATCCAATTCGATCTCCAATGATTGACCAAATCCTCTACCTGAATGATATTACATTATTTGCACATTACATATCCATATCCATTCCCTGACCTTATTCATATGATCTAATTACCATGATGATCCATAATGAGATCTTACATCTATATATACAAACCCTCGACCATAAACAATCAGGTCAACCACCAGACAATAAACCAATTACATAATTACAAAACATGTCGGCCTTAGACCAAACAAATAATATCCAACACAAGACATTCTAGAAACACATCGAGAGGTCCAATCCACACGTTACATTAAGCCGATCCATAACCTAGATCATCTGGGACCCAATATAGGTCCACACGCTAAAGCAATGCTCTCCATCCGCCAAGTCTCGAACATGATCACCAACAACATCCTGAATCTCCACCAGAAGCTGCTCGAACACCACTTATGCATATCATCAATGATCTTCATCAAAATCTCTACCGGTGAAACCCTCGTTGAAACCACAAGCCAAGCTTCCAAGCAAGCAGGATAGCATCTGATCACCAAACCGAAACCAACTTAATGAATATGAAAATGAGTATCATGAATAAGCCAATTCCATAACCAAACCATACCAAAGCCTACCGGATTATGCCAGACCCAAACCAACCACAAACCACTCAACCTGTCGAGACTCTAAGGGTGCCGATAAAGTGTCCAAAATAGCTAGTGTTGACATCAATGACAAAACATCAATGCAACACATAATCAATTCATCCAAATGGTCAACAATATCCCCCTTTGGCATTGATGACAATACTAGATGTGAAAAACATCTAAGTACCAAGAAATGTCAAACAAGTCTCCCCCAATGGAAGACAACCAACAATCTGCCTATTGTCCTCATTTTTGTTTTCAAAAATGAAGGACCATTACATGAAATTTTTGTGAAAAAATGAAAATGTTTACTCTATGGTATGCTTCCCGAGGCAAAATTTTGACTAATCCTTGGACTGGCTTAATCCTCAGTCCATACTCGAACTACGTTTCGTATTTTGTCGAATTCTGGGTTCGTTCGCTATTTCTTTCCTTCAATCGGGTTTTAGAATCCCGACAGTAGGTGGAGAATTTTTCTTGAACTGCAAGTTTAATGATTTCCATTGTTTTGGTCTTTGTAGGGAAATTTTTAGCTTATTACATGTGCACTTTATTAAAAAATGAAAACTTATAATTTGTTTTAAATTTCCCTTTTATTGTTTGTATTATTTTTATTGTTTTTTGGTCTTTTTTAGTTAAAATAGGGATTTTTTGGTTAAGTTACAAGTAAACATGTAGTTCTCTCCAAAACCCCTACTTTAATGGTTTTTACAACCCCCATTACATGTGTGCAAGCAATTCTAACTTGTTGTAGGGATTTTATTTCCCCTTTACAAGTGATTTTAAACTTGCATAGCTCTCCAAAAAACCTGATTTTGCTCATAAAGTGCATTTTTGAGGACTTTAAACTTGTAATTGCATTTTTAAAACCCAATTTTGCCTTGTTGATGAAAAAGTGACAATTTAAAACTTGCATTTTGTTTCCAAAAACCCGATTTTGCTTATAAAGTGCATTTTTGAGGATTTTAAACTTGTAATTGCATTTTTAAAACCCGATTTTGTCTTGTTGATGAAAAAGTGACAATTTAAAACTTGCACTTTGTTTCCAAAAACCCGATTTTGCTTATAAAGTGCATTTTTGACCTTTTAAACTTGCTATTTGGTCAAAAAATCTTGATTTTGCCTAACATGTTGAAAAAGTGAAATTTTAAACTTGTTATTTGCTCCAAAAAACCCGATTTGCATTGGTTCATGTAAATTAAAACTTGTTATTGGTTCCAAAAACCCGAATTGCAAGGAAAAACATTTTTTTGAGGATTTTAGGCAAATTTTTGTGGAGATTTTTTGGGAGATAGAAGGCATTTTGGATTCCTCCCTATTTTCATGCATTCGTAGACACCTTTCACGCCGCATGGAGGTTAAGATTGCTGGTTTTTAGGTTTATAACAACAAACACATTTTTGCCAAAAAACCACATTTTTCTTCATTAAAGATGCCACAAATCGATAATCTTATGAATCGTTTTGGCTTGGTATGCTAAGGCGTTGAGGTTAGAAAGAGTCTTGGCCATTTTCCATGCCATTTCTCATGCATTTGCTGCCACGTTTTTCAGTTTTGGGCATTTTTTCAAAAACGTGGCTAGGGTTTTGGAATGCGGTTAATTCCTTTTTAAGAGTTCTCCTTCCTTCTTTCAAAGATTAATCATCTTGTTGAAGAGGCATTTTCAGATTGGAGCAAGGTAAGATTTCTTTTCTTCTTGTTTCATTTTTCTTGTTTTCAAATATGTTGGTTCTTCCCCAAAAATCAGTTTTGTGAGAGAGATTTTCCCC
Organism: Cryptomeria japonica; assembly: GCF_030272615.1. Classification (NCBI taxonomy): domain Eukaryota; kingdom Viridiplantae; phylum Streptophyta; class Pinopsida; order Cupressales; family Cupressaceae; genus Cryptomeria; species Cryptomeria japonica. The sequence goes on along the minus strand of NC_081406.1, from coordinate 473,046,234 downwards.
CTTGATAAGCAATTTTAGAATTGCATTGTTCTTCCCCCTTTTCCCTCTTTACTTGTATTTGGGATTTTAAATCCTGATTACAAGTTGGATGAAAATAATTTTTCTTCCCTTACGGATAAAAGATTTAACCATTTTTTGTTGAAATTTCAAGTTGCAAAGATGAGAAATACCCATCATTTCAAAATCGGGTTTTTAGAACCGGATTACATGTTGAAAGTTCTTCCCATTTTCTTGAAGATGATCTTCCCAAAATATTTTCATATTCTTTTCCATCATCCGTACATACCATTTCATCCACTCATTTCACACCTTCATTCATTTTTCCCCATTTAAAGTCTACATGCAATCAACCATCCAGAACCCAAAATTGGTCCAAAATGCACTCAAAAAACACTTGAAAATGAGTTCTAAAGGTCCAATTACAAGTGCAACTTGTGTTTACCCATTACACATATGAAGTTGCATGTTTGTTCCCCGCAATTGCAGGTTAATGCTCTTGTTTTCCCCACACAGGTAATGCAGCTTCCAAAACCCGAAATTCACTTGTGAGCCCATTTTTGCGTCAATTTATCTCTTCCCTTGTCAGTCCAGTTTGCACACACGATCTACCAAATCAATGGATTAAGGCATGGGCCTTATTTTGCAAGCAAATTTCAAGAAATGGAGGATGATACAAAAAAGAGATACAACAACAATTCATGGCTGCGAGCATAGAATGCTTTCAAGACAAAGACGGTAATGACATGAAAAGAGGAAGGCAACCATTTCCCTCCTAAAAAGATAGTACTACCCCAAGCAAGAAGACAAGGATGCAAGTTCCCGTTTCGGTTCAAGATGTCTATACCAATCCAGAATACTTCAAGTTCTAGCATCCTGAAGCGAAATGAAGATCATCACAGACAAAGGATGATGCAGTTAGAGTCATGTCTTTAGACACATGGAATAGTTTTAGTTATGCATTTGTAATTTTGTATTGACAAGTTACATGTAAAAGTATTTTTTGTAAAATGCAAGTTACACATTACTTGCACTTTTGTAATTACATGTAAGGCAACTACAAGTTGTGTCCAATTAGGACTGTAGTTGGAATAAGTCTTAGTTAGTTATTGAATAAGTCTTGGTGGTTGAGAGAATCTCTGTAGTTAGTTAGGATCCTCCCACCTTTTTCTCAAGGATCCTCTTCTATAAATATTGGAGGGGTCTATTGTAATATTTATCTTTTGGAAAGCAAGCAAAAACTCTGCCAAATTTACATCAAGAAGTCTTTGAGCTTATGTATGTGAATTGAAAGTTTTGAAGAATAATAAAAAAGGATTACTCAAGTTTTGAGTCTTTGAGGTACATGTTTGAGTTTGAATCTTTTTTCTTCCATGCAAAGTGTTTCTAAAGGAGCTTAGTCTAATATTATTTGAAGTCTTTGAGTAGCAAGTAGAGAAGATTAATTAAAATAGGAAAATCTCTAGAAGGAGCAGCAAGTCTTTGAGCTTGCATCTATTCTTGAGGAAAAATTATTGTTTGATAAGAAATAGCAGCACGTCTTTGAGCTTGCATTAGTTCTTTTCTTTGTGTTGAAAGAATAGATTATTCCAGTCTTTGAGTTGTTGTCTTTTATTCATTGTAAAATTTAGTATACCAAAGGGTAGATAGGACTTCCAATAGTCAAGTATTTGAGCTTGATATTGATGTCTCGTCCCGAAGGAAGTGACGAGAGTCTTTGAGCTTTTAGGAAACTTCATTTCCTTTCTCTTGTTTTCATTTGAAGTTGTTACCATTATTATACATTTTCTTGCTATCACTTTTCTAAGGAGAGAAAGGATATAGGCTTCCTTAAAGAAAGAAGAAAGACTGCTATCCCATCCTGTTTTTATTTCAATTTTAAATAGATAGGGGGAGCCTTCCCTTAATTAGGAGAGTTTCATACTCACACACTGTGGTTGAAGCCACAATTTTGTTTGCTTTCACGAGTGTACAAAATTTTCAACCAACACTCCCACATATAGATGTAGTAATGAAGTTTTGAAACAAAGACCAAACTCCCCCCGTGAATGATATTTGTGTAAAACTCTGAATTAGACATATATCTCTCCCCCTAATATATACAACTCCTTAAGTTTTTCTTTTGACATCAATATCTCTCCCCCTTTGACATCAATGCCAGAAATTTGACATAAATATCAAAGCAAAAATATAAACCACTGAAACACAAAGCTAACTACCAATGATTCTTTAGGAAAAGGTTTAGTGAAAATGTTTGCAATATGCTCTTTAGTGTTCACATAAACTAGTCTAACTTCATTTGCTTCCACCTTTTCCTTCAAAAAGTTGTACTTGATAGATATGTGCTTTGTCTTAGAATGAAATACCAAATTCTTTGATATATCAATAGCAGCAAAGTTATCATAGTGAATAACTACCGGTTCATTACAATCCACCTTTATATCCTTCAACATTTGCTTCATCCATAGAACTTGTGTACAGTTAGTAGAAGCATCAACATACTCAACTTCAACAATAGATAAAGAAGTACATGACTGCTTCTTGCTGATCCATGAAACCAACTTCTTTCCAACAAAGAATGTAATGCCCCGCCAGGAACCCCGAAGGAAAACCCACAACAAGGGTGAAACAATTTTTTTTATAAAAAAAGTATAAACATCATAAGTGAATTTACACAACATGCACGATAACACAAGCGGAAGATTTACACCAGAATTCCTTAAGGGTTACCAAGGAAGAATTAACTTCAAGAATAAATTCCACAAAAACATAAATCCACATATGCATCATTAACTCAATGATCACAAGAAGCCATAAGAAAATAAAGATTCATCATAGAAAGATTGAAAGGATACAACACAATTTCCACTTCAATAAGGATTTACTAACATCATCAAGGAAACTGATAAAAACATCCAAACATAGGATTACATTGCTCTTCCAATACATATCTTCTCAATAACAAAAGGGATAGATCTCATCCAATTACAAGGTTACATAAGATCAATATTACAATGATTCAATGACCACATAGGTCTACAAATATCAATAATCTTCAAAATAGGAGATGAAGCATGAGCCACGAACCACAGAAACACCTGCAAAGCCAATCCTCGCATGAAGGTACAAATCCGAACATCTGATGGGAAGTGGCACTACCACCCGACCATGTAATTCCCAAATGGAATCACCCCACTGTGCTAGGAGATAGTTGAGGACCCTCAAACAGGCATAAGCATGACATGGTCAACAAAACAATACGACTCCATGACAACACAAAAGACTCCACAAGAATCTAGGTGACTCAACTTCACAAACACAAGTGAATTGACATCACAAAACACAAGTGAAGCAAATGAGAGAGTGTCATCACATAGCTTAAGATGGATACCATGGTACAACCTCCATAGGTCCCGGCTCACTATCCTGGTAACCTTTCCCGACCTCCAGCTCCAACTAAGTCTTATGCGGACCCTACCAGCCTTTTGTGAAGACAAGGTGGTTGGTTTTCCATTCAAAGCCTTCTCGCCACATTATGAGCCCTGTACTAGCACTCACCTATGCACGAGGTACAATTATCTTTATTAATGGTGTGAAACTACCCACCTAATCAATTCATTATATTACCAGTTATTATCTGACTTTCGTTGGGTTGTAATACCTACCACTTTGGGTGCTACCCCCAAGCGAAAGCCACTCTCTCAAAGGACACTACACAAGCATGGTCACTCCCTAAGGACCCTATGGCAAAGCAGACAACCATAACACCACTATCAGAGACAAGTGGTCAATTAAGGACATACTAACTCTTGACTAACCATAAGGTAAAGACACTACATGTTTAAGACAACGGAGCCAACATATATCTCTTGGTCAAAGGTACCAATTACACCACCACATGATGACTGGACCACATACCAAAATATCACAATAAACACTTGCAAGGATAGCTAAATACATCAAGTCCGCACTCAGACAATCTTTGAGAATATCAACATCATAAGCACTTGCAACATCATTGATTGAAAAAAATGAAATAAAACACTCTTACAGCAGTCACATTATTCAATTCTCAAATCAACGTTCCATCAGAAATGAAATCCGCATTATACATTCAACTGGTTATAACATGAATTCCAACAAGCATTTAAATCATTTTTAGAATATATCCAAAACTACCAATTTGAATCTCTAATTCATGCCTTAATTTTCATTGATAAATTTATTAACCACATAATAAAAATCACATGAAAATCACATTACATCACACAATACCACTTTAAACATTCCATTTATAAAATTTAAGTTCTTAACACTAACCGGTTTGGAGACCGGTGAGGGCTCAAAGCTAAGCGGGGGTCAAACCAACCTGCGGTTGTGCTTCTGTCGAGGGAAACAAACACTACCTATCGGTAGTGTTGCTACCACTGGTAATAGCCCTACCGACCAGTGGCTACCGCTACCAACCGGTAGTGGTACTGCTGACCAGTAGTGCCCACTACCAACTGGTAGTGGTTCTGCCGACCAGTAGTGCCCACTACCAACTGGTAGCGGTACTGCCGAATGGTAGTTCTGCTACCTATGGGTAGCAGACGCTACCGATCCACGTGATGAGGCAAGCCCATCACAAAGAGCGGTAAAGTCCACAAGAGAGGCACAAGAAACATGCCTCCAAGCATTCTAAAACCAAAAAGACACAAAATCAATAACCACAAGGGACATTCCATTTCCAGAATTATTTCACGGACACACACATACAATGCCAATTTCCAAAATTTCAAGGAGTTTACCAGCAAGGTAGATGGTGAAATAAACACACTAGAAAGAATAGCTAGCCAATTCTTGACAGTATAGAAACGAGGATGCACCCAGCAAACCCAAACTAAAATTCTTTCTTTCAAAAGAAGAGGTAAATCAAGAAGTTGTTTGCTATGAACAAATAACACACAACAAGAAGAAATGAACAATTCATTTCCTGAATGCAACCATATGCTAATAGCATCACAAAATCAACTATATCAGGCAATCTTTCTCCCATTTCAACATTCCAAGAAGAATCTACAGGCAAATTGCATAAATTTCCACACACAAGAAGCAAACTGAAAAATTTCAAAAAAACAAATTCAAAACAAGAAGGAAACCTCCAACCTTGAAGCAATTAGCAAGCAAAGAGATGAAGCAAATCCAGTCTTGCAACCAGGTCAAATCTCCAGCTCCTCCAGAAAGTTTTCTAGAATTTTCTCTCCAAAATCCTCTTCTTCTCCTGCCGTCAATGCCCAGAATGGATGCCCAAAACTATCTTTTAACCTAAATTTCTAGGTTAAAGTTCTCATCGAATCAAATTTAAATATTTTAAAACGAAAAGGCAATCAGATTTATTTCTTTCCCCAAAAATAATAATTCTTTCCAATAATTAAATTAAAAAGGCCAAAATGGAAAAATAAAAAGGGAAGTTTTTATTTATTTCTTTTTCCATAAATACTTCCTTCAACATAAGTATTTAACCTTTTTAAATGGCTAGGCAATTTATTTATTTCACAAAAATATCAATGCAACTTTACACAATAAATTAATCCATTTAACCATTTAATCTAGCAATTCATCAATTTAATAAATCAATAATCACAAAGCATAATAATTAAATGATTATGCCAACACAAGATAGCATCATCCATTTAAATTAAATAACCATTTAAATAAATGGAAACACGCAAAACCAAGACAGATCAAATGATGACTCTCAAATGACCAAACCAAGGCACCATGACACGCATAACAACCAGACGAGGAAACACAACCGACTGACAACACTCACACGAGTGTAACTACGGTCAAGCTAGGCTATAACAACTATCTCCTCCACTCCCATCAGGTATATATATATATATATATATATATATATATATATATATATATATATATATATATATATATATATATATATATAAGGCACGCTTAGACCTATGAAACTAGGTGGAGTCAACATCCTGTACCTACCCGGCAATTGTACCTGCAATGTCCTGCACCAAAGAACCACACGTGCATATAGACAATATACATACAGACACGGTAAACACACCGATGAAGGAGAATCATGACGTTCCCTGTCTCACTGGAGTGAGTGAAGGAAAATCATCCCATCGCATCCCAATACACTTGCAAACACGCAACATATAAATAACGCATCGCAATATAAGGGAAAAGTGTCAGTCCCTGATAATGATCCATAAAAAATAAGATTACTCATAAGCACTAAAATACTACATAAAATCATATACCATAAATCCAGATAAAGTATGAAATAACATCGCATAATATTCGAATCAAAATACAATAATGTTCCACAGAACAGTCACTGAAGTAACTCAAAACATACAAAAGAGGTTGATCGAGGAGGGGTACTACAAAGAAAGCTCCACCGAATGTTTTCTTCCGGTCATCAACATCTCCAGCTCAATCAACATCTGTATATGCACATAAAGTAAAGTCATCATCCTTAGGGTACCACAAACCATACTCTGATGTACCTTGCAAATATCCAAAAATCCTTTTCACCGCACTCTCATGATTTTCTCTAGGATCACTCTGAAATCTTGATACAATACAAACAACATTCATTATGTTAGGCCTAGTCTGAGTCAAATAAAGCAGACCTCCAATCATAGATTTGTATCTTGTAGGATTTACCGATGCAGAAACATCTTTTCTTGTCAATTTCTCACTTGTAACCATAGCAGTACTTACCGGTTTAGAATCTCCCATACCAAATTTCTTCAACAATTCCCTAGCATACTTAGTTTGATAGATGAAAATATGTTTATCAGTTTGAGTAATCTGCAAACCTAAGAAAAATTTCATTTCCCCAATCATAGACATTTCAAATTCTTTCTCCATATTGTTAGAGAATTCCATGCATAACTTATCTTCACCTCCAAAAATAATGTCATCAACAAATACTTCAATAATCAGTACATCATCATCAGTGATCTTATAATATAAATTTTTGTCAGCATTACCCTTGGTAAAACCAAGATTCAAAAGATATTTATCCAACCTTGCATACCAAGCTCTAGGTGCCTGTTTCAATCCATATAAAGCTTTCCTTAACTTGCAAACCATGTTTGTATCATCTGATAGTGAAAAACCATCAGGTTGCTCAATATAAACTTCCTCATCAAAATCCCCATTCAAAAATGCACACTTAACATCCATCTGATAAACCTTGTAGTTTTTATGGGCAACATAGGCAAGAAATAATCTTACAGCTTCAATCCTAGGTACAGCTGCAAAAGTCTCCATAATCAATTCCTTCCTTCTGAGAATATCCTTTACAAACCAATCTAGCCTCATTCCTTACAACTTGACCATCCTCATTCAATTTATTCCTAAAAACCCATTTAGTTCCTATAACATTCTTTTTTTTAGGCCGGGGAACCAAAGTCCATGTGTTATTTTTCTCAACCTGATCTAATTCTTCTTCCATAGCTTTCAACCAATATTCATCTTTACATGCCTCAATTACTGATACCGGTTCAATTTGAGAAATTAAACATACCTCATTAGTTGCCAATCTTCTTCTTGTCATTACTCCATTGTTCCTATCCCCAATGATCTAATCTTCTGAATGATTCAATCTCACATACCTAGGAGTCTTCCGACTCTCTATTCCACTTCTCAATTCTTCAATTACTGTAGAATTTTTTGATACTGTCGGAGTAACTGGTTCAACACTCTATTCTGGTAAAGGTGCTACTGGTTCAGATATAATCATTTCCATTGTCGGTTCCTTCTCATAAACTCTGATTTGACCTCTATTCAGCTCATCCACTTTGACATTAGCACTTTCCACAATTCTCTACAATCTATTGTTATAACATCTATATGCCTTTCTTTTGTTAGAATAACCAAGACATATGCCTTCATCACATCTAGGATCAAATTCGCCAATGATATCATCTTTCCTGATATAACATTTACTACCAAAGATTCTGAAATACTTAACTATAGGTGTATTGCCAAACCATAATTCATAAGGTGTCTTACCGGTTTCTCCTTTGATATGTACTTTGTTGAATGTATAAACCATTGTGCTCATTGCTTCTCTCCAGTAGATATGAGGTAGACTAGCTTCCATCATCATTGTTCTAGCAACATCCAAGATAATTATGTTCTTATACCATAATTGTGTCCGGGGAAAAGAAAATTGTCTTCTTATACCATGCTTCTCACAAAAGTTATTAAACTCACCGGATGTGAATTCTCCACCATGATCCGACCTCAAACATTTAATCTTCAATCCTGTCTAAGTTTCCACTTTAGCCTTAAAGATTTTAAACTTTTCAAATGCTTCAGATTTTTCCTTTAGAAAAGTAACCCACATCATTCTAGAATAATTATCAATGATTAGCATGAAATATCTATCACCTTGAAAACTTTTAACTCTAGCAGGGCCACACAAATCAGTGTGAATAAGATCAAGAACATCATTAGATTTATATTGTACACTCCTAAAAGAGTTTCTGACCTGTTTACCCATTTGACATTCTTTACATACCATATTATAGGGCTTCACGATCTTAGGTATATCTCTATCTGCCTTAGTTGAACTGATCTTCACAATGCAATCAAAATTCATATGACATAGCCTTTTATGCCATAGCCAACTCTTATCAATTTGTGCAATCAAACGTGTCTTCTCACCAAAATTCAAATGAAATATATTACCTTTTGTCTGTGTATCGGTTGCATTCTCCAAACCAGATCTGTTAATGATTTTGCATTTTCCATCCTTGAACTGTAATTGAAATCCCTTATCCACCAATTGTCCTACACTCAAAAGATTATGCCTTAAACCTTCAACATAATAAACATTGTTAGTATTGTTCTTACCATCCAATGATATAGTTTCTTTTCCTTTGATCATACATACTTTGTAATCTCCAAATCTAACCAAACCGCCATCAAATTCTTGCAAAGATAGAAACTTCCCTTTATCTCCAGTCATATGATGTGAACAACCATTGTCAATTACCCATTCATCCTTGTCTTCAATTTTAGCAGTAAGTGCCTTCTCTTCAGGTACATTCTCTTCTAGTGTCAGAACATCTTCCTTGATAGCCAGGAACACCCATTCCTTCCCATTGCTGGAACCACTAGCAGAGTCTTCTACTGGTTCATCATTAGAATCAGTAATGCCTTCCTCATCCGCTATGTAGCATGATTTGTCTCTGTTTTTCTTGTACTTATACTTGTTATGATATCCGGGGTTAGGATTAAAATATCTTCTAACTCTTTCTTCAAATCTTGAATTCCTTTCAGGACATCTAGATGCAAAATGAGCAATCTTATTACATGCAAAACATTTAAAAGGTGCTTTTCCTTCATACTTACTTCCTACCAGTCCTTTAGGTACTCTTCTAGAAAATAGTGCTTCAAGTTGCTCAAACTCATCATCTTCTCTCTTCATATCATCCAATTCCTTTGCATACAAAGCTTTCCCATCTTGCTTGCCAGTTGCTGATGCAGATGCATGAAAAACAAGTTCAGTCTTCATAGCTCTAGAAGGTCCAAATTAGTCAATCTCAAAAGTAGATGATTTCCCAACCAAGGTATCTATGTTGACAGATGTATTAGCCATTGTTCTTAACTCATTAATAGTAGTAGCCTTCATCTTGTAAGTAGGTGGTAGGGATCTCAAAACTTTAGAAACAATTTCATCTTCACTTAGAGTTCCACCACAACATTGAATTCTCATAACAATCTCATTTACTCTTTCCATGAATGCAGTAATCCTTTTATCTTCTTCCATCTTCAAGTTTTCATATCTCACCTGGTAACCATCAAGTTTAGCAATCTTCACTGTAGGGTCACCTTCATTAAGAGTCTCCAACTTATCCCATATAGCCTTTCTAGATGATTTGTCAGTCAATCCCATTATTTGTTGATCAGAAAGTGCACACAAGAGGGCTTCTCTTGCTCTACAATCATTCTGAAGCTCCTTATCCAGGTTTGTCGGAGGAGGATTGCCAGATGCCAGATTATGAGGTGTAACACTATTCTGTGTGATCTTCCAAATCTCCTTGCTAAGACATCTCAGATGAGTCTCCATCTGAATCTTCCATACTGTGTAATTTGTTCCATCAAGCCTAGGGATATCTCTCCAGAACATAGCTCCAGATGAACTGGATGAACTTGAACTGTTAGTCACCATAGGATATTCCTCAAGTGGTTAAGCTTTCTACAGAGAGGACCAAAGCTCTGATACCAATTGTTAGACAGTTCAAATAATCAGAAGACAACTAAGAGGGGGCGGGGGGGGTGGGGGTGGGGGTGGGGATGAATCAGTTGTCACAGATTACCAGAACATTTAGCAATTAAAACTTTAATACCAGAACCCAAAAAATTAATATCAGAATGCTTAAACCAAATACTAGAATAACGGTTAAACCAATTAAGCATAAAGAATAATCACAGAATAAATACCATCCACATAACACCAAGATTTATATGTGGAAAACCCGGTAAAGGGAAAAACCACTGTGGGAAGCCTACCCACAATTAGATAATACTTGTGCAGTAAGTATATAAATTACAGTTGAGGGACCTGCACTTGTAGGAATGCCAACAACCTAGAGTGCACTGCTCATCACAAAAGGAGTCTCACTGACTACATAGAAATCCAGACTACAATCTGGAAGAAGTGTTTGAACTGCAAAGATAACATCTCCTATGCTTGAGTACAGTTCTGATTAAGCTCAATACCGGAGGACTAAATCCTCTTACATAAACCCAATTTGATCTCCAATGATCGACCAAATCTTTTACCTGAATGATATTACACTATTTGCACATTACATATTCATTCCCTGACCTTATTCCTATGATCTAATTCCCATGATGATCTACAATGAGATCTTACATATATATATATACAAACCCTCGACCATAAACAATAAGGTCGGCCACCATACAATAAACCAATTACATAATTACAAAACATGTCGGCCTTAGACCAAACAAATAATATCCAACACATAAGACATTTCGAAAACACATCAAGAGGTCCAATCCACACGTTACATTAAGTCGGTCCATGACCTAGATCAACCGAGACCCAATATAGGTCCACATGCTAAAGCAATGATCTCCATCCACCAAGTCTCGAACATGATCACCAAAAGCTACACCAACACTACTTATGCACATCATCAAATATCTTCATCAAAAGCTTTGCCGGTGAAACCCTCGCCGGAACCACAAGCCAAGCTTCCAAGCAAGCAGGATAGCATCCAATCACCAGACCAAAACCAACTTATTGAATATGAACATGAGTATCATGAATAAGACAATTCCATAACCAAACCATACTAGAGACTACCGGATTATGTCGGATCCAAACCAACCAGAAACCACTCAACCTACCAGGACCAGAAGGGTGCTGGTAAAGCATCCAAAATAGCTAGTGTTGACATCAATGACAAAACATCAATGCAACACATAATCAATTCATCCAAATGACCAACAGAAACTCCATTATAATACTGACATACTCATGATCAATTGATCAAAATAATGAGAAAATCGAGCCTTAGAGATAATGTGACAATGATCTTCAACTAAGATAGAGAGTTGAAGACAATATTTCAAGTTACCAAAGTAAAGGACAGATCAAAGATCACAAGAACAATTGAATGTCCATGAGACATGGCAATGACAAGTCCTTCAAGGAGTTAATTAGAGTATCAACTCTTCATGATAGTGGGTCTAATCGTTTGGTGGCAGTCTGAAAGCCTTTAATAACAATATATAGAAAGATATGACACATGAAAAATACTAGTTCTAAGAGGTCGCCCACGCTCTCTTATCTGCATCTTTAGTTTTTTCTCATGTCCTATAAGCTTGGATAAAGAAACTATGGTAGTTTGGAGAATTAATGATTAGTTATGGATAGTGGCAAGCATATAGGAAGAAGTTGGATGGGCTGGAAGACAAGTAGAGAGAATATAAGCATTAGTTGAAGTGACTAGGCTAGCATATGAGAGCATTTAGGCAAGTGGAGAGAAAATATAAGAGATATCAAGATAGATTTTGAGGGAGAAAAATCAATATTCATCGTGAATCTAGTCACACAAGAGAAGCTTCATTAATCAAGTAAAGAAAAAGCCCTTTTTGAGCGCCAAAAAGATAGTTTTCACGTAGCCAACCAAGAACACTTGTCAATTCCTCTTTGAACATATGGCTAAATGATAGGAAGTTGTTGAGAAGCATAAGGGTCTGCTTAGGATAGCTTTTCTCTCAATTCTTATCTTCTTTCTTTTAAGTTTTGTAACTTCTAAAGTTCTTTCTATTAGAAAACTATTTTATAACTCTTAAAACAAGTCATTTTTTACTGAAACAATAATGCATTTTCATTATTTTTAATGCATTTCAAGCATGTATTGTTGCTACAACACCTTTAATCAATAAAATACAATGATTTTTCCTTCTCATCTATCTCTTTTCTTATGTGTATTAATGATGATGGATGAATATTTCTTGTGAATTTGATAAATCCTCAAGTTTTTGTCATCTCATCCCAACACCTTGAAACAAAAAAAAAACACATATTTTGCAGCTTGTAGGTTGTGCAATGAGTTAAAATGCTCTAGTGTTGTGAAAAATAACGTTTTCCTTCACAAAACTATGAAAACTCAAGCCTCCCTATGAAACATTGATGCAAAAGATATGTGAGATAGTTGAGTTGTGTAAAGAAACAATTGAGTATTTGACCAATTTTGTGCAAGGAATTGTAGTATGAGCTTAATTATCAATATGGTGCATCACCTTGTAGACACATTTTTCATTTTTAGGCAAGTTCTTACCTTTTTCTCAAGTAAAGTGAGTACTTAGTTTAGTTTAGGTGATTATAGTAAAGGAACCAACCTTCTCTAGCAATTGACTCCAACCTTCCAAGAACCCACAAGCCTAGGAGTGTTTCCATGTATCACTAGGTTGTTGAGTTGAGAGCTCAACAAGGGTGCAAACCTATGTAATAATAATTTTTGGCACGCCCAGTGGGATAGTTTGAACTATCTCAATTCAAAACTTTCCTTCTTATTACTGATATTTGGTGTTTATGTCTGCAAGTACATCCTTTCCAAGAATTATTGTGCACACTTGGGGACTCTTTACTCAAAGTTACTAGTTTCATCAGTCCAAGTGCTGGTATGTTTCAAGTTTAGTACAAGAAAATCTGATTTCGCTTGATTTTTTAGCTCTTTGAAAGAAAGAACATGTCTTCATTTTATGGAAATATGTCATATCATCCCCCACATAATGAAAATGCCGCTCCTACACCTTTTCATTGTTCATATTGAATTGAGCATGCAATTGCTTTTAGTCCAGATTCCTTTGCAACAACAAGTAACTAACACATCCAAAATGTTTGCCACCCTCCCACTCCTATTCAATCATTATGTCAGCATTTACATATTTCAATTAGATCCAAGAAGCCCCTTTTATGTCAAACCAGCATGATGATTATTCTAGCCAGCTTCAAATTTGGATAATATGCAGATTAGTGAAATGACAAACCTGTTGCTAGAATGGACTAATCAATTGCATGAGATCAAGAAGCAACAAGATTTTGATCTACAACATGAAGAATTGGCTTATTAGGCCTATCTTCATGAATAGGAGTTGGAGACAAAAAGGAGGTAATATGAAGAGGATCTTGCAAGGGAGGTGGCTACAAAAGAGGAACACATGAAGTTTTTTCTTGCCCAAGTTTAAAGGCTAGAGGTCCAATCATCTCCTTGCATTCCTAGTTTCAAACAAGCACCATTTGGAACTATAGATGAACCTATGAAGGAAGAGGTTCCCAAATACAAGTATATAAGCTTCAAGCAAGGTGAGCCCCTTGAATCCTCAAGTAAGCCCATAAAATTTGAAATTCCAAGTTTCGGGAGTTATCACCCTTTACAAGAACCAATACTTGAGAAAAATCTGTCCATTACTCTCCATGAGCAACCCCCTCAAACATTAATTCATGTGTAAGAAACCCAACAAACATGTCAAATTCCTTCATCTTCTAAGTACTCTTGTCCTAGTATTGTTTCATTGCTCCTAGATGAACCTATTGTTTGGTGAAATTTTTGGTTTGATGACCAAGAAAGGGTGGAGCTTGAGAAAGAAGAGGAAGAAGCCATTGTTAATGAGCCTTCTTATGTTTTAAGAACTGACAAATCAAACTTGTTACAAGGAGAGAATGGGCATATAGAGTTGGGACAACAAGAGATTAAACAAGGAGAAGGTGAGAAAAGCAAGGTGTTTTCTAAGGTTAGAGAGGAGAAACCTATAGTTGGTGAACCTTCATGTGATGAAGAAAAAGAAGAATTGGACTTGTTGCAATTGAATGATGAGAATAACTGGATGAAGCAACAAAGTATAGACCAAGAAAATGATACTTAACATGAAGTTTTGGTTGGTTTATTTGTAGAAATTCCATCTTTTGTTGAAGAAGAAGCAATGATGTCATTGCCTATGTCAACAAATCAGTTGGGATGACAAGGTGGTAGTCAACAAGGAGTTAATGAAAATGAAACTGTCACATTCTTATTTGATGAACTTCCTTGTTTCACTGACAAAGAAGAAGAGAGTATAACTATTTTGATGTCAAGCCCAACTTTTGATTATCTAGAAGCTATAAAATATCATGATGAAGTGTTGGCCTACGAGGACGTGACTGGGGACAACCCTATTTTGGAGAATGGGAAAATTGACACACATGAAGTGAACATGTTAAATCAGACTCTTGGGTCAAGAAGATAACTTTGAAGTTTCTATAAACCTTCAAGAGAGTTGTTATGGAGCTATGATTAGTTCCATTATTCAAAAGAGTGAAGAAGACCTCCGTGAAGTAAAAAAAGACCTTTTATGCAAAAGAGTAAAGAGGAAATTGAAGAAGATCTATTTTGGGATGATCTGGAAGTAATTTGCTCAACCTTGGATATAAAACCAACACCTTCTAAAGAAAGAAATTATGAAAAAGATGAAGAACAAGAAGTTGTTTTCCAAGCAAAAATTTGTGAGAAAAATAATTAGGTGGAAGAAGCAGCCATGTTTCCATTTGTTCTGCTTAAACCAAGTAATCCGAATCAATAGAATGGTATTGAAGAAGCAGTCCATAGGCAAGAAACTTGTAATGCCCCGCCAGGAAACCCCGAAGGGATAAGCCACAATAACAAGAATAGAGTGCAAATTTTTTTTTTTTAAAAGTTACAACACATAAGATACAACAAGATATCAAAGATTCAGATTACATAGCGGAAGACAACAACTAACACCTAAAGAGTTTCCCAACGAGATTACTTAAATTTCACAATCCATTTAACTCACACAATTAATCCAATAAGCTAATTATCTTAATAACTAGATAATTCATAATCAGGATAATTTTCTTTCAAGGATGGAAATATAAATCACAAGCGAAGATTCAACCAAAAGATCTATTCATAATCTTCATTCAAGCCTTTCATTTAAAATTACAAACCATACATCTAACATTCTAATACACTAGGATTTCATCATAACATAAGAGATCTTTCCAAGCATATTTAAATTCCTTAACAACAACTGAGTGTATCCATTACTCTAAGTTACAATCTTTCCATATTCCAACTTATTGCATTTCAAAAGACGGTTACATACATGCACCTACGATAAATATCATCTAACTACTTACGCATTCGATCAACATGGCATTCAAGAAAGAACTGAATATAAGCATTTATAGTTAATTCCCATTTATCCACTTAACCATTCTAACATAAGTTAATCATACATGATAAAGCTGAATAAAGGAAACATAAGAGAATACACCACATAACACCATAATGATCTCGGAGTTCACCCCTAAAGGGCTACATCTCCGAGTCTGCTCAACTGCAAGACCCCCTCTGATAAATAATAAAGTTAAGAATACAAGAGGTTACACCATTACAATCCAGCCATCAAGGCGATACATAAACAATATACAAACGACCACATCGGTCAATTAATACATAAACTATCCTTAAAAGAACAGGATCCAGCTGAAACATAATCAAAGCTAAAACAAGAGGTCCATGAGAGCATCCATAAGACTGAGCCATCACCACCCAAGGTCTAACATGAAACCGACACTCACAAGGGCAGAGACAAAAAGGACGACTCACAAAGGTACTCCTAACAGGACAAAACGACAACACACTAGCGAACGTAGAGACAAGTGTCATCACACAACCTGGTATGGATACCATGGCAAGTCTTCATAGGTCCCGACCCCATACACTGGTTACCCTGGCAACCTAATCCGAGCT
Source organism: Cryptomeria japonica (assembly GCF_030272615.1). Classification (NCBI taxonomy): domain Eukaryota; kingdom Viridiplantae; phylum Streptophyta; class Pinopsida; order Cupressales; family Cupressaceae; genus Cryptomeria; species Cryptomeria japonica. The sequence continues at coordinate 473,029,900 of NC_081406.1, read as the reverse complement.
TCCGGCCCATCCAAGCCTCGTGTGGACCCACACATCCTTTCGTGAAGACAAGGAAGGTAGTTTGCCATTTCAGGCCTTCTCACAGCATGTCAAATCTATGATAGCACTCGTCTCATGTGTGAGGCACATTTATCTTATTTAGAGTTTACATTCTAATCTACTGTTAGGTTATCACTTATTAGACTCACTTTCGACGGGTTTCCCAGCAGCCACTTTGGGCGCGGCCCCCAATCGAAAGCCACTTCCCATACGACACTAGACTATACTCATCGAACTCAAACCAAGGAATACACATGGTCAGACGAACGGAGTTCAAGAAGAGAGAAACAATCATCTGGTCAAACACGACTCACACAATCATCATTCGACCCACACACAAGGAGGATATGATCAAAACGACACTACCACAATACAATAGTCAACTCGGAATCGAGGACTGAAACAGGAACACCAAATCATCCATACGACAGGGTCCTTTTAAACAAAGCAAAACATGCCATTTCATAATTAAAGCGAATACAGTAATTAAACTCGCAAGGCAATAATCAGAAAAGACAATATTTCCTCAAATTGATTTAATCATTAAAGTCGATCAAGTTTTCTACAAGATCTAAATCAGCTTACAGTTATCTACCTCATCAAAGGATAAGTTGTTCTTGGTCTTCTAACTCCTAAGGTTCAAAGCATCGAACAGACAAATTAAGCCATAATGAGTTTTTAAACCAATTCATATTAATAAAATTTAGACAACCGTTAATCAACTAAATAAGATATTTAACCTCCAATCAAAACATCATTAACATACTGTTCTAAAACTGACCTCTACAATTTCGTATTTTCAATCCCAGATGCATAATACGGATCACGGAATATAAAAATATAGAAAGAGAGTCTAAATGGAGATAATCATTTCCAAAGCATATCGTTTAAATTCAAATACCCAACGATAAATATTTCACTACTTCTCAATTACTCAAATGATATGTTCTACAATAGCATTTAACATCATCAATTAGTAAATCCATCGTATTACAACGATTTCCCAATAACATAATATTCCATTTCGTTTTTAAACAATACTACCTCAATTAGCCAACTTCCCTAATCAGCTAGAAGGTAAGATCTAGATTTATAAATCCAAGATCAAAAGATTATAAACAACAATATTCAATTGCGAAAATTCACAGTTTAGAACTAAATCAGGAAGGGAGCATAAGTCATGAAATGAGATTGAATAATGACTAAACCTATAAACTCCGTTACAGAATTATTCAATACCAAATCAACATTTATGATAATATTGCCACCCTAATCCTAAATAGGAAACTAATTAAATCTTAACACTAAAATAATATTCACAAATATCATATGCCATTTTTTTCTTTTGAATGAAAAAAAAATACATAAAAAAAAACATTTAATAAACTATATTTTAAACAAAAAAAGAAAACGCATTAAACAAAGAAGGCGAGGGCGAGCTGTGCCCTAACCCTAGCGCCGTTCAACGCCTCACCGCAGGGAAGACCCATGCGGGCGGCGCCTCTGCGGTGCCCGCAGGTCCGCGGCGCCCTGCGGCCACCGCAGTGTGCCGCGGCATGGTCTACAACGCCAGCGAGGAAGGGGGGAAACAGGGGGAGCGCGGGGGAGAGGGGAGGAGGAGCGGTGGAGCTCCGCTCCCCGCCTCCAAACCCCAAACCCAGGGTTGCGCTAAACATAACGCCCAGCTCGGCTTTGAGCATAAATTTTGCTTTTTTAAAACACAGTTCGAAAATAACATACTTTCTTTATTTTTAAAAACCACACAGTCCGATAATATCACAAACGCCCAGCACGAAATTGAAAAGAAATTTCGATTTAAAAATAAATACGATTTAATATAAAATCCGTTTTCAACGAAATCAGTTTTGGCATCAAGATTCTTGATGGAATTCATCCATTCCTAACACAAACAGGGGTTTTCAAACACCATACAGCAATGAGGAATAACACACCTCAATAAGAAAATTTCCAGCCAAATTCAAATGGACAATCAATTGGTTTTTCAATAACAAATTCGGAATCCTACCTGAATACGCAATCCTGGAATGGCTGAAGGAGAGCCCACCTGCCAGATCCAGCATCATTCCTTCCCAAAACCTCCAAATTCATTCCAAATTTCTTCTCCAAAAAAAAAAATGTCCATCCCTCCATTTTTTTCCAAATTTGGGTTATATGGAAGAGTTGACCCAAAAATTTCTATTTTTGGAATTAAGAATCTTTATTTACAAAAATACTCAAAAATTCATTCTTTTCAACTCTAGCAACAATTTAACTTGCTTTTTCAATTAAAAATCGATTTCCTCAATTAATACGATTTAACCTTTCAAATTTTAAAAGCCAACAGAATGCAATAGAATCTATTGAATTTTAAATACAAAACTTATTTTCATCAGCATATATAAAATGCAATTAATATTCCAAATCAGTCATTTAATCGAATTCACTCCCAATTAAAAACGAGCAATCCAATATCAACGAAAATCGCATAACGGAAACTAGAATAATTTAGTCCATAAATCTCTAATGCACAACGCATATTTAATCAAGATAATTACTAAGGACTAATTAATCAATTTAACCAAACACACCAAGCACGCAAACCGAGAAGGTCAACCAAACAGACGACTCGCAAGCCCAAACCAACAAGGGATTACCGACGACGACTGGCGATGCTCACTTGAGCACGACAAAGGTCGACTAGGGTCTTACGACCACCTAATCCAACTCTAAGGATTAATAGAGGTACATTCAAACCTGCACATCCAGGTGAAGACGAACCTCGCGCTCATGCGACTTCGTACCTGAAATCTCCTGCAACCAAAGATCATACATGCATACATATATAGAATTTAATGAAAGCGTCAGCTCAATATTAATGCCACAAAATAGGTACACAAAACAACTTGCATACAACTAGAGAGAAACCACATCAATAGCTACGCGTAAAATCAACATCTGACTATCACATAATATTACGATAAACTGATCAAGATTAAACCAAGGTTAGAGATCGATTACGGTAGGGGTACTACAAAACTAGTAAGAAAGAGTTCTCAGTTTGTCTTTTCAAGGTGATGTCCTATAAGGCATCTAGTTTGGATGGAAGCCAACAAGTCATCAGCGATCATGCTTGCACCCAAGCATGAACCTACAACAAAAGATGAAGTCGGCAATGCACTTGCAGTTGAACAAGAACATATTCAAGTCACTTATCCACTATTGAATAACAATATATATGATCAATTTGAAGAGGTGAGTGATTTTTTCTCTCTCTTTCAAGAAGCAATGCATCAACTTGTAGTACATTGTCTATGTTTCATCTCTTCTTAACTGCTCATGAACATGTTAAACATTGTAAATTGAGAAGAGGGGCGACTATTTCAGTTAGCCTATTAATCGTTTGGTCATTTGATTAGAGTAGTTTAGGGTAGGTTTTAGGAGTTCAATAAGTGCTCTTGCACTATTTTTGAGTCTTGTTTCCTCCAAGTGTTGAAGCACATTTGTTTGTTCCTTAGTTTATGTGTCTAGGTTGTTGTTTAGAGGTGTTGGTAGTAGTAGTCAAGTTTGGTTTGAAGTTTTTTTTCAGGTTTCTTTGATTCCTCTGCCCAATGGATAGGCTAAGGATACTAGTTTTTTAAGTTTTAACAAGCAAAACATATGCAGAGGTTACCAAAAGTGTTAGCCTATTTTTTCTTTTTGGCTCAAATAGTCATTAAAGGGTCCCTCCAAGTGTTAGAATAGGTGTTATGATCATCTTGAATCTTGGCACATTGCTAAAAAAACCCAAGGCACCTGAAAAAATGTGTAGCTAATATTTATTTTCTAGGTAAGTCAATGCCATCAAGAGAGGGAAAACCTGCTAGGGTTTGATTGCACATCGAATAAGCTTTCTTCTTTCATGGCATGCAAAGAGTAGAGGTTTTAGGAGGGATGGATAGCTTAGGGCCACATGTTTGAAAGATTTTAGTTGCATTAGAGTGTGGGATGTCATTAATAAGTTAGTTTTGTTAAGATAACCGGTGAACAACTGAGAGGGGGGGGGGGTGAATCAGTTGTTAACAGATTATAACTTTTAATCCACAGTACAACCTTAAAACAGATCAAGTACTGGTAAAGCACATACAGATGCCGCTAGGAACAGATACTGGTAAACAATGCAACTTAACAATTAACTAGATAATCAATGCAAAGAAACCATACCACATAACACCATGATTTGTATGTGGAAAACTCGGAAAGGGAAAAAACACGATGGGAAGCCTACCCAGAGTCAGATGATACTTCTACAGAAAGTATGTGATACAATAAGGGGCCTGGACATATAGGAAGGCACACTACCTAGAGCGTACTGCTCATTACAAAAGAGTCTCACTAACTACAGAGAGGCTACAACCATCTCAAGATAAATGGACAACAATCCAATAGAGTGAACTGCCAGAAATAACATCTACCATGCCTGATTATAGTCCCGATTAAGCTCAATACCGAAGGCCTTTGACCTCTTCCTTAATCCCAATTCGATCACTTATGATCGACCAAATCTCCTCCGCATATGATATTGCATTCCAAGACCACGACACATAATCCCAATGATCTACAATGAGATCTTACATCATTTTATACAAACCCTAAGACCTAAACCAATTAGGTCGGCCACCTAAAAGATATTACAATAAGATCATTACATAATTCCATATTACAATGATATGCCATGTCGACTTAAGACCAAAACAATAATAACAAGTCCATAGATCATCTCGAAAAATCCTGGTAACGTGTAGAGTACACGTTATCATGATACCGATCCATAACCTAGATAGGTACCGGACCTATTTTGGGTCTACCACGCCAAAGCAATGTCTTCAAGCAGTTGAAGCACGATCAAAGAACATCTTCAACATCCTGAAATCCATGTAGAAACTACACCAACACCACTTATGCATCCTGTAAAGATTCCTTAGTGAAAGCTCTGTCGGTAATGCCTTAAACCAATGTCGGTAAGGGTTTACCAGAATGTATGATAGCATCCAATACCAAGCCAATACCAACTGACCAAAACTTGCTCCAGATGCACGTATCACATGTAACCAATCACATTCCATAGATCCAAACATGCTGGAAGTGTCCAATAGATAGTGTCTTCTGCCGATAACACTAGATCTTCTACTGGTAACCAAAACCTGTCTGTCGGTAACCATCCATAACAGCTAGTGTTGACATCAATGACAAAACATCAATGCAACACATAATCAATTCATCCATAATGCCAACAAGTTTTTCTATTGTTGCTTTGACCAAATCCTTGATCTGTTATTTTCCCCAGATCATTGAGTGAAAAAAGGGTGTCTATCATTTATTAAGAGGTTTTGAGCAGTGGTGATAGTATATGCATCATCTTTTGTTTATTTTTCTCGTCCATATCAGATCTCAAGAAAAGCATACAAAAATGAATACCATCATTCATGGATTCAAGCTGAAGGATGGCAAAATTTGATTCTATGAACTGCATAGAAGAAGAGTATGCACTAGAAAAGGGTTTCAATATAAAGATGTAGAAGCAATGAGAGAGCAAGAGTAGCAAAATATGTGAGGAGAGAAAAGCTTGCAAATATCACGGTCAAAATTCTGTGTTAGTATTGAGTCATTCAAGTTTCCTGGTGCACTCCACCTTGCCTTTTGTAGAGGACCGATTCTTTGTGTTGCCAAGAAATAGTGCCAATTGCCATGCTCTCTATCAAGGTTGATAATCAAAATATAAAGAAGACACTAATGTGGACAACACTTAGAAGGCAATTATTTTGCTTCTTTCAAACCTTAGATAGACAGTGAAGTTGGCTTTCTATTACCTTGACAATCAAAAGGTTAGTTTCTTGAAGGAGCAAGTGTGATGACCATGAACCAACGAAAAAGGACTGTCACATTAACTAGCACAAAGATGACAGTGAGAAGAAGATTTTATGACCATCTTCATGATACTAAAGATATTTCAAAGAATGATGGAAAAAGAAAATTCATTAGATGCTGCTGTTGTAACTGCCTTGGTAAATTCATATGTAAAAAGTTGACATGTACACAGAGCATATAGACTGTTTGAATAAATGTCTCAAAGGAATGCGACCTCATGGAGTACTATGATTGGAGGATATGCAACAAAATGACTATACCATACATGAGTGGAAGGCAAGGTGATTTTTCTAGACAGAGGCATAGATAGATAATGCATAGTGCACAGTCATTAACGAGCAGTGGTTTGTGAATCTTACGCCAAGTAATAGTGAGGGTAAGCATATTAGAGACATTTATCAATAGAAAGGGCAGGTGTAATGTGCAACCAACAATAATTCACAATGCACAAAAAACAAGTAGACAATGACATATAAATGCTAACAACATAAGAATTGAAAGGGACTATAAAGCAGTATTCATGACAGTCATAAAGAAGAATGAAGACAGTTTTGCATCTATTGTGAGAGTGCTACAAATAGTATAGCTACATGCAAGTGAATTTAACAAAGGGCATAGTAAATTTTTGAAAGGAGTGACAATGTAACAATGTCAATGCAAGGAAAGAGGAATGGAGATCTTATTCTTTCTCAAGACACCAGTTGAGCTGATTTAGCTTAGTGACAGGGAGAATGGAACAAAGTTTATGGAGACAGACCTTTTAACTCATTTTTCATTGTCATCCTTTCATATTGTTTACATGAGGTACGTTGTCTGTGTATGCTTGAAGATGTTGGCATCACATAATTTGAAAGGACACACTGACAGTCCTTCACCATTTGTTTGAAGTAAAGCACTGTTGCAAGATAGCAGTGAAATACTAATACTAATGCAAAGACCATCAAGGTTAAAAGAAAACAGTGAAGGAAAAAGTTCAAGAAGGAAAAAATAAAGTCAAGAAGAGAATAAAACAATGCTGAGAAACTAGGGAAGTCGCTAGATCTCTCAAGCCTTTCTTATGAGAAGAATTCAAGAAAAGGCAAGGATATAGTGGCAGTTATACTTGTCTGAATAGTCACATGGCAAGTATAGCAGTCAAGACAGTTAAATAAAATCAAGCACATTGCAAATGATCTATAGCCTAAGTTTGACATGTTAAAAGCCAGTCAATACTCATTAATGTTGCCAAAATTCTTTAGAGATCTTTTCAAAGAAAGATCACATGAAGAAAAAAGAGATTGAAGATGAGATACAGGATAAATATTTGTTTTGAGACGGGCATTTTCAAAGTGATAAGGAGAATAGTCAAGGCAAATTTTTCATCATAACATGCAAGGTACCAAATGATCACTCATCATCCAAGGGCAATTGCAAAGGATGGTTTTGAAGCAGTCACATTGCATTATCAAGTTGTACAAGAGGGGAACAATGTGATTGAAAGATATCAAGGATAACCAAAATTCTTAGAGAATACAAGACTTAGGAAAGAGTCTAAAGTGACAAAAGGTAGAATTTGATGATAAGAGGAAGAATGATTCAAGACAGTGGTGTTGTGTTTCATGCAAATGATTTATGAGATAGAGTCAGAGTGATGAAATGTTCAAAAATTTCATAGAAGAAACATGATGCTTATTTATAATGCTAACACACTCATGACCAATGGATCAAAAGAACGAGATAATAGAGTCTCATAGATACCGTGACAATGATCTTCAGCTAAGATAGAGAGTTTAGGACAATATTTCAAGTTCCCAAAGTAAATGACAGATCAACGATCACAAGAACAATAGAATGTTCATGAGACATAGCAATGACAAGTCCTTCAAAGAATCGAATCAAAGTATCAACCCTTCATGACAGTGGGTCTAATAGTTTGGTGGAAGTCTGAAAGTCTTGGATAACAAGATATAGAAAGATATGACACATGTTAAATACCAGTTCTGAGAGGTCGCCAATGCCTTCTTATCTTCATGTTTAGTTTTTTCTCATGCCTTGTAAGCTTGGATGAAGAAACTATGGTAGTTTGGAGAATTAATGATCAGTTATGTATAGTGGCAAGCATATAGGAAGAAGTTGGATGGGTTGGAAGACAAGTAGAGAGAATATTAGCATCAGTTGAAGTGACTAGGCCAACAAATGAGAGCATTTAGGCAAGTGGAGAGTGGATATAGGAGATATCAAGACAAATTTTGAGGGAGAAAAGTCAATCTTCATCGTGAATCTACACCACACAAGAGAAGCTTCATCAATCAAATGAAGAAAAGACCCTTCTCCAGCGCCAAAAAGAGAGTTTTGACTCGGCCATGCAGGAAACACTTGTCAATTCCTCTTTGAACATATGGCTAAATGATAAGTTGTTGAGGAGCATAAGGGTATGCCTAGGGTAGCTTTTCTCTCACTTCTTTTCTTCTTTTTGCTAATTTTTGTAACTTCTCAAGTTCTTTCTGTCAAAAAGTTATTTTGTAACTAAAAAAACAAGTCATTTTTTATTAAAACAGTAATGTATTTTCATTATTTTTAATGCATTTCAAGCATCTATTGCTGCTACAACACGATATATCAATAAAATATAGTGATTTTCCTTCTCATCTCTCTGTTTTCTTTTGTGTATCAATGATGATGGATGAATTTTTCTAGTGAATTTGGTAAGTCGTCGAGTTTTATTTGTCTCATCCCAACACCTTGAAACAGAAAACAGATATTTTGTAGGCTGTAGGTTGTGCAATGAGTATAAACAGTCCAGTGTTGTAAATAATAATGTTTTCCTTCTCGAAACTGTGAAAACTCAATCCTCCTTATGAAATATTGATGCAAAAGATATGTGAGATAGTTGAGTTGTGTAAAGAAACAGTTGAGTATTTGACAATTTGTGTGCAAGGTAGTATGAGCCTAAGTATCAATATGGTGTAGTGCCTCATAGACGTAGTTTTCATTTTAAGGCAAGTTCTTACCTTTTTCTCAAGTAAAGTGAGTAGTTATTTTAGTTAGGTGATTGCATTTCTCTAGAGATTCACTCCAACTTTTGGGCAACCTACAAGCTTAGGAATGTTTCCATGTATCACTAGGTTGTTGATTTGAGAGCTCATAATCTAAAAGGTGGTTGAATTTCTTACCTTCAGTTGCTGCTCTAAGAATTGCAGTAGGCTCAATGCATTTTTCCAAAATGCATACTCAACCAATATTTTCTAATGAATCCAACCTATATCTTTCGTGATTTGTAAGACCCTATTTATAGATTGAATTAGCATTATCAAAATGATGAAAAGCTTATCAATAATTTCTTATTTGAAAATTTCAGCATGTTCTAAGCCATCATTAATATCAAGTGCGGCACCTTTCTCCTGTACATGACTCTCAACAAGATCATGCTATTATTTTACCACATAAAGTGGATTATCAAATGATATCTCTACTTTCATCTCAAAGAGTGGATTTCCATAACATGAAGGTTGCTTTCAACATCTTGTTTAAGCCAATCCTTTCCATGATCTAAACACTCTTCACAAGGTGGCTCTATGCTATCTTATTTAGGAGGGCTCACATACCCTTCCTCTATAGTTGCTTCATCATCATTTTTCTTTGGTTCTAACATCTTATTTTCAGACTCTTCTTTTGTGTTAGTTTTTCCATTTATTTCAATTTCAGGATCTACTTGAGTTCTTTGATGTGGAGTCTTTTGCTCATTTTTTTTCATAATCGGTTCCATATATTTTGGTTTTACAACATTCTTTACAAACTCCTTTTCAATGTTTGGATCTTTCATTATTTTAAGCAATTCTTAAATCATCTCACACAAGGACTTGTCAACTATGAACATCTTCTCAACTCTATTCTAGCAACTATAAAGAGAGGTTTTGAGATAAAGCCACTGAAATTGACAAAAAGTCACTAAAATTTTAACATGCAATTGAAGACTAGAACAAGAAATCACAACCCAATAGGTTGGGAAAAAAAGAAAAGAAGCTCTGATACCACTGTAAGAACAACCAATTTTTTAAAATTTTTTTTTTTCCAATAGAAATACAAAACGAGTATACATTTAATGAAAGTGCATAGTTGTTATAATGTTTAATAAAATTGACCAGCTTTCACACGAGTTGTTACAATGTTATTTTGATAGATAAATCTTTCAAGGAGAATCCAAATAGGGAATTAGAATAACATGTGAAAGTCTCCACTTGTCATAAGCTAATTGTTTATCTGCTTCAATAGTCAAGAAGGAATTATGTAATGTCTCCCCAATTTGCAATTTTGAGATGTGTTTATCTCAATGTTATTCTAGCATTGTGCCTAGAGGTGCATCAGTTGCTCTTGAGTGTTTATTTTATATTCTACTTCAAGTATGTATTTGGTTCTTTATATGCCTTATGATGTGTTTGGATTGTTAGTTATTATTTTTTTGAGATGTCTGTGTGTACTTTATTGTATCATTATGAGGGTCTAATGTGCTCATGTGTTATGATATTTTATGAGATGCATGAGAAATAATGTTATGCTTAATGTTAATCATGTTTCAAGTTAATGATGTTTGAAATATTGTTAAATATGGATTTAATGATAGAGTAAATTAAATGCGATTTTGACATTAAAATGTGTTAAAATGGAATAATAATGTTATTTTGATTTACTATAGCATTGTGTCTAGAGGTGCATCAGTTGCAGTGTGTTGCTCTTGAGTGTTTATTCTATATTCTTCTTTAGTATGTATTTGGCTCTTTATATGCCTTATGATGTGTTTGGACCGTCGGTTATTTTTGTTATTGATTTGAGATGTCTGTGTATATTTTATTGTGCCTAATTTATTATGAGGGCCTGATGTGCTCATGTGTTATGATATTTTATGTAATGTGTGAGAAATAATGTTATGCTTAATGTTAATTGTGTTTCAAGTTAATGATGTTCGAGATATTATTAAATATGATTTAATGTTAGAGCAAATTAAATGTGACTTTCACATTAAAATGTGTGTCGAGATAGAATAATAATGTGATTTTGATTTACAATGTTTTGAGATATTAATATTGATGTTGAAAAAATTAGATGATGATGTATGTTAAATTAGTTAAATGCAATAAATTAATATTATGTGATATTTTATCTCGTTTGGGAAATTGTACTTAGTGAACAGCTATTATATATGTACAAGTACCCTTGATATTTGTTGAGTGATGTAGGTATCGGGTATTGACTCCTCTCAGCTCCACAAGTCTGAGCATACCTTGACAGTAGTTAAATTGAAGATGTCACATTGAACAAATTCCCTTATACCTTGCTCGTTGTACTTAGTCAATTACAATTTCCCATGTGTTTACTATTATATACTGTAGCTACCATAGTTGGTAATGCCCAAAAAGCCCTAATATCCCTTTATGATCAACTAGTAAAGAGTGTTTGCGCATATGTGTTTAATTTCATATTGTCATCAATTTTAATGTGGAAATGTATTTTAATGTTTCATTTGGCAATTTATTATTGGAAAGCTAAAATATGTCTTATGTGTATTCATTAGAATTGTAATTGCATAATTAGGGTATTGGAGTGAAATTGGGAATTGGAAATAAGATTTAATTTTTTATTATTTTCAAAAAGGGCAAAAAGCTAATGGGTTTTAAGGGAAAAGAGTGCGTTTTTCTACACTTAGTTAATTTTTAATGTTGAGTGCTCAAAACCCTCATACACTTAGACTTTTGATTTGGAGATTTGAGAGGAAATTTGTTGGAGAAAATTTGTGGTTGCTTATGCATTGAATTAGGAATGTGTCTAAGATCTTGTTGCTTTGTGGATTTAAGATTTTATTGTGAGTTTTTGGAGATTTTCATCTTTCTTTTAGTGCAAATTTGAGGTAAGAACCTCATAACTTTATGTTTGATTAATCTTTTCAATTTTGGTTCCTTGCATTTGAGTCAATGAATCAAAAGAAACATTTTCCTTTAACAAAATAATTCATTTCATTGTATATTTGATTTGTTGTGAGAAGAATTGAGAAAACTATATTTTTAAAATGATACTGTGTCAAATTTTGGATTGAATAGGAAATTTGAGAAATTAATTGTGAAAACCTAGTGTTGGGTGGATATGAATCAAAAGGGCATCTTTAGAATTTTGAGTTTTGAATTTTAAAAATTTAGTGTTCTTGAAGGTATTTTAATGGTGGAAAATATTATTCCTTGGTTTTTGGAAAAATTGGAAAGTTGTTTTAAAAGTGGATTTTTTGATATTTGAGGTCAAATTATAATGTGGAATGATATAAATTATGTATGAAGTTTTGAAATTGGATCAATTTAGATTTGTTATCATGATGTTATTGAGGATTGAGTAATTGTGCATGTAATGTGAATAGTGGTGAAAAGGGGGAATATTGCATTATGTTTTGGATTTAATAATAAATGTGATATTACATTGTAGATTTTGGTTTTACTTCCTCATTCACGTAGATTGAGATGAGCCTTAGGATTAGGTACTAGAGTGGGTTGTGGGGGTGGCTCCCAACGTGTCCTAGACCAAGGTGGCACATTGGCAATCACAGTGTGGGGAGTCTTTTAATCAAATGATAACTATAATTAAAATGGGTAATAAAATTAACCAAGATAATTGGACTCCCCTTGCATGCTTTGAGCGCTTGTATTAGGCTAAGGATGACTTCAGAAAACATGTATGCTCATGGAGTGCCAAATCAAATAACATCGAGTATGCCTCATTCATATGAGAGGTTACTAGGGTCCCACATGGACCCATCCCTTTATGTTCATTTGATGACACTCCTCTTCTAGCACTCTAGCATCTAGGTCCTAGTAGTTTGAGTAATACTCGAGAGATGTTGTCTTCTTTCTCATTTTCGTAATTGCTCCATGAGATTGCATTCCTTTCTATTTTGATGCTTACTCTATGATCCTGTATGACGTGTATACTTCATGTATGGTGTCTGTGTAAGCCTATCTCCCCCTTTTGTATTCATTGTTTGAGCGTTTGGGTTGTGTGATTATCTCCGTGAGCATAGTGGGATGGACCTAAAGGTTCCACATGGTTAGGTGGCATGTATAACCATCATTAGGGACTAGAGATCTTGGCTTCAAAGATGGCATCGAGTTCATTCTACTCCTCTCCTCTCTTATGCTTCTATGTTCTTTCCCATTCTTGCAAATGTATTCTCAAGGATGTTTGAAAACCTATATAGTGTAATGATGTAATTATGTATATTGTATATTGGACCATCCTCGTGAAGGATATTGTAATCCATTGATAATGTAATTGGATTAGTGGAGTTTGTGTGTGTCGTTGTGGGTACTAAGTATAGATGATCATGCATTCTTTCCTTATCTTGCAATGGGGCATTATGGTTAAGGAGTAATAATATTTCCTTTGGGTTTAAAATGAGCTTAATGTTGTCTTGAGTTGTCTTCAAGGGAGTTGTTGTCCCCTCTTGAGGTTGTCATACTTCCTTGTGGTGATTTCAGTGGTTGAGTCATTCTAGGCCCATTTGGGGCATTTTGAAGCATCTTGTAAAGTCTTGTGCATGTATGCACATGTTGTATCATTGATTCTTAAGTGTTTTAAGCTTAGGGCAAGAGTTTAGGGTGTCATGGAGGCATTTGTCTCCCTCCCTATTCTATCCTTTGCACGTCAGTAGTCCCTAGTGTCTAGGGGAGTGGTTTTGCATACCTTGTCCCTGCACATTTTTGACATTTTTGTGTTCTTTAAGTGTTTCCAAGACCTTTAGTCCACTCCAATGCATTTTTGGTGTTCATGGGACCAATCCCTAGCTTTAGTTTGCTCACAAGTTAGGACATTAGTATGGATAGAAGATGACAACACAAGTTTATAACAACCAGGGACACTAGTGCACCTAGAGGACTAAGGTGTGCCATACTAGTGTCCTGACGTGCCTATGTCTTGTCAAGGCACCATAGTCCCTTGTGAGTTCCCTAGTCTAGGGTAGCTATCTAATAAGCTTTTCGAGGCCCTAGAAGGATAGTTTAAGTGCATTGAAGATGCTTGTTAGGGCTTGGAATGTATAGGGAACCTTTGAGAAGGTTCGAGTGTATTGTGAGTAAGATGCAATGGTGTCAATTACATCAATTTACGTGTTGGTGTCCACAAAAAAAGGGATCATTGCACCTAGGACCAAGGAGAAAGCCTAATTGGTCGAGTAAAGTTCCATAGATTCTCATGAAGACTTGTAATGGTCGAGACCCTTTGTTTACCTTGCCTAAGGTGCCTTGAGCCTTCCCCTATAGATGGTTGGCAGTTAGGGACTCCTGCCTTTTGCTTGTGTGTTGTCGCATTGTGACATGGTGTCGTATTCAAGCCATTGGTGTTAGCAATCTTTAGATTATATCGTAATAATTTAAGCTCAAATTGGTTGGCCTAGTGTGATGTGTATTAGAGGTTGATGATTTCCTTGTCCCATCCTAGTGTCGTTTGGTGAGAGGATGCAATCATGGTGTACATTGATCACCATCAAGTAGTCGACTTTCCCCTCTCTCTATTTAGTCTTTTCTCGTGGTGAATGGTCTTGTTACTAGTCTTCCGCTATTGTCACCTCACTTGTGTGATGGTGTGGTCTTGTTTAAGTGATCTTGTGTGTCATGGATTCCCTTGTGACAGATGCACATCGTGCAAGTGCAACATGTAGTGTTGTATCTATGTCATTGAAGTTGTTGAGTCAATTTGGAATTTTTCAAAAAAAAAAATTGTTCTAGGTCTTCTTAGCTTGTTTCCTTAGGGGTTCTTTGGTGAGGCATTACAAATTCAAATAAAAGTTGACATTACAATAGAATGTCATAAATACAACACATCAATTTGAGAAATACTTCAAATATTGTTGTTGTGTAGCTAGGTCGGATCCCTTCTAGGGCCGACCTAGTGCACAAAATGCCAAGTGACCTGTTGGCCTTGGCATTTGAATATCTCAGTTGTATGAGTTCAATTTGGGGCAGGCCCTATTTGGGTAAACCACTTGTGATTAAGTTAATTGTAACTTGCAACTAAGGGAGACTCATATTTAACTTGTAATATATAGGTCCGACCCTATCCTTGGCGCCAAAAGTATATGGCAGACTTGAGGTCTATTAGGAAGTATTGATTCATATATATGCAAGGTCATGATTGCATCAATGACATGAATTCAAGAGCATGAAGGACATGTAGTGTGCTCAGGGGCGACGATAAGAGCTTATCGTCTATGGTTGGGAAGGCAACATATCTGATGTTTGCCTGTGGTTAATGAGCACTACCATAAAATCAACATGGTATCAGAGTGGGTTCCTTCTATAGAGCCTAACCGCTTGAAGGTAGATCCTATGCTTTTGTGAGGGATCTAAAAACAAAGTTTCATAGTTTGGATTATGTGTATGTCTGACACACTTTTTGTGGTTATTGGGGCGGTGTGCGCCCTGGGAGTACAAAATTGCTGTATGAAATTTTGACCCCAAGGCTTTCGCCAAGGTTGGAAACTATTTGGAAGATTTGGCTGTTGATAAGATTGTTAACAATGGCAAGGGCCTCGTTCCGTCGGAGCGTGCTGGGTGGGGATCGATGACGTGAAGGTCGACGTTATTCATATTTTGGAGTTGTTGAGCAAGGGCCTTGGCGGGCGGGTGGAACTAGCTAAGGCTTATTTTAATGGGTTGAGCGAGTCCGCGAGGAAGTACTTCAAGGGAAATGGAGTGATTGCCAGCATGGAGCATTGCAACAACTTTGTGTATCTGGGCACTGAGTAGATCACCCTCGGTCGTGTTGGATGAATCAGAGATTGCATTCAAGGAAGGAAGATTACTTGCACTTCTTCGCAGAGGAAGAATCAACATTCAAGGGAAGTTTGACATATCGTCACAAGTAACCTTGGATGAAGAGGCCAGAAGATTGATTTCAGCTTTAGAGGGAGCTTGACATTTCAGCTTCACAGAGAGCCTGACATTTCAGCTTCAGAGGGAGCTACGTCATCATGAAAATTTTGTTAATGAGTTCTTCTTTGTGAGGGAGAAGTTCGACGTGCAATCCCTTGTTAATGAGTTATTCTTTGTGAGGGAGAAGTTCGAGGTGCAATCCCTTGTTAATGAGTTCTCTGTGAGTGAGAAGTTCGAGGTGCAATCCCTTGTTAATGCATTCTTCTCTGGGAGAAGTTTGAGATAAAAGCTCTCGTTCCACCCTCTGGGAGTAGGTATGGTAGATCCACCCTCTGCGAGTAGGCATGGTGGAGATGCATTCTTCTCTGGGAGAAGTCTGAGGTTAGAGCCCTCATTCCACCCTCTGCGAGTAGGCATGGTGGAGATGCATTCTTTTCTCAGAGAAGTATGAGGTTAGAGCCCTCGTTCCACCCTCTGCGAGTAGGCATGGTGGTAATGCACCCTTCTCTGGGAGAAGATTGAGGTGAAAGCCCCCTTCCACCCTCTACGAGTAGGCATGGTGAGCCCACCCTCTGTGAGTAGGTATGGTGGGTATCATGGAAGAAATTCCATGGTGTGCTTGTCCACCCTCTGGGAGTAGCTATGGTGAATGTATTATTCATGGGAGTAGCCATGGTGGTAGTCACTATGTGACTTGGTTATTCATAAGGAATCCTCCGTAGCTAAGAGGGAGTGTTGTTGTGTAGCTAGGTCAGACGACCTAGGGCCGACCTAGTGCACAAAATGCCAAGTGACTTGTCGGCCTTGGCATTTGAATATCTCAATTGTATGAGTTCAATTTGGGGCAGACCCTATTTGGGCGAACCACTTGTGTGTAACTTGTGATTAAGTTAATTGTAACTTGCAACTAAGGGAGACTCATATGTAACTTGTAATATATAGGTCTGACCCTATCCTTGGCACCAAAAGTATATGTCTGACTTGAGGTCTATTAGGAAGTATTGATTCATATATAGGCAAGGTCATGATTGCATCAATTACATGAAGGGCATGTAGTGTGCTCGGGGGCGACGATAAGAGATTATCGTCTATGGTTGGGAAGGCAACAGATCTGATGTTTGCCTGTGGTTAACGAGCACTACCATAAAATCAACAAATATGATAGAGTTGAATAAATCTAAGATAGTGTGTGGGAGAATGCTACAAAACTATTGCTCACTTTTGACATGCCTAAATAGTCATGGACACCCAAAATGTCACCATATTATATGCCTTAAAACACCACACATTTTCTTAGAACAATTACACATCCTATGCACCAATCTTCAAAATGCTCCAAGTCACCAAAGATAGCAAGGGACAAGTTTAATAATTATTTCTCAACACTTTTTAGGGCTATTTATGGCTTGTTATGTTCATATACAACAAAGGAAATATCTAAAATTTCACTTTTTAGCATGCATAAACACCTAATTATTGTCTCCCTTCACCATGTTTTAACCCAACACTCATGTAAGACAAAAAAAAAAGAAAAGTTATATGATTGTCCCACAAGTTTGAGTGATTTTTTTATCTAATAATGGACTATTGTAGCCTCAATCAACAAGGGAACACTTAACATCAATCAACCACAAGGCTTAGTTCATCCCTCCATTACATAAATTGTCACCAAACTAACCCAACAACACCATTAAGCTTCCAAACCCAATTAGAGACTTATGAAATCAATATGATCAATCAACAACAAATTTAAACATTTTCCAACTTTATTTTTTGATGCCAAAAGAAGGTTTTGCAACAAAGGTATTGTTTGAGAACCTCAATTGTATGGCCAACAAAGAACACCTGGAACACCTCTGAAAAAACACCACAAATCTTTGTAAACACCAAAGAATGAACTAGAAACAAACCCAAAAATCAACAATCAAAATACCTTGAATATTCTTATTGTATTCAAACCTAAATTTTGAAAAAAATTGTGAAAACCAATGTGCTTTTTGTGTGAAAACACTGAATCAGCAGATCTTTCACCGCAATCGTGATATTTGATGAGAGTTTATGTCCTTAATCAATCTCAAAAGAACTTCTTTGTTTATTCCAATATCATCCTAGTATGTGTGCAACATCTTTCAATAATCCAAATAAAAGTATCAATTTTCATTTTATAACTTTTTGAGAACTATTTTAGCAAAAAAACATTTTATTACCACCTTTTCAGAACATTTTCAATTTATCAATGCATTTTTGAAAAATCACTTTCATGCCTTTTCACTGCTTTTCTTGAAAAAGTACTTTTTATTTTTTTAAAGCTATTTTTCTAATCAAAATTACATTTTAAAATTTAAAAAGCATTTCACGTGCAAAGGCCCTCCTTATATTTCCTAGGCCTCCACTTGAGGGACAATACATAAAACATTAATATTTAAACACTAAAGTGAATAATTAAATGTCACTTTATTACTTTGGTGCAGATATTAAATAATACCATTCATCTTGCAGAAAACTTGTCAAGACATCAAAAAAGGAAATCAATCGTGTCATACACAATTGATGTTGAAAGATGATGATTGGTGCTAAAACGAACACTAACTATAAATGAAATGTAATCCAAGGATTGTGGAGAAAAAACCTAGAAGAATGGTGATGAAATAAGCATTTATTATAAATAAAAGTTTTCTCCAAAGACCGAGGAGAACAAATCCAAAAAAGTCCTGAAGATTGGTGTCAAAACAAGTACTTATTATAAATAGCAATATTCTCCAAGATTGAAGAGAACAAACCCAAAAAAGCGTAGAAAAACTTGGAATGCTACAAAGAGTGTTGTCATTATCTAGAACACCAATTGAACTCCAACCATCACTGGATTGCAAGAAAAAGTTTGATAACCCAAAAAAGCCTAGAAAAACTTGGAATGCTACAAAGAGTGTTGTCATTATCTAGAACACCAATTGAACTCCAACCATCACTGGATTGCAAGAAAAAGTTTGATAACCCTCAAAACAAAGCCAATGCTCATAGCACAAGAATGCGTAAAAATGGGATCATTTCACCTTTGGTGGTCTCCCATCCTTGATATTCCTAATATTCTTGGAATTAAAACGTTGTGATTTTTTTTATAAAAATAGCCACATACAAGATCTTATCTCTTCTAGAGATTGGACCCCTTTGACTGCCCTATAACAAAAAAATTCAAACTAATACTTTCTTTTTATCATGATTGATGTCATGTTGCACAAGCTAGGATCCTAAAATGTTTTTCCTTTTTATCATGGAATAGGAGATTTCCATGATTGTTTGTGTATATTCCTCTCTTTTTTTAAACATGCCTGATACTAGAGGGTTTTATGGATGAATGCACACTCACCAACCCGTATGCCAATGAATTCTCTCAATTTTTGTGAGATAAATGTCAGAGCATTCCCTTTGAGGACTACAAAACCAATGGGTTTGATATGCTGGTCGTCAAAAACCAAGAGTAAGTATGGTTAGCCAGGAAATTCATCCCATAAATAGAATCTCCCGTAACCCTAACAGAACCTTAGAAAACAATTTTATAAGTAGGTGCAAGCAATATAAAACATACTAGCTATCTAAAGAGGTACATAGGGAAAGAGAAATTTGATGAACATCGTAGAATCACAATAATGGTGGCTTCTACTCCACAGTGAAAAATGACTCGTCCTTATTTCAGAGGCTACATGTTAAAGATAACCAAATGAAGCAAAATACTCTTAATTTTAAGTAAGCATTTTCTCTGCAGTAGAAGAAACAAGCGTAAGCAGGTATCTTTTGTAAATGTATTCATGCTCAATTTGAAAAATAATGACAATTGCTTTTACTATCAAATTGATTAGCTTATAGCATGGTTCCATGCAATTATTTACTGCTTACTTTTTTTAACTTCGGGTTATCCCATGCAGTTTTTAAATTCATAAAATGCATAATTTATAACTGAATTTTAAAATAGTTTAGGATTTGAAAGCTCACTTGAGGATAGAACCTGTGTCTGTCCAGCATACTGGATAAATTTTTACTGAAATAAATATTAATTTGTTATATCTAATACACAATAGTTCTGAATTCTAATTGATATTTACATTGTAAAAAATGCATTCACCATCCTTGATAGATGGTGCCAGAGATGGAAAGGAGGTTGAAGTTATGCAGTCACTGTTAACCACAGATTTGTCATATGACTGTACATTTTGTCTTTCCTCTCATTTTTACATTTGCCTCTAGATTTTACTTTCTATATGAAGCGCTTCGAAATTTAAATCACATATGATGTCTCAATTGGTAGAAACTATGCAATTGCTGACAGCCGTAAATATCAGCTGCAATTTGCATGTATCAAGATCCCATTGAAAACAATTTCCCACGCAATCTTATAATTTGCAAATATGGACGTGTGACTGGTAACAGTTTGCTATGCAGCTCTTTAATGTTGAAATTCAGTTTTCATCGTAGATATGATTTTCAAATTTGAAAGAACAAAATATGAAAACAAACACTGCAATCAAGTATCCAAAAGATTTAAGACGAGCTAATGAAGCTAATGAAAGATTATGAAATAATTGATAGTATTCCACCAAAAATGAATACAAAAGCCTATGAGAAGAGAAGGAATATTTAATACAATGGGCAGTCCTGTCAGTGTTAAATGCCAACATATGTCCGTATCAGTTTTGCTCCACTTGGATCTGACATCAAATGTTTTACCAAACAATAACGCATGTAATTTGGAGCCATGATGAACATTACCAAGGCAAACCAAATAAGATCGATTGAAGAAAGCCTTGCCCCGAGGAATCCTTTCCACATCCTGTCCATTAATTTCCACATGTTAATAAAAATTATATTCAACTCAAATTGCAACTCTTTTACTTAAAGTTTATCAAAAGAGTGTGATATTGCATCGTAGAGGTTTGATTATACTTAGTTTCAGTAATAAAAAAAGAGACACTGAAATAATTTCTTGGATGGTTGCTTAGCCTTAGTTTGTATTTATTCGTTGCAACATTTGGTTTAGGATCGTTTGGCCTTGTCATGTTTGAGTCTCAGTCAAGGTACGTTTCTTGAGCATCCTAAAGCTTGCATATTGTTGTGTGTTCATTCATATTGCATTATAAGATTTGTAACACTTTTTTTTTATGCATGTTAGAACTGTTTTCAATATCTAAGAACTGTTAATGCATGGTAGCTACGGTAAGATAAATGATTGAATGAGAGATAAATGAAGTCTCTCATTCAATCATTTATCCTATCGATTAAACTATTAAGAAAACTTCAAGCTATTTTATTTGATAATCATTCCTCATTTATATCAATATCGATAGTCATATTATAGCATGGCAAATTGGTGATCAACGATAGTTATCAGGTTAACCATCTATCCCGATCTATATTGGATGTGTTCCCAGCAAATAAAATAAGATTATCGAGTTGCTATCGGGTGGCATAGTATGCACCGTTTAATGTATACAACCTTTAGTTAGTGATCGGTGTCGGTTAACATAGACACCGATTACTATCGGTTAATATGCCACACCAAACACCATCGTTAAATACCGATTGGCATATACATTATGTTACGTGAACCCCGATTAATATCGGGCGGGTAAATAATTAAAACACCGGTTGATAACATATGCCAAGGGGTGCGATCATGTAGTGTCTTGATCAGTCATGTCCATAAGACATGACCGGTCAAGGCACTGCTTGATCCTCCCCTCTCATATATATATATATATCATTTTGTATTTGTGAAGAGGATATTGAAATCGATAAATACTCCTCTTACCTACCAAACAAAGAAGATAGTAAGAATTATAATAGAGACAGATAATACATAGATAGAAAGAATAAAATTAGAATACATCTTGCATATTGAATTGTAAATTGAACAACATTTACATGGTATTAGAGCTATAGTTAAATCGAACCTGAGGCTGTTCAATTTTATGTAAAATTCAAATCAAGCATATATTCAACATCACAATCCTATCAATGGCTAGCGCTATCAGATTTGAAGACAAACTCGTAGGAGGTGATGACTTCTCTGCATGAAAATTCAGAATTCAAATGATTCTAAAAGAAAATAAAGTTGAATCATTTGTAAAGACTGAAACTGAAGAACCTGAGACTGAACCTGACAAAGCAATTTGGAGAGAAGGAAATGATAAGGCTATCAAAATCATAGTTGATGGGGTAAGGAACAACATTATGCCCATTATAAGAAAACATGAAACAACCTTCAACATGTTCAAAGCACTTGAAGACGCTTTTGAGATATCTAATGCCAGTAGAACCTTGGCTCTAAAAAGAGAAATAAATCACATAGCCATGATAAAAGGAGAACCAGTCAATGCCTACTTCATGCGAATATCTACCCTAAGGGATGAACTGGCAACCCTTGGATATGAGATCCAAAACAAAGAATTAACCCTCATTGCTCTAAATGGGTTGCCTAGCATCCGGGAAACATTCGTCCAAGGCATCAGTGCAAGGGATAACTTCCCAAAATTCGATAGGCTAAAGGCTGACTGTCTCCAAGAGGAATCAAGGCAAAATAAGAAAGGGACCAAACAAAAGAATATAGATGAAGATCTTCAAGTTCTAAATACGAACTCAAACAAGAAAGGCAAGCAGAAGCAATTCAGGAAGAGAAAAGGTCGTCATGGCAAGAACTCCTTCAAGAAGAACCTCTCTCAAATTCAGTGTTACAAATGTGACAAATTTGAGCACTATGTTGCCAAATGTCCAGAAAGAGCTAAACAAGCCACATTTGCCAAAACAGGAAAATACAAAAGGGAAGAGGACTCCAAGAAGTATGTACTCTATTCAACACTCACAAATCAAGCATCAAACAAAGTGAACTCCTGGGTGATCGACAGTGGCTCATCCAGACACATCACAGGAATCAGAGAAGTACTAGACACCATGAAAGAGGAGAATGATGAGGAAGTAACTATCGGAGATGATTCTACACACCCTGTCAAAGGAGTTGGAACCTGCACCATCAAACTAAAATTGGGTGTATCATTACAACTTAGAGGAGTGTCATATGTTCCAAGCATCAAGAGAAATCTAGTCTCAATATCAGCACTGGAGGACAATGGATACAGAGTAACCTTCATGGACAACAAAGTATTGGCTTGGCCAAAGAACTCATCCATCAAGAAAGCTAAAACAATTGGTCAAAGACAAGGCTATTTGTATGAGTTATGTACAAAGCCCAACTTAACCCTAATTCATGAGACTACAGATGCCAATGAAATCTAACATAGAAGAGTAGGCCACCTAAATTTTAGAGCTTTATCATCAATGGGAGATCTTGTCACAAGTCTACCTAAGTTAAAGCAATATCATTCAGGGGCATGCACAGGATGTGCCCTTGGTAAAAATACTAAGGGTGCTTTTCAGAATAGTACTAGGAAAAAAAGTAAAATTTTAGAGTTAGTTCATTCTGATGTATGTGGGACCTATGTCAGTACCTTCATTGGGGGGATTTTTGTATTATGTAATATTTGTTGATGACTACTCTAGGAAAACTTGAATCTACTTTTTGAAATGCAAAGAATCAGAAGAGATCCTTAATAGGTTTAAAGAATTCAAATCACTAACAGAAAACTACAAAGGAAATAAAATTAAAACCCTAAGAACTGATAATGAGGGGGAAAACACATCAGAATTATTTAAAGAGTTTTGTAAAAATTCAAGGATTAAGAGGGAGCTAACAATACCTTATAACCCTCAACAAAATGGGATAGCTGAAAGGAATAATAGGACAATCGTTGAAGCTGTCAAAGCTATGATTCTTGATCAGAATCTAAATATCAATCTTTGGGCAGAAGCAACTAGCACTGTTGTATATATTCAAAACAGATGTCCTCACTTTCATCTTGAAGATAAGACCCTTGAGGAGGTCTTTACTAAATCAAAACCTGCTATTAGCCACCTTAGGATATTTGGATGCCTTGTCTATATTCATGTACCTAAGGAGAAAAGATTAAAATTAGAGCCTTCTGAAAATAGGGGAATTTTTGTAGGATATAGTGAAACCTCCAAAGCTTACAGGATCTATATACCTAGACAAAAGAATATTAAACTAAGCAGGGATGTGATCTTTGAAGAAGACCTAGCTTTCAAAAGAGCCCAAAGCTCTCTAGACCCTGAAGTCTATATCCCCACCCCTAGCATAGATAGAGATCCTACTCCTGAGCTTCAGAGGGAAAATCCTGAGGAAACTATAAGTGAAACTCAAAGTCCACCTAGAGAAAACCTCAAGAAAAGACCACTATGGGCCACCAAAACTGTAGTAGAAGCTCAGAAGTTTGTTGCTCCTCCAGGAACCTTCAAGGAAAGCAAAAGGCCTAACAAATTCACTAGCTATGTTGCCCTTATGAATGATCTCTCTAAAACCAAACCAAACAATGTATCAGATGCACTTGAACATCAAGTATGGAAAGATGCCATGTCTGAAGAGTATCAGTCCATTATGAAAAATGATGTTTGGGAGATTGTTCCTAGGCCAACTAAAAAATCAGTTGTTTCATCTAAATGGTTGTTCAAGACCAAACATGCTGCAGATGGCAGTATTGAAAAACACAAGGCCAGATTTGTAGCTAGAGGGTTCTCACAAAGGGAAGGAATAGATTATGAAGAAACTTTTGCACCTGTTGCCAGGTATACATCAGTAAGAGCTGTATTAGCCATTGTAGCAACAAAGGGGTGGAAGGTACACCGGATGGATATTAAGACAGCATTTCTAAATGGTGAGATCTCAGAAGAAGTCTACCTAGAGCAACCTGAAGGGTTTGAAGTTTATAATGCAGAGTCTCATGTGTGTAGACTCAAGAAAGCTCTCTATGGGCTTAAAGAGGCTCCCAGGGCCTCGTATGAAAGAATTGACACCTATCTCTCAGGACTAGGCTTCTCTAAAAATGATGCAGATCCTAATCTCTATTACAAAATAAATAAAGGTGATATGCTAATGTTAATTTTATATGTTGATGACTTATTAATCACAGGAAATGATCATCTTATAGATCAATGCAAGTAATTGTGAAAGCAAATGAATGGTATTAATAGGCTTGCCATCGGGTTTTGAAGACCCGACTGCAAATAAGCATGTAGTAAGGTGAATGTAAGCTTGTAATCAGGTCTGTTGGTGTACGTTTTATCATTTACCGAACATTAGAATAAAATATCCAAGGATACCCTATCCTCTCTTGAACAAAATCACTACTTGTGCCAAGATTGCGAGAAAGACCACAAGGCGACTCCAAGGTTTATATGTGTGAACGGGTGACTTTGTGTTGGATAGCTACCTTGGTTATGTATGCTGATATACAAGGGGGACTTACGCTTGGCCTGTTCAATTCACAATGAAGATCTATCATTTGGGTTTGGATTATGGACCTCAAGAAAACTGAAAAGGAGATAAGGGTTTAGAAATTCTAACCTATTTCTAAGAATTCAAGAGACGGTAAAGATTGGGTGAAACTAATAACAACACTTTGTTTCACCACACTTAGGACAACTACGCAAAGCATGTGCAATCTTCTAAGGTTGTGCTCAAGATTTTCACACTTATGAATAATACCAACAATTGAACAATATTACTCAAAGTAGAAGTTAAGCATCCACATTAAAAGCTCAGACTAACTTTACACATTGAATGAAATCATCCATCCAACAAAAGTATGAGCAAAAGTTTCACCAATCTAAACTATCAAATCCTTCATTCATCTAACAACTTGGAATAAAATCTAAACTATGATGAGGGATAAGAACCATGCCAACTCCAAAATAAGAGAGGTAATCACCATCAATTTGAACAATTATTACTTATTACTTTGGCAGTTGTAAGCAACAATTACTTATCTCAACATGTTTTGCAACATGGTCCCATGATTTACAAATGAGGGGGTGAGCTCAATTTATAGGCTCCCCAATTACAATTCAATGGCCAGGATTGATTTCAAATCAATGGTCGAGATTACAAAAATAAAACCCTAATTAGGGTTTGTTACAACTAACTACCCTTTGACCAATGAGAAAATTACACTTGAGGACACTTGTCCTTGCTAAATATAAACCAATAATAAAATAGAAGGTTGTTACATTGTGAAGTGTGCCTTCTAGAAGCTTTTGGATAAGTCAGGTTCATTGAACTTGGACACGTTGACTTGAAACATTCTAATTCTCCAATTTGTGCTGAAAAATTGCCTAAGTGTGGAAATTTGTTTGGAATACTCTTCTTGTTGCTATCTGATCTTGATTGTGAGCCTGTCTTCAGGAGATGAAATCCTTCAAGAAATCCGGAATTTCTTTTTCATATTTTTGCCAGGTCTGTGCCCTGATTTTGGAGAAGAACTTCCCTGTGCCTTCGCCACAATGAAGGAAATTGGAAATTTTCTGTGAAGTGTTTCCCATACTCAGCCAAATTTTGGCTAGTCAATTTTATCTTGTGATACCTTCATGTGGATCCTTCAACACCTAGCCAAGATTTTGGCCATCTCTATGCTTGAATGAACTTTGTTTGTGGTTTTGCCCTCAATTCTGAATCTGAAAATAGAACAAACTCCACCTTTAGACAAGAATTTTATTCATCTCCTCTTTATTTTCCTCTTTGTTCTTCTTCTTTCTTCCTATTTCCTCTCCAACACTTGGTCAAAATTTGATTCTTTTGGTTGTGTAAAATTCCATACAGCCATTTTTCATGCGTCAAACTTTTATTTTCCAACCCGTTCGTTTGTTTGACGCTTGATTTCATGTGCAACTTTGTCAAAAAAAAATTTCCCTTTAGCCATTTTCTCTCTTCGGCATGGCAAGTTGATCTTCAAATCTTGGGCGAATTTTCACGTTTGACTTAGGCATCTCCACATTCCATTTATGCCTAGGTTGAATTTGGAATATTAATGTTTTTGCCAGCTTTAAAATTTTGTCCAATTTACTTTGCCATCTTTTAGTTTCTTCTTAAGGCGTATTTTTCATTAAGCTTTGAACATCTAAACCTTGCCTAGGTAAACTTGATACAAGTCTAGACCATGTCTTGCTTTAGCGTGCTTGATCAAACTTCCAAGTTGTTTGGATAATGGTTTACTTTTATCCTTTGCATGTGATTTACTTGCCAAAACCTTTTGCTTTTCTACCTTAGGTGGAGTTTGCATTGTCTTTGCCATTTTGTCTAGGTGGACTTGAAGTATAGCTTCCTTTATTCCAACCATGCCTTGCTTTCTTCATGGCAGACTTTGATAGTCTCATGCCAATGTCTTCTTTGCTTTTGGCGGACTTGGGAGTTAACATGCTTGCCAACTTTATTTACCTTTTCATGTTTTGCTTTTATTCCTCTTCTTGTGGTGAACTTGGAGTCTTCTAAGACAAGGCAAAGTTCAAGGTTCTCTTACCATGCTTTTATGCTTTCATACTTGGCTCAGTGGAGTTCACACAAATCTAGACATCTTTCTTTATGCCTTGGTGGAATTTGAGGGTCTCATGACATGGGCGGACTTGGAAGAAGTCTTGCCAACTTTGCCTTGATCATGCTTTTGAGAATGTCTAGACAGTCCTAGGTGGACTTCAAACTTTGTTGGACATCCCCTTCAAGGGCAGAATTTGAAGACATCCTGCCATTTCTTATACATGCCTAGCGGACTTTGGAGAAGTTTGGACATTCATGATAGGGGCGGACTTTGAAGACCATTAGACAAGTTCCTCTTGGCGGACTTTGGACATGCTTGGACATCTTGTATTTCATGTCTTAGGCGAACCTTGGAGACACTTTGCCAACTTAATCTCATCATGTGTATAGGGCGGACTTTGAAGTGCATCAGCCAATTTATGTTTGCTTGACTTTAACCAAAGGTAGGAGTTTGATTAACTCTCGCCATGAGTTCCTTAACTGAAGGTAGGAGTTTATCGTGTGTCTGCCAACTTGTTTATGCATGGGTAAACTTGAAGAGAGCTTGGACATCCAAGTTGAAGTGCCATCTTCCATGCTTCTAGACAAGGCGGACTTCAACCTTTGTCTGCCATTCTTCCCTTGGGCGAATTTTATCTGGACAGCCATGTCTTCACACTTATCCAAACTGTCATGTCCATCTCTGACTTGCCATGTTCATACCTGGATCATCTGGAACAAAAAACCTAATTAGGTTTTAACCTTGCTTTTTGCACTTAAAGACATAATTTTTCAATTCTGAGGACATGGGTACTGATCATATGGCTTGAGTGATCTTTTGGAACAAAATCCCAATTAGGGTTTCTAGCTTACTTTATACATTTAGAGACCAAATTTTTCAAATCTGAAGACATGGGTAGTAATGATATGGGCGGAGGATCAAAACCCTAATTCCAGAAAAAAGAAAAAAAACATAGCCCTGCTTTTTGTACTTAAAAGCAAATTTTTTTGAATTCGACAACATGGGCCTTGACCAAATGACACGAGGAACAAAACCAAGGTTCTACTTTCAAAAATGCAGAAAAAAGGAAAAAGCGAAAAAAGCAAAAAGCAAGCCAAAACGCTGCTTCCCGAAATGTGCCCAAAGTGCCAAAAATCAAACTTTCTATGTTTAGAAAAAAGCAAAAAAGTAGAAATTCCTAAAAATAGAAAGTTGTCAGAAATGACTCAAAGTAATTGCAATCCTCATCCTTCAGACCTTCCAAGCACTTTGACAATGTTCAAACATGATTTTGAGCATGTTTTCTCCATTTGGCTCAGGATGATTTCTCAAAAACTCTAACTCCTCACTGTAAAAAGACTGCAAACACAAATTACTCTACCGCAATATTTCAATGGGAGGACTGAATTACAAAACTACTCAACTCAACTGCTCATGCAGTGGGAGGATCATTACAACCAATATCACTCAACCACTTATGCAGTGGGAGGACTGAATTACAAATTATCAGATATAGGCGGCAAGCCAGCCTCTTCCACTTTTCAGCGGGATATGAAGATTACAATCCAGAACGGTTAGTAGTACTACTACTTAACCTTACAATAGAGAGGAAAGTGAGAGTAGAAGTATATTGTTGAACACAAGAGATAATTATCATCAAACTAATTCAACACAAAAACAACAGGCTAGAAATGCATAACAAGCAACCCATAAACTCACTAAATTGCTCATTTATCACTCAAATCTCCTCCAATTCACTCCAAATCACTCCCAAACCAACACTAGACAAGAAGCAACTAAAAACCAACCAAAGTAGAGCTACCAAACACTTCAAAACACCCTGCATGGATCCCAATGCACTCACCAAAATCCATGCCTAGCTAGGATATTTCGATTTGCAATATAAAATCCAAAACTCAGAATATGGTGTTGCAAACTTACAAGATATATCGCCAACAACAAAAAGAAGGTTTGAGCCAGTACCCAGAATGATCAATCACTCAGGCAGGGAGGTATGATCGAAATATTGCTTCAGCCACAGGGAAACCAACAACTCTAGAAATCACACCACACTTCGAAAATACTGAAATATGCACTGAAAATGTCACAGAATACACCACACAGCTAGGTACTATATCTCAAGTACGAAACTGGTAACACTAGGGAGCTGCACTCTGAAGCTTCAAAGTTCATACGCCAATCCGGCAACATAACGATGCAATTTTTCAAGATGCAAAAATGAGAGCCCAAGGCTCATATTTATAACTCCAAGCTCCCCCAAATTCAAATGCAAATGGTGCCCAAACTCAACTCAAACTCCATTCATTTCATTTCAAGTCTCCTCCCAACATGGCGCCCACTTCCCTTCTTCCTAGGCAAAATTCGAACTTTGCCTTTGGTGACGTTTTTTGCAATATAAAAATTATAAAACAAGAGATGTTTTATCCTTCCAAATTGCCACCAAATAATACGCCATTTGACTTAGGAAAATAACACATTGATATCAGATAATTATTTTTCCCTAAGTCATCCTCAATACATTTAATCAGTAAATACAAATATTTAAATCATAGTTGAAAAACTCGAACTTGCCACGGACTCGGCAAAGCAAAAATTTGGACTCGGACTCGGACTCGTGAAAGACTCGGCAAAAAAAAAACCGTAGTTTTACAAAAAAACATAAAGAAATTAATGCATTTAGAGAACATAAGAGCCATAATTGAAACATTACACATGTTATATGATCAACAAACGTGCAATATTTGAAATTTCATCATTCATACTCATAGTTTCAAACTTTCAACTCTAAAATGTATAATACCAAGATTTCTTCAATGCTAATTATGTTGTTATATCAATATGGAGCCTAATTAGACTTGGAGGTTAAATTTTCCCTACTTCCATAAGCATAGTTTCCCCCTAAATTTTTTAACGGGGGTTTGGGGGCAGCGCCCCTTGCATGCTCCCTGTCGCGATACAGGGTGGGGTCGAGGGGCAGCACCCCGCAAGGCCAAAAATACTTTTATTATTTTATAAAGGCGTTGGGTCTTATTTTTCTATTGGCCCACGTCCAATTAGGGTTACCCCTTAACCCCCAAAAAAATCAAAAAGGGGGGAGTTACGCCAAATGAAGGTCAAAAAAACAAAAAAAAAACTCATTTTTAAAGCTTGCCTGATGGTTTTTCTGGGTCGCACGAGTCCATCTGAAAGACTCGCAAGTCCATGCAAAAGACTCGCGCGAGTCCTTGCAAAAGACTCGCGAGTCTTTCAAATAGACTCGCCTCGCAAGTCCTTGGCGAGTCAACTCGTGGCTCCCACGGACTCGCGAGTCGAGTCCACGAGTTTTTAAACTATGATTTAAATGTTAAACCTTAGACAAAGAAATAATATTTAATTAAGTCACTTATGACTCCCATACTGACCATCAACAAAACCAGGATAAAGCGGAGTAAAGAAGACCATAGAACTGTTGTAGGTTGAGGACCCTGTCCACTGCCAAAAATAGAAATGCTTCGAACTACCACTTACTAAAAATAGCAAGTCAAGAATTACTCCTCCGAAAAGCATGATCTTCGCACCCAAGGACAGAGCATGGAAAGCTCAATAAGACAACATCATCCAAACGACCAACCCCTAACTTACTAAAAATAGTAAGTTCTCGCTTCACCAATGTTTGAAACCCTAATTCTCCATTCCACATAGCCTACGGGTCTCTGGAATAGGCCAATGGACCACTGATAGCACATCATTGAGAAGGGGACATTACAGTCCGCCCTCCCCAAAATTGCTTGTCCTCAAGCAATTGTAAGGCTGGATGCAGTAAAATTTCCTCATTTTTCCACATAGCATCCTCTGCTGGCAAATTTTTCCACTTGATCAAGTATTCCTTGATCACCCTTCTCCGCAAAGAACGCTCCCTAAAATCAAGGATAGCTTCAGGAATCAAAACTAGCTCTCCCTCCTCATCAAGCGGAGGTAACTCTGCCGAAGCAACAACATTGTCCAAGTGCCTTCTTAAGGCGAGACACATGAAATACATTATGAATCCTACTGCTCGCCGGTAGTTCCAACTCATATGCCACTTCTCCAATCCTCCTGTTGACTCTGAAAGGCCCATAGAATCGTGGTTTCAATTTCGCAACTCCACTCTTTTTGAGAGTAGATTGTCTGTAGGGTTGGAGCTTCAAATAAACCATGTCGCCCACCTCAAAGGTGCACTCAATTCACTGTTGATCAGCATACAACTTCTGCTGATTCTGCGCATGCTGGAGATTGTCCCTCAGAATCCTCAAAATATCTTGACTCCGTTGCATCATATCCTTCGCCTGAGGGGGTTTTGCTATCACCAAATACCAAGTCAGCGAAGCTAGGAGCTTCATAACCATATAGTGCCATGAATGGTGACATCCAGATGGACATGTGATAGGAGTTGTAGCAATACTCTCCTAGGTGAAGCCATCTCACCCATGTATTCTGCTGCTTCGAGACATAGTTTCTAAGATATCCTTCCAACCACTTATTCACTATCTCGGTCTGCCCATATAGGTAGAGCCAAAACAGGGCAGGAATTCATGATCCCCTTAAACTGATCAAATACTGTCCGTGCCTTTTCTGACCATTCAAAAGCTCCTTTCCTTGTAAGATCTGTGAGGGGGGCAGCCAACTGAGAGTATCCCTTCACAAACCTCCGATAAAAGCCACAAAGACCCAAGAATCCCTTTAAGTGTGTTATGTTCTCAGGAGGAGGCCAATCAATGATAGCTCTAATCTTTTCAAGGTCTACCTTCACACCACCTGCACTGATAATGTGATCAAGGTCGAGCAATTCTTCCATTCCAAATTCACATTTGGACTCCTTTCCAAACAAGGACTTGGATTCTAGTATGCTCAACACTTCATTCAAGTGCTCCTTCCAAGATTTTTTGAATATGAGTATGTCATCAAAGAATATGAGCACGAACTTCCTCAATTGTTTCTGGAAGATTTTGTTCATGCATGACTGGAATGTGGCAGGGGCATTAGTCAAGCCAAAGGGCATGACGAGAAACTCAAAATGCCCAAAGTGGCATCTGAAAGCAATCTTCTCCACATCTGAAGCCCTCATCCTAATCTAATGATACCCTGACTTAAGATCAATCTTAGAGAAGAACACTGCACCATGTAGCTCATCAATTCTCAGAATAGGATACTGATTCTTTATAGTTTTCTGATTCAAGGCCCGGTAATCCATGCACATGCGCATGGTCCCATCCTTCTTTTTCACCAAGACAACAGCCGAAGCAAATGGGCTTTTGCTTGGCCATATGCACCCCATGTCAAGCAACTCTTGAATTGCTTTCTCAATCTCATCCTTCTTCTTCTTGGGATACCAATAAGGAGTAGTCATAACCGGCTTAGCTCCTTCTTCAAGCTCAATGATGTGTTCTGCACCTCTTTCAGGAGGTCTACCAGGAGGTGGTTTCTCAAACACCTTACTCCTCTTGGTTATCAAGGCCTGAATGTCTTCAGGATAGCTCTGATCCTCTTCTAGTGGTTTGGAGGGCATAACCAAGACCTTACTTCTGCCTGTGATCAATGCTTGAATGTCTGCAGAATAGCTGCCCTTGTCTACCAATGGATTTGATGGCATTATCAAACACTCTGCTGCCCACTTCACTTGGTTATGGCAGATCAACCTCTCCATCCTCTTCAATGAAACAACTCTAAGTCCACCATTTGACATTCCTCTCAATACCACCTTCTTCCCTTCAGACATGAATTTCAGCTCCATGGTTTGCAAATTTAATGTAATCTCACCAAGAGATCTCAGCCATTGAATCCCAAGGACTGTATCATTAGTCCCACCAATGCTAACCACAAAGAAATCATCTCTAATTTCATGATTTCCCAACTTCAGAGACATGTTGGAAATCATCCGGTTGCAAGATATTGTGGAGCCATCCGCTACCATGACTTTGAAGCCTTCTACTTCCTCTGCCACTAGCCCCCTCTTTGCAACAATTCTCTCATCAATGAAATTACGAGTCGCTCCTGTGTCAATGAGAGCAATGACACGATGTTCTCCTATCACACCCCGAACTCTAAAAGACTCATTCTTGTGAATGCTCGAGAGTTGCGAAACCACTCCTCTGTCTTCTGACTCAGTTTCAGGCCCTTCAGGAGCCTCTTCATACTCGTTGTCCTCAATTTCAGTCTACTGTTCTGACATTTCAGAATCTGATCCATCCGTAGAATAGCACTCCATTTGA
Organism: Cryptomeria japonica; assembly: GCF_030272615.1. Taxonomy (NCBI): domain Eukaryota; kingdom Viridiplantae; phylum Streptophyta; class Pinopsida; order Cupressales; family Cupressaceae; genus Cryptomeria; species Cryptomeria japonica. Next base: position 472,996,420 of record NC_081406.1, on the reverse strand, counting down.
TGCAAATTGCCCTTCCCATGGCACTTATGCCCTGGGGCCCAAGGTTCTCTGCAAGAATAGCAAAGATTCTTCCTCTGAAGCTCTTGACGGAGCTCATCATCCATCTGCGAAGAAAACTTCTTGGTCTGATTTGTAAACTTCTTATGATCCTTTCGGAAAGGGAAAGGCTTGGACTGAAATTTGTTCTTTGGAGCAGCCAACTCCATGCTTCGAGCCTTCTTGATTGCATCAGCCAAGGTAGGCGGGTCAAAGGCTTTTACCCAACCTTTCAATGGTTCTTCTAGTCCCTTAGTAAATAGGACCACCAACCTCTTCTCTAAGATGCTGCTAACCATAACTAAAAGACTCTGAAACTCAATTATGAAAGTGTCCAAAAAACCTTGATGTTTGAGTTGAACAAGTTCTCTAAATTTCACCTCCAGGTCCTTGGTATCAAACCTTTCAATGAGCTTGTTGGTGAAATCAGCGTATGTGGTGATCAAGTTATGACCAAGGGTGACCAACCCATGGTACCACCATTCGTGGGCCACTCCATCCAAGTGCAAAGTAGCGAACTTGATGGCGTCTTCTTCAGGCATAGGCCTCAAGGACAAGTAATTGTCCAACTTCTACACCCATGCTCTAGCTGTGCTCTTAGTGCTCCCATCAAAATGTGCTAGAGTCGTCCTTCCAAGAGCTTGTTGATAATCTCTTGGGGCAGAAAATCTGTTGACATTCCACCTTCCTCGCTTCATTTTCTGATTCATGAACTGATCCAGGGTGAGGATATCTCGGATCTCTCCAGGGAGAGAAGCATACTTCATATAGTTGTTCCTTATTTCATTAGCTGTAGGTATCTCAATTTCAGCTTGTTGTGCTTCTCTTGGCAGAAAGATAGGTTGCAGGGGTCTTGGGGTTGAACCTCCATTGTTGCTCCCATTTCCATTTCCTACAAGAGCATTAGAAGTACTGGCTTCCGATCCATTGTTGGGTTGATTAGGGGTCCCAACAACATTCTGGTTAAGTTTGGCCAACAATTGAGACATCATATCCATCATGGCATCGAATTGTCTCTCAGCCTTCTTATCGGGTGCCTCATTCTGTTCTGCAGCCTTATCTGCCATTGAATCCACTAAATCTACAAAATCCACTTCTTTCCCTCTATTTCTCAATACCTCTGAAAAACGTATCTTCTTCCGATACTACAGGAATCTGAAACTGTTGTCTCTTATGTTCTTTGTTGTAGTAACGAACGTCTCTGTCACTCATGGAGAACTCTGACCCTTCTGAAACTCACAGGCTGGCAGGAAAACCAGCTTTGATACCACTGTAATATTCCTGCTATTTTCTTTTTGTTTTTTCAGAGCAATATCACAATCACCAATCACCCGTTAGGGTTAGAATAATGAAGACCATACAACTGGAAGGAACCCTACACTTTCTGATCACCAAGAGCCCAGACTAGGAGGGTGAGAGCATATGGTAGTAGGAGATCGTTAGAGATAAACTGCTGAAATGCTGAAATGTTGAAATACAATAACGAGCGGCAAGCCAGCCCCTTCCGCTTGTCCAGCGAGAAAGCAAGGAACTTGGCGGTAAAACAACCAAGAGAACAACACTGTAAACACAAATCACTCTACCACAATATTTCAGCAAGAGGACTGAATAACAAAACTACTCAACTCAATCGCTTATGTAGCAAGAGGATCATTACAACCAATATCACTCAACCGCTTATGTAGCGGGAGGACTGAATTACAAATAATCTGAAATAGGCTGCAAGCCGGCCTCTTCCACTTTTCAGCAGGATATGAAGATTACAATCCATAACGGTTAGTAGTACTACTACTTAACCTTACAATAGAGAGGAAAGTGGGAGTAGAAGTATATTGCTGAACACAAGAGATAATGATCATCAAACTAATTCAAAACAAAAACATGCTGGAAATGCATAACTAGCAACCCATAAACTCACTAAATTGCTCGTTTCTCACTCAAATCTCCTTCAATTCACTCCAAATCACTCCCAAACCAACACTAGACAAGCAGCAACTAAAAACCAACCAAAATAGAGCTACCAAACACTTCAAAACACTCGGCACGCATCCCAATGCACTCACCAAAACCCACGCCTAGCTAGGATATTTTGATTTGCAATATTAAATCCAAAACTTAGAATATGGTGCTGCAAACTTACAAGATATATTGCCAACAGAAAAAAGAAGGTTTGATCCAATACCCAGAATGATCAGTCACTCAGGCAGGGAGGTATGATAAAAAACTTGCTTCAGCCACAGGGAAACCAGCAACTCTAGAAATCACACCAGACTTCGAAAATACTGAAATATGCATTGAAAATGTCACAAAATACACCACACAGCTAGGTACTTTATCTCAAGTATGAAACTGGTAACACTAGGGAGCCGCACTCCGAAGCTTCAAAGTTCATATGCCAATCCGACAACATAACGATGCAATTTTTCAAGATGTAAAAATGAGAGCCCAAGGCTCATATTTATAACTCCAAGCTCCCCCAAATTCAAATGCAAATGGCGCCCAAACTCAACTCAAACTCCATTCATTTCATTTCAAGTCTCCTCCCAATATGGCACCCACTTCCCTTCTTCCTAGGCAAAGTTCGAACTTTGCCTTTGGTGACGTTTTTTGCAATATAAAAATTATAAAACAAAAGATGTTTTATCCTTCCAAATTGCCACCAAATAATACGCCATTTGACTTAGGAAAATAACACATTGATATCAGATAATTATTTTTCCCTAAGTCATCCACAATACATTTAATCAGTAAATACAAATATTTAAATATTAAACCTTAGACAAGGAAATAATATTTAATTAAATCACTTATGACTCCCATACTGATCATCAACAAAACCAGGATGAAACAGAGTAAAGAAGACCATAGACTTGTTGCAGAATCAGGACCCTGTCCATTGCCAAAAATAGAAATGCTCTGAACTGCCACTTACTAAAAATAGTAAGTCAAGAATTACTCCTCCGAAAAGCATGATCTTTGCACCGAGGGACAGAGCATGGAAAGCTCAGTAAGATAGCATCATCCAAACAACTTGTAAATGTATTCAAATCTATGTTCAAATGGTCAAAGGTATATTTATTTGTCTTTAGATTCTAATTGTATATATATTGCTTCAATGAATATTGCTGATTACATTTTCTATTGTGCAGGTGGCTGTGATAGAACATTAATAAATTTCGATGTCTTATCACTCATCCATCGATTGGCATATATATGATGATATTGTTTGATTAAGTGTTAACTTGATCAGACATGTCTTTTAGACATGTCCGAACAAGGTAACGCTTGATCGTGCCTCTTGATAACAAATATGATCATACCGATATGAATCGGTGTTAGCACATAACAAATACCAATTGGTTTAATACAGATAATGCCTGATACTAATCGGTGCTTAAATACCTTTTGTTATCCAACCCGATACCAATCGGGATGTTAGGAGTATTGACATTGTTGCATGGTTATTATACACGATAACCCAATCAAGTCTAATACGATCTCTTCATGATCGTGAATGGTAATTAAGCAAAAGTATATCAATATGATCATGTGCTCAATCATTCGAGAAAATACATATCGGTATATGCAAACCGATCATGAAATGTATTTGCAATTACAAGAAATCTGAATGAAGATTACAAAGGATATATATAAATGAAGTCTATCATTATTCATTGATGAGATAGGTGATTGAATGAGAGACTTCATTATCTCTCATTCAATCATTTATCTTAACGAAGCTATCATGTTTCAACACTCCCTCTTAGCTAGGGAAGATAAATGAATGACAACATATTTAGTATATAGCATCACATTTCTCATGATGACCATAATCTCATAATCTCGTAATACAAAGAATCACATCACCTAAGCACATGACATAAAGTATCACCTAACACGTGATATGAGGAATCATATCACCTAAGCACGTGGCATAGATATCACCTAACACGTGATATCAGTATCGCATAGCACGCGATACCAAGGATATAAATGCAAGAGAATAATTTGATTCTCATTATATCCAAGTTGTGGTATGTGCACTGACATCTCATAATGTCTTACCACAACATATCATGGCACATCCATGATATACAAGACATCATCACACATGACATCGTGTTTGACCATTATAAGATAGTCACCTTATAATGTCTCATACAAGTGTCCATTATCTAGGAGATTGTCACCTTATAATGTCTCATACAAGTGTCCATTATCTAGGAGATCGTCACCTCTTAGAAATGTACACAGGGGGTGGAGCCCATAAAAGTCATAACACGACAAAGAAGTTTACACATTAGATATATATAAGTACAGATTATAAAGCAAATTACAATTCAATCATACCAAGACCTTTCCTGAAGTGCTCAACTTTCGCCCTGGAAAGTGGTTTGGTAAGTATGTCTGCTATCTGATCTCCTGTACTAATATATTCCAACTGTATCACATTCCTGTCCACCATGTCTCGTACATAACGATAAGGAATCTCTATGTTTGGATCTATCATGAAATACAGGATTCACTGAGAGTTTTATACAACTCTAATTGTCACAATGAATAATAGTAGGTTTCATTGGTTCACCAAATAATCCCACAAGCAACTTCCTAAGCCATACTATCTCTCGAGTAGCCATGGAAGCTGCGATGTATTCGGCTTCAGTGGAACTTTGTGCTGCTGACGACTGTTTTCTGCTAATCCAAGATATCATCGCTGAACCCAAACTGAAGCAGCATCCTGAGGTGCTTTTTCTGTCAGTCACACTTCTAGCCCAATCTGAATCTGTGAATCCATGAAGATCCAAATTAACTTTCTCATACTTGAGACCAAAATTGAGAGTACTTTGAAGGTATCTCATGATGTGTTTTACTACTACCAGGTGTATCTCCTTCGGTTCACACATAAACTGACTCAAAGCATTTACTGCATAACAGATATCTGGCCTTGTATTTACCAGGTACATCAAGGATCCAATCATCTGCTTGTAGAGAGGAGGATCTGTTGGTTGTGAATCTGCTGCTGCTTCCTTAAGTTTATGAAGGTTTGTTTCCATAGGAGATGTCATAGGTCTACAGTTTAACATCCCAAATCTCTTCAATATGTCCAAGGTATATTTACCCTGAGTTAGTACAATGTTATCAGAATTCTGCCAGACTTCATATCCAAGGAAATAATGAAGAAGACCCAAGTCCTTCATATCAAATTCTTTAGCAAGGTCTTTCTTACATTGATCTATGAGATGATCTTCTCCTGTGATTAATAAATCATCAACATATAAGATCAATATTAACATATCACCTTTGTTTTGCTTAAAATAGAGATTTGGGTCCGCATTGTTTTTTTTTGAGAAGCCTAATCCTGTGAGATAACTGTCAATTCTCTCATACCAGGCTCTGGGAGCCTGTTTAAGTCCATAGAGGGCTTTCTTGAGTTTGCACACATGAGACTCTGCATTATGTATCTCAAATCCTTCAGGTTGCTCTAGGTAGACCTCTTCCTCAATTTTTTCCATTCAAGAATGTTGTCTTTACATCCATCTGATGTACTTTCCATCCTTTTGTTGCTGCAATGGCTAAGACTGCTCTGGCTGAGGTATATCTGGCAACAGGTGCAAAGGTTTCCTCATAATCAATCCCTTCCTTTTGTGAGACCCCTCTGGCTACAAATCTGGCTTTGTGTTTTTCAATGCTGTTGTTTGCAGCATGCTTGATTTTGAAGAGCCATTTTGATGAAACCACAGATTTTCCTGTTGGCCTTGGAACAATCTCCCAAACATCATTTTTGACAATGGACTGATATTCCTCTAACATGGCATGCTTCCATACTTGATGTTTAAGTGCATCTGATATATTAGTAGGTTCGGATTTGGAGAGATCATTTATAAGGGCAACATAATTAGTAAATCTGTTAGGCCTTTTACTTTCTCTGAAGGTTCTTGAGGGAGCTACATATTTTTGAGCCTCTTCTACTATTTTGGTGGCCCAGAGTGGTCTTTTCTTGGGATTTTCTCTAGGTGAGTTTTGGGCTTCATCCTCATTCTCTTCAAGCTTCTCCCTTTGAAACTCAGGAGCAGGATCCTCTTCTAGGTTAGGAGCAGAAACTTGAACTTCAAGTTATATGGAATTTCTGGCTCTTTTGAAGGCTAAGTCTTCCTCGAAGATCACATCCCTACTAAGTTCAATTTGTTTTTGACTAGGTACATAGATTCTGTAGGCCTTGGAAGTTTCACTATACCCAACAAAATTTCCTCTTTTCCCTGAGGGCTCTAATTTTGTTCTTTTCTCCTTAGGTACATGGATATAGACAGGGCACCCAAATATCTTGAAATGACTGATATCTGGCTTTGATCCAGTGAAGAATTCCTCAGGAGCTTTGTCTTCAATGTGGGAATGAGGGCATCTATTCTGTATATACATGACAGTGTTTGAGGCCTCTACCCAAAGATGGGTATCAAGATTTTGATCAAGGAGCATGGCTTTGGCTGCTTCTACAATTGTCTTATTCTTCCTTTCAGCTACCCCATTTTGTTGAGGGTTGTAAGGAACAATGAACTCCCTCTTAATCCCAACATTTTTACAAACCCTGAATAGATCTAAAGTATATTCCCTCCCATTGTCAGTTCTTAAGGTCTTAATTTTCTTTCTCGAGGAGTTTTCAGTGAGGGATTTTAATTATTTAAACCTTCTACGGATCTCTTCTGATTCTTTACATTTTAAGAAGTAGATCCAAGTCTTCCTGGAGTAGTCATCAACAAATATTACATAATACAAAAATCCTCCTAAAGAGGGTACAGACATAGGCCCACATGAATCAGAGTGGACTAATTCTAAAACATTGGTAGTTTTTCTAATACTATTTTGAAAAGAGCCCTTAGTATTTTTACCTAGGGCACATCCCTTGCATGCATCTGAATGATACTGTTTCAACTTAGGTAAACCTGTGACAAGATTCTTCATAGATGATAAGGCACGAAAGTTCAGGTGACCTAATTTTCTATGCCAAATTTCATTTGCATCTGCAACTTCATGGATTAGGGCTAGATTAGGTTTTGTGCATAGCTCGTACATGTAACCTTGCCTCTGACCTATAGTCTTGGCTTTCTTGATGGATGAATTCTTTGGCCAAACCAACACTTTGTTATCCGTGAAGGTCACTCTATACCCATTATCCTCAAGTGCTGAAATGGAGACCAGGTTCCTCTTGATGCCTGGGACATATAGTACTTCTGTGAGCTGCAAAGATAGACCTGACTTCAATTTTATGGTGCAGGTTAAAATTCCTCGGACTGGATGTGCAGAATTATCCCCAATTGTTACCTCTTCATCAGTTTCTTCCACCATGGAATCCAACACTTCTCTGAACCCAGTAATATGTCTAGATGAGCCACTATCAATCACCCATGAGTTTGTTTTATTTGATACTTGGTTAGAGAGTGCTGAATAAAACACATATTTCTCATAATCATTCTCTCCTCTAGTCTTTCCTATTTTGGCAAATGTAGCTTGTTGTTTGGACCTTTCAGGGCATTTAGCTACATAGTGTCCAAACTGGTCGCATCTGAAACGTTGAATGTGGGAGAGATCTTTCTTGGAGGTGTTCTTGCTCTGATGACTTTTCCTTTTCTTAAATTGCTTCTTTTTACCCTTCTTGTGAGTGCTAGCATTAAGCACTTGAAGGTCTTCATCTATGAATTTGTGGTTGAGCCCTTTCTTGGCTTGCTTGGATTCCTCCTGGAGACTGTCTGCTCTTAATCGATCAAACTTCGGGAATTTAGATCTGGCACTGATTCCTCGTACAAAGGTTTCCCAGGTGCTTGGTAAACCATCTAGAGCAATTAGGGTTAATTCCTTGCTTTCAATCTCATACCCAAGAGTGGAGAGCTGATCCCTTAAGGTTGAGATTCTCATAAAGTAGGCATTGATGGATTCACCCTTGTTCATACTGATGTGGTTGATCTGCCTTTTCAATGCTAAAGTTCTGCTAGAGTTACTTATCTCATAAGTACTCTCAAGAGATTTGAACATCTAATATGCAGTGTCATATTTTGTTAGAAGGGGTACAATATGGTCTCTTACCCCATCCACAATTATCTTCATTGCCTTATTGTTTCCATCTATCCACATAGTCTTCTCAGGATCATTCTGTGGTTCTTCAATTTTCTCATTTACGAATGACTGTACTTTGTTCTCTTTAAGTACCAACATAATTCTGAATTTCCATGGGACAAAGTTATTTCCTCGATCGAGTCTATCTTCAAATCTAACAACACTGGCCATGGAGAAAAATGTGATTTATATACTTTGGTTTGAACTTTACAAATTTGAATGCCTCAGGTTCGATCTAACCTGGCTCTGATACCATGTAAATGTATTCAAATCTATGTTCAAATGCTCAAAGGTGTATTTATTTGTCTTTAAATTCTAATTGTATATACATTGCTTCAATGAATATTGTTGATTATACATTCTTTTGTGCAGGTGGCTGTGATAGAACATTAATAAATTTCGATGTCTTATCACTCATCCATTGATTGGCATTTATATGATGATATTGTTTGATCAAGTGTTAACTTAGACATGGCCGATCAAGGTAACACTTGATCGTGCCTCTTGATAACAAATATGATCATACCGATATGAATCGGTGTTAGCGCATAACAAATACCAAGCAGTTTAATACAAATAATGCCTGATACTAATCGGTGCTTAAATACCTTTTGTTATCCAACGCGATACCAATCGGGATGTTAGGAGTATTGACATTGTTGCATGGTTATTATACACGATAACCCGATCAAGTCTAATACAATCTCTTCATGATCGTGAATGGTAATTAAGCAGAAGTATATCAATATGATCATGTGCTCGATCATTCGAGAAAATACATATCAGTATATGCAGACCGATCATGAAATGTATTTGCAATTACAAGAAATCTGAATGAAGATTACAAAGGATATATATAAATGAAGTCTATCATTATTCATCGATGAGATAGATGATTGAATGAGAGACTTCATTTATCTCTCATTCAATCATTTATCTTAACGAAGCTATCATGTTTCAACACAACCAACCCCAACTTACTAAAAATAGTAAGTTCTTGCTTCACCAACGTTTGAAACCCTAATTCTCCATTCCACATAGCCTACGGGTCTCTGGAATAGGCCAATGGACCACTGAAAGCACATCATTGAGAAGGGGACATTACACAAGCTCAGGTGTTTATCTTGTTTCTTGCTTCTCTTCAAGGAAGAAATTAAAGTGCCTTTTATAGGATAATGAAATAGTGTTGTGTGCATGTAGGATATGTAAGAATGGTTGCAATGGAGTTGTAGAGGGGGTGTTAATGTAATGCATTGATACTGAGAACCCACTGGTTATAGTTAGGTCTATTTGGGTTAATGTAACATGCTGTAATTTGACTCTCTTGCCCTGATGAAGGCACTGGTTATAGGGTTTGCACCCAAACATCAGAATCAATCCATTCTCTTTAAATCTCTTATGTTTCCTGTTATTATTTTCTGCATTAGGAGCAGGATTAGTGTAGAAAACCTCTCAATGAAGTGCATAGATGCTTACAAACTAAGGTTAAATCCATAACCAGGAGTTAAACCATCTATCTTAGTACATTTTCATTGGGATGATCTTCTATAAATGTAATGTCCTGAGTATTGTAAAGATGTTAGTTGTTTTGACATTGCATAGGTTCACCCGCCTTGGTCTTGCAAAGCCAGAAGTGCAGGAGATCTCAGTCATTTGTGATTGAAACTTGTTCGTTGGTCAAATCCCTCCCCAAGATTGTCGATGAGTTAGTGGCAATTCCTCTAGGACTCGAGGACTGTTGGTTTGGGAACCAACAGGCGGCCCCATGAATTATTGTCGTATCTCTTCTTTTGTCCACTGATGAAGAACCAATAGCACCTTATTCAAGATGAAATTGTTATAAAACAATGCCCATGCCTTGATTTGTTGTTTTGATAGATCGTGTGTGCGAACAAGATTAACAAGGGAAGGGATAAATTGATGCAAAAATGGGCTCACAAGTGAATTTCGGGTTTTGAGGACTGTATTACATGTGTAGAAAAACAAGAGCATTGACATGCAATGGTGGAGAATGGACATGCTATTTCCAATGTGTAATGGGAATATACAAGTTTGCACTTGTAATTGGTTCCTAGAGAGTCATTTTCAAGTGTTTTTGAGTGCATTTTGGGCTAATTTCGGGTTTTGGAAGGCTGATTGCAAGTGCAAGTATAGGGAAAAACTTTTACTCAACCACTTGTAATCGGGTCTTGAAGATCTGACTACAAGTGTTCTTTATTTGCAAAGAGGGAACATTTAAAACTTGCTTATGAATGAAAGAAACTTGCAGTCGCCTTGTGGAGATCCGACCATGGAAGGAAGGGCATTAAAATCAAACTCAAATCTGCAAAAACGTGGCAATGGTAGAGCAAAAATGGGGGATTCAATAAAGTTGTAGACCTTGCCAAGTGTTCTTCATGCCAAAAATCTCTCCAATCAGGGTACATGTGGGCAAGAGCAAGTTAAAAAATCCACAAAAACACTTGCAAAACTAATTTCGGTTTTGGGGAGACTCATTACAAGTTTAAAATAACTTGTAATTCCTCATTGGAAATAGTGAAAGAATACAAGTACCTTGGGATTGACTTTCACTACAAGATCAGTTGGGAGACTTGTAGAACAAAAAGGATACAAGGAGGTTGGAAAGCCTCATACTTACTTCAAAATAGGTGTAGAAAAACAAAACTTTGGGACTAGAAAACCAAGAAAACCCTTTTTGGTCTTCTAGTCACACCGGTTGTTCTCTATGGTTGTGAAGTATGGGGTAGCAACATGTCAAACTACAGTTGGAGGCAACTAGAAAGAGTTCAGAAGCATTTAATAACAAGCAATCTCAAAGTTAAAAGCACGGTCCCATATGAAATTTTGTTAGTTGAAGCAGATACTATTCCTTTGGAGGCTTCAGCTATAACCCGATTGATATGTTATTTAAAGAAAGTTGCGAACATGGATAAGCATCGCTGGCCTAAAATGGTTGTGGAAGAGACACTAAATTGGAGGAAGAAAACCTGGATGAAGCAAAACAACAATTGGTTGAACAAGTGGAATATCAATTTGCATGAGTGTCCTAACACCAACCGTGAAATAAAAAGTTATGTTATTGAAAAATTTTGTATTACCATGTGGACAAATCAGATTGGGCAGAAAAAAGAATACTACATCAAAGAGTTTAACCCAACAAAGGACCATAGTGAAAAAACATATTTAGGGGCTATTAAAGGTAAAGCGCGGATGCTAATTGCACAACTAAGAACCGGGTCACACCACCTTAGATGCGAGACCGGTAGGTGGAAGATACCCAAAGAAGCATGGGAGGAAAGAGCTTGCATATTCTGCAATAAAGGGGTTGTGGAAACGGAATGGCACTTCATCATGGAGTGCACGGCTTATGAGGACATCCGCACTCAGTATGAAAATGGATTGAGGGTTTAGAACATGCATCAGTTATTTGAAGATAGAATTAACCAAACTGCCAGCCTTCTAGTCAAAATCAATAGTAGAAGATTGGACATCGAAAGGAATCTGAAGATTAATTAAGGATGCTATCTTTGGTCCCATATACTGTTCAGTCTCGTGGACGTCATTAAAATATTTCATTTCATTCATTCATTGCAAGCATTTCGGATTTTTCATGACCCATTACAAGTTGAAAATGTCTTGTAAAGCTTTACTTGAAGCAAATCAGGTAATTTTTGGTTCATTACAAGTTGCTTTTTGAAAATAACTTGTAATGGGAGCTTTTAAAATCACTTTACAAGTTTGAAAAAATGACTTTAAGGCCAATTTCGGGTTTTTAAAGACACTTTACAAGTTGAAAAGACTTGTAAATTCAAACACTTTCATTCACCTCAAGAAGTTCCTACAAACACTTAAAGTGAAAAAAGAAACATAAAGTGAAATTTAAAACTTGTAATTGCATCAAAAAGTTCCTACCTGCAGTGACTTCACTTGCAACAACATCTAAAAGTTCCCCAACTTGCAGTGACTGCTCTGAAACCCGAAATTGTAGAGAAAATGGCCAAAATGAAGGGCAAAATCAATTGAAACTTTCACGAAGATGGAAGATAAGCTTATGATTGATTTATCATCAAGAAATGTAGACTTTCCACCTTGAAAAGTGTGCCCTAGAGCCATAAAATCTTGTAATTTTGTATTAAAATCTCCTACATGCAGTGACTGCTCTGAAACCCGAAATTGAAGAAAAACCCAACTTTAAGACAATGAAAGTTGGCAAAAACGGAGGTGAAGGACTTGGATTCGTCAATGGATTCCTAGGTGATGGAAAAATGCCTTGGAAAACATGTCTAGAGCCTTAAAATCTCAAATTTCAAGCAAAAATTTGTGGGGTCATCCCAAATTGTGCAAGTTCAAAAATTAGGACAACATAACCTACACCAAATATGTTAGTAGTCTTGATTATTTATTTTTGATAGGTGTAGATAGCTGCACCACTTAGAGCAACATATCAAAATAAAAGGTTAGCACAAAATTTGAGAAAAATGATAGAAAAAATGAAGGCAAACCTACTCAAAGTGTAGGTGCTGAATTATGAATGTGAGAAAATTCAAATAGAACAAAATTTGAGAAAAATGATAGAAAAAAATGAAGGCAAGCCTACTCAAAGTGTAGGTGCTGAATTATGAATGTGAGAAAAAACAAATAGAAGTGCTAAAACATAAAACTAGAAAGAAAAAAGCAACAGATTATATTGAATTTATTGAAATGCTAAATTGTGTAAGTGTTGACGCAACCATCAAGAATCTAAATAGAACAATAGCTAGTTAGTTATTCTTATGAAAAACAAGGACCTCCAAGATAGAATGCTAAAAGTGGCGAAAAAGACAAGGAAGCATGTATGCCTAGACAAATAGAAAAAGAAAAAAAGAAAAAAACACAAAATAATAAAAGAGAGAAAAATTTCCCAAGTGCGAAAGGACTAAATGATAGGGCGGAAGTGCTGAGCCACATGTTGATTCACAAAGTGTAAACATTGATTTACATAGCATAGGCATTGAAATGGGTTGGACAAAAATGCCTACAAGAATATGAATTATTCTACGAAAAGAGGATTAAAAAGGGATGAAAATACCTAAATAACTTAAAGAACTTGCACAATAAGCAAAGATGCTAATATGGAAACCTAAGCACCAAAACATAAAGTGAAAGTGCTAAACTGTAAACTTGAATAAGAAAATTTCAAATAAAACTGAAATTTGAAAGCTATGCTCTCGTTGAAGCATGTACTTGAGTACATGCAATTTAGACTTTCTAACTTTATTGTATCATTGAAGTATGCACGTAACAAAGGCACTTACCATTTTGATTCTAACTTAGCATTTCCATTTCAAAAGTGTGTTCTTATCTAGGGAAATCACTTTCAAACAAAAGCCCCCTTTCCTATCTTGGGCATGCACCTCATAACATGAAAGCAAATTTGAGATTATAAAATAGAAAACCCCATCATAGAGGTGTGCAACTATGGATGGTAAAAGATCCCTTTGAAAAACAAGTTAATTTTTGTAGTATCACATGCATGCCAATACATAGCTTTTTAAAGACCTTCTAACTTTGAATCTCATTTATCAAGTGTGTGCCTAATAAATCAATTTTGATTTGGCTTTTACTTCATACAAGCACACCCTTATGAATGCATCTTTTCTTTGTTGATTTTGTGTGATCAGACTAAGAGGAATATTATTTAATTTAATTTATAGCAGAGTATACAGTTGGTATTGTATTACTATCTTAATTCCACAATGTAGGTATTTGAACAGCAAGCAGTATGATCACTCTTCCACGAAATGATATCACAAAGAACAATGTTGTTCTAATGTTTAATCTCCCATGAAATAATATCAGAGATAACAGTGTCGTTCTAATGTTTAATATCACATGGAATAATATCAGCGATGATAGTGCCAATCCAACTGATATATTTTAATGTTACCTTGCTGTAGGTATCCGATCTGACTTCTAATGTTGCCTTGCTGTCTGAATACGATCTGACTCTTATTCTTATTCACCACCACTGAGAATGAAGGCGGCAATCATAATATATTTGAACTAAGAGCCACGTTTATAGCATGAACCAATGCGTCTTCCAAAGAGCGGGCATAACTAAAGATCTAAGGAGACGACTCTTGAAGAACCAATAACTAAAGACTTGAATAATTAATCGTGGTTTATACATGACAGCTAATTGGTAATTAGTAATAAGTAAATTACTGATAATATATGCAAAGCACATACGATAGAGTATAGACGGGTACCAATAATCTAAATGTTCAAGGCTGATAGGCCAATTGAACATTTAGATTAGCTCTGTCGGTTACAATAAGGATACCGACCAGAGCTATTATCATTAACACTCCCTCTTAGCTAGGGAGGTATCCTTCTTAATCTCTGAGTCACATAGTGATATCCATCATGACTACTTTCAGAGGGAGGATCCATCATAATGACACTCATGGATGAAGAAGGAATAGATATCACCTCATCGTGATATCATCTATTATGGCTTATCCATGGATATCACCTCACGTGATATCCACCATAGATATCTCCTCATGTAATATCCACCATTATGGCTTATCCATACACCTCACATGACATCCACCATTAAGTGTTATGGCATGTCCACGGATATCACGTCACATGATATCCACCATAAATCTCTTAATGTAATACCCACCACTATGGCTTGTCCACAGATATCACGTCTCATGATATCCACCATTATGGCATATTCAAGGATATTACTTCATGGCATGTCCACAGATATTACGTCACATAATATCCACCATGAATATCTCTTTATGTAACATCCACCATCATGGCTTATCCACAAATATCACGTCTCATGATATCCACCATTATGGTATATCCATAGATATTACTTCTAGAGATATCAACCATCATGACATATCCATAGATATCACGTCTCATGATATCCATCATAATGGTGTGATCAATCAATATTGTAAGATCGTCACCTTGCAATAATGATTAGATATACAAGTGTTTATCATTGAGAGATAGTCACCTCACAATGATATCCACCATGGCTCATCCAGAGGGTGAACACACAAGTACAAGAAGGTCATCACGGATTCTCTCACGCGATGTTGTCATGGAGTCACACACATGACATTAATCAAGAACCATATCAGATTAATAAGTTGCATTAATAATAGTTTACACTTTAAACATCTTGTAATAAGAAAGAATACATTAGTATAATAAACAATACAACCAAATCAATGATGTTGAGACTCAATCTCAGCTAGGACTACATTTTCCACCATACCAAGCTTATCTCGAAAGTACACAAAATTTATTGTGGAGAGGGGCTTGGTGAGAATGTTTTTCGTCAATTCATTAGTACTAATGTTTCTTAACTGAATAACATACCTTTCCACTTGACCTCCACATGCTTTGACCTTTCATGAAATACGAGGTTGGAGTCTGCATCATTCTTGGTGTATTCCAAGCTCATCAAGTATTCATCTATCTAGAAATATCATGACTTAGGAGTCAGCATAAAGGGCCTTTCAGTCTACATGGGAATCCATCCCATGAATCATAATCTTTTGATTGATCACTAGAGAAATCATCTCGACAAAGTCCACTCCCTCTGAACCACGATTCTCTAGCTGCTCCCTTTGTCACGGAAGTATACACTACTCACAAGGTTCCAATCATGGAAGATACCTCACCCAAGGTTGCTTCTGATGAATTTTCAGTCTCCCTCTGAATGTTGATTCCTCCTCTTTGAGTAAACGATTCCAACCACAAACTTAGTCTCATGGTGGCAAGCATCAAGTTGCAATCTCTCATGCTTCTTGGTCCATCCTGAAAGCATCACAAAAAGATTACTAATAGTTCAAGACTATCTTGAAGAGAAATATCAATTCTAGAATCATTCATGATTTACTATCCCAATGTTATAGCATGAATTAATAACTACATGAAAATTCATAGACATGATTCAAATATGAAGAACTTATCTCTTAATTGATTAGTCTTCCTCACAATCCACCAACGTTCTTTCCTAATCTTTGCACAACATTTGCTTTACCATCCATTCACCTTCTATTTTTGAATCGCATCCTTTTGGTTTTAACTTTTGTTCCAAACAGAACTCGCCATATTATGGTGAAGTGGCTTCATAAGAAAATCGAATGTTTATTAACAAATCTTCTTCGAACTTTCTTCTACGTAGGATTCACTGTCTATTGTCTCAGTATAGATCACACTAAATGTGAAACACTTCACATATCATTTCGGATCACCACACCCGCTCATGAAGACATGAAGGTCATCGTCACAAAACAGAATGTTGTTGTCACAGAGCAGATCTCTATCTTATTCGATCACGAAGATCACAACATATTTAGGTTGTCATTCTGTTCATTTCAATCATCATCGGCTGTTGCTAAATCATGATATATTAATTTACCAATCGATATCAATGTCTGTTCATAAAACCACCACCACAGTCCTTGTATTCACTGTCAAACATGAATCTCGATCACTAAACCCAAGCTTGAGGGTTTGCCATTATCACTTTGCCAATGTCAAAATCAATGTTGTCCAAGGCAGATTTGCAATGTGAATCGTACTGAGGTAATCGCTAATAAGAAATCAAAGATCGATATCCTCTTAAGTGCAACCGAAGTGATGGATTCGCCTCGCTTTGAAAGTCGTTGCCACAAAGCTGTATGCAAGCAATATTGGTTTCTTTATATAATCGCTGCTTCCTTTAAGATCATGCAGGTTGCTGTCATGTAAGTCAGATACACACCAACAAACACATCTTCCACTCTCATGTCTTTTATTTTCTGAGCGACAGTGACTACACCAGTCTTTGTTACTCAGATTGTAATGTCCCCTACCTGATCTATTTAAATATACTAAAATTGATAGATTTTCTTCAATAAGTTATTAACAAGTGCTTGTCTATTTTCCTCATTAGTTGATTAATTTCATTATTCATAGTTCTTAATATAGATATCGAACCCTGCTACTACTTCAGTTTTAAGGGAGAAGGGTTTACATATGTTACCAAAGCGCTTAGAGACCAACTACAATAGGTTCCCTCAAAGTTTACAGATCCAAGCCCTTACCTATCTTGGGTCTATACCCTCAAGGCTTATTGGTCACTGATCCCCACCCTATCTTGGGACTTAACCTATTGCTTGGATTTAGACTGCCCCTCTTTGGAACATCTCAATCCCATCTTCTTAAATACGGAAAGTAATAACATGATTTAGACTATAAGTATATATATTTCTTATGTATTATGAATACGTATATGAAATTAAGTATGACTATCATACATATTGCAGTCCATATTAGTATTACTATTAATTCTGCATAAGAACATTATTGGGCTTCATATATCAAGGATACTTCTTAAACACATCCCCATGCATACCACCAAGAACAAGGATGTTACTGCCTATAACTTAATAACAGTTCTGATCTGATCTGATCCATGGTGCTCTTACTAGATGCTTTTGATTCCTTTCCTTTATATCTCTCAATGTGAGGGAGAGGTCACACCTCTTCATCATGTATGCCCTTTGGCAAGAGACACGCCCTTTCACCATTCCCTTTGATAGAGTGCAACTCTTCATTATTTCTGCCCTTTGAAAGGGACACAACCTCTCATAATCAGATCTGCACTTTTTATTTAAATTAGATCTGCACTTCTCATTTCCAAGTTATCCCCCCTCATATGAGGTTCTCTTCTCCCTTTTATATCTCATTGTTGAGGGAGTCACAACTTTTCCTTTCATGTCTTTTGACTTTTCATTAACTTAATTAATTTTTAATTAATCATATTTAATTATATTATTTTATATTTTAATTTAATTTTAAATATTTTAATTTTATTATTATCATTTATTATTAAATTGTATTTCAAAGTGAGGACATTACACAGATTGTTGTATAGTAATTTGTCATAGTGCCTTTTAGGATCTTCCTTTAAGCTGTAAGGCTCTCTCCAAAGGAACCTGCTCTGATACCATGTTGATTTTGTGTGATCAGACTGTGAGGAATATTATTTAATTTAATTTATAGCAGAGTATACAGTTGGTATTGTATTACTGTCTTAATTCCACAATGTAGGTATTTGAACAGCAAGCAGTATGATCAATCTTCCGCGAAATGATATCACAAAGAACAATGTTGTTCTAATGTTTAATCTCCCATGGAATAATATCAGAGATAACAGTGTCGTTCTAATGTTTAATATCACATGGAATAATATCAGCGATGATAGTGCCAATCCAATTGATATATTTTAATGTTACCTTGTTGTAGGTATCCAATCTGACTTCTAATGTTGCCTTGTTGTCTGCATACGATCTGACTCTTATTCTTATTCACCACCACTGAGAATAAAGGCAGCAATCATAATATATTCGAACTAAGAGCCACGTCTATAGCATGAACCAATGCATCTTCCAAAGAGCGGGCACAACTAAAGATCTAAGGAGACGACTCTTGAAGAACCGATAACTAAAGACTTGAATAATTAATCGTGGTTTATACATGACAGCTAATTGGTAATTAGTAATAAGTAAATTACTGATAATATATGCAAAGCACATACGATAGAGTATAGACGGGTACCAATAATCTAAATGTTCAAGGCCGATAGGCCAATTGAACATTTAGATTAGCTCTGTCGGTTACAGTAAGGATACCGACCAGAGCTATTATCATTAACATCTTTGACTCACATTGGTGCCCAGAATTTGCTATATGTTGAACATTTTTTATCTTGAAAGTTTCTGTTTTACATGAGTATCACTATCAAATGTATCCCTAACTTTGAAGATGGAAGACAAATTCCATTATTGAGGTGCAGACCACACAATGTAATTTGTGAATCTAATTTTGGGAACCCATTTCCTCCATACAAGTCCACACTTATATATGTTATTTCAAAACTAACCTTGAGTATTCTTTTTCCCTTGTCAAGTGTGCACCTAATATTGCATTTCTAATTCAAACTTTGAATGCTAATTTTCCTTTTGTGATTTTAAAAATTGAAGTCATTCCTCCTTATATAGGTGTGCACTTGTCAATAAGAATCAAGCCTTATGACAAGTCCACCTAACTTTTTTTATCAAATGTGCACTAGACAATACATATCTCTTTTAGACATGCGCACCCTCGTCAATTGTATCCATACCTTTGAACATGGAAAACAAATTCCCTTATTGAGGTCACCATACAATGTAATCTGTGAATCTAATTTTGAAAACTCATTTCCTTCATACAAGTGCCAACGTTATATGTGAGTATCACACCAAGATGGATGTGCTTGGTTCAAGGCAGCATGCATATACTATGATTAAGGTCTCTAATAACAGACAACTCTAGATAGGTAAAAGGTAAAAAGTCTTTCCTACTAGACACAAAACAGCATC
Organism: Cryptomeria japonica; assembly: GCF_030272615.1. Classification (NCBI taxonomy): domain Eukaryota; kingdom Viridiplantae; phylum Streptophyta; class Pinopsida; order Cupressales; family Cupressaceae; genus Cryptomeria; species Cryptomeria japonica. The sequence continues at coordinate 472,976,855 of NC_081406.1, read as the reverse complement.
AAATTATGTCTGCTATTATTTCTTTCCTTTTTATATGTGTTTTATGCTCTATACTTGTCTATACATGCTCCCGTCCAGTATTAACTGAACAACACTAAACTTCATACATAAGGACCATTTTTTTCATAATCTGCATGATGAAGAGGAAATTTATCAATCAATTTAGATTTAATTTGAATAGGATCTGTTTGGTGAATTATGTAATAAAATATCCACACTAATTACAGATCAACCCACTTTCAAAATAACAAATCATGGGCTGATATTTTCTTTGCACTAAACGTCTTGCATTTACCATTTTAGTTTTATTTCTAATCCTTCATCTGAGGTGTAATCCAATAAACTCTATTAAAATTTTATCAGTGTGATATTCCATTAGATACAATAGCATATAAGTATTTCAATCTTTAATATAATGTAGAAACTTATAAATGTAACGCCAACTTGTGTTGAAACCTTACCACTCAGGAAGTTGGAAAAATGTCTCGAAGAACATTCTTGTCCCATCAATATTTAATTGCAAAATCAATTCAAGTCCAAACAAAAAGAATGCTCGTTGACGCTTTCGTTCCTGAGGCCAAAGAGTTTCCCACGCTGTGGCAACCAACAAAAAAATAGTTTACATGATAAATTAAAAAATATTATTGGACACATAATGAAAAAGAAGAAGCTTGCATTAAAGCATAAAAAATAAAGTAATGGTCTACAAATGAAAAGAAAGCCAAGATGAAATGATTTCTATTTAAAAATAAATTCATAATTAGGAAAGATGAAAGCGAAAGAGGTGTAATTTCATTTTAAATTGTGGATAAAATTTCAGCAGCTGGGTGCATCTTTTATTCATCCTTCCCTTTATCTGACAAGATGCTTATAAAATACTTGAAATGGTGCTTGAATACTTCCTTTAGTCTGAGCAAGGTGGGAATAAAGAATGGCCTTGTTGGTGTGGGACATTGGCCCACTTTTAAGGGGTGAAGGACAAAACGTTACAGGAAAATGAATGGTAAAGGTTGTTATTGGTGATGCTCAATGACAAATTTTGTAATATCCCCTGTCCAATGATGACTGAAAACAAGGAATATTTTGCAAACAATTGTCTTTTCAACCTGCTATTATCAAGTTATGTCTTGCTGGTAAAGAATGACTCATCTTGAACTTTTTCAATTTACATATATGACTTCTATATGAAAACTAATCACCTACAGCCAATTGACATTTCGTCATACAATTGACATGCAAACTAGAGTATGGAAATGAGAGCTACAGCCATAAGCATTTTATCGAACATTTTCCATGCAATTCCTATTATGAAATGTTGACTTTCAGCTAGGGACATTAAGACGAACACTTGGCATACATCTTTTAGACAAATGCAAATGTAGATGCAAATTCAAACCCCTCTCTCCTTTATTTCATTTGGCTATTCAAAATCATTACATAGGCAACAAATGATCACACATAAGGAGTGTTGTTTTGGCCCTTTTAATGACAGTCTGAAGACAGAATGACAGTCTTAATCTTGGCATTCAATACTGAAAATTACAATGAATTTTTATCAGCAAATGAACCTGGGATGAGGCGATGTGAAGAAACAAACAATATCGGATGTAGGGAGCCTCCACTTTACCAAATCGGCCTGCTACAAGAACCGCCCCTGCTGCTGCAACTAAGGTCTGAGATCTTCAGTGTTAGGCAGTTCGAATGTACTCCAAATCTTCTCAATGATGATCGTCCTTTCCTCAAGAGTGAAGTGCTATACTTAGTGGTGAGTTTTGGTGCCAAATCGAAAGGATAAGAGCAAGTTCGTAGGTCCAGAGTATACTGGTTCGTTTCTGATTTTAGTCTGATATGCAGTTGATTCCTCCTCAAAACCTTCTTAAATTGACACAAGAGAGATCGCCTTTGTCCTCTAATGATATCCTTGTCCTTCAACTAAGTATGTGATGCTTCAACAATGAAGGATGAGCAAGTTGATCACACAACCTGCCTGTCTCGATTTTGTTTCAGACTGAGATATATCACTGTTTGGTCCACTAATCACCCTCTAGTATGCTCTAGAAGAATCACCCTCCACTACTGAGATTATTGCTGGCCTCCAAAGTGAAGTTCGATACTTCAATGTGGATAGATGAAGGAAATCGTGGTATGAGGGTTGGCAGCTCGATTTTCCTTCAGACCTGTTAAACGACCAACAAGCACACCTTTCACCCTCAAATGCACTACCAATGGAATCGGCTATCCTTCCTAGCTAAGATTGATAAGAAAAGACACCTAAGCTGCCAATCTAAAGATTCAACAATACATCCACCATGACAAATGAAATAACTCAATTTAGCTCAAGTGAAAGGACTGATTTGCTTTGTAACCTGGGGACGCATCCCCGGCTTGAAAACCCCCGTCCTAGTCACGGGGACGTTTCGGGGACTTGGGGACGGCCAGGGGACATTTCCCCCCATCCCTAAATTGCCAAGAATTTAGAGGGGATGTCCCCGAAACGGGGAGACATCTGCCTTAGCTATGGGGGACGTCGGTACGTCTCGGGGACGGCTGGGACGTCCCCAATCCATCCCGGGTATGGCGAGATGTCCCCCACATCTAAGACTCTTAAAAAAATTAAAAATGTCGTATTTTGATTTTTTTTTTTAATTTTCTAATATGGGCCCCTATTAATTCAAATTGTTATTAAAAAAATTAAAAGGCAACATTAATTAAATTTTAAATTTGTTAAAATTTAATTCATATCAAATGTTTAAATTAATTCATATTATAATTAGAAAATATTAAATCGTTAAATTAATTGTTAAACATTTAAAAATTTAAAATTAATAAATAATAAATTATAAATAGTAAATCAAAATAATAAAATATTAATTCATTAGTACTATTTTGATTTTCATATCATAATTGACAATGAAACTATATAGCAGGAATGTAGCCTTTGGGCATTTTGACATTTTGTATGTTATTTCTTTGAAATCTATTATGATATGCATATTGACAATGTGAATAAAAAGAAATTCTGAATTATGAATGCATAATTGCATATCGAGTATTGACAATGTTGTATGTTCAGAATTTACATTCTAAAATGTTTTCATAGTATCATACACATGCTATATCCATGTTTTCATATGAGTATAATGTATATAATATATGCATGCTTTATCCATGTTTTCATATGAACATTTTGAATTTTCCTATATATTTAAAATTTTCCCTATATTTTATATAGCCGTCCCCTTTGCCGTCCCCCTGCCGTCCCCAAATTTGTCAAAAAAATTTACCGTCCCGAAAACGTGTCTCGCTGTCCCCTGCTGTCCCTGTCCCAGAAGCTCGAGGTAACATAGCTGATTTGTCCTTCCCAACCACCATAAACTCGTTATGCACAATGGGGAAAACTGAGTATCTCCCACTCCCACGAAGAAGAAACTAGGGTTTCGTCCAGCCCTTCTATCAATTTGCTGAAGGTTTTCGTCCTCAAAGATTCAACTAATGCAATGCATTAGATAGTTTATCGAATCCAAATCCATTCTCCAATGATCATACAATGAGACTCAACCTCTATTTATCCTTTTTCCTCCATATGTCTCATAAACTTCTAGAGGATTCTAGAAATAATATTATTTTATTTTAGTGACTTTATAATTAATTATTTTAGTTTAAGTCACTAATTAATTAATTAATTATATATAAAGTCACCCCTTTTATTTTTTAATTTATTTCTATGACTTTATAAGGAATCAATTAATTAATTTCTCCTTATTTCTCCACTTAGCCAAAAGGCTAAAACTTCATAAAAGGCTAGAAAAAAGGGGACATTACAAATTTTAATCAATACAGAACTTAAGCTGTTCATAGAATTCAAGTTAGAGCTTCTTTCAGATTTTTGATATCATTGATAATGCCAATGGGTAACTATCTCAATTGCAATGATGAGGGACCATGTGATGTGATAAGGCCAATATGGACTTCAAATAGCCAACATGGACAGCTTGTCCTCCTACCTTTGTTTGATGACAGAAGATTTGCAGAAAAGTGCTTTTCATTCAGAGATCTTTGAAATAATGATCTACATAAAAAGAACAATTTCCATGATTCAAATCAAGCATAAAATTAAACAGGAGGCAAACTAGCCCTCAAAATATCTGCAAAATGATCCCTATAAACTATCTTCTAAATCACCATGTGCTTCAAGGAACATACCCTTATCAAAGGGATTGTAAATGGTGAGACAAGAAGACCTTTTATAACTATGTGACAAAAGACATAATTAATGAGCCACACCATCACTATTTATTCTCAGTTGAACAAGCAGTAAGGGTGCCTGATCCTAAGACATGTGTAATATCCCAGTTATTTTTATTTTTATTTTTGAAGGCCAACAATAAACATCAACAAGAAGTTAACCCGTTAAGGTTAGAAATCATAAGCTGAAATATGCTAGGAAAGTAACCCTTCCACTTTCTGATCACCAAGTGCCCAATGTGGGAAGGTGAGAGCATACGGTGTTGAGGGGATCATTAGCTTAAGAAACTGAAACACAATGCAATGCTTGGGCGGCAAGCCGGCCCCTTCCACTTATCTAGTGGGAAAACAAGGAAATTGGCGGTGAACCAGCCAAGTAAGATACACAAAAATAAGAATCACTTAACCGCAGTATTTTAGCGGGAGGACTGCAATTACATAACAACCTCAACTCGACCGCTTATGCAGCGGGAGGACCATTACACATAGCTATCACTCAACCACTTATGCAGTGGGAGGACTGAAATTACAATTTTGCTTAATAGTAAGCGGCAAGCCAGCCTCTTCCACTTTTTCAGCAGGATGAGAGTTACAAAGCAGAACTGGTTAGCAGTACTACTACATAACCTTACAAAAATGGAGATAAGAGAAAGAGAGTAGTGCAGATTATTCCCATAAGAACATAAATTTCTGCTACAACCAATCCGCAGGCTGGAATTACAAACCAGCAGCCTATGAAAACTCTAAAAAGCTCATAACTCCCTCAATACACATCCAAATCACTCCAAACCAGTCCCAAACCCACACTAGAGCAATTACAATAACAACCAACCAAAGCCATGTTACCAAAAAACCCTCATTAATTTGGCACGCATCCCAATGCAAACAGAAAACCCACGCCTAGCCTAAGAATTTCGATTTGGTCTAGGAAATTCAAAACTCAATTAAAATTGCTATAAACTCACAAAATGTATCACCATTGTTGGGAAGGAGGATAGAGCTGATACCCATAACCGTCAGTCGCTTCAGCAGAGAGGTGTGATCGAAAATGTACTTCAGCCACAGGCAAAACAACAAGTCTCCAGAATCGCTTCAACACCAAAAATGACTATGGAAAGCTCTGAAAATGTAGTAGAATATAGCACACAGCTAGGTACTATGTTTCAAGTACGAAACCGGGAAGCACTAGGGAGACGGACTCCGAAGCCTCAAGTTCTGTCGCCAAACTGGCAACATAACATTACAAATTTTCAAGATGCCTGAAATGGGAGCCCAAGGCTCTTATTTATAACTGCTCACCATCAAAATTCAAATGCAAATTTCTCCAAACTCCACTTCATTTGCATTTCATTTCACCTCACGTGGACCCCAAGTGTAGCACCATTCCCATAAGTCAAACTTCACGCCAAAAGGCATGGACCCACGTTAATCACTTGGCAAATATTAGAGATGCAATATAAAATAATATTCCTCTAAATAATTTTGACATCCTTTATTACACATGAATTTCGCCAAATACTAAGGAGATATTAGGCATTAATCCCAAATTCAATAAATCAGTAGCAATTAATCAAATTAATTAAATATTAAACCTTAGGATAAGGAAATAATATTTAATTGTGTCACATATGACTCCCGTACTGATTACTGCCAAAACCAGATGAAACTAAGCCAGGAAGACCACTGAACTGCTGCAGGATCAGGACCCTGTCCACTGCCAGAAATAGAATTATGCCACACTGCCACTTACTAAAAATAGTAAGTCAAGAACTAATGCTCCGAAAAGCATGATCATCGCACCTAGTGACAGAGCATGAAGAGCTCAGTAGGACAGTATCGCCAAAATAGCCATTCCCCGACTTACTAAAAATAGTAAGTCCTCGCCTCATCAATGTTGGACCCTCATTCTTTATTCCACCTAGCTGTTGTGACCATTTCACACATCGGCCCATTGCAAATGGGGACCCCTGCTTTCTGCTTTTTAGGGTTTGTCCTTTAGGTCTTTTAGGGTTTTGTCTGTTAGCCTTTAGTTTTCGAGTGTCGCTGAGGGGATCACCAGGGTAGCAGGTTCGGCTTGAGTTAGGTCAAGTTGGTGAATGATGAAGTCTGGAATGTCCTGATCCTGAAATTTGGCTAAGTCTGGAATGTCCTGATCCTGAAATTTGACTAAGTCTGGAAACTGAAAAACCTCCAAAAACTAGATTTTGCAATATAACTCCTAGAGGTCTGAAACCACTCTCAAACATCCTGAAAGTATATATGGAATATAACTTAAAGTATAAGAAAGAAGAAAGATAGAAGGAAATGTCAAATGTTATATTCCATAAAATTATCCTGACGAAGAGTTCAAAAAGTCAAATTTCGCTCCTGACCCTTCCTGAGGGTCCAAAGCGAATTTCGCTTTTGACCCTCTCAGGAGGTCCAAAGCGAATCTCGCCCCTGACCCTTCCAAAGGGTCCAGGGCGAAAATCAATCTAGGACTCATTTCTTGCCTTATTTGACCAAATTTTGATTTGCAAAGCATTTTGTTTGGACTTTGGGATTGATTGGAAACCTTGAAGAAAATGATGAATTTTGGCCAAGATTAGGAAAATCGCTCCTGACCCTTGCTGAGGGTCCAGAGCGAAAATCATCATAAACTTCATTTGCCACCTTGTTTGAGCTTGAAATCTTGTTCTTGGCTTTGACAACGATCTTACCTTGCCCTGTGAAGTGATTTTAAACTTGAAGATTGAGCAGTTTAGCCTAGAAAAGTAATTTCGCTCCTGACCCTTGCTGAGGGTCCAGGGCGAAAATGTTATTTAAGGTATATTTGTCACTGACTTTTCTAATTTGTTTTGTGCAGGGTCTCCTGGAAGGATGATTAGATGTGGCTTGATGCAATTGAAGATTTAAAGGCATCAAAAAATGATGAATTTTGGAGGCTAAGGACAAATTCGCTCCTGACCCTCTCTGAGGGCCCAGGGCGAAATTTTGATTTCCCTCATCTTGCAGTGAAAAAAGACCAAGTGTTGGGCATGAATGGAAAATGAATGACTTTCTCCACTCGCCTGAGAAAGTTTTAACTTGAAATGATGAAGGATCTTGATGAAAATCTCAAAATCGCTCCTGACCCTTGCTGAGGGTCCAAGGTGAAAATTCTTATTAGAGTCACTTTTGGCCTTGTTTGGTCAAATTGAGACGTCGAAGGCATGGTGAAGGATGAAATGAGCGTGATAAAGTATCCAGACTTGATTGAAGATGATGAGATGAAGGAGTTTTGCCCAAGAAAGGTAAATTCGCTCCTGACCCTCTCTGAGGGTCCAGAGCGGAATTCTTTATATACACATTTTTTGGACTTTTCTTGGACATGAATTTTTATTCATAGTATGAAACAAGATGAAATCCTCCTTAGCAAAAGGTTTCAAGGTGAAAAGAGGAGCATTTTGGTCTAATTTGCAAAAATCGCTCCTAACCCTCTCTGAAGGCCTAGAGCGAAATTTTCAAAAGGCACATTTTCTTGCAAAGTCAAAATGGTTTTTATGGTTGGAATGGTGTAAGGAAGTGTGTTTTGCCCATTGAATATAACTTGGACGATCAACGAGGAAGCAATCAAGCTAAGTTTGAAAAATCGCTCCTGACCCTCTCTGAGGGTCCAGGGTGAAAAAACTTGAAAAGGGATTTTCTTGCTTATTTTGGAGGCATTAACACGATCTAGCTAGTTGAGAAGGTGTCTTGATAAGGAAATGAGGATTTGTAGTCAAAAATGAAAAAATCGCTCCTGACCCTTGCTAAGGGTCCAGGGCAAAAAACCTCAAAATCACACCTTTTCTCCAAAATTTGATGGAGCTAAGTTTGCAAGTCAGTGAGAAGGCCTAGTTGGAATGTCTGGAAAAGATTTAGAATGTTGAAAAATGCTAATTCTGAGCAAAATTGGGAAAATCGCTCCTGACCCTTGCTGAGGGTCTAGGGCGAAATTCCTCCAAAAGACATTTTTGCCTTCAAGATTTTCGATGAATTTACTCAATTGTGCAAGGAAATTGATCTTGGAAATAACGATGAGGGTTCAACAATCAAATTTAGGTGGATTATAAGCCTAGAATAGAAAATCGCTCTTGACCCTCTCTGAGGGTCTAGGGCGAAATCATCATGAAGTTTCATTAAGCCTTGTTTTAAAAAGTGATATTCTCCAATTTGCATTAGATCGCCAAAATTGCTAAAGTTGAAGCATTTGGAAAATTAAAATTAAATTCGCATTAAATTAAAAGCATTTTGGCATTTAATAAATTAATTTTAAGCCTTGAGAAAATCGAAATTTTACTTTGGAGGCATTTAAAATTAATTTTTTATTAAATTAAAATTCATTGGTGAGCGCTCAAGGCATTATTTTGCTTTTATTTTACAAGTCGGCCCCCCTTTTTGGAGATTTTATTTATTTTTTAACCTCTTTTTTGCCAAGTCGGCCTAGGGCAAGCAAGGGGTGAAGCGCTCTATATATTGGAGGAGTTTTTCACATTTCAAATCATTCAATCATTCCTTTAAGTGCGAAACTAGAGGGCAAATTGGAGGTGCGAAATATAGTTTGCTTGGAGCAAATTTCTTCTAAGTGTTGAAGGCTAAGGAAGGTGGAATTTATTCTTTTGAAGACTAATGGAGGCGTAATTCATCCAAGGGAAGACTATAATCTAAACCTTGTCTAGCAAAATCCAGTTTTTCTTTCATCATTGTCAAGTTTTTTGAGTACTCAAGAGGAGGTATGGCGAAATTATCCTAATATCCTTGTTCAAGACTTGATTTTTGGGCACTTTTTTTAGAAAAGTCTAAGTGTTGATTAGTTAGTTAGGAAATGATAACTCTAGATTTATCATGAAGTTTCCTAATTAATATCTTAAATCCTTCTTTTTGAGTCTTAATTTCTACCCTTTAATGATCAAGGACTAACTTTAATATTTTGTGTAGGCATCAAATGGAGACCCCGGAGCTGGAAAATCAAGCCAGATCAAGGACGGTCTCCTCCAAGAAGATCAAGCAAGGATAAGGGCGACCTCCTCCAGCCTAGCATCGACAAGGATGGCCTTCCTCGGTCAAGCATCATCAGGAATAACTTCTTCCAATCCAGCATTTCAAGGCGAGGTACATCAATCATCCTGCACATCAAAGACAAAAGAAGTTAGAGCAAGGGTTCGTTGAAGAAGCAGATAGTTTCAGAAGAGTTAATTAAAGCTAGCTTCTCAGCGACATCAAATTGGCATCAACCAAGTGTCGGACGAGGTGGCATCCCAGTCATCACTTCTCCAGTCGGTGTGGTCCACCTCAGCATGTCCAGATTCAATGTACCTAACTCATGGGAGATGGCACAAACTTCGATGTACCTACCCTAGCTATCCATTGGTCGAATTTTCCAGAGAAGACATGTGTCCTAAAAATGTAATTTTATCATTGGTCAAGCATTAAATGCTATGTAATGGTTGTAACAAACCCTAATTAGGGTTTTCATTATTGAATCTTGGCCATTGATCTCAAATTGATCTTAGCCATTGAATTGTATTAAGGGCACTATATAAGCCCCGGCTCTTCATTTGTAAAGGATAATAGAAAATATAGAGAGGAGAATAGAAGATAGATAGAGAGTAGTTAGAAGAGGAATAGTCTAGAATAGCAATTAGAGTAAAATAGGAGGACAAGGCAAGAAATTGTTGCCATTGATTGTAAACAAACTCCATTTTCATTGAAGTAATGGTGAAGTGTGTTGTTTCTTGCAATATGCATGGTTTCTTGTTGAATCTTCAATTCTAGATGGTAGATGATTAGATCGAATGAAGGAAATTGTTGAATGCACCTGTGTGGAATCCATCTAATCCAAACCACTAGCCTCTTGCTGATGGTAAGTGCGCCTTGCGTGGTCAACTGGAACAAATGAGCTTAATCATAAGTCGTTACACGTCTATTGTTTCATGCATTTTCTTGAATGGTGATCATTGTCAGATGGTGTACGATTTAAACATATTAGAAGCGTCCCTTAGAAGATCGCACTGAGTTGGTGTTGAATTGTTCAGCCTGATGGTGAGACCCAGCCCAGTAGGACTCCACCTAGTCATTCATCCATCTTCTCGCATTCTAGGTAGTAGAGTAGACTTCCTGAACCTTGTACCTTTTGCCATTTGTTTGTCTTCCAGTTAGTTAGTAGGACTTGTGATTCCAGCAAATCAGACATTCAGGTCATTGAAGTGTAAGTCCCCTTGTGATTCTAGCAAATCACATCATACCACAGAGAGCTTATCCATACGTAGAGATCCTACAACGAAGAACCTTGAAGTCACCCTGATTGATCCTTTTCGCGATATCTTCAGCATTCAGAGACTTTACTCAAGAGAGGATAAGGTACCATTTGGGTATTTTATTCTGTGTTTGGTTGTGTACAAAATACACGTCAACACTAGCCTACGGGTCTCAGGAATAGGCTAATGGACCACTGGAAGGTCATCGATGAGAAGGGGACATTACAACGTGATGGGCAAAGGTTCTAGTAGAGAAGATCTACTTGGTCATGTCTTCCACAGGTGAACTTTTGTCAATCCCTTTTGGGCATGAAACTAGGATGAATTTAAGTATTTCGCCCCTCTTGGCAATTACTTCTCTTCAGTGACTCTTAAATGATCAATGATAGTTGAAATAAACTTTGTAAGACAATTTGGTTGTCTCCAATTTGTTTGTTGTGGAAGATAATATGTAAGGCTACTTTTCTTTAGGGTAGTTCTTCACTCAACTTATGTGAGTTAAGGATTTTTAAGACGAATTTGATCATGCTTCTGAAAGTTGATATTGCTTGATTTTGTAAGGATGTATAGTCTCTGATGATGTAGGTTCATATGTATCTTTTCTATCTTTATAGGAGACTTTAAATGTAATTGTATTGTTAAGTTGATATAATTGTCATGTTCCTTTGATGTACTATAATAATCTCATCTCAAAAATAATAAATACATGCATAATGTTTTGGAAAGTACTTTATGATCAAGTGACAATGCTGCTATTGCTTCACTGTTGAACAAGAGTTGAATGGTCCTAAACTGTGATGGTAAAGGCACTGCCCAGCAATTTGGAAATCAAGGGCTTCTTTAGTATGAAAAGTCCAAGAGTAACAAGTTCTTCACCAAGATTTGGAAATTAAATCAAGACACTACAAAAGGTTGCAAAAGCAGAAATCATGCATCCAATGTGGAAGAGTTGCTGATTGGTAATGTATTCTAGGTGTGCATTCTGCCATGACATTTTGGACATGGTCTGATGCCTGAATTTAACTATTTATGTGTTGTCTCCCTTTAGGTAAAGCCTCTCTTTAGGTTCTCTTCTAAGTTCACAGATATTTTAAAAAAAATTTGCTAGACAACACAGCCTTTGATTTCCTCTAGAGGGCGAGGGTTTTCAAGCAGATCTTGGCTATGCTTGTGAAAGATAAGCTTGTTTCTTTATGTAATGATTGATGTTCACTTTTCAAATTCTATAAAATGAGACTTTCCATGCAATCCTCTTATCAAGCTAATATAGGTTTCATATTTCTCTAATGTTTTATAAAGTGCATTCATTGAAAACACTCACATATGCAAAACAGATTAGTTTCTTATCACAGTTCAATATCCACATGAAGTACAAGATTAGGGTTTTTTCAAATATTCCAATTCTCAAATTTCCTTATGCATGATTTTACTCTTTTAGTTTAGTCATGTAGTATTGCAAATAAGAAAACGGAAGACAGGAGAATATCTATCCTTGAGACAAAACAATCAAGAAAAATGTACAAATACTTCCATTCATTGACCCAATCAAGAAGGCATTTCCCACTGTTTACCGCTACAACTGATAAATTAAATACAGGAAATAATAATGTAATTGACAATGCATACCAAGTACAACAGTAAAATATATCTTTATTCGCACATGCAATTGTTACAAAGAAGAGACTAGAGATGGTTGGCCAAGGATTACAATAGACCCAACAATACCGTACTACCTTCCTTAGCCTTACACAACATATTTACAGAACCTAACAGTTGCCAACAGGTACACAACCATCAACCAACCAGCACATAACTACCCGAGAGTGACAAACCACTTAATGCAATTAATTAATGCATAGACGGATAACAAATAATATCAAACATAACAATAGGCAATTTAAGTCAACTACCTCATCCCCCCCAAAAGAAAAAATTGTCTTCCAAATGAAAAGTAACCATCAAGTAACATCTAGAAAGACTAATGACAAGAGTGAAGGAAACAACTTGTACTGGACAACCCCAACATGTAGTGTACCTGTCAAATCAAAAGGGGATTAGGGGGCAACACCCCCAATGGGGTCAAGGGGAAGCGCCCCTTGTGTGGGTCTGGGGCTACCACCCTGTTGTGACGTATTCACACATCACCCCATTGCAAATGGGGACCCCTGCTTTTTGCTTTCTAGGGTTAGTCTTCCTGACTTAGTCTTTTAGGTTCTTGGCTATTAATCTTTGCATTGGACAGTTTCTAGAGAGCTCATTAGGGTAGGATGGTCTGCTTCAGTTGAAATGGGTCAGTATGTGGTCTAGGTCATGGTCTCTGTTGAAAGTTTCCCCTTGGTTGGGGCTGGGTCTTGCTTCTAAGGTCAAGTCTTGATTGAGTTTAAGGAAGTCTTTGTGTCATGTTAGGAGTCTTGCCTTTTGGGACCTATGCCATTGAGTCAAGTCAAGGATGCCTTGGACATTGAGTTATGCAAATTTTTGATCATGGACAATGAGGAAATTGAGCCTAAAACATCAATTTCACTCCTAACCCTTCCAAAGGGTCCAGAGCGAAATCCTTCAAGGGACCTCTTATCTCACTCAAACAGTTGAATGAATCCTATTTCAAGTAGATTTGAGGGCGAATAGACTTGATCGAGATGGAGGGAGGACCAAAAAGCCAAGTCGAAGGGCAAAGTTGATGGGAAAATTTGGAATTTGAGCTTGAAGAAGAATTTCGATCCTGACCCTTCCAAAGGGTTCAGAGCGAATTTCTCTAAAAACCTCTCCTGCTTCTAACATGGGTTAAAATCCTTGATTCCACGCCTTCACTGAATGAGGAATGACCTATTTATGCCTTGTGAGTGTGTTCAAACAAGATTGGATGATGAAAATGTTAGAAATTTGACGAAGAGAGCAAATTTCGCTCTTGACCCTTCCAAAGGGTCCAGAGCGAATTTCCTTTGATCTCCTTGTTTAGGTCAAAATCTTTGCAATGATTGAGGCAAGGTTGATTCATGCATACCTTTGAAGTGAGTTGCAACCAAGTGAGATGAAGTTCTATCAGGAATTTCAGCCAAAAAGCAAAATTTTGCTACTAACCCTTCCAAAGGGTCTAGAGCGAAATTCCTCTTTAGGTCCCGTCCTTCCAAGGGTACCTGGGCGAAATTGTTAAGATGTACTTGTGATCCAAGATTTTGAACTAGGTGCCTCCTTAAGGTGATTTGTTAGCATGTCCTAAGGTGAGAGAAATGTGAATGAGGGTGAAGTTTGAATGTTTGAGTGATATCTAAGGCTAATTCCTCAAATTCACTCCTAACCCTTCCAAAGGGTCTAGAGCGAATTTCCTTATATCTCCATTCTTGGTCCTAATTTGCATCACAAACCTTGCTCCCATGACGTCTTTGAAGAAGATAAATACATTTGGAACTTGAAGAAATGGAGAATTTGGGCAAAAACACCAAATTCGCTCTTGACCCTTCCAAAGGGACAGGAGCGAATTTTCTTAAAAACACCTATTTGCTCCTTGTTTGGGTCGAAGTCTTTGTTCCTATGGTGTGATTAAAGAAAGATTAATGACTTAAAGTGATTTGGGACCAGGAAGAATACCCTTGGATCTTGAAAGAGTTAGGAATTTGAGCATAAGTATCAATTTCCCTCCTGAACCTTCCAAAGGGTCTAGAGCGAAATTTATCTAAGCTCCTGACCCTCTTAAGGGGTCCAGAGCGAAATTTATCTAAGCTCCTGACCCTCTCAAGGGGTCCAGAGCGAAATTCCCCAAATGACCTAGTTCCTCACTAGAAGCATTGAATGGTGGTCATGCATGGCAAAGAAAGGATTCAAAAGTCAAGTTCAAGATAAAGCCAAGTCAAAAAGAATGTGAATTGGGCCTAAAATGAAAAATTCGCTGCTGACCCTCTCAAAGGGTCCATAGCGAAATTCATCTAAGCTCCTGACCCTTCCAAAGGGTCTAGAGCGAAATTTCCTAAAACTCTATTTTGCTCCTCGTTTGAAGACCAAGATCTTTGTTCCTATGGCATGGTTGAGAGAGGGTTGGTGTATACTTGCCTCGAGAAGTGATTTGGAGCAAAGGAAATGATAGAATTGAGACTATATCACAAATTTTGCTCCTGATCCTTCCAAAGGGTCCAGAGCGAATTTCACTTAAGCTCCTGACCCTTCCAAAGGGTCTAGAGCGAATTTTCTTCAAACCTCCTTTTGCTCCCAATTTTGTATCAAGCCTAGTGTTGATTGAGGTGGATTGAACTTAGAGGCATCCTTAGGCATGCATTTGAGTGAGTTGTGGTCACAAAATGTGAAGAATTTGTCCAAAAATGCCAATTTTGCTCCTGACCCTTCCAAAGGGTCCAGAGCGAAATTCCTAGGAGGTCTAATGTTTTGTCTAGGCCCTTCAGCAAAACCTATTCCTAAGCAATTTTGGAGGCAAATGATTTGATCTTGGTAAGGTAAGGTTGAAAATGAAGTCTATGTGAGGTAAATTGAGCAACTTTGTCAATTTTCACTCAAGACCCTTCCAAAGCGTCCAGAGCGAATTTCTTCAAGATACCTTGTACCTTGCTCAAAGCTTTGAACCAACCCATTCCTAGGCATTTTTGAAGGCAAGTGACTTGATCTTGATAAGATAAGGGTGAGAGGTGAAGTTATATGAAGGAAGATTAAGTAAAATGTAAATTTCGCTCCTGACCCTTCCAAAGGGTCCAAAGCGAATTTTTCTTGAGGCCAGTACCTTGCCCAAGGTCCAAAGTGAAATCCTTGTTTTAGGCCTTTTGGGGGGTCACATAAGTGATGTCTTCATGAGAGAGGGATTGAAATGTGAAAATCAATATTGAAGTGAGAGGAAGGAAGAATTGAACCTAAAGTAAGAAATTCGCTCCTAACCCTTCCAGAGGGTCCAAAGCGAATTTCATATAGGGCCTGTCCTTGGAGAGGATCCAAAGCGAAAATCTCATTATAGATCCTGTCCCTGGAGAGGGTCCAGAGCGAATTTCATTATAGGGCTTGTACTTGGAGAGGGTCCAGAGCGAAAATCTCATTATAGGTCCTATTCCTGGAGACGGTCCAGAGCGAATTTTATTATAGGACCTATCCTTCCAAGGGTCCAGAGTGAATCTCATTATAGGTCCTATCCTTGGAGAGGGTCCTAAGCGAAATTAATCCTAATACCTTCTTTTTGATGATTTAAGGTGAGAAATATCATGTTAGAATGAATATATCATGTATTCTTAATCATCTTTTGTTTTTTTTGCAGGTCAACAAATTCAAGATGGAGGATGATCAGGCGAGGACAAAGGCAACCTCTTCAAGTTTCATCATCATCAAGGACATTTCAAATGCGTGAGAGAGGACTCAAGGTGCTTCAAAGTTGGAGGACTTCAAGTGTTCAAGGAGTTGCAAACAGTAAAGCTAACCATCCTCAAAGACCTCATTCTACCACATGGAGAAACCACAGGATATCAAAAGAAAGATCTTATAAACATTTCAAGGCGAAGTGAGCTACTAGAGGAGGAGTGACTCAACCATGAAGAGGCTTCATCAAGCACAAAAGAGTCAAGGAGAGGTACATCATTCATCAAGTATATCAAGGATGGAAGAGGATCAACCAAAGTCAGTGCAAGGGTACGTTGAAGAAGCAGATAGTTTCAGAAGATTTAATCAAAGTTAGCTTCATAGCATCACCAAATTGAGTATCAAAAGAGATATGAGCAAGTACCAGACAAGGTGGCATCCCAGTCATTATTCCTCCAGTCAGATAGGTCCACATCATCATGTCTAGATTCAATGTACCTGACTCTCCAGTGATGGCACAAACTTCGATGTACCTACCCCTGTTTCCTATTGGTTCACGAGCATTGAATGTAATTTTATTATTGGCTAAAGGAGTTTGTTATAACAAACCCTAATTAGGGTTTCCATCTTGTAATCCTAGCCATTGATTGTAAATCAATCAGAGCCATTGAAATGTAAAGAGCTCTCTATATAAAGATTTGGCTCTTCATTTGTAAAGGTTAATAGTTAATAGTGGGTTAATAGAGGTTAGAGTAGCCAATAGTAAGAATACCAGATAGAATAGAAATTAGAATAGAATAAGAGGAGAAGGCAAGAAATTGTTGCCTAAATTGTAAATGAACTCCATTTTCATTGAAGTTATGGTGAAATGTGTCATTTCTTTGCATTATGCATGGTCTCTTGTTGAATCTTCATTTTAGATGGTAAATGATTAGATTGAATGAAGGAAGTTACTGAATGTACTCGCGTGGAATCCGCCTAGTCCAAACCACTAGCCTCTTGCTAATTGTAAGTGTGCCTTGCGTGGTCAACTGGTATAGAATGAGCTTAATCTCGAGTCGTTACGCATCTATTGTTCATGCATTAACTTGAATGGTGATCAGTGTCTGATGGTGTAACGATTTGAATATATTCAAAGCATCCCTTAGAAGATCGCATTGAGTTGGTGTCAGATTGTTCAACCTGATGGTTAGACCCAACCCAGTAGGACTCCACCTAGTCGTTCATTTATCTTCTTGCATTCTAGGCCTTAGAGTAGACTTTCTGAGCCTTTCACCTTTTGCTATTTCTTTATTATCCCGGTGAGTAGATAGGACTTGAGTTCCAGCAAATCAAACACTCAAGCATTCGAATGTAAGTCCCCTTGTGATTCCAACATAATCACATCATACTACAAGAGCTTATCCACACGTAGAGACCCTACATATAAGAACCTTGGAGTTATTTCGACTGATCCTTAGGCAAATCTTCAGCATTCAAATAACTTTGTTCAAGAGAGGATAAGATACATTGGTATTTTATTCTGTGTTCGCATGTGCATAAAAAACACATCAACACGCCCCCAGTGGGGTCAAGGGTCAATGGATATTTCGCAGTGTTAAACCCAGAGAAACAAAAATCGCCTAGAATCGCCCAAACTCGGCAAGTCCGAGTTCAACAAACTCGGACTCGAACTTGACCGAGTCCAAGGGGCAAGCTTGCCCAACTTGCCAACTCGGCGATTTTGCCCAAACTCACGAGTCTTGTCGTGCAAACTCGGTCAACACTGGGCATGGAAAAGGCATTGAAAAAACACATTTTTAAAAGTTTTTTTAAGTTAATTTTTTTTTTGCTTTATTATCCCATTCCCCTAAAAGTGAACTTCATTTCATTCATTTGGCAAAATAGGAGGAGAAAAGTGAGTTGTGAAGAGAAACAAGGTTTTATTGAAGAAAAACCAGCAAGAAGGAAGCTCAAGATTTCATCCATTCATCACATTGGGGCTGCATTATACTTTGATTTGGTGCATCAAGAGTTGGAAAGGAAGAGTTTGCAGCTCATTTCAAGCTTCTTGTTGTTAAAGTTTGGATCAGATTTGATATGTAAGTAGTTTTAATTTATTTCTATTACTTGGTTCACAACTAATCTATATGACTATGAACTCTATGTGCAGGTTGCTACTTAATTCATAAAGTATTTGCAAGACTGCAAATGAAGGAGATCGATGTCTTATGGCTTGCACTTTCGATTTCTGTACTTGCCTATTAGAATCAAACTCTATCATAATATATATCTCACGATATAGGCATGTTAATGAATAGACATGCCTCTACGTACGTGGAGACATGTCGATGAATAGACATGCCTCCACGTACGTGGAGACATGTCTCTTCATTGAGATGCCTCTCTACATACCGATTCATATAACGGATTTGCAAGACAACGATTCTCATAATCATTTGTTATCTATTAACAATAGTTACATGGAGGCATGTCTATTCATTGAGATGCCTCTCTACATACCGATTCATATAACGGATTTGCAAGACAACGATTCTCATAATCATTTGTTATCTATTAACAACAGTTAACGATTCTCATAATCGTTGGTTATTATTGTTATCAGAAGGTAACGATTCACATAATCATTTTGGTAAGGAGATCGACCATAGTTGATATAAACAGTGATAAATGATATTGAACTATTTAATGTGGATAATCGATTTATTCATTCTATTTGATCAATATAATCGATACTTATGATCATTTAGAATACGGTGCTCATATTCAATTTGGTATAAACAATGTGATTAATATAAATCGATATTACTTATCGATTTAACATGAATTTAATCTCAATGATTTATCAACAGCATGATTAATGATTTCATATTTCAATCATAATTGTGTATCTATAAATATTCATATATATAATAATAATAAGAACACATTATTATTACATATATTAATATGTATTTATTCATATCAACAAATCATTAATCATACTCATGATATAATCAGCATTACTTATACATATGATTTTATGAGATTACTCCGACCGAAGCTATAAATCATCAACACTCCCTCTTAGCTAAGGAGGAGGATCACAAGGTACTCATAGAAGAACTACACATAGTGTAGTAGATATCATTATATGATATCAGGAGCAATGGTCTACAAATATCAACACTTATGATACTCACCAAAAACTCATCATATCCATTATAGTATGTCCACTAGCATCAACCATATGATGCCTACCATAGGGATATAGAAGATCATGGTATACCCACATATATTAAGCACTTAATATCCACCATGACATATCTCAACAATCCAACCTATCGATATCAACCTTATGATATACAGTTGAAATTGTTTTAAGAGATATGAACTATCATGACATGTTCACAGATATCAACCATATGATATCTATCACGATAGAATGTAGAGTTATTGTAAAGTTGTCACCTTCCAATAACTACTAGAAGTACAAGTGTTTATCATTCAGAAGTCGTCACTTCTTAATGATACACACAGGTGCCCATAAAGTCATGTAATGACAAAAGGAGTTTATATTAAACATCTTTAGAATATATTAGTACAATAATAATGCTGAGACTCAAAATCAGAATTTACATTTCAATTAGACCAAGCTTACCTCTGAAGTGTTCTACCTTTGTTTTGGCGAGAGGCTTGGTGAGAATGTTTGTTGTTTGATCTTCAGTACTAATATACCTCAACCGAATTACCTTTTTCTCCACCATGTCTGTAACATAGTGATAGGGTATTTCAATATGTTTGGATCTATCATGAAATACTGGATTTACTGAAAGCTTTATACAGCTCTAGTTGTCACAGTGGCTGATGGTAGGATCTAAGGATTGTCCAAACAATCCTACAAGTAGTTTTCTCAACCATAACGCTTGTCATGCTCCCATAGATGCCGCAATGTACTCTGCTTCTGTGGAGCTTTGAGCGACTGAAGATTGCTTTCCGCTAAACCAAGATATCATAGCTGATCCTAAACTGAAGCAGCACCCTGATGTGCTTTTACGATCCACCACACTTCCAGCCCAATCTGAGTCTGTATATCCATATAAGTTTAGATCTACATCTTTAATATGTAGATCTAACTTATATGGATATACAGACTCAGATCGGGTTGGAAGTGTGGTGGATCGTAGTGCACATACTATAATGGATATGATGAGTTTTTGGTGAGTATCATAAGTGTTGATATTTGTAGACCGTTGCTCCCGATATCATATAATGATATTACTACACTATGTGTAGTTCTTCTATAAGTACATTGTGATCCTCCTCCCTAGCTAAGAGGGAGTGTTGATGATTTATAGCTTCAGTCGGAGTAATCTCATAAAATCATATGTATAAGTAATGTTGATTATATCATTAGTATGATTAATGATTTGTTAATATGAATATAGATCATATTAACAAATCATTAAAGATCTACTGATGATAAGATCCACACTTCCAGCCCAATTTGAGTCTGTATATCCATGTAAGGAACAGTGAACTCCCTCTTAATCCCAACATTATTACAAAAAAATTTAAATTTTCAGAGATGTATTCCCCCCCATTATCTGATCTAAGGGTCTTTATACTTTTACTTGATATATTTTCTGCTAAAGCCTTGAATTCCTTAAACCTTTTAAGGACTTCATCAGACTCTTTACACTTCAGAAAATATATCTATGTCTTCCTAGAATAATCATCTACAAAAATAACATAATACAAAAATCCTCCTAAGGAGGTGTTGACGTGTATTTTGTACACAATCATACACAGAATAAAATACCTAAAGGCATCTTATCCTCTCTTGAGAAAATAGTCTCTAACTGCTGAAGATTCGCATAAAGGATCAGTTAGGTAGACTCCAAGGTTCTTTTAGTGGGGTCTCCACGTGTGGACAAGCTCCAGTGGTATGATGTGATTTGCTGGAATCACAAGGGGACTTACATTGAACTTCCGATCTGCTTTGCTGGACACAGGCTCTTACTAACTTAGATTAAAAAAATGGAAAAAGGATAAGGGCGAAGAGAGGATCTAATCCTAATACTAAGAATGTAGGAGCAATGATTGATTTTTGACAAAACTCTAACTAGATCTTGTTTTGACATCAATGGAACATCTACACAAGACTAGTGCGATCTTCTAAGGGAGCTTTATGATGTTCAAATCATCACCGCAGGCATAGATACCATCCAAGTTGATGCATATCAATGAAGAGGCGACAAATTGAAATTGAGCTTAAGCTGAATGATTCCAGTCGACTACACAAGGCAAGTTTGCAATCAACAAACTGCTAGTAGTATGGATGTACGAATTCCACCATCAATCAATCACATTCCCTCCATTCATTTAATCATCTACCATCTAAGATTGAAGACTCAACAAGAAACCATGCAAATTGCAAGAAAACGACATATTTCACCATTACTTCAATGAAAATGGAGTTTGTTTACAATCAATGGCAACAATTTCTTGCCTTGTCCTCCTATTCTACTCTAATTGCTATTCTATCAACTATATTCTAACTCTTCCAACTATTTACAACTCTCTCTAATTCTCTAAAAATTAACCTTTACAAAATGAAATGCCTGGGCTTATATAGTGCCCACAATACAATTTGATGGCTTAGATCAATTCAAGATCAATGGCCAAGATTTTACAATGAAAACCCTAATTAGGGTTTGTTACAACCATTACATAACATTTAATGCTTGACCAATGATAAAATTGTATTGCTTGGACACATGTCCCTTCTAGAAAAATCGACCAATGGATAGCCGAGGTAGGTACATCGAAGTTTGTGCCACCTTCCATGAGTTAAGTACATTGAATCTGGACATGCTGAGGTGGACTTCACTGACTGGAGGAGTGATGACTGGGATGCCACCTCATCTGACACTTGAAGCTTGCTAGATATTCAATTTGATGTCGTTGAGAGGCTATCTTTAATTAACTCTTGTTCTAACTCCTTTTGTCCTTGATGTGCAGGATGATGTACCTCGCCTTGGAACGCTGGATTGGAAGAGGTCGCCGTTGTCTTGGCTTGATCGTCCTGGATCCGGCTTGATTTTCCTTGATGAGACCTCCATTTGATGCCTACACAACATTTCAAAATTAGTACCATGATTTTGCAATACATAACATAAATTAGAGAGCAATTTTTAGGAAACTTAATGATAAGTCCTTTATTAATCATTTCCTAAAAAAGACT
Organism: Cryptomeria japonica; assembly: GCF_030272615.1. NCBI lineage: Eukaryota > Viridiplantae > Streptophyta > Pinopsida > Cupressales > Cupressaceae > Cryptomeria > Cryptomeria japonica. The sequence goes on along the minus strand of NC_081406.1, from coordinate 472,954,841 downwards.
GAGCTAAGGAAAAACAAAATTTCAAAATCCAAAATTAAGGAAATGACGATCAACGTTCGAAATTAAAACAATAAATCCATATCGTCATACCTCTTTGAGAGCTTAACTCTAGAATGCAAAATAAAGGAATTCGCCTAGGCAAAATTTGAAATTCGATAGTCTTGATGTGATCTTCAAAAGAACGTTCCTCTTATCAACTTCGCCACCCTTCAAGTCTTGGACGTGATTTCCTCTTCAAGTTAGCAATTTCGCCATCTTTGATATGTCTTTGACGTCCTAGGCAACTTCGCTCAAATGGAAACTTCAAGTTCGCCTCTCCTTTGGATAGTAGTTTCGCACCACCTTTGATTGAATTCGCTCCTCTTCTTGAATGATAATTTCGCCCTTCCTTTGTATGAAATTCGCTCCTCTTTTGCCTTCTCCAAGTTGCATATGAGAGATGATAAATGATGATGTGAAAATGAAATAGACACCTTCCTTTATAGGCGCTCACCTTCATATTGACCTTAGGCCGACTTTTTGCAAAATATAGCAATTAAAACGATTTTTAAATAAATAATAAAGGCCGACCTTGACAAAATAAACCCAAGCGCTCCCTTTTGATTTTTATTAAATTAATAATTAATTATTAAATGCCTTTATTTTTAATTAATAAATTTCGATTTTTTACAAAGGCAAAAAATAATTAATAAATACATACCATGCGCTATTTAAATGCTTTTAATTAAATATCGATTTTTTTCTAGCATTTAAATAAATTTAAAAAATGTTTGTTTAGCGCCCAAAAATGAAAAAGTGGGAAGATACGTACCTCATCGCCCTGGTCCCTGACTGAGGGACAGGAGCGATTTTGCTCTTGTGGGCCTCATTTCACTTCATCACCTTCGAAAATTATATTCAACGGATTCGCAATGCCTCCTTTCATTCATTCATGCCTTGAGATCGGTTGAAATTTGGCGAGAAAATCATCTACAACAAAAATCGCTCTGGTCCCTTCCTGAGGGACAGGAGCGAACTTAAGCATTTTGGTCCTTTGTTGACGTTTGATAATCTTCAATTTGTCTTCAACGGGTTCGATTGACCTCCTTTCTTGCCTTCGAACATAAAATTTGCTTGATCTTTGCCCAGATCGTACCTTATGAAGAACTTCGCTCTGGTCCTTCAGTGAGGGACAGGAGCGAATTTGACCCTCTAGGCAAAACTTCATCATTTCATTGTTTTTTGATCAAGTCTGGATGTTCTATCATGCTCATTTCGTCCTTCACCATACCTTTGATGTCTCGATTCGTCCAAACAAGGTCAGGAATGGCTCAACTAAGCATTTTCGCTCTGGTCCCTTGGTGAGGGACACGAGCGATTCGCCTTGGTCCCTTGGAGAAGGACACGAGCGAAATTTGACTTTTCGCACTCTCAATCAGGACAATTTTAATGGAATATAACATTTAAGTATAAGTGACATTTCCTTCTATGTTTCTTCTTTCTTATACTTTAAGTTATATTCCATATATACTTTCAGGATGTTTGAGAGTGGTTTCAAACCTCCAGGAGTTATATTGCAAAATCTAGTTTTTGGAGGTTTTTCAGTTTCCAGACTTAGTCAAATTTCAGGATCAGGACATTCCAGACTTAGCCAAATTTCAGGATCAGGACCTCACTCAAGCCGGACTTGCTACCCTGTTGATCTCCCCGACAACACTTCAAGTTATATTCATTTGATAAAATGTACCTCTTTGGACCTTCTCACATCGTCAAGACGTTAAAATCTTGCAAGGACAAAGCAAAATTGGATTTGTAGCTCCGGTCCTTCACTGAGGGACAGGAGCGATTTAGGCAATTAGCACTGTTATGGACGTCCCAAAAATCTTCAATTTATATTCAACGCATTTATCTCATGTTTTTCCTTGTTTTTGAACGTAAACTTGCCTTGACCTTTGTCTGGATTTTGCATAATGAAGGAAATCGCTCTGGTCCCTGGGAGAGGGACGAGAGCTACAAGGTACCTCGCCCTGGTCCCTTGGAGAGGGACAGGAGCGATTTGGTCAATATAGGTCATTCTCCTTCGTTTTTGCATCTCAAATTATATTCATTTGGCAAAGCATCTTCCTTTGGACGTCCTCAAATCATTAAGTCATCAAAATCTTGCAAGGACAAGGCGAAATTGAATTTGTAGCTCCGGTCCTTCACTGAGGGACAGGAGCGATCTTTCCCCTGGAGGCATTTCTGTGCTCATGAAAATCTTCAATTTATATTCAATGGAAAGATCTCGCCTTTCTCCATCACTTCCAATTCGTAATTCATCTTGACCCTGCAGGAATAGTAAAATATTTGAAAACGAGCTCCCGTCCTTCACTAAGGGACAGGAGCGATTTTGCTCCTACAGGCCAAAATAACATGATTTTACACATTTTAACACTTCACAAGGCGAAAACAAATCATTTGAGATGCCTAGGATCAAAAATCAAAAATGTCAAAATTTGGTCAAAAATATTCAATTGGACAAAAATTCACATTTCATCTTCAACACTTAGACAAATTTAAGCTCTGCATCAACATTCCAATTGAAAATTAGACCATTCTGGCGAATTCATTTCATTCAAAATTTGCATTCTAGAAAAGGAAATTCAAAAAGCTCCCAAAACTGACTGGATTTTGGTCCGAAAAGACGGTAATTAAAACCCTAAGGCTTGACCCTAAATCCAGACAACTAACAAACTAACAAAACCCTAGAAAAAGCAAAGCAAAAACGAACAAAACGAGCAAAAAAACAACATGGGTCCCCATTTGCAATGGGGCGATGTGTGAAAACGTCACAACAGGAGGGTACTGACATAGGTCCACATAAATTAGAATGAACAATTTCTAATACATTTTTGGATTTACTTTCACTATTATGAAATGTGCCCTTGGTATTCTTCCCTAAGGCACACCCTTTGCAGATTCCTTCATGTTCTTGAATCAGCTTAGGTATCCCTGTCACCATTTTCTCTATAGAGGGTAAAGCACGAAAATGAAGATGCGTAATCTTCTATGCCATAATTCACAAGTGCTAGAAGATTCATGAATAAGTGCTTGTGAAGGAGAGGTGCAAAGTTTGTACAGGCACCCATGTCGAATTCCAATGGTGTGTGCCTTCTTGATGTTTGAGTTCTTAGGCCAAGCTAAGACTTTTCCATCCATGAAGGTGATTCTGTATCCTTTGTCTTCAAGAGCTGATATGGAAATCAGGTTGCGTTTGATGCCTAGCACAAATAGTACACCTGTTAATTGAAGGGGGATGCCTGATTTTAGTTGAATGGTACAAGTTCCAATCCCATTCACTAGGCAGTTTGAATCATCCCCAATTGTGACTTCCTCATCAGACTTTTCTATCATAGTGTCTAAGTGCTCTTTGAATCCTGTTATATGTTGGGATGCCCCACTGTCTATTACCCAGGTGTTAAGGCTGGTTGATACTTGACTGGATAGAGCTGAGTAGAATACAAGTCTTTCAGAGTCTGTGTTGGCCTCACTGACTTCGGCAATCGAGGCTTGAGGCTTAGGTTTGTCAGGACACTTTACAACAATGTGACCATATTTATCACATCTAAACCATTGTACTTTAGATAGGTCCCTCTTCCTTTTGAATGACTGCTTCCTAGTTGAGTCCTTACCTCTCCTCTTCTTGGAGTTATTCCTCTTTCCTCTTTTGTGAGACTGAGAGTTTAGGGCTTGCATCTCTTCATTTTAGGAGTTAATTCCAGTCCCTCTAGTGATCAATCTGGATTCTTCATGTATACAATCAGTTTTCAACCGATCAAATTTATGAAGTTTGGATCGGGCACTAATTCCTTGAATAAATGATTCCCAAGAAGTAGGAAGTCCGTTGAGTGCCAGCATGGTCAACTCCTTGCTATCGAATGTGTGACCAATTGTAGATAGTTGGTTTCTTAGCTCCGTTATCCTCATGAAATATGAAGTGATAGTTTCACTTTGGTTCATTTTGATGTGGTGGAGTTGCTGTTTTAAAGCAAGAACCCTGCTAGTGTTATTTATCTCAAACATGTTCTCTAGTGTTGAGAACATTAGATAAGCAGTATCTAATTTTGAGATAATAGTGACAACATTATCTTTTACTCCATCCACCAATAGTTTCATAGCTTTATTATTATTTCTTGTCCATAGGAGTTTTTCGTCTTCTTCATTGGGCATGGGTAAGGCCTTTTCCACAAGAGTGTTCAATTCATGTTCCTTTAATGCGAGCATCATTCTAAACTTCCATGATACAAAATTTGCAGCTCCTTCAAGTCGGTCCTCAAGTCTAACTCCATTCACCATTTTGTCGAATATAGAACTCTAGAACCTTTAATGGAAGTTAGTTGTTTCCCTTTTACAAATCTGATCGGATCTTTTCTTCAAACTAGCTCTGATACCATGTTAAAGTTTGGATCAGATTTGATATGTGAGTAGTTTTGATTTATTTCTATTACTTGGTTCACAACTAATCTATATGACTATGAACTCTATTCGCAGGTTGCTGCTTATATGAAGAGAACACAAATTAATTCATAAAGTATTTGCAAGAATGCAAATGAAGGAGATCGATGTCTTATGGCTTGCAGTTTCGATTTTTGTACTTGCCTATTAGAATCGAACTCTATCATAATATATCTCACAGTATAGGCATGTTAATGAATAGACATGCCTCTACGTACGTGGAGACATGTCGATGAATAGACATGCCTCCACGTACATGGAGACATGCCTCTTCATTGAGATGCCTCTCTATATACCGATTCATATAACTGATTTGCAAGACAACGATTTTCATAATCATTTGTTATCTATTAACAACAGTTAACGATTCTCATAATCGTTGGTTATTATTGTTATCAGTAGGTAACGATTCACATAATCGTTTTGGTAAGGAGATCAACCATAGTCGATATAAACAGCAATAAATGATATCGAACTATTTAATGTGGATAATCAATTTATATTGATCATTCCATTTGATCAATATAATCGATACTTATGATCATTTAGAATACGGTGCTCATATTCAATTTGGTATAAACAGTGTGATTAATATAAATCGATGTTACTTATCAATTTAACATGAATTTAATCTCAATGATTTATCAACAACATGGTTAATGATTTAATATTTCAATCATAATTATGTATATATAAATATTCATATATATAATAATAATAACAACACTTATTATTATTACATACATTAATATATATATATATATATATATATATATATATATATTAACAAATCATTAATCATACTGATGATATAATCAGCATTACTTATACATATGATTTTATGAGATTACTCCGATCGAAGCTATAAATCATCAACAATTGTAAGAGGTAAGATTGATTTTTTGAGGCTTTTTTCTTTCTTGTATGCAAAAATTTCATTTTCTATTCATTTCTTTTGAGAGTTTTACATTTTTTTCCAAAATCTTTTGTATCTTATTATGTAGGGTTGTATGTAGGGTTTGTTAATTTTTTTTTTTTAAAATAGGGTTTGAAATTTTGATCAAACCCTACATTTTTCAAAAGAAAAAATTTACAAATCCTACCTTAGTTTTTTTGAAAAAAATGTACAATGAGGATGAATGCACAACAAAGAATGAATGTATTAGTTTTTTTTTGTATTTGTAATGTCTTATTGCAGCAACCTTCACTTTCTTATTTGCCTCAAGTTTCACAAAACTATCATACAATGTCTTCTTCTAGACCCCCAATTAGAAAGGACCCCGCTTGGAAATTTCACTAAGATTTTCCTGGGCAGAAAAAGGGACAGACAAAATGTATGTTTTGCAAAACAATATTCCATGGAGGCATTTATAGAATGAAATACTATATTGCTGGTGTGCGTGGCCATGATGCCAACCCATGCATTGAAGCAATGACTGAGGCCATACACGAGTGCTATGTAATGGTTGAAGCAATTGAAAACAAAAAGAATCAAAAGGATGATCTTGTGGCCATTGGAAGTGGGACAGCTTTAGGTTGTGTTGGAGGGCCTTCTTCCATGCCTCCATATTGTCCCACTCACCATGCTACTGCTGGTGCTAGCGCTTCTACTTTTGCAGGTGCCACTACTCATGTTCCTAGCACTGCCAGTGGTAGTGAAAGTGTTAGCATTGGACCTAGAATTCATAAATCTAGATTGGATACCTTCTTTGCGCCTCGCACTACTCCTGGGTCCCAATAGTCGCTTGAGAGCATGGGTTGGAACAAGGAGATCCATGATGCCACTAAAATGGCAGTTGACAGGTTTTGGGTTTACGACACTGTTCCATTCTTTACAGCTAGGTGAATGTTTTATGTTTGATTGTTTTAATTTTTATACTTTGATTCTTCGTTTTATTTTTTCCCGTACATACTACATAGTACATACTTAAGTTATCTCATTTAATTTATTTGTGACATGTCTCCTTATTGGCAAGAAATGGTTGATGCCCTTACCATATGCGGGGCGGGGTTCAAAGCCCCTTCTAAGTTTGATTTGAGGGGACCCATTTTGACTCAATTGGTGAATGATGTGAAGAAGGAATTAAGTGAACAACGCTAGATATGGAGCACTAAAGGTTTCACCATCAAGACTGATGGTTGGATGGATAGGAGAAATAAAACTCTCCTTAATTTTCTTGTTTTTTCCACAGGTGATTGATTAATTTTAGTTTCATTTAGACATTAATTTTTTATTTTTCATTTAAGGATTTATTGAATGATCATTGATCTTGCTTTATTTTTTTATTTCAGGGGGCACCATTTTCATCAAATCCATTGATGCTTCGGCACATTGCAAGAATGCCACATTCCTATGTGAGAAAATTGAGGAGGTGATCGATGAGGTGGGTGCGGAGAACGTGGTGCAGGTGATGACCGACAATGTAGCAAATTATGTTGATGCAGGTAAACTTTTGATTACAAACTAATTTTGTTTGCAAATTAATTACTATTTTGTAGCTTCATTAATTACAATGCAACAAATTATGTTGCTGCAGGTAAACTATTGATGGAGAGGCACCCATCTATAGTTTGGAGTCCATGTGCCGCCCATTGCATTGACCTCATGTTGGAATATATTGGAAAACTCCCATGGGTTAAGAGATGTGTAGAAAGAGCAAGAAATATCTGCAAATTTATATATAATCATTCATGGGTGTTGGCTCTTATGAGACAATACACAAACCAAAGGGAGTTAACTCGTCTTGGAATCACCAGATTTGGCACAAACTTCATTACATTGCAGTCCATGCTTCACTGTAAGGCGGCCTTGAGACGTATGGTTGTTGGTGAGGAGTGGTCTTCTTCATCCTATGCTACTACCCCTGCAGGGATAGATATGGCAGACTGCATTTTTGATGAGGGAGGCTTTTGGACCCCTTGTGATGAGATAGTGAAGGTAAATTTTTTATAAATTCTACAATTTAAGTTTTTGTTTTATAACTTATTCATCATTTTCTCTTATTTGCTCAATTTTCTAAATTACACAATATTTTCAATTTTGCAGTTTGTTAAGCCCTCGGTGGTTCTCTTGCGAGTTGCAGATGGAGAAAAGCTCTCAATGGGCTACATATATGAGAGCATGGATAGGGTGAATGAGGCCATCAAATCTGTCTATGGAGAAGATGAGAGCAGGTATCATCCCATTTGGGAGATCATTGATAGGAGATGGCATAATCAACTTCATAGGCCCATCCATGCAACAACCTATTATCTGAATCCGACATTCCATTTTAGCCCTACTTTCAAGGTTGATGAGGAGGTTCTTGATGGGCTGTACTCAATCATGGAGAAGATAGCACCTGCTAGTTGTACTCAGACCCAACTTATGCGAGAGATACAGTTGTTCACAAATACGCAAGGGGAGACCTTCTCTAGTCCTATCGCTAAAGAAAGTAGGTCAACTATGATGCCAGGTAAAAATACATTCTAAGGCTTAATTTTAGTTTTGTTGTATATTGTTAAATGAGATTATGAGAGTCGAGGACTCGAGAGTGAGACTGCTTTTATTTATTTTTCTCATTTCAAACTCAGATAATTGGTGGAACTTTTTTGGCCCAAAGACACCAAATATTCAGAAGTTGGCCACTTGCATCTTAAGCCAACCATCCAGTGCATCTGGTTGTGAGCACAATTGGAGTATGTTTGAGTACATACACTCCAAGAGGCACAATAGATTATCTGTGGAGAAGATGAATGATCTTGTCTTTGTTCACTACAACCTCCGCCTGAGAATGAGAAAGAATACATTAGTTGACATCTCCCCTATCATTCTAGATGAGATTGATCCTGAAGCAGAGTGGGCCACTGAGACAGAACCTGTGGCTATCTTTAGTGATGATGACACTAATTGGGTCGACCAAGTAGATATAGAGGCTGAGGCTGTAGCCATGGCGATGAGAAACAGAGAGCACGAGCAGAGACAAGAGAGCCAGAGGCAGACAGTGACACAAATATTCCTGATGTTGGTGAGGGTGGCATGGTGTCATGGGGAGAGGCTATGGCTGCCAAATCATCTAGGACCTACCTTAGACGTCTTCGCAAGGGGTCGGGGCCGGGGGATGCAAACTCCTCTGAGCCGTAGGCTTGTAGTTGTATTTCCCTTTGGTATTTGTATGGAACATTTGATGATGATTATATGATGACATGTATTTTTTATGCCATGAGTTTTGTAATATTGTATACATTTGACAATATTTATATATCTATGTTTGTTATTTCCTTCAACTACAATTTGCGTTTATACTTATGTGATTGATGTATACTTGTGTATGTAATCAAATGAGCCGAGTTTGATGTTGTTATTGTGTCTTTAAGGTGTATTTAATAAAGGGTGCATGAAACAAGTTTTAAATCTTTAAAAATCTCTAAATTTCTTGAGTTTTTCACTTTGCCGAGTCTAGCTGAGTCTGACTCCGACTCTCGAGTCCGAGTCCGAGTCCCGTTTCTTTGGTTTAACCATGGCCCAAGTGGCATTTCCACGTATGGCTTGCAACTTTTAATCACTTGCAGCCTTGACTCATTCTTCGCATACATGCATGACTGGTTTTCTACATGTAGTTTAATGTTAACGTATGGTGTCTTTGAATTCAAGTACGACTCCTCTGTATCGTACAACTTCTCTGCCTCGTACGGACTTGACTTCTCTATTGTCGCATGCGATTCCATGTACGACCTCAACCCATGCGTCCTCTTCTCCTGGCCGTACAGTATGTGGGCTGGTCCAATGTACGTTTTTTCATGTTTGTAGGACTTATTGTCTCCCCTTTGGTACGATGTGCAGGTTTTCCTTCTGTATGACTTGTTTATGTTCTCTACGTACGACCTCCTCCCCAATTGCTCGTACGGTGTATTCACGTATGACCTCTTCTTCACATACGACTTTATTTCCTCGCTCGTGTACAACTTGCCAAATTTTCCCTCATATGGTTCAATGCTCTCGTACGGACTTTCTTGCAACAGAAACAACCTCGTACGGGTATTTGTGCTCCCAACATCGTACAGATGTCTCTCAACTTGTTACAATCGTCTTCCCCTCTGTTGTCGTATGGGCCCAACATCATATGGATAGCCAGTGTTTTTCTGCCATACGGCCTCCTTATGCATGGCAACCTTTTGAACGATAGTTGCCTTCTCTTTGTGCAAACTCTTTTCCTCGCACAATCACTTCTTCTGGCGTACGGAATCCCTTCCACCGTACAAGCACTACTTATCTACTCCTTGTCTATGTACAATTTCACATTTACCTTTACTCTCCGTACGGGAGGTCGCCTATCGTACAGATTAGTCTTGCTCATGTGCTCGTTCCCTTCTGCACGTGGGTTCCGTACGGCATACGGATGGCTCATGTCTTCATGTGTAATCCGTACGGCGTACGGACGACTCATGTCTTCATGTGAATTTTATACGATATTCCGATAGTTTCTTCTTCCTCCTACGTACGAATCCTCCTCCTTGTACGCCCTTGGCTCATACGGTCTCTTCTTTCCTAGACTTCTTCGTACAACGTACTACTTTCATTCTTCCTTCATGGGCTTTTCCCTTCCACTTTCCATCTCTATACTACTAGATGTATCATCCATAACTTTACATGCTTCCATGGGTTGCTCTTCACCAAGAGTTGTAGCTTCAAGTAAATTACATGGTGGCAAAAATACCTCATAGTCTTCCATTTGCCAGTGGAATAGTCCATTCAAGGAACTCATCTCATCTTTAGAGCAGTCTTTCAGCTAGAGCACCCCTTCATCGTTAGGTTCCATGCCTTTCCTCCCTTCGTCCATACCTAACTCTCCACCCTCGGACTCTGAGTCAAAGGATTCTAGCTCTTTACTCACAACCTAATTCCTCAAGTCAATGACGTACTTCCTCCCGTCACTCTCGATCGAGAGTGTTTTTTGCTTCCAATTATGATTCGCCTACCATAATCAACCATCCCCTCCCGAGGAGTGCATCGTACGCCTTCTTGTGCAACGAGATGACTACGAAGTCCAAGAAAAATTCTTGTGTCCCAATCATTACTTTTTGTGCCATTAGTGTTCCTTCCCGATGCTCACCGTCAACAACATTGGATCACTAGCCTCATTCCCTTCGGGTGGTGGTTTTCACATCAGTTTCTCCTCTTGTGGCTTAGATTGTTTCTAGATGACTGTGTCGTCACTGACTGTGTTGGCAATTGCCATTGTCAATTGTGGCATAGTTTGAAGAAGGTCTACCACCTTGATAGGTATGGTTGTCTGTAGCACCTATTGGACTATGTTCTTCTTTGACTCCCGCAATGACATACCTGCAATTCCATTGGAGGTTACTCGTTTCTTCGCCAACACTTGTTCTACTTCGGCTCTGGCTTCTCGGAGCCGTTCCTTCTCCATACAAGCATCCGGGTACATCGCCTTCTTTGTTTGTGCTCTCGTGATTGCAAAAGCTACATCCTCTTGTTCCTCCATATCTAGCATATTAATACCCTTCTTCTTTGGACAATTGGTGTATTCATGGTCACCTGGTCCACACCATTTGCACAATAATTGTATGATGCCTTTCTTGTTCTGGCAAAGTGTCCCCATTCGCTACATTGTCGGCATTGTATGATAGGATGTCCTCTAGAGTCGTACTATATTTGGTTTCGCCCTCGTTGATTTCCATTCTCGCCAGGCGATACATTTTGTGGTTTCAATGGGTTGGACTCTCCCTGTGTGAAGAGTACTTGTGTACTTCTCATCTTCAAATTGTATGGGCACTCCTTGATTGAATGCCCTAGCACTTGGCAAATCTCACAAAACATATTTCTAGGACAACTACCTTTTGTGTGCCCCTTGCTTTTGCATTCAGTACACCATAGTTCATTACTTTATTTATTGGTTCCTTTCTTGGCCTTCAATTCTTTCATCATTCTCAACATATCCCGTCAAAGTACGGTTTTGGATTCTTCGTCAATGCTACCTTTGGTGCTCTCATCATCGTCAGTCTTCCTCTTCCCTCGGGAGGAGGTTTTGTTTTCAGTCTCGATGTCCATTGCTCAATTGTAAGCATCGATGTACGAGGACGGAGGCACTACTTTCATCTTCTTGCTCAATGAGGGTAACAATCCCTCAGTAAGCCACCTCTTCTTCAACCCGTCAATTGACTGGTTCTCCATCTTGTTCAACTGTTCTTTGAGCCTACAGTTGTAAGCACATACACTCTCATTTTTCCCTTGCTTGGTATTATAGATTTTGGCCACGATCTCATTGTCATCCCTCGGCAATTTGAATTCTTCCTAGAATGCCTTTTTCAAATCACTCCATGTCGTCTTGTGTTGGGCGTCGAGGTCTATGTACTAGTCAATGGCAATTCCTTGAAGGGTGGCGGGAAATGCCTTTAGCCAATAGTCCTTGTCATCTTGGCCACTCGCCTCCCATATTGTTATACATGTCTTACAATGTCGTACAGGGTCCTTTCATCCATCCCCCGTAAACTTCGGGAGTTTCTCCTTCTCCTGGGTGTTCATCATTGTTTTCACTCGGAAGGTACCGTGTGTATTCGCCTTGTGTGCCGAACTTTGGTGGATTGTTTCAATCGCTCTGTTCCGGTGCTTTCCCTGCACTCTCAACCATGCAGGCATCCTCTACATGTCCACCTTCAACGTCGCCAACACTCCGAGTATTTCCAAGTGTGTCGGACCTAGGTGGACTATTCCGACCGCTACGTTTTGGTGCTTTCCTTGCACTCTCAAACACACGTGTGTCCTCTACACGTCCATCTCCAGTGTCCCAACACTCCGGGTACTTCCAGGCACCGAATCGTCTTTGTGCTCCCTCTGGCTGAGGGTTGGCAAATCACCTAATCGTTTGGTCTTGACCACCCTATGGCCTCTCTTCTCACCTTTAATGAGGTCTATGACACGAACCACTCAAGCCTGACCCGATTTCTTTTAAGACAACATTGCCAAAATGTTTACCGCTAAAACTAAAATTAAATACAGGAAATAATAATGTACTTGACAATGTGTACTAGACAACAATAAAATATATCTTTATTCGCACATGCAATTATTACAAAGAAGAGACCAAAGATGGTCAGCCAAGGATTACAATAGACCTAACTATATACTACCTTCCTTGGCAGTACACGACATATTTAAAGAGCCCGACGGTTGCCGAGAGGTACACAACCGTCAACCAACCAACACATAACTACCCGAGAGTGACAACGCACTTAATACAATTAATTAATACATTGTTGGATAACAAATAATATCAAACATAACAATAGGCAATTTATGCCGGCTACACCCACATCATCTCCATGAGTAGCATCCAGAAGAGATTAATCAAAATTTTGTAGTATTCAAAAGAATATGTTTCTTAATTTTACATCTTTAACAAATGCAAACATCAATATGCTTTGGCTGAATTAATCAATACAAACAACACAAAGTATACATTAAGATAAAAAATAAATTAATCAATACAAATGGTACCAAGTACACATTAAGGTAAAGTATCAAAGAATATTGACAGATAAATAAGTCAAAGTTAGAAAGACTTTCTAACTAGACATATTATGAAGACACTCTATATATGATATTAAGATTATAGTTCAAAAACTTCTAAGTAACTTGAAAAACTTGCAAGCTAGAAAAGTTCAATCGGTAATGTTAGTGTTTTAATTTGCACCTTTCAATGCAACAAAAGATGGAACAGATGTACATTAGGAATGTTCTTGGAATTAAATAGGGAAGCTTCCTATAAAATAAAAACCACCTTAAAACTAGACAATATGTACTTGCAATTTATAATGTTTACAATGATTTTTGGGGTGATTTACATTCATTTTGTAAAAAATGTAAATGTATGTCTTTCCAGTTTTGCCTAGAGTAAAAGGCTGAAACACTCTTTCAACGCTAGACAAAGGATTTTATGTTTTTTGAATTTAAATGAATCCTACGACTTGTTGGAAATAAACAAGTTCACTATCAAAGATTGTGAAAATCAATCTCTATCCAATAAACCAATCAAATGATGAGATACAAGGCTTGGACAATGTTGTGACCTTTTCACACATCGCCCCATTACTAACAGGGACCCCCTCTTTTCCGGCTTTCTACGTTGTTAGGTTAGGGTTTTGGTTGCTTAGTGGGCAATTTTGTGTTTCCCGTGCCCGAGTCTCAGAGTTTTGATCATGCCCAATGTTGTTTAGGGTTTTTGAGGTTATAGGATCAAGTGCAAAAATTGAGATTTCTAAATGATCCTAGTTTTGTCTAAGTGTAGACCTCTTTTGGAGTGTTAATGTGTTTTTAAATGTCATTCATTACAAGTTTACTTGCAGTCAGGATTTAAAAACCCAATTTCAATTATGTCTTTTCCCATTTGCATACTTGTAATACGTCTCTCAAGATCCGAAACTGGTCAAAGGCTCACTCTTTAAAACCTTTGTTTATCCATCATTTTCATCTCCAAAGGTCTTAGAATTAGAGTTCAGTTTTTTCCCTTTGAAGAAGATCATATGGCTCTTTCAACGGATCGTGATGTTGCATTAACTCTTTTGGATTTTCATCGCAGCGTTACAAGTTCTTGTTCAATGACCAATTTGTCGGCATCGTCTTCCCAAAAGAAGATGAAGTACAAATATGACAAGTACTAGAATGAGATCTCTCCTTCCCAAGTTTCTTCTTCACTAGATGAGATTAAGGATATAGAGATTGGACACGTGGATATGTCAGATTTTCTCAAAAGGATTAAAATCCTGTGGATCATAGTATGCAGTGCTTGTTGAACAATCATCTCCACCTTGCTTCTTCTTTTTTCCAGTGGCTGCCCTAGAGCTAGAGTTTGTGCTTGTGTGTGCCTCGCATTTTGATCAGGAGACCACAACTATAAGGGATGATGAGGGTGAAGTAGTTATCCGTCTCGATGTTGAGACTATTGAAAAGATTTTCAAAATACCCACAGCTCCTATTTATGTAGAAATTTCAAAGGAAAGTGCAATGGAATACTACATGAAGAGGGAAAAAGAATGTAAACGTCATATCATGTAATATCCCACTAATTTTTATTTTATTTTTAGACCATAACAATTCATCCACAACAAATAACCCGTTAAGGTTAGAGGAATAAACCAAACAACTGAAAGGGAACCCTTCCACCTTTTGTTCACCGAGAGCCCAGACTGGGAGGGTGAGAGCATACGGTGTTCCGGGGATCGTTAGCAATAATAATCAAACTGAAAATTACAATGCATGGGCGGCAAGCCAGCCCCTTCTGCTTATCCAGCAGGATAGAAACCAAAGCTCTTGGCAGTAAACCGACCAAGGGAAAATTACAATAAACTGAAGTTCAATCACTCAACCGCGTATTGCAGCGGAAGGACATTACATTAAACTATCACTCTACCACATATTTCAGCGGGAGGACCATTGTATTGAACTTATCACTCGACCACTTATTCAGCGGGAGGACAGAATACAAAAACTGAATTACAAAACTTAGAAGGCGGCAAGCCAACCTCTTCCACTTATGCAGTGGGAATTACAAATGGAAACAGAAAGAAGGGATGATCAGTACTACTAAAACAACCTTACAATATTGAGATGAGATGAGGAGAATAATTGCAAATTTCTACAGCAAGACTGTAATTTTCTGTTACACTGATCTGCAGGCTGAAAGTATAGTTTCAGCAGCCCATGGAAACATCAAAACACTCATAACTCACTCAATTTTTACCCGAATTCATTCAAATCAATCCCAATCCCACCGTACATCAAATGCAATGACAACCAATCAAAGCCACATCCCAAACAAACCCATTTTTATTTTGCATGCATCCCAATGCAAAACAGAAAACCCACGCCTAGCCTAGGAATTTCGATTTTATCTATTAAATTCATTGCTTAGTTTTAAATGCTAAAAACTCACACATTGTATCGCCATGGCATGGAAGGAAGGATGAGCCGGTACTCAGATGGATGGAGTCGCCTGGTTATGAGATATGAGCAAATTTCACTTTCAGCAGTCTGTTGTGACGTTTTCACACATTGCCCCATTGCAAATGGGGAACCCTGCTTTTTGCTTTTTAGGGTTTGCTTTTTAAAGTCTTTTAGGGTTTTGTCAGTTGGCCTTTGCAATTTTGAGGGCTGTCAGGGAGATCAATAGGATAGCAGGTCCTGCTGGAGTGAAGTCCTGATCCTGAAAATTGGCTAAGTCTGGAATGTCCTGATCCTGAAATTTGACCAAGTCTGGAAACTGAAAAACCTCCAAAAACTAGATTTTGCAATATAACTCCTGGAGGTCTAAAACCACTCTCAAACATCCTGAAAGTATATATGGAATATAACTTAAAGTATAAGAAATACTTATACTTAAATGTTATATTCCATAAAAATTATCCTGATAGAGAGTTCAAAAAGTCAAAAAGCGCTCCTGTCCTTCACTGAGGATCCAGAGCGCATTTCGCTCCTGTCCCTCTCCAAGGGACCAAGGCGAAGCGCTCCTGTCCCTCACCAAGCGTCTAGGGCGAAAAGGACTTATTTGAGCCATTCCTGACCTTGTTGGCTAAATTGAAACATCAAAGGCATGACGGAGGACGAAATGAACATGATAGAGCATCCAGACTTGATCAAAAACAATGAAATGATGAAGTTTTTGCCTAGAAGGTCAAAAGTGCTCCTGTCCCTCACTGAAGGACCAGAGCGCTTTTCTTTATATGCAGAATTTTAGACCTTTTTTGGACATTAACTTTTATTCATAGCATGAAGTAAGATGAAACCTTCCCTAGCAAAGGAATTTCGAGATAAAAGTGAGACAATTTGGCTTAGAAGGCAAAAAGTGCTCCCGTCCCTCACTGAAGGACCGGAGCTTTAATTTCAAATTTGCACTATTTTTGCACGATCAAGACAATTTTACGATTTGAAGAGGTCAAGGGAAGCATGTTTTGTCCATTGAATATAATTTAAGCAGTTCACAAAGGAGTAAATCAACCCAAATGACAAAAAGTGCTCCTGTTCCTCACTGAAGGACCATGGCACTTTTTCAAGTTTCTCCTCTTTGTTTGATATTTTATGGCAAAACTTGACTTGGATGGGAAGGACGAAGGATGTTTTATGCCTTGGACGCGATTGAAGGTTTAAAAGACAAAGAAATACACCACGATATGAAAAAGTGCTCCCGTCCCTCTCCAAGGGACCAAAGCGATTTTCCAAAAAGTGCTCCTGTCCCTCTCCAAGGGACCAAAGCGATTTTCCAAGAAAGTGTAAATCTCTTGCAAAGACAAGGCAAGTTTGTGATTGAAATGAATGGAAGAGGACATGATTAGCCCATTGAAGATAATTTGGGAAGCTAGCAAAGGACAGATAAGCTTGAAGTTGAAAAAGTGCTCCTGTCCCTCACTGAAGGACCTGAGCGCTTAACATGTTATCTAGCCTTTCTCACCAATTTCGGACAAATTGAGGCCAAGGCGCAAGTTTGAAAAAGTGTTTAAAATACTTCGAGGTGGAATTGAGATGCGAGAGTTGCAAATTTTGACGACAACTGGCAAAAGTGCTCCCGTCCCTCTCCAAGGCACCAGGGCGAAATTTCCAAATGTGCCCATTTACCTTACATTTTGAAATGCTATTTTTGTTTCCAAGACTCAAGAAGGAGTGGGTAATGATATTCTACGCCTGGAGGGTAATTTGAAGGTTGATGTGATCAAGAATTTGTGCAATAGACTCAAAAGTGCTCCTGTCCCTCACTGAAGGACTAGGGCGATTTTTATGAAATCAACAATTTCCCTCCGAAATTATGCTAAGGCAAGGTTGTGCGAGATAGGAAGGATCTTCTAAAGCATGGTGAACAAAGACTTGACTTCAAAATTTGAGAATCCAAGCCTAAAATACTAAAAGTGCTCCTGTCCCTCTCCAAGGGACCAAGGCGAAAATCTTTGGAAAATCAATTTTGCCTTGCAAAAACAAGTTAAGCATGCATAGAGTGGACAAAAGAGATCATTGCTTACTCCACAACGAGAATCGACAAATGAAAGGTGAAGGATTAAGGACAAAAGTGAAAAAGTGCTCCTGTCCCTCACTAAGGGACCAGGGCCAAAATGTCCTAAGGCATGTTCCTTCTAAAGATCAAGTTAATTAAACACAAGACTCCAATCAAAAATGCCATTTTAAATGCCTAGATGAAGTTTTGAACGTGAAAATGAGGAATGCAAGGCCTAGATTGAGAAAAGTGCTCCTGTCCCTCTCCAAGGGACCTGTTGTCCTCATTTTTGTTTCCAAAAATGAAGGACCACTACGATGCAATTTTTATGAAAAAATAAAAATTATTACTCTATGGCACGCTTCCCGAGGCAGAATTTTGACTAATCCTTGGACTGGCTTAACCCTCAGTCCGTTCTCGAACTACGTTTCGAATATCGTCTAATTCTGGGTTCGTTTGCTATGCCTTTCCTTCAATTTCGGGTTTTAAAACCCAAACTGCAGGTGGAGAATTTTCTTCAAACTGCAAGTTTTAATGATATTCATTGTTGTGGTCTTTGTAGGGGAATTTTTGATCACTTACATGTGCATTTTTTATTTCAAATATGTCACTTGTAATTTATTTTAAGTTTCCCATTTAATGTTTTTATCTTTTTGTTGTTTTTTGGTCTTTTTTTAGTTAAAATAAGGGTTTTTTAGCTCAACTACAAGTAAACTTGCAATTTGTCCAAAAAACCCCTACTTTAATGGGTTTTACATGTAATAGGGATTTTAAATCCCCATTACATGTGTGCAAGTGTTTAATACTTGTTGTAGGGATTTTATTTCCCGCTTACAAGTATTTTTAAACTTGTAGGACAAATTCGCTGGTTTTTACCCTAAAAAACAGCAACTATGTTTTTTTCTAACGTGCATCATTAATGCCACGATTTGAGGGGTTGAATCTTCAACGTTACCCACACTCCTAAAAATCGTTTTGGCCTTTCTTCCTAAGGCGTGGAGGGTAAGAGAGGTTTCGCACCATTTAATGGCGCATTGAATGTGTAATGTGTGATGAATGCCCCGTTTTTCACAAAAACGTGACTCTCTTGGCTGCGTGTTAAATCCTTTGGCATTAATATCTCTTCAAACACCTTTGGTGTTATTTTTCCAGCAAATACCTTGATCGTTTTGCTTCAACAAACTTGAAATGAACACTTTCATTGGCATTTTACTCTTGCAAGTTTAAGATTGCTGCCATTTTTGGGGGCATTTTCACAAAAACGTGATAAGGGTTTAATAGTTCAGTTTTGCTTCTTCATCTCAAAGAAGTATTGCATTGTTGGAGAAGCATTTTGATTTTCCAATCAAGGTATGTTCTTCCTTTCTTCTCTTATTTTTATTATTTTCGTGTTTTCTTCATTTTTCGTTTTTTGTTACATTCTTCGCATGTGTTGTTCTTCCCTTAAAATTGGTTTTCATGAAACAAATCTTCCCTTTGAAATGCAATTGTTAAATTGCATTATTCTTCTCAAAATTCCATCTTAGCTTGTATTCGAGATTTTTAATCTCGATTACAAGTTCGCTGGAAATTCTTGTTCTTCCCCTACGGTTGATACGGTTGAGGAATTTAATCATTTTTGGTTAAATTTCCAAGCTTGAAAAATGTGAAATACCCCTCTCTTGCAAATTCGGGTTTTGAAAACCGGATTACATGTTGAAAAGATCTTCTCATTTTCATGAAAATGACTATCCCGGATATTCCCATTTCTATCCATCCACGTTCCCCATATCTGCACTTTCCATTTCCATCATTTCCCGCAAGTCAAAATCCCATTTTTCATCCGTTTCTCCATTTTCGAATTTACAAGTATACTTGTATTCGGGTTTTAAAATCCCGATTGCATGTATGTACTTTCCAACTTGTATACTTGCGAAAATTCCCCCAAGATCCGAAATTGGTCAAAGTCAAGATTTTCCCATTTCTACATGTCTTCCCTCTTCTTCTCACAAAACCGTGAGATTCAGAGATCAAAGTTTTACCCATTTGAAAAAAGAAAAAATGATATTTGCAGCTGATTATGATGTGGCCTTAACCCTTTTAAGTCTTCATCACAGCATTCCAGGTTCGCAATCAATGTCAGATTTGCCGGCATCGCCAACTCCAAAGAAAATGAAATACAAATATGACAAATACCAGAATGAGGTTGCACCTTCCCAGGTATCTTCTCCATTGGATCGTATCAGGGACACAGAAATAGGGCACGTTGATATGGCAGAATTCATTCACAGGGTAGAAGATCCACAGGACAACAACTTGCAGCGGCTGTTGGACAGCCATATCCATCATGCGTCTTCTTTCCCAGTGGCTGCCCTAGAACCTGAATTTATTCTTGCATGCGCCCATCATTTTGACAAAGAGTCAAGAGTCATAAAAAATGATGATGGTGAAGCCATAATTCGTCTTGATGCGGATACAATCGAGAAGGTCTTCAAAATACCTCCTGCACCTGTTTATATGGAAATCACCAAAGAAAGTGCAGCAGAGTATTATGTGAAAAGAGAAAAAGATTGCAAGTGCCACATCAATAAGTGGATTCATGAGCCACGTCCTTCCTTCTCAAGATGGGCAAAGTTGTACCGTTGTGATTTCAAGTGGGAGATAGGAGACACCATCACTCTTCTCAGCAGAATGTTAGGCCTTGAGCACTCTAATGTCTTTGAGCCATGGATGTATCAATTCATCATGTTCATACGACAGTCGCATCACATTTCATGGGGTGAAATCATCAGCGATGCTCTGTGCGAGCAACTTGCAGCGGTTCCTACCACTATGACCTTCTTTATGAATTCTTACTTGGTATATTTAGCAGCATCACTTAGACACTTTCCAGGTCTTTCTACCAAGGGTGATCGCTCGCTCATACCAGTTTGGGAATATTATGACCAGCTGCCCTTGAAACCTAGCAGACTACATTTCAGAAGAGTCCAAGACGCATTCTTTGGATATTTTATGTGTCAGTTTGACATGGATCTCAGAAATAAACGAGTATCAGATGAAGCATGGGTCAAGGTATCTGAGTATGGCTGCTTATTCCTGCAATTTCCCACCTTCACCTACATGAGGATTGGGTGCTATGATGGACAACCATACATGCTTCCAAGATACCCGACCGATAGGATAATTCTTATGGAGTTGGGAAGACAGATTATGGCTGTTCATACTCTTCAGTTTGCTAGACACAAGGTTGGAATGGGAATCTCCAGCACAAACCCATTGAAAATTGGTCGATACTCCCTTGTCACATCTGTGAAGGCTAAGGCCATGGAGGTTGAATTGCAAGAAATCAAGCTTAAGAGGTTCAAACCTAGAGCTGATTTTGATTATAGAGGTATGAAGGAAAAGATCAAGAAATCCTTTGTACATGTTCATCGCATTGAAGACATCTGGGCAGATCTCCGCACAGAAGCTGAAGTCCTGAAGATGGATTACTGCAGGCTCACTGTTGAGCAAATTGTTGACTTGAACTTGGCAGATATCCCACAAGGGATGATTGATGACGGGCGTATACTTGATCCTGAATACACTTCACGGAGGGTTGAGGAAGCTCCACTTCCTTTGATTCAATGGTCACATAAAGAGTGCGTCTCCATTCTTGACAGATTTCAGCCTATCTTGGCCAACACTAACGCATGGTTGAAAAGAAATGTTGTTAGACTTATCAAAATCAAGGTTGGGAAGGAAGATGATTCTACAGGGCCTCTTGGACGGAAGTCTGAGATTCAGATTGATAATAAGGAGGGTGCTTCATCTTCAAGCACAAGGATCAAATTACGAGTTAGTCGTGCAGTAGTGCTTCCACCTGAAGAAACAACTACTCGTGGGAAGGAGAAATCACGGTTCCATGTTCAGGTGGTTGATCTGGATAATCCAGAAGAGGGGCAGCAATCTGATGATGCGCCTAAGTCTCCAGTTCTAGACACGCCTCACGAGGTCATTCCTCCAGTTTCCATTGAGACGCCTCTTTCTCCTCCTGATTTGCTCATTGATGAGTCTCCTCAGAATGCAGTTCCCATTTCAGCATACGAGCCTTCTCCTGATCAACAGCGAGAAAGTATGTTGAAAGTTCCTGAAGATATTCCCATTTGCATTCAGTTATCAGAAATTGACACTTCCACTTCTGGTTTTGAAGAATTCATGAGGCAATCTTCATGTCCGTTGGTAACTGAGCAAAACATAGTTGCTATTCAAACAGATATTCCTCCCAGGGTGACCACAGTGATTCAAACAGAAACTGCTTCTCCTTTGCCTACAGCTGCTACAGGAAGTGAGTTGATGACTTTGCCTCCATGGCTTAGTTCTTTCACCCCGAAAAGAAAGAAGCAAGAAATCTCACCTGATGCCTTCGACTACCAGCAACTCAAACAGTCCAGATCCAAAGTTGCTAAGAAGGCGAAGACTATTTCCAGGGTAACTGTTGATAGCAACAAGATGAAGGTAGCTGAAATTGTGGAACCTATTGCAGATAAACCACTTGAGAAAATGTCAGTTGCTGATTATAGGGTTACAAAGGTAGAATTGGGCAAGCAAACACATGAGGTTATTAAACATGATGCTCAGTTTTCTGTTGCTTCACTAGTGCAAAGATGTGACGATCTTCTTGCTAAGAAAAACAAGCTAGAAAAAGAAAATCGACAGCTCATGGCAGCCATCCATAAAATCAAATCACAAAACCTGCTGCCGAAGGGAGTAACTCTATTGGTTCTTCTGGTTCCCAAGAATCGATTCGTGGAGTGGAAAGAGCTGCTCAGAAAGTACAAGCACTGGATTCTTGGGTTGATCAGCTTCATGATCAATGCGTGCAAGTGATAAAAGACATTTTTCAAATGATGTCTAAGCTGGAAACCATTGAGGAGAAATTGGATCAGACTTCTAACACTTTCAAAAAGAATCTGGAAAGTGTTGAGAAAAGTCTGGCAATCTGGCGTACCATGCCCCAACAACAGCTCAATATCCTGCAGGATCACGCCATCATTTCTTCCAGGGTCATGTACTTGGAATTCGAGGAACTCATGGAAAATAAAACTCTTGTTCTTAAATCCCTCATCGAAGAGATCAGCGATGCAAGGAAATTCCGGGATGAAATTTATCAAGGTATTGTTTCACATTGTGAAAGGGTCTCTTGCAACATAGTGAGTCAGGATGGAGAGCTAATTCCAGAAGAAGAGGTTCTTGCAGATTTACAGATGAGGATTCACAGTGAATGGAGAAGTGAACAATTCTCAGCAGTTTCAATTCAAACATTGATGAAACACCAAGCCTTCTTACATGAGATTCAGTCCATCTTGGATAAAGACAATTCTGCGCTTCTCCGCTGCCACGACACTATTGTGAAGACTATGGTAGTTGCTAAGAACACTCATGAACCGAATCCCGAGGAACTACAAGCAAGCATCCGGAAGTTTCAAGGATTCATGTCTTCACAAAATTCAACTTAAGTGTTTTTCAGCACTTAGTTGAATCTTCACTCTTTTTGTAATTTCTTAGTTGTAATTTTGTTTTAACAAGATACATGTAAAAGTAGTTTATGTAAAATGCAAGTTACACATTACTTGTACTTTTGTAATTACATGTAAGTTAACAACAAGTTGTGTCCGATTAGGACTGTAGTTAGTTAGAGTAACTCTTAGTTAGTTAATGAAGTCTCAGTTATTTATTGAATGAGTCTTGGTGGTTGAGAGAATCTCTCAAGTTAGTTAGGATCCTCCCACCTTTTTCTCAAGGCTCCTATTCTATAAATACTTGAGAGGTCCATTGTAATTTTTATCTTTTGGAAAGCAAGCAAAAACTCTGCCAAATTTACAGCAAGAAGTCTTTGAGCTTATGAATGTGAATTGAAGGTTTTGGAAGAATAATAAAGAAGGATTACTCAAGTTTTGGGTCTTTGAGCTACATGTTTGAGTTTGAATCTTTTTATTTCTTCTATGCAAAGTGTTTCTAAAGGAGCTTAGTCCAATCTGATTTGAAGTCTTTGAGCTGCAAGTAGAGAAGATTAATTAAAATAGGAAACTCTCTTGAAGGAGCAGCAAGTCTTTGAGCTTGCGTCCATTCTTGAGGAAAATTATTGTTTGATAAGAAATAGCAGCAAGTCTTTGAGCTCGCATTATTTCTTGTCTTTATGTTGAAAGAATAGATTATTCCAGTCTTTGAGCTGTTATCTTTTATTCGTTGTAAATTTTAGTATAGCAAAGGGTAGATAGGACTTCCAATAGTCAAGTCTTTGAGCTTGATATTGCTGTCCCGTCCCGAAGGAAGTGACGGAAGTCTTTGCGCTTTCAGGAAACTTCATTTCCTTTCTCTCATTTCACTTGAAAGTAATTACTGCTGTTCATATTCAATCGCTATCCTTTTCTGTGAAGAGAAAAGGATATTGTCTTTCTTGAAGAAAGAAGGAAGACTGCTGTCCCATCCTATTTTTATTTCAGTTTTAGTTAGATAGGGGGAGCCTTCCCTTAATTAGGAGAGTTTTTACTCGTGTGTTGTGGTTGAAACCACAATTTTGTATATTTCCCCTAAGTGTACAAAATTTTCAACCAACAGGACCAGAGCGAAGTTAATGGCATTCATTATTTTTTACCATATTTGGGCATTAATATCCTCCAAATTGCATTAGATGTCAAATTGCTAACTCCGAAATATTTGGAAAAAAAAATTAAATTGGCATTTAATAAATTAATTTTGAGCCTTAAAAAAATCGAATTTTTTATTATAAAGGCATTTAAAATTAATTTTTGTGAAATTAAAATTAAAAATGGAGCGCTTGAGGGCTTATTCTTATTATTTTATCAAGTCGGCCTCTCTTTTTTGCAATTTTATTTATTTTCTTAGCCTTTTGTTGGCAAGTCGAACTTGGAGGCAAAGGGGTGAGCGCTCTATATATTGGAGGTGTTTTTTCACAATTCAAATCATTCTTGCATTATCTCTCATGTGAACTTGAAGAGCAATTTGAGGAGGGCGAAATTCATCTTGAAGGCTATTGGAGAGGCGTATTTCTTGCTAGTTTGGAGGATACTTTCTAGATTTTTTGAAGACATTTGAAGGCGAATTTCCAGATCTTTTGAAGGCCAAAGGAGGCATACTTCATCCAAGGGAGGACTATAAATCTTGCCCAACAAAATCCGGTCCTCTTCCTTCATTTTTTCAAGGTTTTGTAGTTAAGCACTCAAAGGAAGAGGTATGAAGAATCATTTTTGAAGTTCTTATTCAAGACTTATTGTGATCCCATTGCAATTTTGTAAAATCTAAGTCTTGAAAATCCAATTTCCATTCATTATTAATTTGAAAATGTGTAATTCTTGATTTATCATGACTTTTTCAAATTAATATCTTAAGTTTTACCTTTGAAAGGTCTTAAATTTCATACTTTAAGGTTTGATGCTCAAAAGACTAACTTTAATAT
Organism: Cryptomeria japonica; assembly: GCF_030272615.1. Taxonomy (NCBI): domain Eukaryota; kingdom Viridiplantae; phylum Streptophyta; class Pinopsida; order Cupressales; family Cupressaceae; genus Cryptomeria; species Cryptomeria japonica. Next base: position 472,929,956 of record NC_081406.1, on the reverse strand, counting down.
TTTGTGTAGGCATCAAATGGAGATCCCGGAGTTGGAAAATCAAGCCAGATCAAGGACGGTCTCCTCCAAGAAGATCAAGCAAGGATAAGGGCGACCTCCTCCAGTCAAGCATCGACAAGGACGACCTTCTTCGATCCAGCATCATCAGGATAAGGGCGACCTCTTCCAATCCAGTATTCCAAGGCAAGGTACATCAACATCCTGCAAATCAAGGACACAAGAAGTCAGAGCAAAGGGTTCGTTGAAGAAGCAGATAGTTCCGGATGAGTTAATTAAAGAAAGCTTCTCAACAACATCAAGTTGAATATCTACCAAGTTACAAGTGTCAGACGAGGTGGCATCCTAGTCATCACTTCTCCAGTCAGTGTGGTCCACCTTAGCATGTCCAGATTCAATGTACCTAACTCATGGGAGGTGGCACAAACTTCGATGTACCTACCCCGGCTATTCATTGGCCGATTTTTCCAGAGAAGACATGTGTCCAAGCAATACAATTATTTCATTGGTCAAGCATTAAATGTTATGTAATGGTTGTAACAAACCCTAATTAGGGTTTTCATTGTTGAATCTTGGCCATTGATCTCAAATTGATCTTAGCCATTGAATTGTATTGTGGGCACTATATAAGCCCCGACTCTTCACTTTGTAAAGGATATAGATAGAAAGTAAGTTAGAGGCAGTTAATAGAAGACAAATAGAGAGTAGTTAGAAGATGATTAGCAGTTGATAGAATAGCAATTAGAGTAGAGTAGAGAGAGAAGGCAAAGATTGTTGCCAAGATGATGTTGTAAGAGACTTGTAACTTCATTGAAGAAATGGTGAAATTTATGGGTCGATTCGACAATTTGCATGGTCTTTATACTTCCCATAGTTGATTTCGTGTTATTAGATGAGTGGAAGAAATGTGCTTGATTGATGGTGGAATTCGTATATCCATACTACTAGCAGTTTGTTGATTGCAGACTTGCCTTGTGTAGTCAACTGGAATCATTTAGCTTAAGCTTAACTTCAATTGTCGCTTCTTCATTGATATGCATCAACCTGATGGTGTCTATGGCTGCAGTGATGATTTGAACATCATAAAGCTTTCCTTCGAAGATCGCACTAACCTTGTGGAGATGGTCCTGTGATGTCAAAACAAGACTTAGTTAGAATTCCATCAAAGATCATTCATTGCTCTTACATTCTTAGTGTTAGGATTAGATCCTTTCCTCACCCTCATCTTTTTCCTTTTTTCAAGTCAAAGCTAGTAGAATCCTGTGTTCCAGCAATATTCAAAGCAAATCAGAAGTTCAGTCATCAAGTGTAAGTCCCCTTGTGATTCCAGCAAATCACATCATACCACAGAGAGCTTATCCACACATAGAGACCCTACAACGAAGAACCTTGAAGTCATCCTGATTGATCCTTTTCGCGATATCTTCAGCATTCAAAGACTTTATTCAAGAGAGGATAAGGTACCCTTGGGTATTTTATTCTGTGTTTGATAGTGTACAAAATACACGTCAACACAGTCCCGCGACCAGCAACCAGAAACAATCAAATCCAACATCAATCACTCCATAATCTGCAACTCATTAACCAATCTGCAATGGGAACACAAGGGCACAGCTAGGTACTATATTGCAAGTACGAAACTGAAACTCAGCTAGGAAGCCAACTTCGAAGCTCAGATTTTCAGTAGCCAAACCGACAGCATAACGATGCAATTTTCAAAGATAGTCCAAATGGGAGCCCAAGCCTCTTATTTATAACTTCACTCTTCAAATTCAAATGCCATTCCTCCAAATTCCACGCCTTGCATTTGAATTTCATTCCACTACATGTGGACCCAAATGTAGCACCACTTTCTCCTAAGTCAAAACTCACGCCCAAAAAGGGGGAGGACCCACGTTAAACACTTAGGCAAATAATGGAGATGCAATGTGAAATAATATTCTTCTAAAATATTTCTACATCCCATAGTACATCTGAATTTTGCCAAAACTTAGGATAAAACAGGCATTAATCCCAAATTTAATAAACCAGTAGCCAATAAACAGAATAATTAAATATTAACCTTAGGATAAGGAAATAATATTTAATTATGTCGCAAATGACTCCCGTACTGATTATTATCACAACCAAGATGAAACTGAGACCGGACGACCACAGAACTGCTACAGAATCAGAACCCTGTCTACTGCCAAAAATAGAATTGTGCCACATAGTCACTTACTAAAAATAGTAAGTCAAGAATTAATGCTCAGAAAAGCATGATCATCGCGTCCAGAGGCAAAACATGGAGAACTCAGTAGGACAGTAACACCAGAATGGTCATTCCCTGACTTACTAAAAATAGTAAGTCCTTGTTTCATCAATGCTAGACCCTCATTCTTCATTCCACCTAGCCTACAAGTCTCAGGAATAGGCTAATGGACCATTGAAAGAGCATCAATGAGAAGGGGACATTACATATCAAGTGGATTCAGGGACCTAGAACATGCCTTACCCAGTGGGCAAAGCTGTACTGATGTGATTTCAAAGAGGAAATTAGTGATACAATTACGGTATTACCCTTTTGAGCAGTATCATGGGTTTAGAACATTCAAATGTTTTTGAACCATGGATGTACCAGTTTATTGTACTCATTAGACAATCTCAGCACATCTTCTAGGGTGAAATCATTAGCAACACCTTGTGTGAACAACTTGCTCGAGTTCCCACCACTTTGACGTTCTACATGAACTCATACTTGGTGTATATAGAGCATCACTCAGACACTTTCCCGGTCTTTCTACCAAGGGTGATCGCTCGCTTCTGAGACCTAGCAGATTGCATTACAGGAGAGACCAGGATGTTTTTTATGGTCACTACATGTGCTTATTTGACAAAACATTGAAGAACAGAAGAGTGTCAAATGTTGCATGGGAGAAAGTAAATGAATATGGGTGTCTTTTCCTTCAATTCCCAACATTTACTTACTTAAGAGTTGGATGCTATAGTGGACAGCCATACATGCTTCCAAGATATCCAACCGAACAAAATCGTTCTTATGGAATTGGGTAGACAACTCATGGCAGTTCATGTACATCAATCAATTCGACATTAGGTTGGAATGGGAATATCTTCTAATAACCCATTACAGATTGGTCGATATTCTCTCATGACATCGATGAAGGCCAAAGCAATGGAGACCGAGATGCAGGAGATTAAACTCAAGAGGTTTAAGGCAAGAGCTAATCTTGATTACAGGGGATTGAAAGAAAGGATTAAAAGATCCTTCATCCATGTGCAGCGCATAGAAGACATCTGGATTGATCTTCGCACAGAAGAGGAGATCCGTAGGATGGATTATTGCAGGCTCACTCTTGAGAAAATTGTTGATTTGAACCTTGCTATCATTCCTGAAGGAATGGTTGATGATGGGAATGTATTTGATTCCGAGTATGTTGACAAAAGGGTTAATGAAGCACCACTTCCATCAATTCAATGGTCACACAAGGAATGTACTTCCATTCTTGATAGATTTCAGCCTGACTTAGCTAATACTAATGCTTGGCTCAAAAGCAATGGCGTTAGACTTATCAAAATCAAGATTGGAAAGGAAGATGATTCTACGAGGCCTATTGGAAACAAGTCTGAAATCAGAGTTGATAACAAGGAGGGTGCTTCCTCTTCTTCCACAAGGATCAAATTGAGAGTTAGTAGAGCAATGGTAATTCCTCCTGAAGAAGTGACAATGAAAGGGAAAGAGAAACCAGAGCTCCATATTCAAGTCATTGATCCTGAAGATCCAGAAGAAGGGCAGCAAGAAGAAGATGCTCCTAGGTCCACAACTTCAAAGTCATCACGTGAAGTTCCTCCCCAAATCCCTTTGAATTTGCCTATGTCTCCTTTTGACACAAATGTGGATTCTTTTTCCACCATCCACATTGATCCTATTCCATTGAGTGTAAATGCAGAAAGTATTGTTCCAATTTCAGCAGCAGAGTCGTCTCTTGATCATATGCAGGAGGATTTGCTGAATATTTTTGAGGATAATCCTACCCATGTCTCCTTGCCTGGGTAGTCATTATTGCAAATTGATACTTCTACTACTGGTTTTGATAGATCCATAATGCAAGCATCACATCCTCCAGTGACTAAAAGGGCTATAGTTGCAGTTCAAACAGAAACTTCTCTCAGGGTGACCACTATAGTTCAAACAAAAACTGCTTCTTCCCCACCTCCAGCTGCTTTTGAGACAAATTCCATGGCTTTACCTTCATGGCTAAGCTCTTTTACTCCTAAAAGAAAGAAGCAAGAGATTTCTCTTGACTTCTTTGATTTTCAGCAGCTCAAACAAACTAAACCCAAGGTTGCAAAAAAGGCTAAGACAGTCTCAAGAGTGATAGTTGATGGCAATAGGATGAAAATTGCAGAGATTGTTGAGCCAATGGTAGACAAGCCACATGAAGAGATGCAAGCTTTTGATTACAAGATTACCAGAGTGGAGCTTGGTAAATAAACACATGCAGTTGTCATGCATGATGCTCAGCATTTGGTGACTTCATTGGTGCAGCGATATGATGAACTCCTAACAAAGAAAGACAAGTTGGAGGAGGAAAATATGCGGCTTATCTCAGTCATTCAAAAGATCACCAAGTCTTCTGAAGAAGGGACCAATCCATCAACTTCTTTCAATACTAAAGAATCAGTTCGGGAAGTCGAAAGAGCTGCTCAAAAAGTGCAAGCACTAGACTCTTCGGTAAGTCAAACTATTGATTCATGTGTTGGGGTTTTGGAGGAAGTTTTCTAGATATTAGTCAAACTTGAAATGATTAAAGAAAAATTGAATCAGACTTCTGCAACTTTCAAACAAAATCTGGAGAAAGTTGAAAGTGACTTGAGAGTTTAGCATAGGATGCCCCAAGAAAAGTTGAGTGTTCTACAGGAGAATGGCATCCTTCCTACTAGAACCATGTATCTTGAATTTACAGAGCTTCTAGAGAACAAATCCCTTGTTTTGAAAGCACTTATTGAAGAAATTGATGACGCTTTGGGATTGCGCATGGAAGTACTGCAAGATATTATTTCTTGCTGTGAGAAGGTCTCTTGTAGAATTGTAAATCAGAATATCGAGTTGATGTTAAAGGAAGAGATCCTTTCAGATTTGAGAAGGAAGGTTTAGTAGGAAGTGGAGGATGAACAATTTTCAGCTGCATCGATTCAATCTTTGATGAAATACCAAATCTTCTTGCAGGAAATCCAATTCATTCTTGAGAAGCATAGCCCTACAATTCTTGATTGCAGTGATGATATTGTGAAAACACTAAACGTTGCAAAGAATACTCATGAACCGGATCTTGAGGAGCTGCAAATGATCATCCAGAAATTCGAAGGATACACGGCAAAGAATGCTTCCATATAAGTGTTTTCAACACAGTTTATATTTCAGAATTGTAGTTTTCTTTTGACAAGTTTACTTCTATAAACACTTTTGTAATTGCAAGTTGATCACTTGCACTTTAGTAATTACAAGTAAGCTGATTACAAGTCAATTTAGAATAGAACTTGTAATCTTGAATAAGTCTTAGTTTGTAGTTTGAATAAGTCATTGTGGTTGAGAGATTTTCTCAAGTTAGTTAGGATCCTCCCACCTTTTTCTCAAGACCTCTCTCCTATAAATACTTTATAGTGTCTATGGTACCTTTTTATCTTTTGGAAAGCAAGCAAGTAAACCCTGCTAAGTTTACAGCAAGAAAGACTGTGTTTTTTATGTGTAAATTTTGAGTTTGTGTTCAATATTATCTTTCTTGCTAGTGTTTCTTTAAGAGCTTAATCAAATTTGATTTGCAGACTTTGTGTTGCAAGTATTGAAGATTAATATCAGTTGGAGTAGATATTCCGTTAAGAGAAGTTGTAGAACTTTGTGCCTACACTTGTTCTTGAAAGAAATTAGAAATAGATTTTGTAATAAAGAATAGCTGTGAGACTTTGAGCACACACTAGTTCTTGTTGTTTTATGTAGAGAAGAATAAGGTATTTCAGACTTTGTGCTTCCATACTTTGTTCTTGTTATCATTAATATAGAAAAGGGTAGATAAGATTCACATATTCAAGACTTTGAGCTTGAAATTGCTGTCCCGTCCCAAAGGAAGTGACAGAAGTCTTTGTGCTTTAAGGAAACTTCATTTCCTTTCTCTCACTTTGTTTTATAAGTTGTTGCTACTGTTATTTTCAATTGCTATCACTTTTCGGTGAAGAGAAAAGGATATAGTTTTTCTTGAAAGAAGAAGAAAGACTGTTGTCTCATCTATTTTTAGTTTAGGTATGTTTATAGATAGGGGGAGCCTTCCCTTAATTAGGAGAGTATAATACTCATACACTATCGCTGAAACCACAATTTTGCACATGCCCCAGGTGTACAAAATTTTCAACCAACAGAGTCATGAGTTCATTCAGAGGTGCAAGGCATTGAAATGTTGTCAAATGTTGTCAAAAGTTGACAAGATGAGTTCTCAAGAAAAGGTGTAAGGATTGTCAAAGAGTTCAATGTCAAGTCAAGGTAAGGTCTAAAATTTGCCTGAAATTGCAAGACTTAGATTGAAATTCATTTGAAAGTGCATGCATAATAAGTCTTATCTCCACCTTGTATTTTGTCAAGTTTATACATGACCTTTCAAAATCCCTGATTTTGAGAAATTTCGATAAAAAAATGCAAATTAATGAAGGTAAAAACATGTGGGGCAAAATGAAAATAATACAAACATCATGCCCTCGCCTTGCACAACGTGTTTTAAATGCATGCATAGGCAAAATCCCAATTTCAACAATGCATAACCACCCAAAATGACCAAAAAATTTTATGCATTTGCATTTATACATGATCTCTCCAAATCCCAAAAAAAATGTCGTTCACAACCACCTAAATGCCCTGAAATTCTAAAGGAATTTGGGCAAAATGCATGGAAAGGTGCATTTTCGCTTAAGAATACATGAATTCTCAAAAGCCCCGATCAAGTTTATGCAAGAACAAGTTCAAATTCACCTCATCAATACATGCATAAGTAAAATGCACGAAAAAGTTTATGCATGAGTGCCAAAAAAGCACAAAAAAATCCATACACAACCTTCTTAATCCCCAAAAATTTTTAGCAGGGCAGAATTCGCAGGGATAAATGCATAGATGATGTGAAATTTTCTTGGGAGTGAGTGCTCCACTCATATTTACAGCCCTTCAATGGTGAAATGAAGATATAAGGCCAGCTTAGACAGTAAACTTCCCCTCAAAATGTGCGAAAATGCAAAGAAACTTGAGATGGCTGACTTGAACATTCTTGTAATACAATTTTTTTTTAAAAAGCAAAAGTTGAAACTTAGCTGATCCCTTGAGAGGGTAAGTGTTTTCTTTGAACACTTATAAATAAAAAATAAAGGAAGGAAATCTATCCAAAGGTGTTTCGCAGCAGAGCAGAAATCAGAAGTGAACTCCACAAAAAGTGTGTATATAAGGCAAGAGAATTAGACTTTAAAACAAAAACTAAATGAAAGGAACAAGGTGCAGCGTTACAAGTGGCAAATTCGCAGTAGAGAAGAGGAAGAGATGAGGCGATTTTGAACAAAGGAAGATCAGATTTCAAAAGCAAGCATTGACGGGAAAGAAGAAGTGCTCAAGTTTTGAAGAAGTGCTCAAGTTTTGAAGGAGAGAGAAAGGAGAAAGTTAACATTAAAAGCTGGAATAGAGTGAATTGTGAGGAAATTCAGTTAATAATAACTTATTCTCATACAGATCTGACTTGTTTCCTCCCCATTTCATGCATTCTCCAGATCTGAAACACCATTTCCAGAATTCCAAGTTGAATTCCAGTTCGTTGGAAGGGCTTTGTGAGGCATTTTATGTGGATTATTGAGGTTATTTTAAGATAAAATGTCTTTACAACTTTCTTTAAGGATCGAAAGGTTAAACTTTCATTTTATTATCACAACAATCATGATTCAGGGTGTTTTCTTTTTCAAATATGATTGCAAAGAGGAATGAAGGCGAACAATGGAGAAATATATCTCAACTGTTTGCCCTCTCGGGTGAATAACTTAAGACATAAAGAACATAACGCAGACTAATGCCGTAAATGTCAGACAAAGTATATCAGATGTGCTATTCATTATAAGTCTATGTTACAAGTTACATTCCGGAGTATAAAAGGGTACCGAGGGGGTGCGAGCGCCAACCGTCACACCGCAACTTCCACCCCTCGGTTGCCAACTAACCAAACAATTACACATAATTAACTAATGTTATTCCCGTGTACAATAATGCCGCCAACATCATCCCCCCCAAAAAGAAAAGTCGTCTCCAGGCGACTTACAAAAATGGAGATAATGCAACCTATACAATATATCTAAAAGACTAGGGAGGGGGCGGAGAAAGCGTCCTTGAAGCAGAAGTGTGAGATGTCGGTGTCTGCGTCGCCAAGCGAGCACGGAGCTCATACACCTGCTGAGTGCGTGCAACCACATCCCGTTCCGCCACGAGGACCTTCTCTAAAGCTGTCTTCACCATGTGTGCTGCCTCCAGTAACTCCTCCTCTTTTGTATCCACTGCCTCCGTCACGCAGACCAACCGTGTCTGCTCGGCTGCCAGACGGGTCTCTACCTCGGCCTTCGCTGTTCGGATCTTAGCCGTCTTTGTGTGGGCCATCTCTAGCTGGGCCAACAACTGCGCCCACTCGGCTGCCCATGAGGCCTGCTGACTGGCCACCTCCCTCTCCAACGCTACTCGGGTGGCCTCCCTGACTGCAGACTCCTGCTGTGTACGCCTCAATGTATAATAGGCATCCCGGTAGACCTGCTCGATCTCGCGGACAACTGTCGTCACCCGACTCTCCACAACGGGCTGACGTAGCCTCCAAGCCTGGAGCATCTCCTCTGTCTCCGCAGTCGGCCACCCCTGAGACTCAAAGCAAGTAGCAAAGGCTGTCGGGTAGCCCACCCGCATAAACTGTAGGACCTGCTCTAGCTCCACCACCACCTGCTGCAATGCTTGCGTCTGGGCGGCGGCCACCACCCGCCTACCCCTCGTTACCATATCAACCATGTCAGCGAGATAGGTCTCAACATCCTCCTCCGTCTGTGCCGAAGACTGGGAAATCCCTGGTGGAACGGGCACTACTGTATCCTACTGTGAAGGTACCGCCTCCGCCACCAAAGGTGCACCATCTCCTGGTGCCTGCCCAGCAGAGGCGACCTCCCCTGCCTCGTTCCCAACTGTGAGTCCATGTGCCTCCTCTGACGAGTCCTCCAAGTCGACTACCTCCGCTCTAGTCTCTCGACATGGTGAGAATACAACAGCTCCTTCCAGCTGTGCCAGTGTCATCTGAAACCGCTGTGTGAGCCAGCTCTGCATTGCCTCGAGGTCAGCCCGCATCTCCGTGATCGGGGGATGGTTCGCTGTCGTCGGCTCCTCCAACAACGAAGCAGGAACAGTCACCACAGCGTCACTACCCACGACGTCCAACCGCACGTGAGGCTCGGTGTCCTCCACCTCCGTCAGCCCCTGCTCCTCAACGCCCACTACCCGATGTGGTGACTCCTCTGTCCCTGACTCTGCCATGTCCTCGGTAAGTGTCGCTGTGGTTGGGCCCGATGGTGCTCCCTGATGCTCGTGCTAGAGGGGACCAAGTGTAACAGGCGTATGGCTCTGCCCAAAGGCCGGAATACAAGTGCCGCCTACTCCAGATGCTGGCACAGTCATGCCCATCGGTAACCATCGGTAACAGAGGTGGGGCAAACCGGACTCGTACAGGCTCCTCCATTGCCTGACTGCTATCGTCCTCCTCATCTTCCTCCTCCGAATCCTCCATGCTGCTGGACTCCCTCCCACTGTCAGGCTCCCCTGAGGCCGAGGCCCTATCCATCGGCCGTTTCCGCTTCGCGGAAGAGTGCCCAATGTCCAAGTGCCTCCAATACATTATTGGAGGCTCTCCCGCTGTCAACGGTCCCTGTGGCCGTACCTCCAACTCTTCCTCCGGCACTACTTCCCGCGTGGCCTCCAGGAATAACCCTATAGCGTAATGAGGCATATAGAATGTGCGATGCTGGAGCGTCAGAAACTCATACATACGCTCTGCCAGTAATGCTGCCCAGTCATATACGATGCCATTCATCACCCGACCCTGTCAATCTACTCTTGATGACATCCATAATGCATCTCCAGTGGCCCTCCGCAACAAAAGTCTTACGGATTCCGCGACTCTTCGTGGCTCTAGCCACGCTGTCCAACTCTACTATGGTCAAATTCCGGGAGACTAATTTAATCCACCGCTCCTTCTCCTCCTGTGTCATCTTCTTGGCCTTCAAGTCTATTTTCTTGCCCTGGCTGCCCGGAATGCCGAATACCCTCATGAAATCCCTTGCTTTGAAGGATATAGTGACATCCCTCCGGAGGTATTCAAACGTGCTGGTGCATGTATGCCTGTCGAAGGTGTCCACCATGAAGCGTAGGGCACCCTCGTACTCCCAGATAGGGAACATAGGCATCCGAATAGCCCACTCTACTTGTGCTTTCCGGAGGTTTTGCTTTACTAGGTCATTATCGGGGGTGTCCTGCCACCATTTTCAGCATTCGAATCCATTCAGGCCCTCGAAAGTAACATTCTGTGGCGTCACTATGTTTTTCGCACTTGCGGCGGCCTGTGGTGCTTTCTGTTTTTGTTTTTGCCGGGCGCTGGCATCCATGGTGCCGCCTGCAACACGTACTCCTGATGCTAAAACCCTGATGTTGCTATCCCTATCCCTCTGGCTGCTACTGGAGGAAGCGTGCAGCTGTTTCTTCCAGCTTCTTTTCCCTGCTGAATCCATTAATCTCCCTGTAACCGAAAAAATTCTACCCTTCGTAACGGCCTTCTTTTTCGTGCGGCTGCTTGGTCTACCTATGGCTCTATTCTTCCCTTTGCGGCTGCTGCGCGTAACCCTTGTTGTTTGGTCTACCTATGGTGTGGCTGCGTGGGATTGTGCAGACTTGGTCTGGCCGTGCGGTGCGTCCCTTTTCCTGGCTGCGCAGTGATGTGCCTTCGACGGTGTTCGGCGTCTTGTTCCCTTACCCCCTGCTGTGCGGTGATGGCAGTGTGCGGTGATGGCGGCTTCTTCCTTTCCTCGGCAGTGTGCGGCGTGGTGTCTTCTTCCTTTCCTCGACGTGGTGGCTTCTTCCTTTCCTCGGCGTGTGCGGCGTTGTCTTGTTCTTCGGTGGTCTTGTGCAGCATTTTATATTCTTGCGCGGCTTTCGGTGGCTCCCACCGCACGATGGTGTCACCGTCGGTGGTTCCACCGCACAGTGGTGCCACCGTCAGTGGTTCCACCACACGGTGGTGCCACCGCACGGTGGTGTCATCGTTGGTGGTGCCACCGCACGGTGGTGTCACCGTTGGTGGGGTCATCGTCGGTGATTCCACCGCACGGTGGTGCCACCGTACGGTGGCTTTTTTTTTTTTTTTTTCAAATTTTCTTTTATTATTATATTTTTTTTTTCAAATTTTCTTTTAGCGGCTGACTGACTGGGGGGCGGGTTCCCTCCGTTCGTGATAGATCTTTAATTTAGACCCGTTGACTGCGTCTGGTATCTCCTTCCCGTCCAACGTCCACAACTTTATCGCCCCGTTCGTATTGACCTCACGTATTCGGAAGGGCCCTAACCAGCGGACTTTGAATTTCCCAGGTTTAATTTCGTTCTTCTCGTTGAATTTTAACACCAGCTGTTCGGGAGTAAAATTCATTTGCCGGAGATGCTTGTCGTGCCACATCTTCCGTCTTTGCTGGGCTGTTTCTGTCGCCCACTGAGCCATCATCCTTCGTTCGTCCAATTTGTTCAGCGTGTACAGCCTCTCCCTCAGGCTTTCCATGTCGCCAAGGCGATTATCGATGGCAATCCGTAGACTCGGCACCATGAATTCAACTGGCACCATGGCTTCTTGTCCATACATTAGCTGGAAGGGAGTCTGTCCAGTAGTTACCTTGTACGTTGTTCGGTATGCCCAAAGTACTGACGGTAGGCGCTCCTCCCAATCATCCCTCTCCACACTGCAAGACTTATATATCACCAAGATTATTATTTTATTTGTGGCCTCCGCCTGGCCATTGGCACGTGGGTAGTACGGACTTGAGAATGAGTGAAAAATCTTGAAGTCTGATGTCAACCGGTGTATGACATGGTTTACGAAGTGGCCTCCCCGGTCACTGGTCAACTGAATAGGTATACCATATCGCGTAATGATTTGTTCATAAATAAACTTTGTCGTGCTTACTGCCGAATTACCCTGGAGAGCCCCTACCTCCACCCACTTGGTCAAGTATTCTGTCGCAACTATAATGTACCGGCACCGTCGTGTGCGGCTGGTCTTAAGAGGACCCACAAAATCGAGTCCCCATCGCTCAAAGAGTTCTTGTGCATGCGACGGGTTGAGGGGTATGAAGTCCCGCTTCAGAGGTTTGCCCGCCCGTTGGCAAGTGTCGCATCTCACGACCCACTCCCTGGCGTCGTGATATACCGTTGGCCACCATAGTCCTGCGAGAAGCACCTTTCAGGCTGTGGTGTCTGGACCCATGTGTCCACCTGCAGGCCCTTCGTGTGCCTCCCTTAGTACACTCGAGACGACTTCTTCCATGACACAACGCCTTAATATCTGGTCCGGCCCCATTTTGTAGAGTAACCCGTTAATGAGCGAAAAAGTCCTGCTCCTTAATGCGAGCTTTCTTCGTTCCCCTAGAGGCATACCCTCCGAAAATCGGGACGTCGATAGGTATTCTCCAATCTTTATGTACCATGACGGGAGTACGGCTACTTGGAACAAGTGTGCATCTAGAAAATCGTCATTTATTCCCTCTGGAGGTTCCCCCGACTTAATCCGGGACAGCTGGTCGGCTATGACATAGCTTCGCCCTGGTCTTACCACAATTAAAAATTTGAACTCTTGTAGTAGCAATAGCCAACGACTTATCCTCCCCTAGATAATGGGCTTGTTTACTAAATACATGAGTGCCTGGTGGTCTACGTAAAATGTGAATGGTGTGGCCAGGAGGTAATGACGGAATTTCTGTACGGCATAGACCATCCCGAGTGCTACACGTTCTGTGGTACTATAGTTTTTTTCCGCCTTCGAGAGCAATCTGCTAGCAAAATAAACGGGGTGGTCCAGCCCGTGTCCTCCTACTTGGGCTAATGTAGCCCCGATGGCATAGTTTGAGGCATCCACGTGGACGTGGAATTCCTTATCCCAATTCGGGTATGCCAGTATGGGCGCCCCCATCAACCTTGTCTTCAGCTCTTTGAAGGCCTGGCTCTGCCCAAATGTATGGTTCCCCTTTCCTTGTCAACTTATCCAACGAGTGGGACACCTCAGCGAAGTTCTTGATGAACCTCCTGTAGTACCCCACATGACCAAGGAAGGACTTTACCCCCGTGACGTTCGTAGGAGGTTCCATTTCTACTATTACTCGAATCTTGTCCGGGTCCGTTTTCAATCCTTCTTTACACACAATGTGTCCCAGCAATCTTCCCTGTGGTACCATGAATCTACATTTCTTCGGGTTGAGGGCCAACCGTGCCCTTCGACACCTCTCTAGGCACTCCCCGAGAGTTTTTAAGTGGATGCCCTGTTCGCTGTAAATAGACCAATCATCCAGGAATGCTTTGAAGTTCCCCACTGACATCTTGTCGAAGATGTGCAAGATGATGCGCTGAAAGGTGGTAGGCGCATTGCATAGACCGAAGGGCATTCGGTTGTATGCGTACACACCGTCCTCCACCACGAAGGTTGTTTTCAGCTTATCTTCCTCCGCGATGGATATCTGGTTGTAACCAGAGAACCCATCCATGAAGGAATAGATTTCATGTCCAGCTACTTCCTCCAAGATGCTGTCTGTGAAGGGTATGGGAAACGGGTCTTTAACAGTGACAGCGTTTAGGCACCGGAAGTCTACACAGATCCGGATCTGATTGGCCTCTTTCTTGAGGGAAATCACAATGGGGGACACCCATTCGCTTGTCTGCAATCTGAAGATTATGCCCGCTTCCAACATCAACTCAATTTCGTCGTTCACTCGTACAGCATAATTTTTGTTCATTCGGTACGGCCGCTTCCTCACTGGCTGGGCTCCCGGTACCAATGCTATTCGGTGCACACATAGCTCTGGGGGCACGCCCTTCAAGTCCTTGTATGTCCATGCAAAGACATCCTTGTATTCAAGGAAAATTTTGAAGGCTGCGGCCTTCAACACTAGATTCCAGTCATCTCCGACAAGGATGATCTTGGGGTCACTTGTCTCTCCGAGATTCATTTCCTTTAACTTGGCTTCCTGATACTTAATAGGCTCCCCCTTCGAAAATTGGTGTGCCGGCGTCTCATTCACTGCTGCCTCCCCTTCCTTGTACTTGCCATATTCTAGGGGAAATATATCTGGTTCTTCTTCGATGCTCAATACATTGCATGAGGGTGTAAATAGTTCATAATCTCCCATTTGCCAATGGAAGAGGCCATTCAAGGAGTCCCCATCATCCCTTGAGCATGCCTCCAGTTCTAACACCCCTTCATCACTGGGCTCCATGCGGCATCTATTTCCACTCTCCACTAACTGGTGTCCCTCGGACTCCGAGTCGGAGGAAGAGGCTAACTCCTCGCTCACCATCTGCGTACGGAGATCGATTACGTACTTCCTCCCGACGTTTTCCAAAGAAAGGGTATTCCGCTTCCAGTTATGGTTCACTTTTGCTGCAATGAGCCACCCCCGCCCCAGGATGGCGTCATATCCTTTCTGCTTTAAGGGGATTACCACAAAATCCAGCACGAATGGCTGCGTGCCGACCATCACCTGCTGGCCCATGAGGGTACCAATGGGTTTAATCCCATGTTGGTCTGCCCCTAGCAGGTTGAACGTAGGGGGCCACAACGTAGGCTTTCCCAATTTTTTCCATGTCGCTTCTGGGAGTACATTTTCTCCTGACCCTCCGTCCACAATAGTGTCTGTTAAGGTGGTCCCTAGTATACCCATTTCTACCACCGCCGGGTGGCGTCCGCTGTTGACTACCAACAACATGGGGTCTACCGCGGGGCTCACGACCTCCCTAAACCCGGGGTTGGTTGTGGGGCTCAGGACCTCCCTCATTTTTACTTGTGGGGGTACAGAGTTTAAAATAGCCGTTTTTAGTTGCGGCATAGTCTCCAGGAGGTCTTGAATTCTCACGGGTACCTCTACCTGCAATATTTGCCGTAAGATTTCCTCTTCTCCCTTCGTCCGTGGTGGACTTGTTGTCTGGTGACTGTTCTGTCCTTGTGCGGCCATTTCCTTTGCGATCTCATCTCTGGCCTCCCGCACTCTCTCGGTCTCCGTGTGGGGATTTGGGTAGGCAATCTTTTTAGCCTGTGCCCTTGTGATTGCCAATACTTCTGCCTTCGTAGGTTCTATGTTTAGAAGGTGTACACCAGGCTTCGGGCAATTTGCGTCCTCGTGGTCGCCTGGCCCGCACCATCGGCAGAGGTGCTGAGGGTTGGCTTCCTTCGTGCAATCGCGGGCGAAGTGTCCCCACTGATTGCAGGCCCTACATTGAATCATCGGCCGGCCCTTGGCATCGTATTGGATCCAGTTTTTGTTGTTGTTATTGTTATTATTTCTTCCGCCGCCACCGCATCTATTATCTCGGTATCCTCCAAATGATGCCGTTGTGTTAGTCTGCTGGCCCGTACCCGCTGGTGCAGATGTTGTGGCCTGCTCCGTGAACAACCCCTGGTTCGTGCTTCAGGTTTTCATATTGTATGGGCACTCCTTGGTGGAGTGTCCCATCCTTTGGCAAATCTCACAGAATGCCTTCTTCGGGCAAGTACCCTTTGTGTGTCCGTCACTCCTGCAGTCTGTACACCACACTTCAGTTTCTTCCGTCTTACTTGTACTCCCTTTCATGGCCTTAAATTCTCTCAGCATTCGTTCCATGTCCTTCTAGAGCGCGTGTACCTTTTTACCCGATTCACTACTGCTACTGCTCTCTCCGTCAAAATCTTCATCATCGTCAAATGAATATCTATTACTTTTCTTCTTCCTTGATGTTTTGTATTCGCTTTCTAGATCCATTGCCCTGTTATAGGCGTCGTCGTATGACGTCGGGGGTACAATCTTCATTTTTTTCCGTAGGGAGGATTTCAATCCTTCCACAAACCATCGTTTTTTTAAGCCCTCAGCCGGCTAGCTCTCCATTTTACCCAAGAGTTCTTTCAGCCTCCGACTGTATGCCCGTACTGTCTCCTTAGTACCTTGCTTGGTACTGTATATCTCTGTTACAATTTCGTTGTCATCACGGAGCAACCGAAACTCCTCCGTGAATTCCTTCTATAGGGTAGCCCATGTGGCCACTTTTTGCTTATCTACATCGGAGTACCAATCTATGGCGACTCCACGTAACGTGGCTGGAAACTGTTGTACCCAGTCATCCTGGTCTGTTACTCCGTTGGCAGACCAAATGGTTTCACATGTACGGCAGTGCCGTAAGGGGTCTTCCTTGCCGTCCCCTGTGAACTTTGGTAATTTTTGTTTGCTCGCAATCCCTAGTCGTCTTCCAGGAGGCGGTTGTGTCTATGTCTGCGGCCCTGCGCTGCTACCTCCGGTAGTGTTGGTGGTGTCTCCTGGAGGTACGGTGTTTTGCCTGTCTCGTGTGGCACCTACACCCGTACTGTTGCCCTCCCCTTCGTTCTGACACGCTCCTACTCCTGCTTCCCGTTGGTGATCTTCACTCCGTGGCGTAAGGGATAAGTTCCTAAACTGATCCCGAGTCTCCTCGACTAGATTTCGCCGTAACCTTGTTTCTTCTAGAAATTCTTCGTGGCTCCGTGTCCTACGATGATCTGGCGACGCGTAGAAATTTCCGTCGACCTCTGCACCTTCCGTGACACCTCCTTGGTTCCCCTCGAGCCCCCCTTCGGCAGGTCGTCCTTCGGCAAGTTGCCTCAGCCTCTGTCTACGTTCTACTTGCTGCTCCAGAATCAAAGCCCTCTGTGCGGCCTCCCACTCATTCGTTTCCGGTTTTCTATTCCTATCTTTATTCAATAGGTTTGGCATTAATTGTCACACATCTCCATAACTTTCAATTCTTAAATCAAAACATGTCTTTATTAGTTCATCTGCTCAAGTACAACTCGTGTCAATGACACTTTTATTTGAAAATAAGAAGTTCACGGTTCAATTCCCTCCTGGCCTGGCGCCATTTCTTTCCATTTCTTTCCATTTCCCGTCCGCTGTTCTCTTCGTAGCGTTGCAAGATTTGTTGTCGTCGCTCCTCCTGGGCAATCTCCTCTAGGTGGGCCTGTTGTGCCAGCGATGCCTGTGCAAGCAGCCGGGGGAGGTGGTTCATTAACCGGTTTACTGTCGAGCTAACCTCCAGCGCTGTCCACACGGCACTTGGTGGGATTTCTACCTCCGCCGCTTCTCGTCGAACGTATGTCTGAATGGCTACCTGGAGCAAAATTGAAAATTCTCGCGTTGCCGTGTCTTCTCCTGTGTAAAGTTCTGTCCGCGCGTCGTCGGCCTCCGGGTTTACTTCACCAACGGGTAGGCCCATTGTGTCTGTGCGCCATCCGTGTCTTCCGTTCCCGAGTTCGTCTAGGCAACGGCGCCAAATGTTTGCCCTCTCGGGTGAATAACTTAAGACCTAAAGAACATAACGCAGACTAATGCCGTAAATGTCAAACAAAGTATATCAGATGTGCTATTCATAATAAGTCTATGTTACAAGTTACATTCCGGAGTATAAAAGGGTACCGAGGGGGTGCGAGCGCCAATCGTCGCACCGCAACTTCCACCCCTCGGTTGCCAACTAACCAAACAATTACACATAATTAACTAAAGTTATTCCCTTGTACAATAATGCCGCCAACATCAACAGCATAAAGAAGTCAAGTTTCAAGTCATACAAGGAAGTGAATCAAGGAAGTCCATCCTTAAATTTCATTTCATTATCCCATCACTCAGTAATTAATAGTTTGAGTCAATTAATTTTAATATTACATTTGTAGATTAGCTAGATCATAAATTTATATCAGTGATAAGAAGCGTAAAATATAGCACCCTTTTTAAACTAAGATAAACATGCTAATACTATTATAGTTAAAATGTCAATTATTGTTTTTCTTTTTAAAGCAACTTAAATTGTGCTTTTTGCAATCATGCAGCATACCTTCTTAACATATTCAATTGTGTTTTTATTTTCATTGACAATCTTTACTGCTATAATTTATATTTTATTGTAAAATAATAAAATTTTGTAATCATGTATTGACTTTGTCTCCACTCTCAATAATGAGTGGAAATGGAATACATATTCCGTTTTCCACTCAATTAAATGCAAGGGTTTAGTAGCAAAAAAGGGAAGAGAAGTTTGTGTATCTGCATTCCAATCTGTGCCTCATTTTGCATAAGCAAATCAAGAGCAAGGAGGAGGTGTCAAGGCATTAATATGTAGCACCAGGTCATCCCAACTTCAATGCTTCCATTGCACAACCTTCCTTAGTCCCTACTGGCAATGAGGAATATCAAGCTATTACATAGGGCACACATAATGCTACAAGCAAGAGTGGTGCTGGTATTGCTTGTGCTTCTAATGAACTGATTGATGATCTTGATACAATCAACAAAGAGCAATCTGATGGTTTGTATTTATTTTCCATTGCAGTTGCATGTTTGACCAGTGATAATTACTCTATTTGAGCATATGCATTGCTTTGATTTATCTTTAACATTTGACATTGACTATCAATTATCGGATGCATTTTACGTTTAGTTTTGTATATTTTGTGCAATTAAGGCTATTCTTTTATGTTTTAAATGTTTTCTATATACTCTGTCAGCTGTCCAGACACACTGAACCCAGGCAAAAAAAAATCTGTGAATCACCATATGCAAAGCTCAAACTCAAACCCAAACCAGAAACTTAGATTTTTGTTGTTTGGTTCTATTGTTTTTAAAATGTTTGGCACCAGGAAGACCTCCAATGTTTCTAGCCTCCTTCTGCTCCAAAAGAAATCGTTTTCTTTGTTTTTCCAACTACAATTTTGGAAACTAACTATCACCTCAATTCAGGCACACTGTTAAAGTGCCAATGCTCTAATCCAAAATAACTCAAATGGAACAACTTACATACTTATTTCGGACTTATTATCTGATTGGTATTATAAGCAGCTACTCTTTTCTTCCTTAGTTGTGCGGGATTTTATTCAATTTTTCAAAAATATCATTAATCTTGCATTTGTAATAAAATATTTATTACATGAACTGCTCTTGTTACAAAGATAAGCACTATCAAATTTATAAAGTGTAGTGGGGAGTTCTTAAATAGAGAAATAGGCAAACATCAACATTGAAAATGAGTTTTAAAAATTCACCTCTGAGTGCTGCATCCGTTGTACATTTTTGGTAAAACATTGTAGCTTCATTGCCAACGCTATTCTTCAAAGCACTTGCAATAGCTGCTGCATATGATGGAGCCTCTGATAAAGAGCGTACAACAGAATAGCCTACATAGTCAAATAAGATATCAGCCAATTGTATTTGCCATCTAATGAATGGTCTCATAGTGGTAATCTGGGAAGAAATCTTTTTAACTTACCAGTGGCAGGGTGAACCATGCTCGCTGCAGCACCAAAGCCCAGGTGCTTCTGTCTTGTATTTGGCAATGAACCACCAACAGGAATATAAGACCATTCCTGCTAATTGAAATTAAATATAAGACACCAATTCAAGATGGTTTCCACTTAATTATATTAAATTTCACATTTCAATTACTTTATCTTGGGAAAAATACTATGTTACCCTAAGTTTCCGGGATGCCTTTTTTTTTGTTTTTCCCGGAACAAGGGATGGCAGGGGACGGCTATATATATATATATATGTGTGTGTGTGTGTGTGTGTGTGTATATATATATATATATACATATATGTGTATATATATATACACATATATATACACATATATGTATATATATTATTATATATACACATATATATACACACATATATGTATATATATATATGTATATATATATATATGTACATATACATACATACATACATATATGTACATATATATATATATATATAACATAGTAACCATTCATCATAACAACATAATAACATTTATAAATTAGAGTGTTGACTCTAATTCTAAAATCATTGAATCAATGATCATTTATCGAATCATCATAGAACTAAGAAGAAAGCATCAAACGAATCAAATCGAATAAATTAGAACTAAAAACTAAGAAAATATATGAGACTCCACTGACTGAAAATCAGAATTTTTTAATTAAAATCAGAAAAAAATAGAACTAAGAACATATATGATAATTCAGCATCTGAAAAATGAAAAAATCATATATATGTTCTTAGTTCTGATTTCTATTATGATTTTAATTAAAAAAATCTGATTTTCTTAGTTTAGTGTCTGAAAAATGAAAAATATTTTTTATAAAAAAAAATTGGTTTTTAATTGTCCCTACCACTGTAAACGGCCATCCGTCCCCTAGACGGTTAGGGGATGGCTTGGGCGTCCCCAGCCGTCCCGGGGACAGTCAATGGTCCCCCCAAAAAGGGTTTACAGTTTCCGAGTTTCCGGGATGGTTTCTGAAAATTTTCAGGGATCGGGGACGGCTTGGAAACGTTTCCAGCGGTCCCCAAGTCCCCGAAATGGTTTCCGTTTCTGGAACATGTTCCTTTAGGCTGGAAACGCTTTTCCGGGTAACACTGGAAAAATACAATATAACTACTCCAATTAAAAATCCATTTCTTTAAAGACCAGCCCATGCATTAAAAGAAACAGTATTTATGGCTATCACATAAACGTTATATTAACTTGAATCAACAAAAATGATTAGCTAGGATTTCATAACATCCAAACTACTACATTGACTTGACACCTAAGCCAACTTACACTTAACTAAATTGTGATGAAAGGTTCTTAAATACAACAGCATTGACCTGAATGTACTCAGATGACTGTATCTAATCAGATATAGTTGAATTTTCCAGAGCCATATGACTTTGCTTTATAGATTATTACTTTTAACATACCAAACATCTGAGGATTTAGCAGATGAATTAACTAGGAATGTGCAATTGAAGTTTGGTAGAAGAAACACAGGTTCTTCATAGTCATATACAGGAATCAACATTTATTGTTTTTTTCTGTAATGGCTTAAAAAAATTGTTTGCAATGAATTTATGTTATAAACCATACACATATCTGGTTTCCAAGTGAATAGTCAACATGTTCCACCTAAATTACTTAAAAAATAGGACAGATTCCAGCAACATAACATAAATGTCTTCTGAGTAGTTTGAGTGTATGCTTAGTCTCAACTTAATTTAGTTTACCTCTTCATACAAATGTAAAACACGTACACCCATACTTTTAAGGCGTTCTTGCAATCTCTTCTTCAATGGTTCAAATGGCATGGCAGGTCTTGAAGCCAAGCAAGTCTCCTGAAGATTGAAAAACTGTTTATTCAACAGATGTAAAGCCCCAAGCTAAAAAATTATAAACATTGATGCTAGAACGAATAAAGTTAACATAAACCATAACACATTACCAGCAGAGTTTGCAGAGGTTATACAATTCTTAGTCATGCAGGTTTGCAGTTTATATCATTACATACCTCAAAAAATACTCGTGTTTGTGATAATGGCATGGCATACAAAAATGTTGGTAAATTGGAATCACATTGTGTGTTCTTTTGGTTCATGTAATCTCGATAATCCATAAAAACCATTAATTCAGGGTCATAAGGAAAGCTTTCGACCTGCACCATTCAAGAATGTAACAGTTTCAGTGAATGGAAAATCTTTGATTCATTATTTAAAACCTCTAAACCCATCTTTAAATCCATAGACTGAAGAACTTTTTATTACCAACCTACAACAGTTTTGTAGAAAGGTTCTCCATAACTGACCTTTTAAAAGGATTATATCTGATAAGTGTAGACTATGTTGTTACTTAGTAAACAAGATAAAAAGTGATATTACTTAACAATGAATGAAATGGAAATAGCTGTAGAAAAAAGAAATTGAAAAAATAGCCCGTGATGGGCCACACATATCGTTATTAATTATTATGCAATGATTAAATTAGTTTGTATCCACCAGTCATATGTATCCGTTGCCTACATAGTATTGATAAAGGTGGAATTGAATTCAATTGCAAGAAGGTTCCAAGCACAAGCTTGGATCTATATAACTTCAATACACTAAACATACAGAAATATAATATTTAGCATCAAGGAAACATATACTCCAATTGGAGTTTTTTTTAATAGAAAATGGTTATTCTCTTAGTTGTCATCTACCAACGTTCCTCCAACCATCCCTAGTTATCTTCAACATATTTCCAACACGAAGAAAGAAAAGCTAAAATTAAAATGCAAAAGTGGTGGTTTGGTGTCTGTATCTGTAATGCCCCTCCAGTTTGTTCTTCTGCATTCTTGCTTCTTGATGTGGATTTGACTATGTGCCTATGGTTGAGCCATTTTCTATTTGGGTGTAAACTTTTCTGTGGTGCTTTGATCTTGTTATGGAACCTTCATTGTTGCAGTATGTGATCTTGAGCATTTATCTAATGCTCTTTTGATATATGCTCCGTGATTGTTCTAGACCCGTGATGTGTTGGATTTCATTATGGTGATTTGTGATTATGCAGTTGCAATGAGATGCTTGATGACCTACTGTGCCTTTGATGATTATGATGGACTGATGTAACAATCCAAAACTGCTTTATAAGAGATGTTCATATTAATGATGATTTGATTAATGATTGGAATGAGCAAGTGGTGATAGCTTGATTAGTTGATTTAATAGTAAGGAGTTATATTTATGTTAATTTGATTCATCAAAGAGACTAAATGATCATATAGATACAATTGATGATGATAATGATGTTAGATGCAGTAGCTAGGTTTGTTCCATTTGCTAATGTTACATGGATTTGATGAGTTATCATGTTATTGATGATATTGCTATGTGTCCCCAACTGGCTAATGATTACTTATGTTTCAGTTATATTATATTATATATGTATGCACAGGTGTTTGTGTGTTTTGGTTGATGCAAGTACAAGGCATCAACTCCATAGGTTTGAGCGTGCCCATATCCCCTACGAAGGTTACAAGAGATAGCACATTGGCCATTCATGTGACCTAGCCCTCACCATCGTTCCTAATTTGGATGATATAAATTATTGCACATATTTATACCATTGGTTACCATTTAGGTAATGTCTGGTCACCCTATTGCATATTTGTGAAAGACCAGTAAAGATTGTTTGTGCATAGTCGGTCTTATGTGAATTGTCATTATTTAATGTGCATATACCATATAGTAATGGTATTTTACTATTGCTATGTTAAATTAACATATAAATGTGAAATGTGCTTTATATAGATTTTTTTTAGTAAGGAATTAATTGATTTTGGCATGGGGGTCCTTTGAGAGATCATTTTTGATATTTGGATTTTACTTGGTTTTTTTTATTTTTATATTCCCACTTCTAAAGTGAGTTTATAGTTTTGTATTGGAGCTCTTCTTCAACACTTAGTTTTATCCTTCTATGGTTTTGTTCTAAAAAAAACCTACTTCTTTGTGAACTTGGATGATTGAGGATGGGAGAATGGATTGGGGATATTTTGGGGGTGATTTCTCAAAAGAATTGGATTGGGGATCTCTATGGGCTGTCTGGGAATCTCTCCTAAATGCCGTATGTGTGGTGTGCTCTTTCAATTTAATGTTTTCTCCCAACTTGAGGTAGGAATTCTTGTCTCCCTCCATCGTTACTTAGTTTAAATGATTTCAATATGTTTTAAATGGCTTGTTGAATGTTGTGAAGCAGTCTTTCATTTGTATTTGGTCAATCGAATGTGTTTGTTGTTTACTACTATATCTAATAAATTATGTATAAGAAATAATAATAAAAATGATCATGCATACTAGACATAGTAGTAAAATATATCTTTATTTGCACATGAACTTATTACAGAGAAGAAGACAAGAGTTGGTCAGCCGAGGATTACACTAGATCAAACTATACCATACTACCTTCCTTGGCGATACACAACATATTAAAAGGACACAACAGTTGCCGAGAGAAACACAACTATCAACCAAACGACACATTAACTACCCAAGAGTGACAACCCACTTAATACAAACAATTAATACACTGGCAGATAACAAATATTATCAAACATAACAATAAGCATTTTATGCTGACTACATCATCCCCCCTAAAAGAAAAAGTCATCTTCCAGACGACAAGTAAACATCAAGTAATATTTGGAAAGACTAATGACAAGAGTGGACACAATGAATTAGGCTAGATAACCCCAACGTGTAGTGTACTTGACAAATTAGACGGGGTCAAGGGGTAGCACCCCTTGTGGGGATTTGGGGGCAACGCCCCCAGTCATGACAAACTATGTAGGGCAACTCTAACTTCAAAAGCAACCTAGATATTGCCTCGCTGCTAGCGAGCATCTATAGCCCCAACAAGGTTATTGCCTATAAGCTCACAAAGATAGCTCTATTTCCGCTAAGTTTTCTTTTTGAATACCGGTAGAGGTGTCTGCACTCCCAAAGCCAAGTATTTTTTGATATTTCTTTGCTTTTCAATTTCTTTTCTTTTGATTTTTCTCTTTTTCTTTTCTTTTCACTTATTTTGGCTTGTAAGCAATGATGCCTACGTGGGATTGAGCGTTATAATGGTAACTGAAGTAGAGCTTTAGATTTTTCACTTGCAATGACTTCCCTTTGACAAAACAACAGGCCTAGGCAATATTAAGCGTAAGATGTGCAGTGATTGCAATGTTGGTGACAAGACCCAAGAAGCAACTAAATTTTTAAAATGAATAAGCTTTAAACCAAATGAACTGACTATGGGGACAATCGTCAATTAAGTGATCTACCAAAGTCGGCATCCAAGAAATATGCTGGAAGACATTTTGACTTCATACACCAAAGCTGAGCAAAACAAACATACCCCTACAAAATCGACAGGGAGATAGCCCCTCAAAAGCAAACCTACACTAAAGCGAACGAAGCAAACTACTCTAAAACAGAAAACAGGAAATCTAAACTAAGAACAAATAGAAAGCAGAAAATCTAAACTAAGAAAAAAAAAGAAAACCACTCTAAAACAGAAAAAGAAAACCTAAACTAACTATGTACAAGAAGGAACCTGTTGTGCCTTGCACACACTCCCCGTCATCGACAGGATCTCCCCTTTTGTTGTTTGCCTCGTTGAGGTCCAAAGTAGGAGTTTTGTAAGTAGACATGGTGGATAGCAACACTAGGGAATTTGAGCTTGGAGAAGATGATTCCACCTGAAATTGAACTGGCCTGAGTCCGAAGTCCTATAGGGTTCACACCTTGAAAGCAAGGATTTGGCGAGCAACCTGGATACATTGAAAAGTTGAGTGCAATTCCTTTTGCAAGTGGAAATTGAATGGGAAAGAGACCACCACCTTTGAAGCCTTCATGAGGATCAAGAAACTGTGCAAGTCAAGCAAAATGCCTAAGGCAAAGCAAAAAATTGCAAAATTGCCAAGTCAAAATTACTCAAACACAAGGATTTCCAAGTTTCAAAGCTTAAAAGAAACAAATCGCACCTTTTGGTGAAATGGGGGAATTTCATCAAGAGAAAGAGGGGCATTTTAAAGATGAAGCTCAACACTTTTTTTGAAGCATATAGGAAATCGCGCATTTCATGATTGAATGCCCAAGTTTCAACCAAGGTTTAAACAAAAACTAAACTCACCCTTTACAGATGCTTTGCAAGACATAAACAAAATACCTTATTTAATCCAAATGGGTTGAATTTCTAAAAGGGTTATGCGTTATGACTTGAAGAACAAAATCGCCCGAAACCATTCAATTGGCCAAAGTTTGCAACTTGAAAAGAAAGTCGTTTGAACTTAAAAACAAAATTCACACCTTTTGATCAAATTGCTTGAATTTCTTTAAATCAGGTGTTTCAACAGAACGAATATGAAATCGCCCAAAACGTCCAAAAGACCCAAAGTTTGGACTTAATAAAAGGGGCTGTTTTTAACTTGACACAAAAGAAAGCAAATCACACCTTTTGGCTGATTTGGCCGAAATTAGCTAAAGTGAAAAGGGGCATTCTTTTTTACATATCAAAATCGCACAAAAGAGCAAAAAAGACCAAAGTTTGTTTTAAACAAAGGAGAGGGGCGTTAAGAAATACAAAGTTCAAATCGCTCATTTATATCAAAAACCCCGAAGTTTTAAGAGCAAGGTATTTTAACTTAAATCTAAAAATCATGCATTTTAGTCTAAATTGCTGAACTTTGGAGAAGGTGTAAGAGAGCAAAAGAAGAAATTCGCACAAAAGGGGAAAAGTGTCTGAGTTTAGTTTGCAAAATAAGAGGGGCGTTTTTCTCACATGTCAAATAAAGGAGAATGGTCGAAATCTGCAAGAGAAGCGTTTTAGCTTAAAGCAACAAAACAAAAAAATCGCTCATTTCATCTGAAATACCCAAAGTCAAAAGGCAAGGGCATTTTCACTTGAAAAAGCAAAATCGCTTAACAAGAGCAGAATGCCCAAGGTTTATTTAGGGTCAAGTGTTTAAAGCCAACAAGATAAAATCACACCATTTATCTTAAAAGGCCCAAATCTCATAAGGCAAAAGGGGCATTTGAAACCAAAAAGAAATAAATCGCACATTCTCTGCGAAATGCCCGAAGTCCCTATCGTCCTAAACAGGTGGAATGAAACATAAAAAGAGGGCGATTTAACTCGGAGAGCCAAAAACGCGCACAAGAAGAATCGCGCAAGGTTTCCTAAGTATCATGGAAGGGAGGCATTTAGAGTTCGCGCATTTGTGAGGAGAGGCCAATTTTTGTGTTCAAAGCCAGGCAAGTAAGGATCGCACATCTCCATACGAAGAGCCCGAGTTTCATTGCTAAGAGCAAAAACATTTAGGGTGAAACTGCAAAGTCGCGTAGTCCAGATAGAGGGCGATTTATATTTTGGCAAAGGAGGGCATTCTCCCATTTCATTGCATCTATCCAAAATGGTAAAATCTCTCCAAACCGCTAGGGTTCAACAGTCTTCACCATAGATGAACTACTCGCCACTCCGCAAAACTTGCCAAGGCCTGAAAAAAAAACTCGACAAAAACACAACAACTTAAAAACACGCTTAAATTTCATTAAAAATGCATTTTTTTTGCGAAATTTAATTAGAAGATGCATCCAATAAGTCAATAAATGAGAACACAAAAGAACCAAGCTGATTCTAGATATATTTAAATGCAAAGTGTCTACAAAATCGCATCCTCGTGAGGAACGCTGATGGTTGGAAGCCTGGAAGCAAAATAGTAAATAGTTTTTTGTAAAACCAAAAGTGAATACATCATTACAATTACAACTTCCTCTTCCCAACTCTAGCAAAAACTAGGGGAGAGGTAGAACTAGAGGGTCTACTCCTAGAAGTCTGCAGTGGGCGTGACTGTGCCTCCTCGCTCGGTATGGCTGGCTCGTCCTCCATCCTGGATGAAGCTATGTCTCCACCTACTTCTAGCACAGGTAATGACTCCTCATCCTCATCCTCTTCCTCCTCAATGTCATCTAGCGTGAAACCAAATCCACCACCTTCCTCCTCCATAACCTGCCTCTCCAAAGCAGTGATGTCATCCTCATAAAACAATGGAGGTTGCTCCTGTGATGTCCAATCACTGTAAGGATCTATATCATCCAAGTCAATCGGACCACCTTCTACTTCCTCTACCTTCCTTACACGCAATCGAAGATTATATTGCACGAAGACAAGGTCATTGAGACGTTTCTACGCTAACTTGCTCCTCTTCTTCGTGTGGATTGCTTCAAACAAGCTCCAATTGCCCTCACAATTGGATGAACTACAAGGTTGACATAAGATTTTGAGGGCAAATTTATTGAGATGTGGGGTATTTCCACCCCATCTTGGCACCAAGCATCTGCAAATTAAAATTAGGTTGAGAGTAGCACCCCTCGCCGAGGTCTTGTTGGTGTTTGCTTTATCATCTACCAAACATTAGAATAAGATACCCGAAGGTATTCTATCCTCTCCTGAAAAATCACTACTAATTCCAAGGTCTATATGTGCGAACAAGCGACTTTAGTGGGATAGCTACTCGGGTAGTGTTTGCTGAAAATCTCAAGGGGGACTTATGTTAACAATTCTCTTTGAAGCTACTGGACTCAAACGGATTTAGCAATTCTAGGCTCTCTTCTTTCTTTTAGGGATTTTCGGGGATTTAGACTTTCAAAAAGGAGAAAAGAGATAGGGTTTGAGAAGGCTGATCTAATCCTACGAACTCCAGAGACGGTATCAATTGGGTGCTCTCGGGAAACCACACTTTGCTTCGCCACACTGAGGACAACTACAAAAAGTGGGTGCAAACTTCAATGGGTTGTGCTTATGATCGAAATATTGGCATGCACAGAGGATAGGCTCAGACTAACTTTGGGTTCATCAGCTGGATTATGAGACTTCACCATTTCGGTGTCGTTTGTGTCATGAGTATAGTCATTTGCAGTGCAAGTGTCCTAGGTATAAACCGGTGGTGCGCTAACCTCAACAGCCGGCCCGTAACACAAATGGGGTTGACAAAGGAAAAGCCACCATGACTGTGGAAGTTGTGGGTACTAATGGTTTTGTCCCAGTTAAGACAAAGAACAGGAATCGGGGACAAAAGAGGCCCCTACAGGAGAGACAGGAGGAGGATACCTTTAACAGATTTGAAGCCTTGGACAACCTTACCCAACAGGAGGTGAACCTTGGGTTGACTCCTTTGGATCAGGATGTATCAGGGTTGGTCAATGATAGTGTGAATTGGGAATCAACCCAGGCTCTACAAATTGCTGGGAGTCAACAAATGGAGATGGATCTGTCAGTAGTGGCTCAGTTGAGGACCATTTCTAGTGCTGTAGTGGAGTTGGCTAGGGAGGATGTTTCTTCTGCAGCTCAAAAATTGGAATCTGCTGGGGCCAAAAGTAACAAGATGGCCTTACATTTGGGTCTCCATCAGAAGGACATTAAGAAAGGACCAACGGAGAAGATTTCAAAGGTTGGCAAAAAGAAGGATTTGGAGAAGATCAAATTGATGGGGGAGAATTTGGTTGTCAGGGTCAGTAAAGACCATGGATTCTCATTTTTCCAATCCCCCAAAATGATTGTTATATCATGGAATGTGAGGGGCTTGAATAGTGGCCCTAGACAAAAAGTTGTTCGAGAGTTCATACGGAGTCATTCTCCTGATATCCTATTCTTGTAGGAGACAAAACTTTTTGTGGAAAGTATGATGGATTTGGTGCCAAACCTATGGGGGAGAAGCTAGTGTCAGTGTATTGGGGCTGTGGGCTCCTCGGGAGGGGTGGCCTGTCTTTGGAACCCTTTAAGGATTCACCCTGTCTAGTGGGTTGCCTTCAGATCTTCATTATCCGGGGTTGTCTCTAGTCTTGAGACTGGGGAATATATCTTGTTTACTAACATCTATGCCCCCACTGATCTTCAGGGTAAGCAGAACTTATGGTCTCATATTTCTTGTATGCGAAGGTTGGTCCCTTTTCATCCTTGGATTATGGCGGGCGATTTCAATGCCATCCTTGAGTTGAGTGAGAAGATGGGGGGTGTTATGCGATTGGAACCTTCTTTCCTTTTTCGGGATAGTATAGCATCGTTGCATCTTGTTGACATTAAGCCTGGTAATGGTTTGTTCACCTGGAACAATAGGAGGGTGGGGGAGTATTGGATTGCGGAGAGGTTGGATCGATTTCTGGTTTCTAGTTTTTGGGTTGGTGGGGGGTGGTCCACAAGCTCCGAGATTCTTGACTGGAGAGGGTCAAACCATTGGCCCATCAAGATGGTTTCTTCTTCTACTCGGGTCGCTCGCTCTCCTTCATTCAAATTCCAACTTATGTGGCTTCGGGATCCTGCTTTGCAGACTCTTGTAGCGGAGTGGTGGAGGAAAGGGATGCTTGCCTTTGGCACTGCTATGTACACTTTTGCCAAGCAGCTACAATTTGTTAAGTTTCAGCTTAAACAGTGGAACCATCAGGGTTTTGGGAACATTTTTCATGCTAAGAAAGCTTCTCAAATAGTGTTGAATGGCATCACCAGTGAAATCAGAGAGCATGGTTTGTCTAAAGCCTTTCTTAGGGAGGAAGACAGGGTTGTCAAGGCTTTAGAGGAATGGGAGCTTAGGGAAGAAATATACTGGAAACAGAGAGCTCGTATTGATTGGCTTCAAGAGGGGGATAAGAACACTGCTTTCTTCTTCAACTCTGTGAAAGCAAGAAGACATGGAAATTCCATTCTTGTTCTGGTCAATGATAGAGGTGAGCAATTTTTATCTTCGTAGGAGATTTCTAGGGAGTCTTTACAGTATTTCCGGTCCCTCTTCAATGAGGATCTCAGGGGGAATCGGTGGAGGAGAATCAAGTTCTCAATTGCATTCCTTCTCTAGTTACTAGGGAGATGGATGAGCAACTTATGGGTCCCATTTTGCTAGAAGAACTAGAGAGGATTGTTTTTCACATGAGAAAGGGAAAGGCTCCTAGACCGGATGGGTTCCCAGTTGAATTCTTTCAAGAGTTCTCGGATGTTATCAAACTGGACTTATGGGAAGTAGTTCAAGAGTCCCAGAGGAATAAGCAGATGCTTCGGGCTTTGAATGCGACTTTCATTGCTCTAATCCCCAAGTGTGATGGGGCTGACCGGTTAGGCCAGTTCCGCCCTATCTCTCTCTGCAGTGTGATTTATAAGATCATCTCTAAGCCGATAGCGGATAGGTTGAAGAAGTGTCTAAGGGATGTTATCTCTGAGGAGCAAAGCAGGTTTATGGAAGGGCACCAAATCTTGGATGGGGTGGTCATTGCTACGGAGACCATTCATTCTATGGCAACCTCCAAGGAAAAAGCAATGTTTATTAAGCTGGATATGGCTAAGGCTTACGATAGAGTTCGTTGGTCCTTCCTCCAGAAGATCCTCAGGGCTTTTGGCTTTGCTGATGAATGGATCCAATGGGTTATGAGTTGTGTTACGTCTACCTCTTTCTCTGTGCTAATCAATGAAGATCATACTGAGATGTTTGGTGCTTCTAGGGGTCTTCGCCAGGGGGGCCCCCTTTCCCCTTACTTATTCATTCTTCTAGTTGAGGGTTTGGGGAGGCTGATTAAGCATAATGTGGGTCTGGGTATTATTCAGGGTTGGAGTTGGGGTAATGACTTGCAACCGCAGTCTCATTTGCAGTTTGTTGATGACACGGCCCCGATGGGACTTGCTCGGATCAAAGAAGCCACTAATCTGCATAAGGTTTTGGATGTTTATCTCGAGGCCTCAGGCCAGCTGATTAATGAGGATAAACCTTCTATCCTCTTCTTCAACACTCTTGGAACTATCTAAAGGAGGATTGCTCTTATCTTGAGATTCCAAGTTGGCTCTTTGCCCTTGACTTATTTGGGTATTCCTATTTCTCCTGGTAACCCTCCTAGGGAATCATGGCAGGGTATCTTGGATAAATTTCGCACAAAGGTTGAACACTGGACAAATAGATGGTTATCCTTTGCTAGGAGGGTTCAGCTGATTCAGTCGATGGTTCAGGCTCTTCCGATTTATCAATGTATGCTACAAGTGGCTCCTAAGTGGTTCTTGAAGGGATTGGACTCTCTGGCAAGGCAATTCTTATGGGCAGGCAATTTATCCTCTTCCAAATGGAGTCTTGTCAATTGGGACTTGGTGTGTAGCCCGAAGCATTCGGGGGGCTTGGTTTAAGGCAGTCTATTTTATTTGGGGAGGCTCTGGCTGCTAAATTGTACTGGAGGTGGTGTGTTGAGCAAGATCGAGGATGGGCTAGGATTTTGGCCTACAAATATATGCAGAGGATCCCAATGGAGGAAATTCCAAGATATTCGCTTGAGGGAAAAGGCTCAACGATTTGGTGTACTCTCAAGAAGGGGGCTTCTCTAATTAAGGAAGGACTATTTTGGATTTGCAGGAGGGGGGAAGAGGTCCTTTTCTGGAACGACTCTTGGGATGGATACCCCCCCATCCTTGATCAGTTTCCTAACCTTGGGAATCTTTGCCAGGGGTTTTTGGAGGCAGGGTGGTCAAGGGTGAGTGACTTCAAGGCTGTTTATAGGTGTGGGCGGCTGGAGATGGAGCGGTGGAAGGCTCCTAATGAGTGGTCGGTTGTTGGGATGGAGGAAGAGTGTGATGAGTTGCATGGCATTTCGGCGAATAGACACTGTAGCTTCCTCAAGGGTAGGGATGGACTTGCTTGGTTTCTGAATCCTAAGGGCGTCTTTACTGTGGCTAGTGGATACCGGGAACTGTTGAACCGAAGACTAGAGGGAAGAGAGGTGCACTGGTGGAAACATGTGTGGAATAATTTTTCTTGGCCAAGATGTAACTGCTTCGCTTGGACTTTGGCTTTGAATAGATGCCTAACTTGGGACAATATTCGCAAGCGGGGATTCTTGGGGCCTTCCATTTGTGCTTTGTGTGGTAATGGGGAGGAAGATTCCTCACACCTGTTCTTCATATGCCCCTTCTCTATGCTTATTTGGCATTACTGGTGGGGGGTGTGGAAGCATCCTTGTGTTCACGCGGATTCTCTGGTGGAGTTTTGGAGCAGTTTGGGCAGACCTCCTATCTTGTCCTCCTTCCTCCAGACTGTTTGGTATATTGGGCCCATTTTCATACTGTGGCAGATCTGGCTCGAGAGGAACAAGAGGATCTTTTGTGAGGTCAGACTGTTAGTTCAGCAAGTGTGGAATAGAATCATTGTTATGATTTGGGAGACGGTGGAAGCTAAATGTGAGGTAAATTTTCCTCTCAATAGAGATGAGGCGGATATTGTGAGTAGGTTGGGATTGCAGGAGTTGTCTCCTGCCTCATCTTGTGCCAAGAGAGGTAGACGTGCTATGAAGAAGGTTCAAAGGGTGGGAAGGTGGATGCCCCCTTAGGATGAGTTTATCAAGATTAACACCGATGGCTCCTCTAGGGGTAACCCAGGCCCTGTTGGCTTGGTGGTTTTGGTAGGAATCGTATGGGGGAGGTGGTCTTCTTCTTTTCGGTGCATAAAGGGCAGCAGTCTAATAATTTTATGGAAGGATTTGCAATTCTCTATGCCCTGGAGCGTGCTTGGGAGTTGGGACGAAGGAAGGTTATCTACGAATCAGATTCACAAATTATTGTGAACTTGTTGACTGAGCAGAAGGTGAGTGGGATTCATTGGTAGCTGGCAGGGATTGTTCGTCAGATTCTTCATATTAGCTCGTTAATGGAGCAAGTGTCTTTCATCCACATTCCTCGTGAATGGAATAGAGCAGCTGATTGTTTGGCTAAGTGGGCCTCGGAACATGGTAGTGATTGGAAAGTTGAAGGTTGGGAGCATCTCTCCTCAGATTACTGTCAGGACTTGCAGAAGATTTTTGCAAAGGACATGGATAGTTATGAAGCTGGTTGATCTTGGGCTAGGTTTGTCATTCTTTTGTGGGGTCTTGGGGCTCTGGTTCTCTTTGTAATTCTTGTGTCTAATTTTCAATAAAGTTTTTACCCCTTTATTTTCAATAAATTTTTTGCCCCTTTATTTAGTATTGATTAATCATCCATTTATTTCTATCAGCAAATATAATATGAATTGAATCGGTTAAGCAATATAATATTAATTGAATTAATTAAGCAATATAATGTTAATTAAATCAATAGTTAAATAATAATATTAAATATTTAATATGTGTTGTTATATCTATATAATAAAGAAGAATGTGTTAATAACTAATAGATTAAATAATCTTATTAACACCCAAATGAAATGATTATGAATGCCATGATTTCTTATTGGGTAAAGAGATACCGTTTAATATAGGGAGGACGTGACTCGAGACTAAGTCACGTCTCCCCCAATGAGCGTACCTTTTCCTTTACAATAAAGGTAAGCATGCGTGGGTCAAAGAGGGTTTATGGGAATCAAAAATAGGAAGGGAAGAGGAAATTAAAAAAAGACAAAAGTATTACCAGCAAGAGCATGTTGGAATTTTCTTCTACTCTACCAAGGGCAGGTAAGGAGTTGCATTCTTGGCCCGGCCAAGAACCAATAACTTACTTCAATCGGGATATTAATTATTGCTTTAGGAAACACTATTAAAATATTATATATGAAATATTTATATATGTATTTATTAAATATGACAGTTCTGATATATATTACTGTTTATATATGACTGGGACAGCACGACTGATATATATTGGTATTTGTATATGACTGAGACAGTATGACTGTTATATGTACTGTAAATTTCAATTAAAATTATTGCCGTATATCAATTAGTAATTAGAATACTGTTGCATGTAACTGGGTGAATATATGTGTTAATTCATTTAGGTTACTGCTGCACATCAATTAATAGTTAGAGTAATGTTTTCAACTCTATCTTGGAGAGAGCACTAGAGATGGTAATCAGTGGCAACGAGGGGCTATCATGTGGGCAGAGACCTATGAAGTCAAGATGCCAGTTACTATCTCCCTGCCAGTCTTTTCAAGACAGAGAGGTTATTTGTGTGTCTGAAAGTATTAAGGTTTAGAAGGAAAGAATAGGGAGACTACCCATCTAGCAAGGGGGTTAGAAGCAACCAGCCCTTAGATTTGGTAGACAAGCAGTCCCTTGCTCTTCTCTTTAACCTATGATACTGTCTTGCTATTTGCATGTTAGTGCTGATGGTTTAGGCTAATCAGTAATATGTGTATGTATGTGGGTATTGTGTGTGCATCCTTGTAGTTGCAGGGTTATCATCAATCGAGCCATCTATTGCATATTTTAAGGCATTGTACAGGTAGGGAACATCACAGACCATATCATGTATTTGCTTTCTCTTTTCTTGCAGGGTCCCATATTAAAGTTTGCACGTGCCAATTGATGTCAAAGTGCTGATTTGACAGTGCCACAGTCTGAAACACAGAGGTTTCATGGAGTTTTGAGGGGTGTAAAAGCAACAATGGTGTTGAATGGTGTTGTAAGTGAAGAGAGGGATGATTAGGGGTCCCCTTGGCATGATCGAAGTGTGATATGATCAAATAAGACAATTAAACCATGTTGTTTTATGACTGTCCTAACCTATGCATTGACTGTCACAGTTTTGACACTGCCTTGAATCACTGCTCTTGCAAGGTTAATAGGGAGAGTTGTAGTTGAGTTTGAAGACGGGGAAGAGAGCAGATAGATCCACCAACATATTTGTTATTGCTTGAAGTCATAAGGATAAAGAATGGTTCATAAATGTTTGACTGTTCTAATGTTGCCTGTGACTGTCACTGTTTGATAGTGAGAAGATCCATTGAATGTGCAAGGTTGTAGGGTGGATTGTTGTTGGGTTTGATGGTAGAAGAGGAAGGAGGGTGGTTCACCATCATTGTGTCAAGAATTTTAAGTGTTGATAAGGGGGAATGGCCCATGTGAGTATGATTGTCCCAAACCTACATGACTGTCACAAAAGGACAACGGTGCAGCAGTAGGACTTCCTTTGAACTTTGGGAGGTTGGGAGGGTAGAGACCCCTTTTTGTGTATGTTGAGAATCCTTCTTGGGATTTCTATGGTGTATATGTGTTGGGGTTATTCATTGTATGCTATGAATGGGGATTGGAAGTCCTAATTGAGCATGTACTAGGGTGAGTGACTAGTAGAAGGTCTTATGGTGTTGGAGTGTTGGAGGACTTGGGGTTTGGATTCATACATGTTGGAAAAGTCTATGTGAGCATGTTCCAATGAGTGGATGAGGGCTAGGAAGCATGAGTGTGGTTTTGATGTATTGTACCTTGTGAGTACCAAATACCAATAACCTTCTGAGGGGTCCTGTGAGGTTTTAGAGGGTTATCACCTTATTGCATAGGTGAGTTGGGAGAAAGATCTGCCACTATTGATTGAGTTCCTTCAATTCTCTGCACCACCTTTCAAATTCAGATCTACACTACTTATTTATATCAGATCTGCACTTCTGATTCCCCAAATTATCCCCTCAAATGAGGTTCTCTTCTCCCTTTTATATATCATGTTTGAGGGAGTCCCAATTTTTCATTTCATGTCTTTGACCATTCATTAACTTAAAATTTAATTGTGTTCTTTTATATTTTTATTTTAATTTTATTATTATCATTTATCATTAAATTGTATTTCAAAGTGGGCACATGACAGTCAGAGATTGATTTAGTCATCTCCTAGTTGGTCTCAAGTTTCGTGGCTGGTTTTGGATGTGTTGCTTAGGTAGCAACATCAGGGAGCCCTAGAGGTGACTTGAGTTAATTGGTTGGAGTTTGAGAATGTAGTCTTCTGCATGTGCATAGTTGTTGACAACTAGTTAACTTTATCTGAGGTTGAGTGTTACACTTGTGTATGCTATGCATGATGACACTTCTAACTTTTTTTTAAAACATTTCCATGCAATCCTTGTATAAATTGCTCATATCCTCTAGGGTTCCTTGGCAGTGCGTTACAATATCTGTCCTTATCCTTCTATAAATCAATCACAAAGTAAAAGTTTAATGTAGGAGAGTGTCGGTACCCCTAAAAACTGCATTTTTAAGTCTCCTTTTGGTTAGATAATTGTCAATAAAACCTCAGTGTTACATCAGGTATAAATCAGTTACTGTCCTCGCAAGTCGAATTTCCCAAAGTTCTCTCGTCCTTGGTCTTTTTAAACTGACAATTTTGCAGGAAATGTATGATTTCAACAAGTTTAAAACTATGAACACGCAGGATTGAAACCTTGAACCAGCATAAGGAATGAACGCTTCAGCTGGCTATTTGGATGGGAATGTCAATAAAGGAAAACAGTAGAGGATGGTAAATTGTCAAAGATGGTCAAACCTTCAATGTAGCCAAGCCAGCTAAAAGTGATGCTCATGGAGAGGCAAATTGGCAAAGATGGCATAAAAGTCCTCCAATCATTGTCAGGATCACTTTCAGCATGGTCAAGTCATTCGGAAAACTGTGCCCAAGTGAGGGTTGTTGATACATGATAGCTTCAGTAAGATAAATGATTGAATGAGAGATAAATGAAGTCTCTCATTCAATCATCTATCTCATGGATAGACTATAATAGACTTCACTTATTATTCTTTTGTTCTATCATCTGATATTACTATTATAATTGCTCTCCTTATATATATGGTGCATTATCGGTTTTACAGATTATAATCATACAAACTGATGTTAAATTTACGATCATGCTAGGATTGTATTTCACGATCTGTGTTAATCTATAAACATTGCAATCTAACAATAAACAGTAACCTTGATATCCCAATTGTTATCGGGCTTCATTGTTAATGCCACCGATTAGTTATCGGGCTTCATTGTTAATGCCACCGATTAGTTATCGGACTTCATTGTTACGCATTGACACCGATTAATATCGGCATTAGATTGGTTACATATTGCAAATGAAAAGGCACGATCAAGTGGCATCTTGATAGGCCATGTCTAATAGACATGTCCAATCAAGGTGTCACTTGATCCTCCCTATTTTTTATATATACCGATCAATGTTAAATGGAGAAGACATCGAAATTATTAATGCTCTATCTCCACCTACAATACACAGAATATAATTAATCACCAGAACAATTATATTGTGACAAACATTTACATTGAAATACAACATTATATATATACCTTGATCATTGAATTGGAATTTGAAAAACATTTACATGGTATCAGAGCGCTGGTAGATCGAACCTCCGGCTTTCAAATTTTTAAAAAATTCAAGTCAAGAATATATCTAACATCGCATTTCTCCAAATGGCCAGCACTATCAGATTTGAGGATAGGCTCGAAGGAGGTGACAATTTCTCAGCATGGAAGTTCAAAATTAAGATGATTCTAAGAGAGAATAAAGTTGAATCATTTGTAAAAGCTGAATCTAAAGAACCTGAGAACGAACCTGACAAAACGACATGGATCGAAGGCAATGAAAAGGCTATAAAAATCATAGTTGATGGGGTGAGGAATAATATTATGCCTATCATAAAGAAACATGAGACGGCCTACCATATGTTCAAAGCACTTGAAAATGCATTTGAGATATCCAATGCAAGTAGAACCTTGGCCTTAAAAAGAGAAATAAATCATATAAGTATGATCAAAGGGGAGTCGGTCAATGCTTACTTCATGCGGA
Source organism: Cryptomeria japonica (assembly GCF_030272615.1). Classification (NCBI taxonomy): domain Eukaryota; kingdom Viridiplantae; phylum Streptophyta; class Pinopsida; order Cupressales; family Cupressaceae; genus Cryptomeria; species Cryptomeria japonica. The sequence continues at coordinate 472,891,746 of NC_081406.1, read as the reverse complement.
TATCAGCCCTAAGGGATGAACTAGCAACACTTGGATATAAGATCCAAAGCAAAGAGTTAACACTCATTGCCCTAGATGGATTGCCTAGTATATGGGAAACGTTTGTCCAAGGTATCAGTGCAAGGGCTAAATATACAAAATTTGAGAGGCTAAGAGCAGACTGTCTTCAAGAAGAGTCAAGGTTAAATAAGAAAGGGATCAAACAAAAGAATATAGATGAAGATCTCCAAGTCCTAAATACGAACTCCAATAAGAATAGCAAGAAGAAACAATTTAAGAAGAGGAAAGGTCATCAAGCCAAGAATACCTCCAAGAAGGATCTCTCCCATATTCAATGTTACAGGTGTGACAAATTCGGGCACTATTGCCGGGAATAATCATTATGTTATGTTGTTATATTATGTTTATGTTGTCGTCGGTAATACTGAGTTACGGCGGTCAGTTAGTTAGCCGACGGGTAGGTAGTTGGAGTCGCGACGGTTGTGTCGCACCCCTTCGGATATTATATATTGTGTACCTTTTCTTCGAAAGGATCATGTTAGTCGTGTCAGATGTAATGTTATAAGCACTTATTGTACATGGACTGTGGAATTAATATAGAGACTGGTTATTTAATGTATTTCCATTATGTTCTGTGCATTTACTTTCTGCATTTAACAGTTTACCCGAGAGGGCAAACATTTGGCGCCGCTGCCTAGACGAACTCGGGAACGGAAGACACGGATGTCGCACAGACACAATGGGCCTACCCGTTGCTGAAGTAAACCCAGAAGCCGACGACACGCGGACAGAACTTTACATAGGAGAAGACACGGCAACGCGAGAATTTTCAATTTTGCTCCAGGTAGCCATTCAGACATACGTTCGACGAGAAGCGGCGGAGGCAGAAATCCCACCAAGTGTCGTGTGGACAGCGCTGGAGGTTAGCCCGACAGTAAATCGGTTAATGAACCACCTCCCCCGGCTGCTTGCACAGGCATCGCTGGCACAGCAAGCCCACCTGGAGGAGATTGCCCAGGAAGAGCGACGACAAAAAATCCTGCAACGCTACGAAGAGAACAGTCGACGGGAAACAGAACGAGATGGCGCCAGGCCAGGAGGAAATTGAACCTTGTAATAATCCCGACACACTGCTGATATAAATTGTGGCCGAAAGGCAAAATAAAAATAAAAATAATAAAAGTTTTTTTGTGTACATGGCGTGTGTTTGCTATGTATGGAAGTGACTTATGCCCAATAGACTAAATAAGGACAAAAATAAAAAGATACAGAGTGACGAATGGGAAGTGGCACAAACCGCGTTGAATCTCAGACAGCAGATAGAACGAAGGCGTAGGCTAAGGCAGCTTGCCGAGGGATGACCGGTCAAGGGGTTGCCCGAAGGGAACCCAGGAGGTGTCACGGAGGTTGCGGAGGCAGAGATAGACGGAGAGAACTACACTATCTACACTGTTGTAGGGCTGCCAGAAGGAGTCACGGAGGGTGCCGAAGGAGAACTCTACAGTTTGCTAGAATACCACCGTAGGGTAAGAAGCCACGAAGAGTTGGTGGAACAAACAAGGCGAAGTCTAAACCTGATCGACGCTACCAGAGACTTGCTAAAGAATTTGTCCATTTCAGAGGACAATCGGAGGGAGACAACGGAAGGTGACGGTACGACCGAAGGTGCCGAGGGAGCACAAGGGTACCGTACGGGAGGCAATTTGTTTGCTTCGGTTTTAGCAACTTTTTCCGGAGGACCCACGAGTGGAGGTTCAGTTGCAGGAGGCGGAGGATCGCCAGGTACAAGCACACAAGGAATTAGAGGAGCGAGACCCAGCGGTGGGATGGCGAGTAAACAAAAACTGCCAAAGTTCACAGGGGAAGGCAAGGAAGACCCCTTACAGCAATGTCGTACATGTGAAACCATTTGGTCCGCCAACGAAGTAACAGACCAGGATGACTGGGTACAGCAGTTTCCAGCCACGTTACGAGGAGTTGCCATAGATTGGTACTCCGATGTGGACAAGCAAAAAGTGGCCACGTGGGCCAATCTACAAAAGGAATTCACGGGAGAGTTTCGGTTGCTCCGTGATGACAATGAAATTGTAACGGAGATATACAGTACCAAACAAGGTACCAGGGAGACAGTACGGGCATACAGTCGGAGGCTGAAAGAACTCTTGGGTAAAATGGAAAGCCAACCCACAGATGGATTGAAGAAACGATGGTTCGTTGAAGGGTTGAAATCCTCCCTATGGAGGAAGATGAAAATTGTACCCCCGACGTCATATGACGACGCTTATAATAGGGCGATGGACCTGGAGAGCGAACACAAAACATCAAAGAAGAAGAAAAGTAATAAATCCTCATCCGAGGATGATGACCCTTCACAGGTAAGCAGCAGCGATGACGAGGCTGGCAAACGGGTGCAAGCGCTCCAAAAAGACATGGAGCGAATGAGAAAAGAATTCAAAATAATGAGAAGCACTGGTCGGAACGAAGGGGACATATGGTACACTGAGTGCAAAGAGGAAGGGCACACAAAGGGTACTTGCCAAAAGAAGGCATTCTGCGAGATTTGCCAAGTGATGGGACACTCCACCAAGGAGTGCCCATACAACATGAAAACCCGAAGTACGCAAATGAACCAGGTGTTGTTCACGGAGCAGGCCACAACATCTGCACCAGCGGGTACCGGCCAACATACTAACACAACGGCATCATTTGGAGGATACCGGGACAACAGACGCGGCAGCGGAAGGAATAGCAACAATAACAATAACGGAAGCCGTATCCAGTATGACGCCAAGGGCCGGCCAATTATCCAATGTAGGGCCTGTAATCAGTGGGGGCACTTCGCCCGTGATTGCACGAAGGAAGCCACCCCTCAGCACCTCTGTCATTGGTGTGGGCCAGGCGACCATGAGGATGCAAATTGCCCGCAAGCAGGGGTTAATCTCCTCAACATTGAGAAGGCTGAGAAGACTGGTGCGAAAGAAGTACTGGCGATCACCCGCGCCCAGACGAAAAAAGCCACTTATCCCGACCCCCGTACGGAGAAGGAGAGAAGGGACGCAAAGGCCAATATTGAACGTGAGATGATGACCGAACGACGGGACAACGAGGTGGTGAGTACATCATCCCGTACGGAAGCGGAAAATAACATCATTGGGCAAATCTTGCAGATGGAGGTGCCGATAAAGGTAAAAGACCTTCTAGACTCTATGCCACAATTGAGGACTGCCATCCTCACCAATGTGCAAAGCACCGCATCGTCGAGTGCACCACAGGTAGGGGTTCCCGCCACCGCATCGTCGAGTACACCACAGGTGGAGGTTTCCGTCAGCCCTTCGACTGACCCGATGTTACTAGCCTTGAGCAGTGGTAGACACCCAGCTGTGGTAGAAATGGGTATCCGTGGGACCATTCTGAAGGACACCATTGTGGACGGGGGATCTGGAGTGAATGTACTACCAAAAGAAACATGGAAGCGGCTGGGGAAGCCCACCCTATGGCCACCCACATTCAACCTGGTGGGAGCGGACCAACATGGCATTAAGCCACTCGGCCTGTTGATGGCCCAGCAAGTGACAATTGGTACGCAACCATTCTTGTTAGATTTCGTGGTTATTCCCTCAAAGAAGAAAGGCTATGATGCCATCCTAGGGAGAGCGTGGTTGATCAACACGAGGGTAAACCACAACTGGAAGAAAAATACACTTTCCATGGAGAAGGGAGGGCGGAAATATACCATTGACCTACACACCCAAGATGTTGGCGAAGAGCTCGCCTCTTCCGACTCAGACTCAGAGGACTTTAATAAAGGGGAAGGGGGTCTCGATGAAAGCAAGGGCAAGAACGCAATGGAGCCGAACAGTGAAGGGTGCTCGAATTGGAGGGATGTTCTGAAGATGAGGTATGCTCACTTAACGGGCTCTTCCACTGGCAAATGGAGGATTATGAAATGTTCCAAAGCTACAGGCTCGAAGTAGAGGAACCAGAGCAACCAACAGAGGTGTACATGCCGGAATACAAAGAATATTGGAACGGAGACGCCCCAAACCCTGGCGACGTAGATAATCCGAAGAATGTTGGCAACGATTGGAACTCTGTATGGAAGACCGCAGTCTTCAAAATCTTTATTATTCTTCTTCTTCTTATATACGGGAAGGAGACCGTGGTCCCTGTAGAATTTGTGGTTCCAGGTCTTCGGATGGCCATGGAAAATAAACTTGCCACCAATAGGTTCAAATTGAAACCCTACCACGAGAAGCGCGTAGGGGACCCGAGAGGCCGGAAGGACACTCGGGAGTCCGGAGGGGGACCCGAGAGGATGGAAGGGGACCCGAGAGGCCAGGTAGGCGACTCGCCAAGCACAGGACCAAAATGGGAGACTCTTGGGCGAGGAAAACCGAGAAGGATGAAGAGCGATCCCAGAGACAGGGGACTCAAGCCGAAGACTCTCTGATGACCGTACAGTTGGAAGAAAGAAAGAAAGAAATGTACGGTCATATGACAGGCGACCGTACGATCAAAAATTTATTTTAAAAAAAAAAATTGAAAAAAATCGCACGGTCGTACGACGACGACCGTACGGTCAAAAAAAAAGGGAAAATGGCCACCGTGCGGTGGGACCAAGGTGACACCACCGTGCGGTGAAACCACCAAGGTGACACCACCGTGTGGTGGACGGTGACACCACCGTGCGGTGGAACCACCGACGGTGACACCATCGTGCGGCGGTCACACCGTGCGGTGGGAGCCACCGAAGGTTGTTGCCGAGACATGAACCCACCACCACACACCGCACAACCTGACCACCGCACAACACCGAACACCGCCGCATAGCAAGGGATAAAGGAGGAGGAAGATGCACCACACGGCCCGACCACGCACCGCACAGCCCGATCAACACGCATAGCAAGGGTTACGCACACCAACGCGCAGCAGCCGCAAAAGGAAAAAGAAAAAAAAAGACCAAGCCCACACAATCCACACAGCCACGTAAGGGCAAAACGACCGCCACAGGTAGACCAAGCAGCCGCACGATTGGAGGTGCCAGTGCTGTTGTTGACCGGAGGTGTGTCCGTACGATAAGAAGGGTGTAGGCCGCACGGGAAGGTGGCTGCACGATCGAAGGTGCCAATGTTGTTGTTGACCGTACAGGGAGGTTGTATGGCCAAGGTGCCATCGGGGACATTACAGTGCCAAAAAAAAAAAAAAAACGATGACAACGGACAGATTTAAAATGATTTGCTGCCCCTCGACCCCGCGAGGGGCGCTGCCCCCAGACCCCCAGTTTATTTTGACCTACAGAAGACCACGGGAAGTGTTGTGGTTGTCCGTACGGTGAGAAAGAAGCCTGACGCTAAGCATTGGCGGGGAAGCCATAAGCCGTAGAGGGAGACGGATTTGGAGGTTGGGAACAAACAAAGTTTGACGGAAGGCATTGCAAGTCCGTGCAGTTGTGTGACACCAGGGAGTTATTCAGTTCAGTTTTTAGCCTTTTGGGAGTGTGATGGAGGATTTGAGGTGTCTCCTAGCATTTGTGCCAGTGGATTGTGGCCACCTCCAGGCATGACTGGTACGCTTTGAGGAACTCGGAGTATGTCTTGGCTGGACGTGAGGTTGCCTTGGTGGATGCACAGAGGGCTCGGGAGGAGCTGACCACCAGGTTGGAGGCAATAGTCACGTGAGACTTAGTTCAGCGTACCCAAGAGTTGGATGCCGGGAGAGCAGCACGGGTGGCTATCGAGGACAAATTGGCTAGGGAGATAGTATCAATTGAGTAGCAGTTGGTGGAAGCTGAGACTGAAAAACGTGTTTTGCAAACAAGTTTGGGTTAAGCACAGGAGGACTATGATGGCAAAGGAAGCAATATTGGTGAATTCCGCACTTGAGCATCGGATGGTAGCAAAAAAGGGTTTTCAGGCAAGGACGCAGCAAGTTTATAAGATCCGGGCCCGACTGGCGTTAGTAGTTCCTGTCGTTCATCTCTATTTTTGTATTAAGTCGTCGGAGTCGACTTCTTTTCTTGGGGGGGATGATGTTGCCGGGAATAATCATTATGTTATGTTCTTATATTATGTTTATGTTGTCGTCGGTAATAATGAGTTACGGCGGTCAGTTAGTTAGCCGACGCGTAGGTAGTTGGAGTCGCGACGGTTGTGTCGCACCCCTTCGGGTATTATATATTGTGTACCTTTTCTTCGAAAGGATCATGTTAGTCGTGTCAGATGTAATGTTATAAGCACTTATTGTACATGGACTGTGGAATTAATATAGAGACTGGTTATTTAATGTATTTCCATTATGTTCTGTGCATTTACTTTCTGCATTTACTATGTTGCTAAATGTCCTTAAAGGGCTAAACAACAAGCTACATTTGCCAAAGCTGGAAAATCAAAGGGAGAAGATGACCCCAAGAAATATGTACTCTACTCAGCACTTTCAAACCCAGCATCAAACAAAGCTAACTCATGGTTAATCGATAGTTACAGGGTTTAGAGAAGTGTTAGACTCCATGATAGAAGAGACTGATGCGGAAGTGACAATCGGAGATGACTCTGCAAATCCAATCAGAGGAATTCAAACCTGCACCATCAGACTAAAGTCAGGCTTATCATTACAACTTAATGGAGTACTATATGTCCCAGGCATTAAGAGGAATCTAGTCTCCATCTCAGCACTAGAGGATAATGGGTATAGGGTGACCTTCATGCACAACAAAGTATTGGCTTGGCCAAAGAATTCGTCCATTAAGAAAGCCAAAACCATTGGTCAAAGACAAGGCTACCTGTATGAGTTGTGCACAGAGCCCAATGTAGCCCTAATCCATGAAGTTGCAAATGCTAATGAAGATTGGCATAGAAGACTAGGGCACCTGAATTTCAGAGCTTTATCATCTATGGAAAACCTTGTCACAGGTTTACCCAAGTTAAAGCAGTATCATTCGGGGGCATGCAAGGGATGTGCCCTAGCTAAAAATACAAAGGGTTTTTTTCAAAATAGTGCTAGGAAAACAAGTAATGTTTTAGAATTAGTCCACTCTGATATATGTGGACCTATGTCTGTACCCTCTTTAGGAGGATTTTTGTATTATGTAATATTTATGGATGACTACTCTAGAAAGACTTGGATCTACTTTCTGAAATGTAAAGAATCAAAAGAGATCCTTAATAGGTTCAAAGAATTTAAATCACTAACAGAAAACTCCTCAAGAAATAAAGTTAAAACCTTAAGAACTGACAATGGGGGGGAATACACCTCAGATCTGTTTAAGGATTTTTGTAAAAATGTTGGGATTAAGAGGGATCTTACTATACCTTATAATCCTCAACAAAATGGGGTAGCTAAGAGGAAAAATAGAACAATTGTAGAAGCTGCCAAAGCTATGCTCCTTGATCAAAACCTAAATACCAATCTTTGGGCAGAATCCACCAGCACTACCGTGTATATACAAAATAGATGTCCTCACTCTCATATTGAAGACAAAACCCCTGAGGAAGTTTTTACTAAAACAAAGACAGATATCAGCCATCTTAGGATATTTGGGTGCCCTGTTTATATTCATGTACCTAAAGAGAAAAGGTCAAAACTAGAGCCTTCTGAAAAAAGGGGAATAGTTGTTGGGTATAGTAAAACCTCCAAGGCTTACAAAATCTATATACCTGGTCAAAGGCATGTTGAACTTAGTAGGGATGTAATTTTTCAAGAAAAATTAGCCTTCAAAAGAGCCCAAAGTTCCATGGAACTTGAAGTCCATGTTCCTGCCCCTAGCATAGATGAAGATCTTACCCCTAAACTTTAGAGGGAGAATCTTGAGGAAAATGAAGGTGAGATTCAAAACCCACCTAGAGAAAATCTCAAGAAAAGACCACTATGGGCCACCAAAACTGTAGAAGAAGCTCAGAAGTATGTTGCCCCTTCAGGAACCTTCAGAGAAAGCAAAAGGCCTAAAAAATTCACCAGCTATATTGCCCTCATGAATGATCTTTCAAAAGTTGAACCTACAAATGTATCAGATGCACTTAAACATCAAATATGGAAGAATGCCATGTCTGAGGAATATCAGTCCATTATGAAAAATAATATTTGGGAGATTGCTCCTAGGCCAGCTGGAAAATCTGTGGTTTCCTCCAAATGGCTTTTCAAGATCAAACATGCTGCAGATGGCAGCATTGAGAAACACAAGGCCAGATTTGTAGCCAGAGGGTTCTCACAAAAGGAAGGAATTGATTATGAAGAGACCTTTGCACCTGTAGCCCGATACACCTCAGTAAGAGCAGTCTTAGCCATTGCAGCAACAAAGGGATGGAAAGTACATTAGATGGATGTAAAGACAGCATTCCTTAATGGAAAGATTGCACAAGTAGTATATCTAGAGCAACCTGAAGGGTTTGAGTATCATGATGCAAAGTCTCATGTGAGTAGACTCAAGAAAGCTCTTGATGGGCTTAAACAGGCTCCCAAGGTCTGGTATGAAAGAATTGACACTTATCTCACAGGCCTAGGCTTCTCAAAGAATGATGCAGATCCAAATCTCAACTATAAGCAAGACAAAGGTGATATGCTGATATTGATTCTATACGTTGATGATTTGCTAATCACAGGAGAAGATCGCCTCATAGATCAGTGCAAGAAAGACCTTGCTAAAGAATTTGACATGAAGGACTTGGGACTCCTTCATTACTTGCTAATTGGAAGTATGGCAAAATTCTGATGGCATTATACTAAACCAAGGTAAGTATACCTTGGACATTTTGAAGAGATTTGGAATGTTGAACTGCAAACCTATGGCTTCTCCGATGGAAACAAACCTTCATAAACTTAAGGAAGCAGCAGCAAAATCACAACCCACAAATCCTACTCTATACAGGCAAATGATTGGGTCCCTAATGTATCTGGTAAATACGAGACCAAATATCTATTATGCAATTAATGCTTTGAGTCAGTTTATGTGTGATCCAAAGGAGATACACCTGGTAGCAGTAAAACATATCATGAGATACCTACAAGGTACTCTAAAGCTTGGTCTCAAGTATGAGAGAGTTGATCTGAATTTACACGGATTCATAGATTCAGATTGGGCTGGAAGTGTAACTGAAAGGAAAAGCACCTCAGGATGCTGTTTCAGTTTAGGTTCAGCCATGATATCCTGGATCAGCAGAAAGCAATCATCAGTAGCATAGAGTTCTATTGAGGCCGAATACATTGCAGCTTCCATGGCTGCTCGAGAGGCAGTATGGCTTAGGAAGTTGCTTATGGGATTATTCGGCGAACCAATGAAACCTACAGTTATTCATTGTGACAACCAGAGTTGCATAAAACTTTCAGTGAATCCATTGTTTCATGACAGATCCAAGCATATTGAGATTCCTTACCATTATGTGCAAGATATGGTAGACAGGAATATGATCCAGTTGGAATACATTTGTACAGGAGATCAAACAGCAGATATTCTTACCGAACCACTTTCCAGAGTGAAGGTTGCGCACTTCAGAAAAGGTCTTGGTATGATTGAAAGGTAATTTGCTTTGTAATTTGTACTTATATATTAATAAGATGTTTAATGTGTAAACTTCTTTGTCGTGCTATGACTTTTATGGGCTCCACCCCCTCTGTACATTTCTAAGCGGTGACGATCTCTCAGATAATGAACACTTGTATGAAGACATTATAAGGTGACGATCTTATAATGATCAAAACAAATATTATGTGTGATTCTTGGTATGTCATGGATGTGCCATGATTATATTGTGGTAAAGACATTTGAAAATGTCAGTGCACATACCACAATTTGGATAAAGTGAGGATTTAATTATTCTCATGCATTTATCCTTAGTATTGCTTGCTTTGCAACACTGATATCACGTGCTTAGGTGATATCTTGTCATCACAAGTTAATGTGGTGAACTTCTTGTATCACGTGTTTAGGTGATACTTCATGTCACATACTTAGGTGATATGACTTCTTGTATCACGTGTTTAGGTGATACTTCATGTCACGTGTTTTAGGTGATATGATCCTTTGGAGAGTGAGATTATAAAACTACATAAGGAATATTGATCAGCATGAGAAATGTGATGCTAGATATGTTGTTTGTCATTCATCTTCCCGAGCTAAGAGGGAGTGTTGATACATGATAGCTTCGGTAAGATTAATGATTGAATGAGAGATAAATGAAGTCTCTCATTCAATCATCTATCCCATCGATAGACTATAATAGACTTCACTTATTATTCCTTTGTTCTATCATCTGATATTACTATTATAATTGCTCTCCTTATATATATGGTGCATTATCGGTTTTACGGATTATAATCATACAAACTGATGTTAAATTTACGATCATGCTAGGATCGTATTTCACGATCTGTGTTAATATATAAACATTGCAATCTAACAATAAACAGTAACGTTGATATCCTGATTAGTTATCGGGCTTCATTATTAATGCCACCGATTAGTTATCGGACTTCATTGTTACGCATTGACACCGATTAATATCGGCATTAGATTGGTTACGTATTGCGAATGAAAAGGCACAATCAAGTGGCATCTTGATCGGCCATGTCTAATAGACATGTCCAATCAAGGTGTCACTTGATCGTCCCTATTTTTTATATATACCGATCAATGATAAATGGAGAAGACATCGAAATTATTAATGCTCTATCTCCACCTGCAATACACAGAATATAATTAATCACCAGAACAATTATATTGTGATAAACATTTACATTGAAATACAACAACATTATATATATATACCTTGATCATTGATTTGGAATTTGAAAAACATTTACAAGGGTAAGCGGGCAACCGCACTCAAAATCTCTGCCCGGCAAACTAAGTCTATGAGATGCGAAATTTAAGTTGGCCCCAGAGGCTGTCTTCCATTCACTTTAAGGAAAATTATCACTTAAGTGGTGCACAATTAGAAGGGTAAACCAACCATAATTCCAATCAAGGTTGCAATGGCATAAAAAAACCGTCATAATGAACAAAGTATTGACATTGGCACCATACTAAAGTGTTTAAGCCTTAAGAAAATCATTCCAAGTTTCAAAGGTAAACAAACAACTATAAGTTAGTTGCACTTTTAAGTGGTCCCATTAGAAAAAAAACAGAAGGTATGTTACTAGATTTGCAATGAAAGGGATTGTTTGTGCTACAACTTTTATTCAGATCATAAAGAATAATTGTGTGGGTATGGTCAAGATTGTCAAAACACGTCATGCCATCCTACTTGGAATCAAGCTTTTCAATTTCAAAGTGTCTAAAAATGCAAGGAAATTTTGTTCAGCAAGTCTCACAAGCTCTGAAAAATATTCCAAAATGAAGGATTCAGTGAAATTTGCAGTTGTAATATATTTTGAATTTTTTTTTTATGGTTTATGCGGTAAAAGTTGCTATTTTTCGAAAGGGATGGAAGTGTCATGTCCCTTTTTCACAACTTAAAGAATTAATTGAGGACCCATAGTCTATTTCTATTTCCAATGGATTAAGGGATTAAATAAGAGAAATAATAATATTTAAGGTGGGCCCGATCACTTTATTTTCAAAAAAAAAATAACTAAAATATTATATTTAAAAGGTGTTTTTAACACTCAATTCAAGAAGTGTTTTTATAACAATTGATGTAATATTTTAAAAGTATTTAAACACTTGGAGGGAAAAAAAAATTCCAATAAAGAGCCCAAGTGATTCCTTCCATTTTTGGAGATTGAAGCATTCAAAGATGAGGACCATTGGTGTGGGAGACTTGGAGGACAAAAACCCTCTTGGCTTCTATATTTTGTGGATGAAGACCCTTGGTGTCAGAAATTCCCTCTTAGCTTCAATATTCAGATTCCAGGACGAAAACCCTCTTGTCCATGAGAGGTGACTCCCTCTGGGAATCATGTGTGCTGATTTGGTGAAGAATTTATTGAAGAATTCATCATCAATGATTGGATTGATAGGATATTTGCAAGCCAATCTACCAATATCATCATAAAATTCATAGTTGCCATAATTTGGAGGACATCTATTGCTGTGTGCAGCTTTGAGGCTGTTGTTAACATCATTTGGAGCACTAAAATTGCATTTTGGTCACACTACTATACAAGATTTTTCTACTACACACCATTTCGATCTGCCATAATTAGTGTTTCCAGCGACCAGATGGTCAAAGCTTGCTGATTTGAAAGGATTTCAAATATTGTTGTTGTTTGTAAGAAACTTTCAGACATTATTTCTGCTGTCAACATCACTCCCCACCACAGTACAAGAGCAAAGAAGCACCATACATGTGTGATCAGCAATTATTCAACGATTAGCAAAAGGCTTCCAACCATTTATTGCTGTTTCCAGCCACCACAGTATTAATTCTGGCTGTCGTATAGCTATTGTAAAGCATTTCAAAGGCTGCATCTAAGGTTTTAAGGCTGCTGCAACCCTCAAACCTTCTTCACTGCAAAAAAAATAGATAAAAGAGGTTTTCATACCATTTAGGGAGCTGATGCATCATTTATAAGTGGAATTTGCTGCTATTTATGTGCTGGAATCAATAAAATATTAATGGCAGACCTATCTATGTTTACTCAAGGGTTTCTTGTTGCTGATTATAAACTGTCATCATTAATTTTCAGAAACTTGTACTCAGATACTCTGTTATATTAATCATATTTTTGTCATAAGGGCTTCCAAGCCCATATCATCCACAATTAGTTCAAATCTGCTGTTATACTTGATTATTTTGGCATTTAAGGGTTTTGAAAAATCAAATCACCATTGTTGGTTGCTGGATCCGCTATTCATAGTTGAATATTTTGATTGATAAGGGTTTCCTAAGTTGTTGCAGCTAATTGTATTGCTGATCAGCATTTATTTTATTGAGATTTGGCATCTACTTTGGTATTTTTCATCATTTCAGCTGGCACACATTAAGAAAATTGTCTATTTCCTAAGGTTGTCTGATTGTAAACACTACAAGATGAGAACTTATTTTTAGGATTTCATTCATTTAGTTGTTTAAGAATTGGTTTATCTCCTCATTTCAGAGGATAGAGATAGGGTTGTTTTAATAGGAATATTATATTATTATTATTTTCCTTTAAATCTACCTCTTCAAAACTTATAAAAAACCTATCTTTAGTACATAATTTGGAATAATAGAGGAGTGATAAGCACACGGTCATATTGAGAGGGAAGGAGGGTGAACCAGTATAACAACAAACTTTTACGTTGTCAACTTAATACCCTAAGTATATAACTTAATCTCATAAACATAGCCATTCAATATTATCATTCACATAAGATCTAACTATCATGCAAGATAAATAGAACACAAGCTATATGTGGAAACCCTTAAAGGAGAAGACCACGACAAATTAATGCTTTTTATATTAATACTTATTTTACAAAGTTTGTAGGCACCAAACTACTAGAGGCACCGACCACTCATTCAAATTTCCACCTTAATAACGTTGCTTATCCAACAGATGATGGATTCACTATAATGCCCTTCTTCAAAGTGTCAAAATCTCCTCCTTAGATCTCCTATAATCTGATCATAAAACTCAAAAACTGTCACAGTAATGTCCACAATCTCCTCATAAAACTCATCATAACTCTGTCATAAACTACAATTATGCTGATAGTAAATTTGTCACAAATCTGATCATAATCTCCTTATAAAACTCTCTTCAATATGCTTCTTAATTCTGCTCCAAGGTCTTCATTATCTTAGCATTAAACCCTCTTCACAAGTCTCATAAAGTCTTCATAGTTATGCTTATAGAATCTTCATAAATCTGATCATCAAATCTGAATATTCTCCTTTTCAAATCTGCATATGCTAAGTTCATATATCTGCTGTTACATTTCAGATATATACTCTTCTAGGACTGATTATTCATGTCTTCCACTTGCTCATCTCATATGTCTTTTATATCTTTAGGATCTTCTGTGCATATATGATAAACCCACTTCACTCTACACCACACATTCATCTTTTTCCAATCGAGTTTTCATGATGATTTAATATCTTCCATATACCCTTTCAAGAATGGTGCGAACTTTTTCAAAGAGCCATCCCTCTTTTAATTTCATTGTTATCTTTGAATTACGCATTGTTGCTTTTGCAAGAGCATTATTTGTTTTTAGAAACATTCCTTAACATAGTTGCACCATTTCATGTAATGGTGAAGTCACACCTAATGGGATTTGTTAATTATTAACAAATCTGTCTTTTTTACACAATCTGCTCTTAATTGCTGCACACACTCTTTTGTTTATACTTAATATAAGCTATTACAAGCACTGCTACCTTCTGACATGTAATCACTGGCTCGATTTAATAGATGTTTTAACTGTTTTTAGCACGAGTCATCGCTGCCCATTGTCTAAGTTGCTGCTCTTATATGATCACAATCGCTGCCTTCTTCACTCTTGAAACAATATTATCGTTGTCTCTTTATTAATGACACCACCTTGTTAATGGTCGCTTCTTTAAATCTACACTTCATTATTCCTTATCATGTCTGCTTATTAAACTTTTACTTTTCATTAATAAAGTCAGCCTGTCTGAACATTACATCATGCTAACAAGGAATTCGACCAGTATTCATATAGATTGGTCTTGCAAATATAAAGAGGGTTGGCCACTTTTGGATAGAATAAGTTAAACTTGTCTTGTTCAGCCAGTATGATATTTTCAACCACCTTGAATGTTAGCATCAATATTTGTTAACTGCTCTTAGCACAAACTTCAAACAGCAACAGGGATATTAAGCTTTTATCCTCAAACATTAATGACACCAAATATGTTACCTTCAAATATGTTATCTTCGGTTATGCTCATTTCCATTCATTGGATTATTGTAGCATAAATGACAATTATGTCTTTTCACCAATAATCGATGTTCACATATTAATGAAGTTGACTGCTAGGAAACTCGCCCATGATTATTACTGCCCTAATATTCATTTTGATCTTGTCAAAAATCCTTCAATTGCTGCGTATCAGAATGCATAGTAATCTTTAAGCTAGTTGTTCAATCAAGCCCTTTCTCTATCCTTTGCCATTGTTGTTTAATTGATGAATGTCTTCATAAAAGAAACTTGCCAATCTTCCTAAAAGGAAGTCATCATGCTTTATAGAATAACATGCCCAACACTTGGCTTGTCTTCATCTAGAGGAGTCGACCATCATTTGTCTTCAAACTGGATTGATATATTTAAATAAAATCACATCAATGACAATCTTCTTCATCAGTGATAATTTGTTCATTAATCTCATTCATCTTCTCACTTTTGACAAAGATCTCATTTGTCCTCAATGATAATGATGACAACCTTTTAATCATTCTTACACATACAATCTTACCTTTGACATCAATGATGAAATCTAACAATCACAACTGAGTGCCCTTGACATCAATGACAATATTTCCAACAAGAAGAGCAAGCAAGCTTATGCTACCAAAATTATCGATAGAACTTAATTGTCTTTTGTGAAGAAGGATAGTTGATATTGAGCCTATGCTGTACAAATTGTCAATCCAGTTAGTGTATTTAGTGAAAATTAATGAATGTTGGTGGAAGTCACGCTTATGCTACAAAGCCCATTGTTTACTATTTAGAAAAAGTGATTGTGTAACTATGATTGTACATTTGTAATTTCATGGAGTAAATTGATAGTAGATTGTTATGAGTCACACTCTATATTGGAAAAATATGTCTCTTTGAATTGCAGGTTCAGATGCAGTTTAACTATTTCCTTCATGAAATTGTGTGATAATCATCTGTTTAGCTACTCTTGTTGATGTAGATTTACCAATTCCTATTTTATCCAATACTTGACATTCCTTGGTGTATTTGTTTGTGCTTGAATTTTTTGTCCTCCTTAATTTGAAGATCTTGCTGCAGGCCTTGACTATTGACAGTTTGGAGCTTGTTCCAAAGAAAAAACATAGTCGATGGCATATTTATATATAATGTAAACCCTCATTGAAATTCTATAAAGTGCGCATAATTGGAAAAAAAATCATAGTTTTAGGATTCAGGTCTCAAGGGGCTTCTCCTTACATTTTGAAGAATGGTTTAAACGAATGTGTCGTTCCGTGTTGTCTAGCAATAGACAAATCAAACCACTAGTAGAGAGTAAGTCGGCATCCTCCTTGAGTGCCAAATATTCAAAATGTTTGATTGGCATTTTATAAATGGCATATGATTTGTATATAAGTTATAACACCCATTTGGACTTGTGCATGCTGTGTTTTTTATTTCATTGATGGGCTCAACCACAAAAGAGGCATTTTGTGATATACCTGTTGTCACTAAAGTTTGCACCCTTGTTGAGCTACCAACTCAGCAACCTTGTGAAACATGGAAACAACTCCGAAGTGTGGGAGCTTGCGCAATGGGGTTGAATCTCCCGAGAAGGCCGGCTTCCTTCTCAATCCAAGTGCAGGTGTTGACCCAACTCAAAACTCCAAATTCTACTTCTAAACGTATCCTAACAGCTTGTAGAGGAAAAGGGAAGAAGGAAATGCTAAAATGAAAGGAGTTGATGCACCAAGATACGAGATGTTCCTCTCCCGACCCAAAATGATACAAAGTATCAATTGAAATACCCTGGAGATGCACAAACTTCAGTTGCATGAATGACCCCAAACGCATGTATTAAGGTTAGAATTTGTTGAATGTCAAAGGGGAAAAGGATTCCCACAAGTCACACTCAAAAACAAGTCAATACACCATATATGTAAGAGAAAGCCACAAAACATGCACTTACAATGAAGGTAAGAAAACATACACAACATGCATAAGTTGAAGGAAGGCAAAAGTGATAATTTCAATTCATTATATGGCCAATGGCCAAACGTACAATTGCATTATTGCAAGAAATATACAAGTCTTCAAGAGAAGTGAAAGTGAAAAGAATATCTCAAGCCAGTATGGAGATAACCCTTTACAAATCGTGTAAACAGCCTATATATAGCAAATTGGTCGCAAAGAAGAGACCAATGGTCAAGGAAGGGAAACCTTAACCCTTGTGTATGCATAGGAATGTTAGTCAGGGAAGGCAAGGAAGTGCACAGGCCTAACATGGCATACATGCAAGCAACCTGGCCATACCTTGACAAGGCAATCCAAAGAAGAAAAGTACTTCTAGAACATGGATTGCCTGACACTCCAAAGTCAGAGCATGTAGGCCTGAACTTGGGGGTTCTAAGATTCTGGGATCATGAGGAAAAGGCTTGAAACTTGGGGGTTCCGGGATACTGGGGTTATGGGGAAAAGGCTTGGAACTTAGGGTTCCGGGGTCATGAGGAAAAGACTAGGAACTTGGGAAAAGGCTTGGAACTTGGGGGGTTTCGTGATTCTAAGGTCATGAGGAAATGGCTTGGAACTTGGCGGTTTTGGGATTTCGGGGTCATGAGGAAATGGCTTGGAACTTGGGGTTCCGAGATTCTAGGGTGTTGACGTGGCTAAAATCGCAGAACTACGACTCTCTCCGGCCAACGCAGAATAGAATGCTAAGTATCCTATCCTCTCTTGAGATAAGGAAATCCCTAATGCTGTTTTTAATTGATCAATGGGGATGACCTCAAGGTTTCGGTTGTTAGGTCTTGACTGTAGGATAACTCACTGACTGATGTGATTTGTTGGGAACACAAGGGGTCTTACGATTTTGCAACAAGATGGTCTGCTGCGATTTTCGGACTAGGAAATAAAATCAAAAGAGAAGGGTTCAGGAAGCCTAAGGACAAGGATGATAACAGTTGATGCAGTGGGTAGACAGATTTCGATAAACCAGTTCTTGTTTCGCCAGAGACACCCTCACAACTAGACAAGAACGGTGCAAGCTCCAAGGGATGAAGGATTTTCAGACCGGAGACACTCGTTTTAGGCACCCAATTATGGCGTAGCCTAAGACGAACACCTGCAGTTGAACTAAGCACAGTTTGGGTTCAAACTAACCATGCATGGTGACCTACAATCAGCAGACCCCCAATGGTATGAACCAAAAATGCATCAAATACCCCTCTACACTTCACCATTAAAATCCTTGCACTCTAAAATTAACTAGTTGAAAGAAACCATGCAAACAGACTAAAACAAAGACAACAAACACCATATTTCAATGTTCATATATTTGCTTCAACTGCCATTACAACAATTTTTGCAACATCTCTATGCTACTGCTAAAATCTAACCTATTCTAACTCTAAAATCTAACTACAAAATTATAACCCAAAAAATCTAACCCTTTACAAAAGAAAGGCCTCCTGCCTTTTATAGATTTTACATGTCAAACCGGTGGCCAGGATTGACTGCATCCAAGGGCTGCAACCTGCCATCTAGAAGTTGGCAGCTTTAACCCATGCCCATTAAACTCTCAGTCATCCATCCAACAACTCCCCTTAACTGCCTACAACTGTTTGGATTCAATTTGGGTCTATCCGGTGGTTGGACATAACTGACCTATGTCCCCTCTGTTTTAAAATACCTTGAGCGAGACCCACAGGCAGTTTTACATTAAACAATTTTAGTTTCTAAAACTGAATTTCTGGAATTTCTTCCAAAGGTGTATCCTTTTGAGTTTGCACACTTTGGTAGCATTCTGGATGTTCTTTGGTCTTTGGTCTCAGTGGTGGACTTCAACTTCTTGTTCAGCGGCACACCTCCCAATGCTCAGTTCAGATCTCACACTCCTGCAGCGCGTTCCTGCATCTTCTTCTTCAGCTTTCAGCGCGATCAAGGCTTTGATCTTGCGTTTCAAGCTTTCTCCTGGTTCCTTCCAATGATGTCTTTGACCTGCGAACAATTAATTTCACTTTTAATAAATCAATTTGAAAAACTAATTAAATTAATTTTTTTTAAATGTCCCTTGTTGAAGAAAACTCGACCTCAGACAGACAACGAAAGCAATGCTTTAAATCATCTAAGGCCAAAACTCAAGTCTATGTGATGCTTTGGGCAAATTTTCTCTTTTGACTTTGGACGCCTAACTCTGTCCACAATGAAATTTGGGTCTTGTGGCAAGAATGTGTGATTTTTGGATGCAAATTTAGACGCCTTTCACTTGATATGAAATTTGCCCCTTCGAAGTAATTTAGAGCGAACTTGTGCCTCATCCCTTGGTTATGGAAAATCGGGCTTTTAGTCCAAAATGTGAGACTTTTGCATTGTACTAAGGGAATTCAGCTATCTGAGCTCAAATGCATGATTTCACCCTTATTCCCCTTTTCGGCATTTTAACTTGCTTGTGGTTTTCGGCATAAAAGAGCCTTTTGATGCTTTTTGCAGGCTTGAATGATTTTCGGGTACTTTGGAGATATTGTGAGATTTTTTACTCTTTGGTCATTTTCAGGTCAAGGAGAAATTTTGTGAATTTCTCTCATTTTCAGCCCTATTAAGATTATCGTGCGAACTTGAAACTTTATTTCATCTTCGGGTCTCTTGGCTTTGATTGCGAGATTAGAATCTTCCGAATTTTTCGGTTTGGAGATGACTTAGCGAATTTCGGGCCTCTGAAGCCCCTTGCGAGCTTCGCGATTTTTCTTCTTTTCGGTCTTAGAAGACGAATTTTACGATTTGGGCACTTTTGATTTTCAGCCTATAGAGACTGTTTGTGCGATCTTTTGAGCCTTTGGTCTTTCGAGCAAGTTGATGTTATCTTGCGAACTTGGAGTTTTTCGGCCTAAAAGATCCTTTTGCGCGATTATAACTCCTCCCATTTCGACCTGCAAGGGGAATTTGAGAGTTTTGTTCTATTTTGGGTTACTCAGATAAAATGCGCGATGTTAGACTTAAGGAGTTTTTCGGCTTGCTTGGGCTTTATGCACGATTTTACCTTAAGTCTATTTCGGGTCCTTTGGAGACATTGTGAGTTCAGCCTCTTCTTATTTTCGGCCATATGAAAAGAATGGCATGATTTTGACTTGTTATTTCCTTGTTTCCGGCCTCCAAGGATTTGGCGAACTTGTCTTTGTTCATTAGACGCCCAAAGCCCTAAGTCCTGTTAGAAAAATCAGCACTTTGAAACAAGATGCGCGATTTTGGAATGCTCATTATTTTTTACCTGTAGACCGCTTTCGAGAGATTGTTCTGTTGTTTTCCAATGTCGGGTTGAATGCTTATTTTTCACGATTTTCCTTATAGAACATTTTCGAGTTGAATGGCAAGTTTGAGAGTTTAAGTCAAAAACGTGATTTCGCCTTCAATGTTTGAATTTTGGCCTAGGGGGGCGAGTTTTGAGTTTCAGCTCGCATTTGGGCCTGGAGAGCAAGTTTTGCCCTTTGCTAGCATTTCGGGTTTGAAAGACGTTTTGGGCAATTTAGGTGAATGTCGACTTTTGAAGCTAGAATGAGAGACTTTGGCCCTCGCTTCAAGAAAAAGAACTCGGCCTAGAAGGGCGATTTGACGCGCAGAGGTAAATTCATCGTTGGCTTCCCTTCGTGCATTCTACCTCGAGCAAACTAACCAAACAAGGGGGTCCCCTGTCGTAGAGACGAGGTGAGGTGTGCATTGTGCACAACACAAGGTCATGAGGAAAAGGCTTGGAACATGGAACTTGCCTCCCGACAGACAACACTTAACACTTTATGCTTCCATTGGCTTTTTCCTTGATCAATTGGGGCAGCACTGGTCCATGGAACATATCTCTAATTGGTTCTTACTGATGGACCAAGGATGTCATAAAAATGACAACATTTTGGCAACCTCTACAGGATACTTGCCTGCTAAACATGGAATCCAGAAGCCTTGAGCATCTATTGGGCACTCAATCATTGGAAGGACCCAAAACATGTGCGTGCCAACACTTGGAGAGAAACTAGAAACTAGATCATACATTCTCTTAAGGAGAATGCAACAGCAGCAAAAGCACTTATGAAAGCAAAACAACCTCTAATCTAATATTTCCATTGTCATCAAGACCTTCTTTAGAAGCAAGGCTTGAGGTGAATCACATTCACTGGGATTGGAAGAACTTCACCATCAAGCTTGGAGAGATGGAATGCATTGGCCTCCTTGCAACTGGTGATGACATACGAACCACTCCAAATAGTATCAAACTTGGAGTGTCGCCCGGCTTTGACTTTGTCTACGTCCCACCTAAGAATTAGATCCCCCTCTTTGAAAACCCTATTAGTAGCCTTTTTGTCAAAACTTCTTTTGACCTCTTCTTGATGAGCCTCAAGCGTATGCATAGCCTGACCTCTAACCTCCTCCAGCTCCATTAGCTTAGTTAGTCTTACTGTCATGGCATCATTCTCTGTCAATTCTTGTTGATGTGCTAGTTCAAGAGAGGGTAATTCCAGGGAAGATGGGAGTCTTGCTTCTTTCCATATACCAGCATGAAAGGAGTTACCAATCGCCCTCTTGGGTGTGATCCTATCAACCCATACGGATGTCCTCAACTTAGTAAGCCAAGACCTATGGTTGTCTTCGATTGTCCTTTCGATTATCCTGATGAGGTTTTTGTTGGAAGATTCAGCTAAGCCATTGCCCTGAGGGTAATAATTTGATGATGTCTTTAAGTATATACCATACTTTTATTTTTATTCACCAGTGGTATCCCCACGACCCAACCCAGTGCCCAACCCGTCTTACCTTGGACTTACTTATTGCCAAGTTGGGGTTCAGGAAGAGGTGAGTTGAGGCGAGACTAATCCACTAGGGATGTACCAAGCAGCCCACAAGTATATACCATACTTAACTGCCCAAGAATTGATTTGGGTTCCAACAAATGCCTTGGCATTACCTGATATGATGGTGGAGGGGACACCGAATCTTGTCACAATTCCATCAAGGAATTCCAACACTGAGGCCTCAGTGGCGTCCTTCAATGCAACTACCTCTATCCACCTAGTGTAGTCTGTTACAACCAAGATCCACTTGTGGCCAGCACTAGAAGGTGGACTTATCATGCCAATGAAGTCTAAACCCTGTTGTGCGAATGGCTGATTTGCTTGAATAGGGTGGAGAGGTAGGGCAGCTAGCCTTTGCTTTCCAAAGAAGAAAGCACATTTATTACAATTCTTCACCCATCTATGTGAATCACTGAATAAGGTTGGCCAGTAATACCCAGCCCTCAATATTTTGATAGTTGTAGTCCTTGCAGAGAAGTGGCCCCCTGAAGAGCCATCATGAAATTCTTCCAATAATTTGCTGACTTGATTTTGCTCAGTACATCTTAACAAGACTCCATTGGAGTCTGTTCGGAAAAGGGTGCCATCCACTAAGACATAGGTAGTGGATTGCAACCCGAAGTGTCTTCTTTTGGTCCTATCTAGACCTTGAGGGTATCTACCTTCCATTAAGGAGGTGGTCAAGTCGCTCACCCAGCTAAACTGAGTGTCGTTGCTAGTGGATGGATCCTCTTGTAACACAAGGGCGACCTCTAAAGGAGTCTCAAAAGATGAGACAAGTTGTTCACATAGGCCCTTGTCTATTACAAGCTTGGTGATCTTTATGCTGATGTCGTATTCCATGACCTTGGTTATCCACCTAGCCCTCTTCTCACTGATGTCCTTGCTTAGGAGGAAATCCTTAACACTTGCATGTGGAACTAAGAGTTGGATCCTATTGTTAGACAACATGTGTCTAGACTTTTTCAATGCTCTTACAACAATGAGGATTTGCTTCTCTACATAGCTATAACTAAGCTCATAGTCCTTTAATCCCTCACTAAAGAAGGCAATAGGTTGCTCCAAATTCTGATTGTTCAATTGTGTTAAGACAGCTGAGATGTTGGATTCTCCTCCAAAGGTATAGAGGATAAAATCCTTTTCATAGTTAGGACTGACAAGAGTAGGGGCTTGAGCAATTGCTTGTTTAATCTCTTCAAAACTGACCCTCTCTTTCTTGGTCCAACTGAAAACCAAATTTTTATTCAGCGTGGAGGTGTGGGGTTTAACCGTGTTGGCAAGGTTGGGAATGAACCTCCTCATAAAGTTGATCCTACCAAGGAAACATTGTAATCCCCTTTTGTGACTAGGGAGTGGAAGAGAAAGAATAGCCTCCACTCACTTTGGATCAATGGCTAAGCCATCCTTAGATACAATGTGTCCTAAAAATCTTCCTTGATCAGTAGCAAATACGCATTTGCTTGGGTTCAAGGACACACCATATTCCCTTCATTTCATGAACACCTACTCAAGATGAGCAAAATGGTCAATCACATGCTTCGAATAAACAATTATATCATCAAGGTATATGAGCATAAACTTCGCTAATACACCCTTGAAAGCCATGTCCATTGCTCTTTGAAATGTGGCACTTGCATTGGTTAGCCCAAAAGGCATCTTACAATAAGCATAGGTACCCCACTTTGCAGTAAATGCAATCTTGTATTGGTCTAACTCTTGGACTAAAATTTGACTGTAGCCTGAATACCCATCAAGAATGAAAATCTTTCTAAGCCACTGACCTTTTGTAGAATTTGCTCCATGGAGGAAACGGGATAATGATCCGTAAGGGAGGCTCTATTGAGGTCCCTAAAGTCTACAAATAGTCTGATTTCCCCATTCTCCTTCCATACAAGGACAAGATTAGCCACCAAGAGGAGTGTTTGATAGGGAAGATGATATTAGCTTCTATGAGTTTGGTTAACTCCTTCCTCATTGGTGGCTCAAATTTGGGGTTTATTGGCCTTTTCTTTTGTCTAACTAGTCTTGCATCCGAGTTTAGTTCTATAGTATGTTGGGCTAAGCTACAGTCCAAACCCTTCAAATCTTCATAGGTCCAAGCAACGATGTCATCATATCTTTGACAAAGCTCAACAAAGGCCTCTTGCTTGGTTGAGGAACATACCTCTCCCAAATTTAGTGACCTACCCTCGGCAATAGCAACTGGCTTATAATCACCCCTCTTTGCAGCCAGGTTCATCTTCTTCTTCAATTGATCATCTGAATTGAAAATGCCTTCCACGTTAACTAGACCTTTAGGCAAATTGTTAAAGTTGAGCTGCATGATCTGATCTCCATATTGGTCTTGCAACATAGACTAGTTTTTAGCAGAAAATTCTGTTTTATTTTGCAAGAAATTGACAATCTGCTGGCCACTTTCGAATACTTGCCAATTTTCTTGATTGTCTAGGACAGCAAGCCTCACAACAAGCCTGATGTGTTGTTCCTTCTTGCAACATGTGCTCGTATGTCAAACTGAGCACCAACCGTTGCAAGTCTATCAGCATGCTTGTTCTAACTCCTAGGAACGCTCTGGATGTTGAAGGCCTCAAAACCTCCAATCAAGTCCCAAACCCTTTGTATGATTTGAGTAAGTTGTTCTTTGTTATGTTTCGAGCTTTGATATGATTAACAACCAACTCACTATCCACAAATACTTACAAAGATCTGATCTTTCTTTTATGTGCAAGTTGGAGACCTTGGACTGGGGCTTCATACTCTGCCACATTATTGGTGCAACCAAAATGAAGCCTAAAAGAGAAGAAAGATTTCTCCTACTCAGGAGAAACAAGCATCACACCAGCACCTGCACCATTCTTGTTTCTTGATCAATCAAAAAACATACTTCATAACCCTTCTAGATCCTCTTATGTCATGATGAGGTTAGGAATAGGAGTATCCTCCTCATGAATACAATAGGTACCAAGCCCAGCCTCTTCAATCTCAACTAATGGATCAAACTGAAAAGCATTGGCCCATTTATCTAGTACGCAATCAGGAACCTCCTCCAGAAGGGTAGTAGGCTCACGGACAATACACTCCTCCTTCCCACAAAGTACAATTCATGTTTATAGGGCTAGGGGTGTAGGGCTCAATGTGGCTTTGTACAATGGACTCTGCCTTCATGCTAACCTTGGTACCATACCTTGTTCAAAATAGCATATGGGACTAATCAGAAGACAAGTATCTACCTATCTTGGCGTTGAAGTCTCTAGACAGACAAATCGCAAATAAGGCAAGGAGGTCAATGACTGATATCTTGTAAGACAATGCAACCAAGGCATGCATGCAAGGTTAACTTGGAATTTTTAACCACCCCTACTATCTTAATAGAAGTGCCATCCAATTGGACAACCCCCTTAGTCACAGGTTCATATTCTATACCAAGAAGGTCAGCTACCTCCTTAGGTATGACTGAGCTGCTAGCTCCTAAATCTATCATGCAATTGTAAACTAAATTATCTCTTACAATTAACAAGAAATAGAAGGGAGGAGGATTACTGGTCTTACTTGAATCTTCTTCCTCCTTGGGTTGTACCAAACTAGTTGGAACTGTCTTCTTGTCGACCACTGCCTCATCACTTGATTGGTTGATGTCCTTCAATGCCTCCTTAAGAAAATCCGTTTGAGATAAGATGGAAAGGGCATCCCACATCATGAAATTGAGATTGACTTTCTTCATTTGGTCAACTATATTGAAAGGAACATCAGCTGATTTTGAAGGCCCCTTTGAAGCTACAAGGTCTATATTTGTTCTTGGGGCGACCTGGACCTCCTCTTGCCTTCTGCTCCCTTGAATGGTATTTTGACTTGTATCCTAGACAGCTACCTTGGGTGTTGGAGCTCGGACGGATGTTGAAGGTGAGGCACCCTCTACTGCTTTCCTCTTTGACCTTGTGTATTGTAACATGGTCTCACCATTTGTTTGGTTTATACCACTAAATTCTGCCTCTTGCCAATTAACAAAGGTAGAATCTCCTTGTATGTGAGCCTAATTGCCAACACTTAGCTGATTTGGATCATATTGCTGGCCGGAGGTGGTTGGCTCATTCTGCACTACTAGATCTTGGACAAACTCTCCATTTTGGCATGCACCTTGGTTTGTGGCTGATTGCATGGTGGACACCAATCTTGCTCTTGGGCAAGATTGTTTTCATTGGAACTATTGCCTTTTAGTTGTCTACAACTGTAGGGCACACAACATCCAAGGCTTTGTATAACTCCACTGATTTTGCCCCTGAAAGGGTGGCCTATTCTGTTGATAGTTCTAATTTTGCGCTTGGTAGGGTTTTCTATTCTGAGACTATTGTTTCTTAATTATAACCAATTCATTGCCAAAACCCTGGATCATGGCCATGAGCTCCTGTGTTTCTATTTTGGACAAAGTAGGTGTAGGCGTGAGTTGCTGACTCATAGATGTCACTAGGAGGGGTGCCAAAACGGGTTGTTGTGTAGGAGCCTCTGGGAATATAGGCATTGGTCTCCTCGGAGCATTCTTTCTTACCTGTATTAGACAATTTTCTGCCCTTATGGCTACACCACATGCATCTGGTAGGTTCTCTCAGACCATTGATTGTATCATGGTAGAAATATCACTATTGAGGGCCCTTAGGAAATACAACAAGGCATGATTGGAAGATGGCTTGACTATGGCGGGGATTCGGTCCTAGGTCTTTTGAAACCTGTAATTGAAATCTCCCATAAATTCATGAGGCGCCCTCTTAATAGTGATCAACTACTCTACCAAAGATGAATGATCACTCTTGTCTTCAAAGTTTTTGCATAATTTTTCTCCTAACTCATCCCAATTGTGAATGGAGTTGGAGAGCAACCCCCTATACCATTGTAGGGCCTTAACCTTACAAGATGATTCAAGAAGCCTAATTGCTACATTATCTTCAGTTACATCAAATACAGTGCAAATGCTAGGAACATCTTGTATATGTTCAACCAGGGTAACAGAGGTTTCACAGGTAAATAAGGGTATAGCTTTTAGGACAGCTATTGGTATATCATCTTTTTGGGCTAAAACCAGAGGGTTGGCTCCATTAAAGGTAACAAAAGCTTGAATTCTAGGGAGAGCCATATGGAATAATGGTTTCTTTATATGGGGAGTAGGAGCCCTAGACTATAATGGTCTTGTAAATGGAGGGGTAGAATGAGGCTTGGCTAAAGGAGTGCTTACAACCTTGACACCCCTAACTGGTGACAATGAAGATCTACCTCTCCACCTTCTAGAACTTGAAAATGAGAGTTCTAAAAATTGGAAATTACCTATAAGAGACGCCCTTGTATGAATTTTGGGCATGAAATCAGCAACAAGTCATGAACAAGAGACTAGATCTGTGAGCAGAGTCGCCAAGTGCTTGAATGATGAGTGCCTCCAAAGGGTGAGATACTAAGAACAACGCTGAATCCTTAGCATGTAAGGTGAAGTCAGTCCCACCGGGCATGCCAAAAACTATTGTCACAAAATTTTACACCCTTGCTGAACTATCAACTCAGCAACCTTGTGAAACAGTGTGGGACCTTATGCTATGGGGCTGAATCTTCGAAGAAGCCCGACTTCCTTCTCAATCCAAGTGCAGGTGTTGACCCAACTCAACACTCAAAATTCTAGTTCTAAACCCATCCTAACAGCTTGCAAAGGAAAAGAAAAGGAAATGCTAAAATGAAAGGAGGTGATGCACCAAGATATGAGATCTTCCTCTCCCCACCTAAAATGACACAAAGAATCAATTGAAATACTCTAGAGATGCACAAACTTCAGTTGCATGAATGACCCCAAACGCATGTATGAAGGTTAGAATTTGCTATATGTCAAAGGGGAGAAGGTTTCCCACAAGTCACGCTTAGAAACAAGTTAATGCAGCATATACGTAAGAGAAAGCCACAAAACATGCACTTACAATGAGGGTAAGAAAACATACACAATATGCATAAGTTGAAGGAAGGCAAAAAAGATAATTTCAATTCATTATAATGCCAATGGCCAAACTTATAGTTACAGAAATGCCAGAAATATGCAATTCTTCAAGAGAAGTGAAAGAGTGTAATGTCCCCTTCTTAGGTAACTTATTATTACGGGTCAATTACTTGAATTCCTTATACTTAATATGAATTTTAATATTTTGATCTTCCTCTGAACTTATAAAATTGATAATATAAAGGCTTACATATTTTAAATGACACCTATTATGCCTCTCGCAATCTCTAATTTATACAATTAATACCTGCTGAGTGAACAATATATCTAATAAGTTTCACTTTCACCTATATTGATAAGGGATATCGATTGAATGACAAGATAGTATTGTGCTTGATATGATCTGGTGAACTATACCAACTGATGAAATTCCAATCTGTGATAAGAGGTAGAGTTATATGTGCTCCTTTTGATATGTCTGCGTGGTTTTGCAACGATCCCCCTTGACCTTGCTGCTATATCTGGCCACTGATAATAATATGCAATTTATAGACTCTAGTATCGCTCTATGGTGCTACATTGTGGCTCCTAATGTAGACTCATATGCTTGCAGCTTAAGATGGTGTAGTCTCTAAATTATGACTGTGTTCCTTATGCCACTGAAATGCTAGAGGCAACTACTCTTAGAAGATCGAACCCAAAATGGACAAGGAATAAAAGATAGATTGAATTTCCCGAGACGTTATTGCTGATATGTATCGTTGGCCAATACAGTTTTGGAACTATCGGCTTTATGATTGATGAATATTCTCCTTACGCCATAGCAAATGTCACACCTACTAATAGAGATTGCAAAGATTATCGTTGTGTCATATATGTTACTTATTACTTATGCGAACTAGTACTTTCGTCCAATAATGGATTACGTTTATTTAGGTATGTACAATATATATAACTATAGTCTCCCTTTCCCATTGTATCACCAAGAACGAGGATGTTACTACTTGGAACTTAAGAGCAGTTCTGATCTGATCTAATTGATCCTTATGTTCAAACGATCTAACCCATCGTCAATTTCCTCCACGTAGGTCTGCCCCGTACATCCCTCCCCCTTCGGAATTATTATGATCGTCATCTTATATGATGTATTTGGAATGATAAGTCACTTGGTAAGAGGTGCGTCCCATGCCCTTTAATACTTAACTTTCTTTATACAGCTATTAATCGCACCTTGTGAAATATCGTTAAGATCTGTAATCTTGACTTATGATGATAATAATTATTAATTCCTTATTGAGTTAATAGTTATGGTAACCGTTGTCAAGCGCTATCTATCACTTTGACACCAACTAATGATCATTCTTTCTAATCTCTTCGTATCACAACGTTAATCTCAAGGATGCTTAAGGGTAATTGGAATCGTCTATGTTCACAAACGTTCCCCCTCATACGATAGTTGACTTAATAGTTCTCAAGATGATGGATATCATTCACTCTAACGTAGCTCTATTCTATGCCAATATGATTCCTTAGCATTACTCGATATTCAAAATGGTCTCCTCTTAAGCTGTAAAATATACCTTCATCAAGATGTGTATGTATTCTATATTCGGAAATATCCGAGTCTATAATATACTGTAGGCTGATTGTTAATAAATAATATAATTAATTTATAATAATATTATGTTAATTTAAGATTATTAATAAATATGTTAATTTAAGATTATTAATAAATTATGCTTTATGTAAGTAATAGATAATTGTAAATAACAAATTAATAAATAATAATATTAATATTATTTTTATATCAATGAATGATTAATATTACTATTAATATTATTAACATCAATTATTAATTATATAATAAATGATAATTTATTATTATGATGAAGAATCACAAAATCTATTATTAATTACATCACCAGGATGTGGGTTTATGACAACCCTCTCACTTTAGAGGAAAATCGTGAAGTCTCATAAATGAGACGATTTTCCAATCTTATTCAATGTTAATTAATAAATGTTTTAATTATCGTATTTAGCTAATCACAATAATCCAATGTCCAAAGAGGGGTTATGACAAAGAGCAAAGAATAGCTCAAGCCAACAAGGAGAGAACCCTTTACAACGAGGCTTAACAGCCTATCCATAGAAAACTGGTCGCAAAGAAGAGACCAATGGTCAAGGAAGGGAAGCCTTGACCCTTGTGTGTGCATAGGAATGTCAGTCAAGCAAGGCAGGGAAGTGCACAGACCTGGCATGGCATACATGCAAGCAACATGGCCATACCCTGACAAGGCAATCCCAAGAAGACAAGTACTTCTAGAAGATGGATTGCCTAACACTCCAAAGCCAAAGC
This sequence comes from Cryptomeria japonica, assembly GCF_030272615.1. NCBI lineage: Eukaryota > Viridiplantae > Streptophyta > Pinopsida > Cupressales > Cupressaceae > Cryptomeria > Cryptomeria japonica. The sequence goes on along the minus strand of NC_081406.1, from coordinate 472,861,792 downwards.
ATGTAGGCTTGACACGAAGGCTATCAAGTAACCATAAATAAGCATGGCCTCGGACTCCACTTGATGGCAACCCTACAAAAAGCATTAAATGCGCCCTTGTAGCTCCATAAATGAAAGTAGACAAGTCGCAAGGGTTGGTGGAGCATTAAGAGCCATGAGTGTTGATCATGTTATCTGGAAGTGTTGCAAGTCGTCAGAAGTCAGACGTCAGGTCCTCTCGCAAGGGGAGAGGAGTCTTGGAAAGTAAAGGTTCTAGGATTTTGAGGTCATGAGGAAAAGACTTGGAACTTGGGGGTTCTAGGATTCCGAGGTCGTGAGGAAAAGGCTTGGAACTTGGGGGTTTCGGGATTCTAGGGTCATGAGGAAAAGGTTAGGAACTTGGGGTCCCGGGATTTTGGGACCATGAGGAAAAACCTTGGAACTTGGAGGTTCTGGGATTTTGGGGTCATCAGGAAAAGGCTTGGAACTTGGGGTTCCAAGATTATGGGATCATCAGGAAAAGGCTTGGAACTTGGGGGTCCCTGTATTCCGAGATCATGAGGAAAAGGCTTGGAATTTGGGGTTCCGAGATTCCGGGGTCATGAGGAAAAGGCTTGGAACTTGGGGGTTATGGGATTCCGGGGTCATGAGGAAAAGGCTTGGAACTTGGGGGTTCCAAGATTCTGGGGTCATGAGAAAAAGGCTTGGGACTTGGGGTTCAGGGATTTCGGGGTCATGAGGAAAAGGCTTGGAACTTGGGGGTTCCATGATTTCGGGGTCATGAGGAAACGGGCTTGGAACTTGGGGGTTCCAGGATTCTGAGGTCATGAGGAAAAGGCCTAGAACTTGGGGTTCCGAGATTCCGGGGTCATAAGGAAAAGGCTTGGAACTTGGAGCTTGCCTCCCGACAAACAACACTTAACACTTCATGCTTCCATTGGCTTTGTCCTTGATCAACAGGGGTAGCGTTGGTCCGTGGAACATATCTTTAATCGGCTCTTACTGATGGACCAAGGATGTCATAAAATTGACAACAGTACCCAAACAAGACTCCGTTAGCTATTGTTAATATTAAGAAAGGTCCTTGTATTATCTTTAAGGATTGTTGGAATTGTTTGTCATTATGGCTTAACATTGATGTCAAAGGAATTAGAAGTTTGTCATTGATGTCAAAGTGAATGGTTGAGATTGTTGTCAAGAAGATATTCATTATCGTTCAATGGGTGAGATTAATAAACAAATTGTTAAAGGAGATGAAGTCAAAACTATGGATGAAATCATTGGCAAGATACTGTTGTCAAAAAACAACTAGAAGTTGAAATAGTAAGTTTCACACCAAAGAAGGAAATGGCATTAGGATCGATATAAAGATCTTATCAATGAAAATCGTCTTATTTATAAGACTTCAAGATTTTCCTTCAAGCATCTTCTGAAGGATAGATGGTAAAACAGGTTGTTTGATGTCAAAAGGATATTTTGAGACATGAGCAAACCAAGTGATCGGCTATGTCCGAAGTGCATATGCTACTCATCTATTCACAAATTTGAGGATGGAGTCAAACCAACTCAGCCATATGTTTAGGAGATAACAAGTAGAGGATCTTGATATTAATAAAAAATTATAAAGATCACCAAAAGCAGAATGCAACCCATATATCGATAATCGATGTTATGAGTTAACATTAAGCGATCCATATACTTAACGAAGATCGTCATCAGCATAAATCAACACTTATTTTGAAGCATACATAAACAATTTGTTATATTGGTCATGATTTATTCAGTCAAGCAAATACAATTAGTGCCGCCAAAGGGGAATTATAATAACGACTAACTAATCGTTGATTGGTTATCCAAAAGGGTGCGATGAAGAGTTTTCCAATTAGGCTGTGATGAAGAAACACCTCTTATCTTCCTTTAACCTTGATATTTAAGGAGATCAATACCATTCCAATCAGCATCATGGGATTATTTCCTTTCTTATTTCTTTTCCATATTTGAATCACTCTATCGAGCACTGGCCTTCTCAAGGTAAATCGGTTAGCTACATCTAAAGAACGAACCTCCAAGACAGCAACAAACAAAACAAAATAAGAAGCAATTCATGATAATGCAAGGCAGCGACCAACAAAGGCAGCAATTACAGTCTGAGATATCGCTTAAAGGAAACAATTAAGATGATAGTGATTGTTGGCAGTGATCACAATTGGAAGCAACTCCTTGTATAAATAACAGAGATTAAATGTAAAGTAAATGTGTTAACTATATTAAGACAGCACATCAACATCAAGCAAGGAGGACAATCATATGCATTGTATGTCAACTAAATGGAGGACAGCGACTTGCAAGGTTTATGATTAAAGAACCGATTTATAATTAAGGATCTCAGTATTAACAAGTCAAACGAATATTAATCCGATACTATGATCACAAACTGGCTTAAGGAGGCAGTTAGGAGTTACAATTCACATTGGAAGGGTGCGGTTCAGAAATACATTTTTTTATGGGATCATTTAATATTCTAATCAATAAGCACAAAGTGGTAATGATTAAATAATGCGTGTTAATAAGGCAGTGAATAAATGACAGTTATCATAAAAACAATAATGTTTATAAAAAGAAAACAGCAATTAGTTTGTGAAAGGTTATGGACCTTTTCACATAGATAATATAAATGGTTTGCCTCCTTTCATGAAAAGGCACTTGAAAAATATAAAACAAAGAAAGATTCAAGTTAGAAAGGGATGTTATGTTTGAGTATATGGTGTGTGTTTTAATAGACAAAATTATATGCGCCACAGACCACTAATAAGAAGATAGATTGCAGACTTAATGAAGAAAAGTATGAGATCATTATTTCAGATTTATCGAGAAGAATGTGAGGAGTTCATAGCAGATTTTGAAGAAGAATTATGGCAGATTTATGAAGAGAGTATAACAGATTTAAGAAGAAAGTATTGTCGCAGACCTATACCAGATTTGTAGAAGCAACTCGAAGAGGAAAGTTGATAGCATTGAAGATAAGTTCTATCTTCCAAACTAATCTTAGAATCTTAAGTTAAATATTATAGTGAAATGTCTTCAGAATTGATAAAATAATATTTATAAATGTATTATAGTTCTCATCTTTAAGTTGGAATTGTCGTTTCAGGTCTAAATTATGGTAAGTCCCAAATGGGGACATTACACATTTGGCCCCACCATACTTACAAAAAGGAGAACCTTCTAAAAGAAAAATTCCACAAACAAATGAAAGAACCATTACTCATTACATGTCATAGCTCTACAAATCTAACTTCAGAGATTAACAAATTGACTAGAAACATTATTCAAAATGAGTTGCAGGAGCAAAAAAGTGGCTGCTAGTGTATGTACTTCTGCAATTCCATTTATTTCTTGATAGTAGACCATATTAGGCTCAGAGATAGATGAAAGAACCATAGTTTGCAAACTCTGCGAGAACTCTCAATTTTTTTTGCTCTGCAAGTTTCTACATATTTAACTTATGAGTTTTTATAGAGACAAGAAAAACATGGGTAAAAATGCTTGTGCGGGTAAAATGCTTGTTAGAGCGCACTTTTCACACATTTTATTACTATAAACCATGCATTTTCTCTTTTGAGATGTCATTTTATAATTTAATACACTTTGTAATTGAATTTTGTAAAAAGATATGTTTTTTAAGAAATTTTTATTTTGAACACTCTAAGTTGCCAAGTTCTTGCCGATTTTTTGCCGAGTCAAAAATTTTGGGCTTTCCAAGAACTCTCCAAGTCTGAGTCTGTGAACTATGGAAAGAACCATCCTCTATAAAATAAATAAGGAAGAACCAAATCTGGTTGACCCTGGGACTTCCTCTCCCTCGAGGCAGAATATATGCTTAAACTAGCCCTCAAATCCGTAAGGCTGGAGCTTTCATTCAACAGTGAAGTACATCTTTCTGCTCTGCTGCTGGCTTGTGTTCCAGTGTTGCTTTTTAACTCTCCAACACATAAGTTTAGAGCTGAAGTTGATTTCCCAAAACTGCCCAAGTGCTTTCTGAAAAAGAACCAAACAAAGTGTAGCCCTGTAAAAACACAATTCCACTCCTGACCACACTATATTTATTAATTTTCAAGTTGACGGGCTAGCTAAAGTGGTTCATGGCATTCCCATAGTATCCCATAGACAACGGGCCATTTGCCATATTTTTCTGCCTTTTCCACCTGATCAAGAGACTCTTCCACAGGCCCCCAGTAGGCCTCACCTGCTGCCAGCCAAAATATCACCAAAAAAATGATGAAGGGCCAAATATACACTTTGATTTGACCAATATCAATGAAGGCATCCTAGAGGTAGCTCAAAAACTGGTCTCTAAATGTATGGAAAAATTATTTCAAGAAAAATTCATAGGAACATCAATGAAAGTGTATCTGACTGCAAATCAACTGCATTCACCAGCTGCAACTTGGCTAAGAGAAGCTAGTTGAATGCCCATCTATTTCACACACAATGACAAGTAGTTCAAAAATTTATATGAAGGTGGCTGAACAGATTTTAAAAAGTGAAACAAAGAACACCAGATGGTTAAAGTGACGAACCAAAATACACAACTGATTTCCAAACATCAGGCTATCAACCCACTCACTACACGAATGGATCCTCAAAGAAGAAAGGGAGAATGGTACTCAAATATTTTCAAACCATCTTTTAGATCAGCAGCAGCCCATTGGAAAACAGTTTGGAAAGAGAGGGTAAATGTGCAAAAATTGAACCTTGAAAAAGCTCTACTTCTATGTCCACTCATAAAACTTCAAATGGGGAAATATTTCTAAAAGCATAAATATCCTGGTATGTTTCTCTATTCTTCATATGTTTCACTATTCACTATCCAAAATTGTACGTTTTTTAATTGATTGGAAAAACATTCAATGTATTAGAGTTTTTTGCTTTGACTACTTCTATTCTGGTTGTACAAATGACTTGGATTTGTAATCCATTAACAGTTTTTTAATATGTACCATTCTCTTATATTATAAAAAAGTGGAATGAAGAACCATGAATAGAAAAAGCATGTGTGGATGGGTATAAACACCAATGTTCTGAAAATAAAGGTGGTGAAATCAACTAACCATAAAGAAAGAGATTATTGGAGACAGGTAAATTTGCAAGCCAATCAGTCATAGGAAAGACTTGTCTTATCTTAGCACTTTCTGCTTTGTAAGGTAATCTAAAAATAAAACAAGTAGTAGAAAATAATCACCCCTCTATTTATAGTTAGCACTTTGACCACAAAATCTCTTTACAAGGCAACTTAAAGATGCAATTGAAAAAGAATAAAATTTCTACTTATCCTTCTTTTCACCGTAATGACAAATGAGAGTGTACAATTTCATGCACAGCCAAACGTTTGAAACATCACCATTCACATATCAAGGCATTTTACTTGTAAACTCTTGATCAGTTCACCTACCTCAACTTCCATGCCATATGCAGTTTGAACACCAACTGGTGGGCCATCTAGGTCATATTGCAAAAACCTTCCAGAAGCAGCCCCCGATGCAACAGCTACAATCCTATTTATAAATCATACAATGGAAAGATAATAGCATCTACAAAAAATGAATTTAGAATGTAACAAATTGAAAACATATAAGGCCTAAAACTCACCTGCAAGGAATCATTATTCCATTTTCACAAGAGATGAGACTATTGCTTTCACTTGTTTCTATAATCTTCTCTACTTTGGAGTTAAGATACCGTACTCCAGCTTCAGCACACCTGAACTCAACACAATCACATCTAATCAATTTAAAGAGTTATTCACAAAGTGCATAACAATGTTAAGCATTTAAGGCTTTTGTAGGCATTTTAATTAGAATCTTGATTTTGTGGGATTTTACAAGTGCATGTTTTCAGTCATCTTGAGATGAGCTCCTGGCCTCCATGAGTAGTCATTTACACTATAGTGTTTTTTATATACTTGTGTCTATTGATAATAATCACAACACTAGGGGACCCACTTAGCACACAAGCACTTCTAAGCATTTGTTAGTTTAGGAGGCAGGGACAGCAGTGGATGTAATAAATTACCACAGCTTTGATTATTTCAAGCCTTTTTTCCCATTGGCAAAGCTTTTAGAGCATGTATTGTCTTGTAAGTGCATACTTGCTAGAAAGAAATTTTTAGGAGGCAGGGGCTGCAGTGGATGTAATAAATTACCACAGCTTTGACTATTTCAAGATTTTTTTCCCATTGGCAAAGCTTTTAGAGCATGTATTGTCTTGTAAGTGCATACTTGCTTGAAAGAAACTTATATCCAATAGACCTTTACGAGACTTACACTAAAATGTCCTTTGCCTCTAGATTAAATATTTGGATAGGCAAAGCTTCAAAAAGGATCCTTAACACCAAAATGGATGTGAATCCCCTTTAGATACATTACATGTTCTAGGAAAGGGAAACCTCTTGATAACATTTAGTTTTCTTATGACACTCTTCTAATGGGGATTTCTTCCGCTCTTACTTCACATATGACACAATCCTGATGGAAATTCATTTGTTCCTTTGTACTTCTTGATGTGGTTTTTAGGACACATCGACAACAGAATAAAATACCAAGTATTCTATCCTCTCTTGAACAAAGAAACCTAATATGCTAATGAATATGATCAAATGAGATAACTCCAAGGTTTACAATGTGAACAATCAACTTTTTGCTCGAGATAGACTCAGTGATGTAAGATGTGATATTAATGGAATCACAAGGGGACTTATGCTTATGAACACTGCTGGAACGTGGAATCTATACTAACTCAGTTGGGAAATAAAAGATAAAAGGAGATAAGGGTTAAGAGATCTAATCTAATCCTAATGACAATGACAATAAAGGACGATGCTTTGATAGACAGATTCCATAATCAAGCTTTGCTTCGCCATGCGAGAACAACTACACAAAATTGATGCAATCTCCAAAGGATAACAAAGGATTTTCATATTGTAGACATTCATCAAATACCCAAGACTAGCGAAATTCAAATGAAGATCCACAATCGAACTAGTGCTTGACAAAATTCAAGCTAACTTTGCACTGTAGCTTACAATCAACAAACCACAAAAAAAATGAACCAAGGGATTTATCACATATCATTGCATTTCTCCATTAAGATTAATGAACTTCAACTAAACTTGAGAAATAACAAGGAACCATGCAACATTTAGAAACAACACATAGAAATCCACCAAGCTTCAATGCTTGTATTAGATTCAACAAGCCTTGGCAACAATCTTTGGCTTCCTCCTCCAACTCTACTGTTAACTACTACTTTCTTTTGCTACAAATGATAGAACAGAGCCTTATAAAGAGGACTAATTACAATCCAAAGGCTCAGATCGATTGAAGATTATAGAGGAATTCTGGAAATGCACTTTTATATGATTTCAAGTCTGATTCACTCCTTCCAAATCTGATCTTCTTTCTTTCAAGTCTAATTTTCTGCACTTAAACTTGCACTCCTGCTTGAATTGACTTAGTTCCTGATTTTTGCTCTTTAGTTCTGCATTTGATCAACTTTCGATTTTCACAAATTCGCCTATCTGCTTCTGCTCTTCCTTATTTGCTTTGGAATTGAATTGTTGTCAAGATTAAAAGATTTGATTTTAATTTTATATGCTGTCATGTCCCCATTTTGCACCTGAAGACAACTAGATTCGATTAAAGATTAATAAGTTTTAATTAAAGATTTAAACTTATTCATGGAAGCAAGTCTATATCAGATACTTCACTAATGATAATTGAATGGCTTGTCGATTGTACATAAGGACATTGGCTTAGAATGACCAAGATTATTAATTGGACAGTAGATTAGGGAAGTGAAGAATATGATTCAAGAACAGAACAATTATACATCGGCAGAAATAAAAAAAGAGAATGTAAGAAAGGTCAGCGAATGTTTTAAAGAAAACATTAATATCATGAAGATTGTGCCATGTATACAAACTTATGCTTGCTGATAATAATCTACATAAAGTAGGAAGATGTCTAACTGCCATCAATATCTTCAACACCGAACCTTGATGACTCCTACAATTATATCTGATATATTTTATTGTGCCAAGCAAAGGAGTGTGGAGCAATGGATATGGGAAGTAATCATACAGGCTCTTTGACGGCTCAAATGATTTGAAACAACAGCAAATAAAGTCCAATTCATAATGCAAACAGATTCTTATTATGGTTAATATAGAATAATACAAGCAAGTGATTTGTTATGTATACAAGGCAATTAATAGACAATGATAAATGCAGCAATTAATTATTGAGAAGAAAGCTGATTTAGTGAAGAAATTAATAAGAGCAATTTATGGCAAGTTCTTAAGTGTTAAGTTCATTTTATTGAAATGGTGGCCAACTTCATCATATTTATGAGATAAAGAGAAGCAAAATTATAAGAAATAGTGATTAATATGAGGCCGACTACTAATATGTTTGTTAGAGTGAAGAATATCTTTAAGACAACAATTCATTATGATATGATTACATAAGAGTTAATGTGCAACGAAAAAGCAATCAGCGGTTTATTAAGAGGTGTGATTTGTTATGAAGAAAGACAATGGAGCAGCGATGAAAGTTATAATGCACAACAATTATAATGAAACTAATCACACAACAATTATCTCAAGGAAGATAACTTTTAATTCTCGAGAAGATGCGACTTTATGGTATGATAATGGTGCATAAGTTAAAGACCAATCGGTATTTGCTAAACAAAAAGATGCCTCCCTTGGATAAAACTCTTTGGAAAGAGTTTGCAACCTTCATAAAAGGGCATGTGGAAGATACAAAACCACTATGGGGAGTGACTTGTGAAGGAGGTAGAAAAAGGAATGTGAAAAGAAATAAAAGATATATTAGATCTACACATTCAGATCTGACAAGCAAGTATTCAATGAGATATTTTTGAGTATGAGAAAAAAAGGAAAAAGGATCTTATATCCTTATTGGTATCCAGATTGGATCGGCTCTTGGGCATCAGCCTTTGGGCACCAAATCAGTTTGCATACTTCCAGTAACAAATCAGAAACAGCATATCATACTTGAATGATTATACAGACCAAATCAGGTACAGCAATAGAGCAGCATTGCTATCATCAATAAGGAGAAGTATAACAGAGAGTATCATATCGACATACTAGAAAGATCAGAAATCATGTCCATATTGCAGATTGGATCATATTAACGTTGCAGATCAGAGAAGATCTTTGCACAGTTATCATCGACCATATCAGGGACAGCAAAGATAATCTATATTGATTGCACAATTTACTATAGAATACAATGATCAAGATCATCTTGCATACATCTAATTGTTAAATCAGAGATAGCAGAGATATTCGTTCTTATATATCGTCATATTATAAGCGATAGTAATTGTGAACTATAATCTATCATTCTTGCATCAATATCAATTATCATCATTTTAAGAGATTTTGGAAAGAAGTCTCTTGCAATTGATTTTTATAAGTTAATTGTCCCTATTTCCCAAGTTGTAATGTCCCCTACTAGGATTTGGACTACTTTAACCATAATTAACCTATTTCAAAGTACTCATGACTTAAAATAACTTGATTAAGAGTCAAGTCTATCTTAGCATGAAACAAATCTGTGATATTCTATCTTTCTTTAATCTATCAAGTACTTGCTAATTTACCATACTAGATAATTAGTCTTATTCTGATTCATTTATAAATCATTTACATATTAATTAATTACTAGTTATATGAATTATTATGTATTACTGCAGAACAGTTTCTAAAAGATATTATATTTATTATAATTATTATAATAATATCTATTATTGTATCAATATCCATATTTATAGCCCTTATATTATTCCTTATTCTGATTTGAGTATATATATATAACTAAATGAATTCAATAATGTTACCACTAATTATGTATTTACTGATTACCAATTCTATAAACTATTAACACTCCCCCTGCTTGAAAATATTACTTATTAATATATTAAGTGGTTGGTAAAAGCAGACAGATCTGGTCTGCCACTGTTATGAAATTATGTATTATTATGATACATATTGCGTCTATGTTAGTATTTAAATCCTGCATTAAGCATTATCCGGTCTCATATTTTAAGCATTCATATTAAACACATTCTCATACATACCACCCAGAACAAGGATGTTTACTGCCTGTCCATGAATATGGATCTGCAGATGATAATAATCTCCTCCCCCTTACTGAAATGTGATTGATCTACCTCTTGTATCATACAAAACTAAGGGATTACACCCCTTCATGTCCGATGAGACACCTCTTTTACTAATCAACTTTCTTCCTAACAAATCGATTTAGTTTACAATTATTGTTCTTAATGACTAACCGAGGGTTAGCATTTACTTGTCTTATTTGATATAATTTAACCAAATCACTGCTACTGAATAAGAGCCCTTTGTTCATCGATTTCTGATCGTTAATTAGTCAAATGCTGCCATCATAAATGATCTCTTAATGAACTGTTATCATTGGTGACTAATCATCCGGTTAGTCATCTTTCCCTTAAATCAATTTAACAATACCGATCGCTGTCTCCCAATTAATATTGACCTCCATCATTAAGTTAATCTTAAAGCACCTCCTTAATTTAATTACTTGTATTAAGGATGTTCAATCTTCATTGATGCCAATTACTTTCACCGATTATGCCTTAGTTGATCTGCTTGATTCATTCTTGTGATTGCTATTAGGCCGATGCTTATGATTGACTCACTAACAGTTCATTGTTAGATCTTCATTCACGTCGCTGTCCTTTGGTAATAATCAATGCTTTCTAGGCTTCACTGCTTGACTACCGATTTCCATATGGACTACAGTTGCTGTTTAGAACTTAGGAATATACCGTAATCAATATCCCTTACTAGTCCCTCGTTCATCTATTTCTTACAGCATCATTCCATACCCATCGGTTAAACCACATCTTACGATAATCTTCTTCATTTTAATTGTCTTAATGAATATTATATTTTATTATTACTTATTATATTTGAACAATTCAAGAATATTATTGGTAATAAATTTTAATAAATATTAAATAATAATATTTAATAAATAAATAAGTAAATATTATTAATTTTCAAATAATTATTCGTTGATAAATATTATATTAATTAATAATAATAATTGTTTCATTTATACTATATATAATGATCAAGGAGGGGACATGACATCAAGATCATCTTGCATACATCTAATTGTTGAATCAGAGATAGCAGAGATATCCGTTCTTATATATCGTCATATTATAAGCGATAGTAATTGTGAACTATAATCTATCATTCTTGCATCAATATCAATTATCATTATTTTAAGAAATTTTGAAAATAAGTCTCTTGCAATTGATTTTTATAAGTTAATTGTCCCTACTTCCTAAGTTTTAACTTAAGGGGGACATTACATGCGCTCCCTTACCCCTGAATTTGCCTCAAACACAATTAGGTCGGCTTGCACATTTAAGTTTCTGACTAAGTGCCCACTTAGGTCAGTGTTGTGACCATTTCACACATCGCCCCATTAGAATGGGGACCCCCTCTTTCTCGCTTTTGTTTTGCCTGTTCTTCTCTCTGCTTTTAGGATTTTGAGTGAGTGAGTGGTTTGTCTGGGCTAGGGCTAAACCTTAGGTGTTTCTTCTGGGTGTTATTCAAGCTGAGTCCAGTCAAATTTTGAAAATTATTAAGTGTCCTCCTGAAGAGTTGAGACGATTGAAATAAGGTAAGTCTTCCGGGGGAGTTAAATAGGTCTCAAGTTAGGTCTAATCAGGGTTTTTAGGGTAAAATCCAAATTTTGTCTAAGTATTAACATTTTGAAGGTGAAATTGTGTATTCTTGCCTAGGTAAATTTTGATCAAATTTTGGAGGTAAGATGATGCCTAAAACAAAGAAATCGTTCCTGTCCCTTGCTGAGGGCCCAAGGCGAAATTCATTCTAAGTGCAATTTCTTGTTTTGACAGGCTTGCTAACTGGGTCCTGGCCTTGAAAATGACCTAACCCTACCTTGTGAAGTGATTGGAGATTTAAATTTTGGATGGATTAGCCAAAGAGGAGAAAATCGCTCCTGTCCCTTGCTGAGGGTCCAGGGCGAAAATGTTATTTAATGCATATTTGTCACTGACTTTTCTATTTTGTTTGGTGCAGGGTCTCCAGGAGAGATGATTGGACGTGACTTGATGCTTTTGAAGATTTTGAAGGCATGAAAATGATGAATTTTGAAGGTTAAAAGAAAATCGCTCCTGTCCCTCTCCAAGGGCCCAAGGCGAAATTTTGAATTCCCTCATCTGGCCGTGAAAAAGGAACCAAGTGTTGAGCGTGAATAGAAAACAAGTGACTTTCTCCACCCGCTTGAAGGAGTTTTAGCTCGAGATGATGAAGGATTTTGTTGGAATCATCAAAGTCACTCCTGTCCCTCTCCAAGGGTCCAAGGCGGAAAAGCTTATTTGAGTCATTCCTGACCTTGTTTGGTCAAATTGAAACACCAAAGGCATGGTGGAGGACAAAATGAGCACAATGAGACATCCAGATTTGATTGAAGACAATGAAATGATGGAGTTTTGCCTAGAAGGGTAAATTCGCTCCTGTCCCTCACCAAGGGTCCAGGGTGAAATTCTTTATATACACATTTTTAGACCTTTCTTGGACTTGAACTCTTATTCATAGCGCGTAACAAGATGAAATCTTCCCTAGCAAAGACATTTCATGATGAAAGATGAAGCATTTTGGCCAAGAAGGCAAAATTCGCTCCTATCCCTCACTGAAGGTCCGGAGCTTGATTTTCGAATTTGCATTGTTCTTGCAGGATCAAAGTGATTTTATGATTGGAAGAGATCAAGGAAAGCATGTTTTGTCCATTGAATATAATTTGAGTAGTCAGCAAAGGAGGAAATCAACCCAAATGACAAAAGGCGCTCCTGTCCCTCACTAAAGGTCCAGAGCGATTTTCTAAAAAATGCAATTTTCTTGCAAAGACAACGCAAGTTTTGTGATTGAAATGAATGGAAGAAGGCGTATTTTGACCATTGAAGATAATTTGGAGGGCTAACAAAAGGACGGATAAGCTTGAATTTGCAAAATCGCTCCTGTCCCTCTCTGAGGGACCAAGGCGAAAAACCTAATACCCAGCCCTTCTCTCCAAGTTTGGACAAATCTAAGCCAAGGCGCAAGTTTGAAATGATGTTTAAGATACCTCGAGGTGGAATTAAGATGCAAGGATTACAAATTTTGATGACAATTTGCAAATTCGCTCCTGTCCCTCTCCAAGGGTCCAGGGCGAAATTTCTAAGTGTGCCCACTTTCCTAACATTTCGAGATAACTTTTTGTTTCCAACACTCAAAAGGAAGTGGAGAATGATGTTCTACACCTTCGGGGTAATTTGAAGGTTGAAGTGATTAAGAATTTGTACAAAGGACTCAAAAGCGCTCTTGTCCCTCTCCAAGGATCCAGGGCGTTTTACAAAACCAATAACTTCCCTCCAAGATTACGTTAAGGCAAGGTTGTGCAAGGATGGAAAAGGTCTTCTAAAGCATGGTGAACAAAGATTTGACTTCAAAATTTGATAATCCTAGGCTAAAATGCAAAAGTCGCTCTTGTCCTTCACTAGAGGCCCACGGCGAAAATCTTTGAAACACTTATTTTGCCTTGCAAAAAGCAAATTAAACATGTATGGAATGGATGAAAGAGATCATTACTTACCCCACAATGAGAATTGGTGATTAAAAGGTGAAGGATTAAGACCAAAAGTAAAAAATCGCTCCTATCCCTCTCCAAGGGTCCAGGGCGAAAAAGTTCTAGAGGCACTTTCCTCCTAGAGATCAAGTGAAATTAAACTCAAAGCTCCAATTAAAAATGTCATTTTAATGCCTAGATAAAGTTTTGAGCAAGGAAGAATGAGGAATGCAAGGCCTAAATTGAAAGTTCACTCCTATCCCTTGCCAAGGGTCCAGGGCAAAGTTGGTAGCATTTTTTTATTTTCACCATTTTTGAGCGTTGATATCCTCCAAATTGCATTAGATGCCAAATTGCTAAATTTGAAATATTTGAAAAAATTAAATTAAATTGGCATTTAATAAAAGACACATTGGCATTTAATAAATTAATTTTGAGCCTCAAAAAATCGAATTTTTATTATAAAGGCATTTAAAATTAATTTTTTGTGTAATCAAAATTAAAAAATGGAGCGCTTGAAATTTATTTTTATTTATTTTCCTAAGTAGGCCTCTCCTTTTTGCATTTTTTTGGCCTATTTTTCAAGTCGGCCTATGGGGAAGCAAAGTAGTGAGCGCCCTATATAATAGGGGTGCTTTGATCAAGTTAATCAATCATTTACTCATTACTTCAAGTACAAATTTGGAGAGCAAGAAGAAGGTGCGAAATCTGGTCTATTTGGAGCGAATTTACCTCAAGTGTTGGAGGCTAGAAGGAGGTGGAGTTGATTCTTGTGAAGGATAAAGGAGGCGCATTTTGCTAAAGGGAGAGCTTTGATCAACATTTTGCCTAGCGAATTCACCTATTTTTGCATCATTTCTTAGAATTAGTACTCAAGTGGAGGTATGGCGTAATCACCTTAACACCATTGTTGAAGATTTGAATTTTGCGCTTTGTTTTGAAAATTCTAAGTTTGATGTAGTTAATTAGGAAATGATAACTCAAGATTTATCATGAAGTTTCCTAATTAATATCTTTTATCTTCCTTGCTACTCTTCAAGATATTTTACTAATTATGAAATGTTGTGTAGGTGTCAAGATGGCAACTCCAAAGGCAGGAACATCTACTAGTCGTCCACCTCTCATGAAGGAAGATCAGAGGAATGAAGAATTGGAGACCAGGATCGTGTCCAAATGGGGCAATATCGGAGATACCAACTTGGGAAACTTCAGTGTAAAGAAGTTTCGAGATGTCCCCTACATTGGCAAGCCATCACCTGTCGCAAAGAGAATAATTGAAAGTGGCCCCATCAAGGCGGCCGGTTTCCCTCCAGCAGTCCAATGTCATGAGCTGATGATCGAGTGTGCCCACAATTACGACTCACAATCAAGATCGATCGTATCCAAGGAAGGGAACACTTTGGCTTACCTTTCAGAGGAGGCTATAAGTGAAGCTCTCCATCTTCCAGAGCATAAAGATATGATTTACAAAAGCCTAGAAGGAGCTAGGTCAATGTATGAAGATGATCCCGACACTTGCTTGAATATCATCAATAAGAATTGGTTACTCAAAAGTCGTCCTCGCCTGAGCAAGATTCCCAACACACCACATAGGATCGACTTCCAGGAGGAGTATAGAGATTTGATAACTTTGCTCAATCAAATTACAGGGGCTCCTCAGGGCTTCTACTTCGAAAGGTGGATGTTCTACTTCATCCAAGTGATAGTCCAAGGAAAAGGAACGATTCATTGGGCTAGAATTATTAGCCATTGTCTGGATGTGCAGTTGAGAAGACTAAAGCCTACCAAATCATTCCACATGAGCTCATATGTCATATATGCCTTGATCAGGAGTTTCGAATATGCAAGGCTACCTCATAGAGGAGTGATCGGAAGAGGACCCGGAGAAGTGAGAGTTTGTGATTCTTATGTTCATTTGCATCATCCTCCTAGAGGCGACTACAAGTTAGTCAATGACACCTTCACGATGAACATCACTAGGATATTGCAAGGTGGGATTCACAATCGACTATCTCTGGATGCACAAGAGCTTGTGAAGAGGTATGGTGCTTGGTTCATCCAGTTTCAAAAGTTTACATATATCAGAGTTCATGGGTGTCCTTCACCTCCCTACATGTTGCCAAGGTATCCGACAGACAGGATAGTGCTACTTGAGGTGACCAGACAGTTGGCAACTTATGCGAAGGCATTCAGACACAGGCATGGAAATGGAAATCCCGTGCCCATCATATTAGGGAATTCAATTGAGGTATGTCCTAATGCTCAAGCCTTGGATGATGCAGAGAAGGAATTGGCTTTATATTCATTCACATTCTTTGCCTCAAGGGAGAATTTTGATCCTCATGGTTATATGGAAGAGGCAGCTGGTAGGAAGTACAAGCACGAATTTCAGGTAGAGGACTTTTGGATGAATCTCTCAAGTGATTTAGAAGTGAAAAGAAAGATGCATTCTAGATTACCTCTAGATTTCATCAAGAAATGCAAAGTTTACAGAGTGGCCGATCAAACTAAGGACAGTGGCAGGCTCCAGTCATCCTATGACAGAGAGGACAAAGCAGTGAGGATAGATTGGAGCGAGCCTGAGATTTCGGACTTGAGAGCTTTGATGGCTCCAGTTTTATCATGTACTCGCAGATGGGTGGATGTACAACATCAAAAGTTAAGAGAGCAGAACATACCAATCACTTTTACTTTGGAGGAAAGACCAGAAGAAGGAGGAGCAAGCGCAAGTGAAGGCAATTCTCATCCTAGAGGCGCGAAGAGGAAAGAAAGACCTGAGAAAAGGGAACCCTCCAAGAAGAAGCAAGAAGCCAATCAAGATCGCTCATCAGGCACATCTTCTCGACATGAAAAAAGAACAAGTCAAGTTGAAGGACAAGAGAAGACGGTGCCTGAGGTTGATGAATCTATGGAGTCAATGGTACAGAATGATAAACCTGAAAAAGGGCAGGCTCCTCAGCATTCATCAAGTCGATCTCCCCAAGTTGATGAGCTACATGAAGAGAAGAATGATGATGAAGTGACATCCCCTCTCTAAGAAGATGAACCATTGCTTAAGGAAATACAAGTTAGAGAGACAAGATCCGCCATTCCAGATTCGTTGAAGGAGAGACTGACGAGGGTGATTGTGATTGAGGATGAAGAGGATGTGATTGACTTAGAGAGTCTTATAGGAAATTCTCAAGGAGCAACGGAGAAGAAGAAGGCCACCAAGATGTCCAAGATAATCACAGATGAGGCAGGATCTAGGAAGTTGCAGATAGCTACGCCAGTAGTGGACAAGTATGAAGGTGAAATTCTTGCAGAAGAGTATGATGTAGAAACATTTGAGCTTGGTCCACTCACTGCTGAACAGGCACTGGATGAGGCAACCGATTTATTTGAAGCACTTAAAGACAAGCTTAAGGAAGAAATGGAAAAGAATAGAAAGCTTGAGAGAGAGAGAGGTGCTTGGAGAGGTTACTTTAGTCATCTCAATCAGTGTAGTATCCCTTGCTTATGTATGGAAGAATTGATGATTTTGATTCAAGGAATATTGTCCAACAAGTTACATACAATCTACAACTAAGCACTTTACTGATTTGCAAAGTATATAGGAAACATATATCAATTTAACTACCAAGGGAACAACTCAATTTTTCATCAATACTAGAATTGACATTATGTCAAATAGATGTCATACATGCTTCAGAAATATGGGAGTTTGAAGTATACAACTGTTGCAATTAATTTCTGATCACTATTTCAGACTTTCTAAGATAGACAATGACATTCATTGATACATGAACAAAGATGTAAGTTTGCAACTGATCTCTAAATCGAACCCTGACAAGATAGTATTCCAATTAGGCACACCTGAATTGGCTGAGTACCAATTCCAAAGAGCAACCCTTCAGAGGATCTTTCACCCCCTCAGTTATGCAATCACTTGGGAGGTATCGTTCCCAATGATTCAGCTGAATACTTGTAGACCTTCAAGCTCCACAAATGCTCAAGTAGATGCACTAGAGAAAAATAAACTTGGATGCCAAATGAGAGACCCATGGGGTCTATTTATACACATAATAGAATCTTCTAGAAGCCTCTTAGTCTTTCTAGAAGTATCCATCACTTTCTAGAAGTATCCATAATAGAATCTTCTAGAAGCCTCTTAGTCTTTCTAGAAGTATCCATGACTTTCTAGAAGTATCCATAATAGAATCTTCTAGAAGCCTCATTGCACTTTTTAGATAAAAAGTTACTTCATAAAATAAAAAGTGCACCTCAATTTAAAAATATAACATCTTGGCCCCAAATAATAAAATATAATGTCTCCAAGAGCATAATGAGCCATCCATTCACCAAATAAACGCCAAAATGACTCTCTCACCACAACCATCTGCCTACGAGAGTCTGGAATAGGCAAATCCACGTAAAGTGTCATGTCATACTAAAGAGAGGACATGACAATCAGCCCTTGGGACGTCAGGATCCAGCAGTGTCTCCTGTGCAAGCACTTCCCCTTGAATCAGTTGGCGAGGCAGAAAGAGTCAAGAGCTTGGTTTAGCTTATGAGCTCTTGGATTGACAAATCCCACACAGTAGCCGTCGAATTTACAACAAGAATGATGCAGACAATCCACCGAGCTATCCAGGTCCTTGAGATCATCCACAACCTAATGATAACTGTAGCCGCTTTCGCTCACACTAGAGATGTTATCATTCCTGTTCTGCAAGTAATCAGGCAAACACCAAGGAAGATCCTACCACAAGAAAAGATAATGGATGGAGGAGCTCATAATTTACTTCAGTGGTCAACTTTACTCCAGATGAAAGAGGTTCTTTTCGAGGACATCAGCACCAAATGCAATCAAGTTGAAGGTGTCATCCATCCAATCCAAGATAAGGTATTTGAAGTCTTGTGTACCATTCTTGGCAGGAGGATCGAAGTTGAGACAGATGTGGACCTTCAAGAGTTGGAAGAAAGAGTCAAGGTCATCTTTTGCAAAGATGAGAATGTCATCACAGATGAGCAACGGGATCTAATGTTCACTACTATGCTCCTGATTGAGAAGATCAAAGAACTCAAACCTGGATGGGAAACGGCTCTTCTCAAAGCCTTTGATCAGGTTATCCACTTGGAGGAGCGAATGAGGAATCTTCCTGAGATTCCTATTGCTGAGATTGAAGGAATTGTGTCCAGATTCGTTGCATATGCCAAGAAAGAACATTGGAAGGGGAATAAGGTTCTAGAAGAGAGGTTGTTATAAAGTGATGTGGCATCTTAATTATCATTGGTCTATGTTTCCTCGATTTTTGTGCCAATTAAATATTTGGCTATGCATTCAATAATGTTCACCTAAAAAGGGGACTTTTTGTAACAAACCCTAATTAGGGTTTAGGTGTCAAAATCTCAGAGGTTGATCTTCTTTTGATCTAGGCCGTTCATTGTAATTGAGGATGCTATATATACCCTCACTCATTTTCATTTTGTCAATTAGAAATTAGAAGATTAGAGATTAGATATTAAGGAGATAGATAGTTAGAGCTTTTGGAGAGAAGAAAGTTATTTTGTAGCAAGATTGAGTATTGAAGAAAGAAGTTCAAACAATTGTTGTCTATTTTGGCTTTGAGATCAATAAAATATTGAAGTTATGGTGTTTTATTGCAATTCTTGTGACTATCTTCATGGTTGTTTACTTTCTTGAATCATTCTCAGTCGAAGTAGTATTTAAGTTTGAAGGACTAAGTGTTGTGCTTGATCTTTGGTGAGATTCACGTTCCAAACCACTAGCTTCTTACTGATTGTGAGGATGCCTTGCGTGGTCAACTGGAGATATTTGGATTGCTTGAACCTTCAATCATTATCGAACTATTGATATGTATCTTTATGGTAGTATCTATAATTCTTAATGATTTGAAAATCATTAATCACCTTAGACGATCGCATCAATTCCAGTAAAGTTGTAATTCCTTGGCAATACTGAAATTGGTAGAATCTTACCAAGTCTAGCCTACATTGAGTCATTCTTAGGATTAGATTAGAATTCATCTCTTGCAAACCCTATCTTTTGATCTTTTTTAGAACCTGTTAGCTTTAGGAGAATCTTGTAACTGCAAATCGAAAACGTAAGGCCCCTTGAAGAAACAGCATTTACAACGACCACTGGTGCTTATCCATGTAGAGATCCTACATCAAAGAACCTTGGAGTCACCCTGATTGATCCTTTTTTGTGATATCTTCAGCATTCAGAGGCTTTACTCAAGAGAGGATAAGGTACCCTTGGGTGTTTTATTCTGTGTTTGATAGTGTACAAAATACACGTCAACAGTCAACTATCTTATTTCCTTGTTTAAATTGATTTTGCATTTAGTACCAGGTCGGCCACCTTGTCCTTAACTGCAATTGAGTGATATATATAGGGTGTGCTCACCTTAAAATTCCACACATCCAACTCACATGCACACCTTAAAATTCCACACATCCAACTCGCATTGATATTTATTCTGCTCTGCCTAATACATCTTATTCGAATTTTCTGATTTTCCATGTTTGTTGTCCAATTTACACTCATTGGGAGAGGAAGGTCTTTCAGCAATTCATTGGCGAACTTAGGGCTTGTTCCACAATTTTTACAAGTTGAATGGCGGAGTTTGATGAATTTTGACAATTTTTCACCTTAGATGGCAGAGTTTAACCAACTTTAGCATTTTTACTCACCGAAGTGGCAGACTTTAACCATGTTTTACAATCTTTTGTGGCGGATGTTTACCGCTACAACTGATAAATTAAATACAGGAAATAATAATGTACATGACAATGCATACCAGACACAGCAGTAAAATATATCTTTATTGACACATGCAATTATTACAGAGACGAAGACCAGAGATGATCAGCCAAGGATTACAATAGATCCGACTATCCCGTACTACCAACCTTGGCGGTACACAACATATTTAAAGAACCCGATGGTTGCCGAGAGGAACACAACCGTCAACCAACCGACACATTAACTACTTGAGAGTGACAACCCACTTCATATGAACAATTAATACATTGGCAGATAACAAATATTATCAAATATAGCCATAAGCATTTTTTGTCGACTACATCATCCCCCCCAACAGAAAAAGTCATCTTCCAGATGACAAGTAAACATCAAATAATATCTGGAAAGACTAATGACAAGAGTGTAGGCAATGACTTGTACGAGACAACCCCAGCTTGTAGTGTACCTGCCAAATGAAATGGGGGTTTGGGGGCAACACCCCCACTGGGTCAAGGGGCAGTGCCCCTTGCAGGGGTCTGGGGGCAGCACCCCCAGCAAGGTCAAGGGGCAGCGCTCCCAACGAGGTCCCTTCAAAACCAAATTACAATCTTCAAAACCATATGGAACTCCATGACATACATGATTTTCATGATATTTTAAGACACTCAAAACATTGTTGATGAAGCCAAAAAATATAGATTTCACTCCTAGCACATGCTTCTGACCACGTACAACTCCCTTCACCTCAAATACGGCCTCATATGCATCAAGTATGGTCTGATACAAATTATGTACGATCATAACACGTACGATCTGTTCTTCACCATGTACAACCTACACACCTATGTGCACGTACTGTTCAATGGCTGACTCATACGACCTAGGCTTGTCCTTATGTACGGCCAAATTTGCGTGGACTCTTGGGAGGGTTTCAGTTGTGTGGACTCTTGGCAAGGTTTGAGTTGCTCCTCATGTACAGTTTTGTACGACTTGATCCCTTCGATGTACGGACCATCTTCCACCCATGCCCGTGTCCATATAGCTACGTTCATGTACGGTTTGATGGTGCTCAAATTTTTGTATCCCTTTGTATGGGTTGGCAGGTTTGGCAAGTTGCTCGATCACTTCAGGGTATGGTCTAGTCTCAACTCATCCTCGTTCGTACAAAATTTTTCCTTCGATCAGCAATTCCCTTTAATCTTGCCTGTACCTATTTTTTCCTTCGACCAACCAATCCCTTCAATCCTGTCCATACGGAATTTTTCCTTCGACTAACCAATCCCTTTGATCCTGTTCGTATGGAATTTTTCCTTCACCCAACAAATTCCTTCGGTCCTGTCCATACGGAATTTTTCCTTCACCCAGCGAATTCCTTATCTTGTCCATAGGGAATTTTTCCTTCGACCAGTCGACTGTACGGAAATTCTTGGTGGCTTAGTGTCTATACAGCAACTTCTTGGCAATAAATCTTTTCATACAGAATTTCCACCTAGCAGTTTGATATCCATACAGTGGCAATTTCCTCCTAGCAGTTTGATGTCCATACGGTGGCAATTTCCTCTTGGTAGTTTGATGTGATGCCGTCTTGGTCACTCATGTACAGAATGTCCCATGTCTGCACAAGGACGTCTTCGTCTTTACTTTCCTTCATGTCTCCTTCCGTACAAATTCCTTTGTACGAGTTGAGCCTTATTCCCTTCGTCCAACACCTGACTCTACCAACATACGGTTTGTCTATGGCTTTTCTGAATTTCACCTCTATACGGATTCGTGCTACGGAACCCTTAGAACCCCAAATCTTCACTCCTTGTTTGGCTAGTATTTCGTACGGCATACAGAACCTTTTGAGGTAGATGGTGTGCTTCCAAATTCCGTACAGATTTGTTGTACGGATGACGTTCTTTCAACTTGTATGGCCCTTTCTGATACAGTCCCCGTATGGCATATGGATGACATGCTTCCCAGTTTCCTTCATTGTTCCTGCAACTTCTCTTCTCCTTCTCATACGGCCTAACTACATACAATTTCCTCAAGCCCATTCCTATATGTGTACGGACTTTGCACTTCCTCAATTTTGCCAATTTGTAGCATGTTACAGTCGGGGTGGAAGACTTCATAATCCTCCATCTGCCAGTGAAATAATCTGTTCAAAGAACTCGTCTCATCCTCAAAGAAATCTTCCAGTTATAGCACCTCTTCATCATTAGGTTCCATTGTTTCCCGTCCTCCCTTCATCCCAAAATCTCCACCCTCAGACTTTGAGTCAGAAGCTGCCAATTCTTCACTCACCGCCTGGTTCCTCAAGTCGTTGATGTGCTTCCTCCCTTCACTCTCAATCAAGAGTGTGTTCCGCTTCCAATTATGATTTGCCTTGGTTGTAATCAACCATCCCCTCCCAAGGAGTGCATCATACGCCTTCTTCTGCAACGGGATGACTACAAAGTCCAAGAAAAATTGTTGTGTCCCAATCATTACTTTTTGTGCCATCAATGTTCCCAACGGCTCAATGTCGTGCTAGTCGGCACCTACCAAGTGGAAGGTCGGCAACCAAAGTGTCGGCTTCCCCAGACATTTCCAAGTGTCTTCTGGCAATACATTACCTCCCGAGCCCCCATCGATGATGGTGTTTGCCAACTTTTGGCCCATTATTTCCATCTCGACAACAACCAGCTTCCTCCCAATGCTTACTGTCAGCAACATTGGATCACTGGACTCATTCCCTTCGGGTGGAGGTTTCCCCATCAGTTCCTCCTCGTGTGGCTTACATTGTTTCCAAATGACTATATCGTCACTGACTATGTTGGCAATTGCCATTCTCAGTTGCGGCATAGTTTGAAGGTCTACCACCTTGATGGGTACAGTTGTCTGTAGCACCTGCCAGACTATGTTCCTCTCTGACTCCCGCAATGACGTACTTGCAATTCCATTGGAGGTTACTCGTTCCTTTTCCAACACTAGTTCTACTTCAGCTCTGGCTTCTCGAAGTCGTTCCTTCCTGTACCAACATCCAAACACAGCACCTTCTTTGTCTGTGCTCTTGTGAATACCAAAATTGTGTCCTTTTGTTCCTCGACATCAAACATATTAATACCCTTCCGCTTAGAGCAATTGGTGTCTTCATGGTCACCTGGTCCACACCATTTGCACAATAATTGTACGTTGTCTTTCTTGTTATGGCAATCTCTCGCAAAGTGTCCCCATTCACTACATTGTCGGCACAATATAATAGGATGTCCTCTAGAGTTGTACAGTATTGAATTTCGCCCTCGTTGATTTCCATAACCGCCTAGCAAACATTTTGTGGTTACAATGGGCTAGACTCCTCTTGTGTGAAGAGGAGTTTGAGTTCCTCCTCGAGCGCCTTCTTTAGATCAGTTCATCCCACCTTGTGCTTAGCATCGAGATCTATGTACCAATCAGTGGCAATCCCCCGAGGGGTGGCGAGAAATGCCTTCAACAAGTAGTCCTTGTCATCTTGGCCATTTGCCTCCCATATCGTTATACATGTCTTGCAATGGCATATGGGGTCCTCTGATCCATCCCCTGTGAACTTTGGGAGTTTTTGCTTCTCATGCGTGTTCATCATTGTTTTCATCGGAAGGTACCGTGTGTATTCGCCTTGTTTGTCAGACCTGGGCGGACTATTTCGGTTGCTACATGTCAATGCTTCCCCTACACTCTTGGCCATGCAGCCGTCTTCTACACGTCCACCTTCAGCGTCCCCAACACTTCGAGTACTTCTAGGTGTGTCGGACCTGGGTGGACTATTCTGACCGCTATGTTCTGATGCTTTCCTTGCACTCTTGGCCACACGTTCGTCCTCTACACATCCACCTCCAGTGTCACAACACTTTGGGTACCTCCAAGCTCTAACTCGTCCCTATGCTCCCTCCGGCCAAGGGTCGGCGGATCACCTAATCACTTGCTCTTGACCAATGATGAAAAACTTTGTGAGTTTATAAAAGACTCGCCAGCCTTAGTTGGCCACAAGTCACTCGGAGATAAACTCGGCACCGAGATTTTTAAAAACGCACATCAAGGAAAACCCTTTAAAATCGCCAAAAATCACAGACTCGTGGAAAAAATCGGCACTAATAAGTAAACCTAATTTTTATTTCATATAGTCTCTTTTGCAAGCCACAACGGGAAAAGTATTTGCAACGCCACCAACGCGAATAGGGTACGAAAACGAGAAAAAAAACCAACACCCAAAGTCTTCAGGTTTTAATCAATTTCCATTGTAAAATTTCAGTTTGTTTCCAATTTCCATCAGCGCTTTAGGATTTCTTAAATATATTACTTGCTACATCTTTAACAAAAATACGCAGTTTATTTGCTACATCTTTAACATTACCTAGAAACACTGCAATATCAAGTACGATTATACAACAATCTACATTCTTTTCAATAATAGTTATAGAACAATGTAATTTTTTTTTTTAATAAAGTGATGTATTAACATTAATATATAAAGAACAATCTATTAAAAAGAATAGTTCAATAGAGACAAATTAAAAATAATAATTTATATAAAAAAATACATAGATTAAATTAAATATATATGTTGTAGAAATATGAAAATTTAAGATAATCTCGATACCATGGAAATCAGTATATGTTCTACAAATTTGGTGTAAATGTGTGTTTTTTGAATAATATTTTTTTTTTAAATGTATTTTCAAATGTTCAATAAAGTTGTCGAGTTATTGCCGAGTTTTTTCCCCGAGTTTTGGCGACTCCCAAGTTTTTTAAAAAATTTGGGCTTGGCGAGACATTGTTGAGTCCAAGTTTTTCAAATATGGTCTTGACCACCCTATGGCCTCTTCTCACTTTTAATGGGGTATGTTGAGAATTAGTGTTCACATAGGTTAGGAATATGAGGATGCATAAAAGAATAAGTTAATAGGTTTGTGGAGTGGTGATATATGTGTGATAAATAAGTGTCATAATAATCTTAAGTTGTAAAACAACTTAATATTATTATTAGTTATATAGTTTGTTCAATAAGTTATTTTAATAGTGGTCGTATGGTGAGTTGTTAACAACTCAACATAATAAGGAAAGTAGTTTAGGAGGTTTCCTTAAAAATAGGAAATGGAACTTCTATATATATGTAAAGGAATTGAACGAAAATGATGTAGAAGCAAATATTATCTTGTGCAAAATATTTTTTGCTTCACTATCCATATTTTTAATAGGGTCTACGAGCATGAATCACTCAAGGCTGACCCAATTTCTTTTAAGGCAATGGCACCAAAATGTGTACTGCTACAACTGATAAATTAAATACAGAAATTAATAATGTACATGACAATGCATACCAGACAACAGTAAAATATATCTTTATTCACACATGCAATTATTACAGAGAAGACCAGAGATGGTCAGCCAAGGATTACAATAGATCTGACTATCCCGTACTACCTTCCTTGGCAGTACACAACATATTTAAAGAACCCGATGGTTGCTGAGAGGAACACAACCGTCAACCAACAGACACATTAACTACCCGAGAGTGACAACCCAATTAATACAAACAAAAAATACATTGGCAGATAACAAATATTATCATATATAAACATAAGCATTTTATGCCAACTACAACGGACTTAGAAGTAGGTTTAACAATTTGTTTGGCAGAGTTGAGATCAGTTTTGCATTTCTTCACACTTGAATGGCGGACTTTGATGAATTTTTGCATTCTCCAATGGCGGACTTGGGAGAAACTCTGACAAATTTTTCCTTAGTGCAAATTTTCCTCAAAACATCATTGGCGGACTTTCAGGAGTAAGCGACAATTTCAAATTTGCAAGTGTGAAACTTCACCAAGAATATTGGCAGACTTTAGTGGGGTATCAACATTTTACAGGTTTACAGCAACAATTCAATGTATTTTGATCACTTTCTCCTGCCGCATGGCAAACTTTGAGCATTTCAACATTTTCCACCCAAAATTGGTGGAGCTTGTAGCATTTTACATTTTCCTCAAGTTAAAGTGCAACATTCTCCAGACCAACTTTCAATGGCAAATTTGAAGGGGTATGCAACATTTTCTAGTGGAAATTTGACCCCGTACAACATTTTGCCATGAAATGCAATGCTTTCAGATCTCCCTTGGCAACATTTTCAAAACTTGACAACTTTGACATTTTCGACAACATTTAGCATTTTGACAATTTCACTGTTGCACTTGATAATTTTTATTGTTGCACTTGACAATTTTAGTGTTTGTTTTTCAACATTGTACAGCAAGACTTGCATGAAATACTTGCAATTCCTGACGGAATTTCCACTCAAAATAAAGAACTTAACCTAGCACTTACGACAACTTTGCAACTTTTACAATACTAACAACTTTTACAACATTTCTTGCTTAATGACAATATTTTATAATTTTCACAACCCGTGGTGCTTTAACCCCAATCCTAAATTCTAACACTTACCAAACAACCCACTCTCACAAGAAAAGGCTAAAGACTATGAAATTGCTGCCAGACTCACTCCTAAAGCAAAAGACCTAGCCTACGAGCAAAAAAGAGGGACGTGCGAAAACATCACAACAGTACTCATTTCTTTTGAACCTTTAGTGTTCTAGTTAATGAATGAGGAAGTAAAACCCTTGACTTACAGCTCTCCTAGACTTGATAAAATAATTGGTGAAATTCTGCATTCTTATAAGGATTCTTGAAGCATACAAATGAAGTCTTTCAGAATTCAAAGTGCAAGTTACTTCGAAGCAAACTTCCAACATACATAGGATCCCTATGATTGAAAAGATTCTTGGCAATGCTTTCTTGAACTGGTCAACGGCTCTCTCTAACTAAGCAAGTTACATTCATCATATCTGTCTTTGGTGCAACTCAATCTCTCAGCTACAGCTAAATTGTTATGTTTTACAAAGAAAAGTTAAAAACAATTATAAAGGAAATTTTCTTTATTTAAATAGGAAAAGGTCTAAGGCACCAAAAGACATATAAGTTGGCGCTACTTAAACTTGCAAGCCTATTTAAGGGAGGGATCTCCTCAGCATTACCCTTTGAAAACATAACCTTTATCTAGAATCTCTCGTTGGGAAATTCAATCAAGTATAATAACTCCTCAAGCTCAGAAAATGGAAGAAAATTATTAGAGTCCTTTCCCCATTATTAAGAATACCACTCACAGTTTGTTTGGAACAAAGGTACTGCTGAAATTTGGATTCATTTGGCTGGATCTCCATCTTTCCTTCATTGCTACTAAAATTGCACTGACCACAGTAAAAGCTCCCATGGGTTGGCTTTGCTGATTGGACGATGTGCATAAGTCCCACCATTTTATTAAACCCTTTCTCTCCTATAAAGCAATGAGCACAAATGACCTAGATCAACAAATCTGAAGCACTACAAACTTCTCAAATGATTGCTAAATCAGGAAACAGTATAACTAATTTTTTTTCAAAACACTCAATTAGAGTTTGTAGTCCTTTAGGGCACAAAAACTGGTGCACAGTTGTTCTTCCAATCTCCCACACTCTTATGGTTACCAGTTCATGACAGACTATTAACAACATATGACCAACTGAAGCATGACTTTTCAGGCATTTTTATGTCCTCTTTTCAAAATTAAAATGAATCCTGCATCCACCTATTGTTAAATCTTCCAATTCGCACTGAAAATGTTGTTCCATTTAAGTTGATCAAATGCCCTTGAGCTTGGAGTTTTACATGTAGCTATGTTTCAATTCTGTATCAGTTGTCTTTCAACAACATTAGATCTTAGTTTCCATAGTACTAAGTTTTCTACCCTTTTTGGTGAGGCCCATAGTTTGCTTTCTCATTTAGGTACTTGACAACCTCACTCCACAAAACCAGACAGTTAGTACCTTGGGGAAAAACATATTGAATGGTTTAAGTGTATTAGCTCTTAATGATAGTGTTTGTTGATTGATAGAGATCCTACCACTTTCCATGCATTCCCTCCTTTCCCAGTTGTTAACCTACCTTATAAGGAGATCATCAGAGATATCATTGTTCCATTTTTAAAAACCCATGACATTTCCTTCAGGTCTGCCCCACCTTTTTCAAAAATATACTGCAGTGCCACTTGTGGCATTCCTTCGGGTCCTAGGACATGATTAACAGCTGGTGTCTTTATATTTCAACTATTTGATCCCTAGTTTATATAATTGCAATGCCTTGATATCCCATTTTGGCTTTTGGCTTCCATATATAGTCTTCTCTAGAAAACCTCTTATACTACTAGTAATATCTCCCAAACAATCTTAGTTACACTATCACTCAATCTATTGGCTTTCTCTAACTCAAGTAGAATTTTTCAGCAAATGTTTTTGGATCCATCCAGTGATCTACAAGAATTTGTCCCATTTTATTTTTTGGCTTCCATATACAGTCCTATCTGGAAAACCTAATTCCTCCTAGATAACATCTCCCAAGCAATCTTAGTTACACTATCACTCACATAGGGTGGCCAATAGGAATGGTACGGCCTACAGGTACAAGGTATAGCTCAACAATAACACTTCCTCCATCGCATTCCTTTCCATAGCAAAACTTCAAAAAAATATTCACAAAACTTTCAATAATTTGCAACTTAAAATATGTCAAAAATATCCATGACTGCAACCAAAAAGTGAAACTTTGATTTGAGGCACAATTGTGATTTCTAAATGGAACCACTCAAATAGCTAGGGGGGGTTTCATCCCAGAATCTAGGAACTTTAAGAGGGTTTTTGTCCTCTAGAAACTTTGGAAGAACTTAGATTCATTCCAGCAGCATACCAATAACATTGACAAATCTACCTTCAAATGAGCTTACATCCTCCTTATATAGCTTTTTCGAGGGAAATAATGCATTTAAAATTGTATGATTCTCTATTTCCCCAAGGTGACTTTTTTGAAAAGTAAATAATATTTGAATTGGCAAAACGGCCCTCCATGTCCTCGGTGTCCAAGTTTAAAACCACTTTAACATCTTTTAAAAGAGATGTTACACTTAAGTTGTCACTTTAATATTTAACATTAGTAACTTGAGTGAATATTTAAATTATTTTACCCGAGTTACATAAAGCACTGAAATGGTGTCAGAATCAAACTCCAATCATACTAACATGATATTAAAGACTTGGGATGATGATAGGAGCCAACCGGTTGACTTAATAAAAAGACTGCTCCTCCAAGAATTTCAGAAAGCTCTCCAAATGTCAGAAAACACTTCTCAAAGTGTCATGATAATCTACACCATTAACTGAGCTAATTGCCAAAGGAAAAACCTTGCAATATCGAACATGTGCACTCCATGAACTTTGGATTTCTCCTAAGCATGCCAATTAGCCTATAGAGGAACTTTGAAACTAGGCTAATTTCCCACAAATCACTTTTTTTTTAAATGGGGGCTTTCAAAAACTGATATATTTGTTGGTGAGATAGAAGATTTTCATAGTTTGTGCTCTATTATCTAAGGTCATAAACAAATGGAACAATTTTGTTTTCTAAGTAATTTCATATTCATGCAAAACCTCAAAAAGGTTAAGTTGTACAATATATACAGTAGAAAAACTGTTTTTTGTTTTTTATATAGGAGTAGATTAAATCAAGGAGCTTCCTCTGCAAATTTCAAGAGAGGTTTTCCTCATTTTCTGTTCCATGTTTTATAGTTGTGAAAATGACGAATTAAAATGCCATCAAAACTCCTTGAATTCCTGTATTTTATAAGAAATTGCAGTTGCCTTAATCAAATTGACGTATAAGAGAGGGTTCTCAGCAATAAAGATAGGATCTCTAACAGAAAGCCCAATAAACTTTCCTTAACTCTTTAGCATTGTCAATTAGAGCTTTATCTCTTGGAGAAATAAAGAGTATTCAATACCTCAGCATCGTATCCACACTTTTGTCTGAGGAATCCTAAAAGATGATACCTGTCATTAGGATGGTCATCAACAACAAATTTGTTGGTATTCATGAATTATCATTCAGAATTATATGAATCTTTTGTGAAATACTAATTCTTTCTCATCTGGTCAGCACTTGTGTCAAAAACTTGGACAGTAACCAAATTAAAAAATGAAAACTTGGTTCATTTAGGAAACTCCACTACTGTTGCATAGCTCTCCAAATATTGGAGAAAACCAGATAGGATTAAGTGCTTTGTTAATTTTCTTCTAAACTTCCAAAAATATGAACTACAATTATTAAACCCACTGCAGCATCAACTAGCCACTCAGCCTATGAACAGCTCTCAAACCTATTCCCTCAACATTATACATCTGCAGGTGATCCTCCTATAACATAACAAATTTTCCATAATGGCTTCACAAACTTTTAGCCCATAATTTTTTTGCTACACTTCAATTTGCTGTCCTCAATAGCCAATCTTATTATTTAAGTCCACTTTCATATGCAATCACTTAAGCACACTCTGATCATTCAATTTGTTCTCATAACATTTTCTTAGTTGTGTTAGATACAGAGAGTTGGAATGAAATACTGGGGAATTTATTCACTTGCAAAGTGAGTGAATCAATTAAATTTTTTTCCCCCTTTTAAAGTATAATGAGTAATTAAATTTACTCTCTTCCCACCAAGTTTTTAACAAACTGATCAAATTAGAATCTCTCCACCACATATTAGAAAATTTGAAATAACCTTTACTGGGTCTATCACTAGTATTGATATCTAGAACGATCAGGAAATGATCTGAAAGGGAAATAGGTAGAATCTTATATTCATAGAAATATGATCTTGTATCCAACCGAGGCCAACCAGAAATCTATCAAGTCTTTCGGCAATATTCGAAAAGCCCATCCTCCGATTGTTCCAAGTAAAATCTCCATTTTTAGGAACACAATCAACAACCTGAATATAATGAACAAAGTTCTGAAAAAATTGCATCTCTTTTCTCTGATGGATCCAGCAAGGCATTGAAGTCTCCACTAAGAATGAGGCAATCATCTGCCACTCTATTGCTAATAATCTCATGCAAGGTATTCAGTTTATCTTTCCTTTTAGTCTGCCCATATACATTAAAGATATCGCAACAAATATTATCTCGTTTGAAGATGGCCTTACACAACATCCATTAATTAGAAGAAGCAATAAGGGATATATCAACCACATCCAGATTCCAAACCAAGCCTAAACCGCCTGCCATACCCAAAGCATCACAAAAAATACCTTTCCAAATTCTACAATATTTCATGAATTCCTCACCAATAATGGTCAATATTTTAGTCTCTTGGAATAAATAAACATCACCCCTCAATTTTATCATCTGACATCTGATAAGATGTCTCTTGTCAGGGGCAGAAATGCCCCTGACATTCCAACTTAATATTTTCATGGTTGTCCAAGGGAGACCTTCACCCCTTGGATTTAGACAAAAATTGTTTAATTGTGGGAAAGCCTTTCTCTATGGCTTCTTCCTCTGGCTTCTACTTATTGGTTTTACGACCCTTGCCTTTGCTAGATTTGTTTAAATAGGACATTGTTTGACTAATACTTATGGAGTCCAAATTATCCAATTCATCCAAATCGTACTGCTCTTCCTTTGAAAGCCATTCCCGTTCTTTGAAAGATGTCTTATCCTCCCCACCATTCCTCAAATCAACATCCAACTTCCAGCCTTACCTTTGGATAAGACAGTCCCTTTCCTTTACCTTTACTAATTCTGGGCAAACTGGCATCCAGTTTTTGATTGACCGATAAAATTTCCATTCATTTATCTACTGTGCATTCCTTTTGTCCATTCACCACAAAATCGATCCCCTTATTTGAACAATCTTTGTTTTCCAGAGATTTCACCACAAAATCGATCCCCTTATTTGAACAATCTTTGTTTTCCAGAGATTTCACCACAATATCCTTATAAGTGCCCATAACTGTTTTTGCACAAGGAAATGGGACATCTACAACATGGTTCCTTTTAGGAATCTACATAATCCTTCTTTTTGGAAACTTATTGCAATTAACTTCCGTATGATCTCTTTCTCTACATTTGAGAAAAAAAATTTATCAACTTCTACTTCCAATCGCTGAAGCCAATGCCTTTTTTGCACACACAATCTAATAATTCTAGGTATTCTCCTCACTGCAGCAATTTTAATTCTCCCATGCAAATAAGAATCCTCATTTATACGATCAGAGTCAATTTCCATGATTGTGCCAAGAGATCTTCCAATCTTTTCCAAACATCCTTCTGCCAATATTCAATCAGCAAATTATACAATCTAATCCACATAGTCGATTCATAAGGATCACAAATCAATGGATCGAAGTTTGCCACCCACTTTTGCATATAAAATTGAGATTTCTCCATTTCTCTTAATCCTCCCTGTAGAATGGCTTCCCTGTTGGCTTCTGTAGCAAAAATAACAGTGAAGAAGCCTTTGGGCATGAATTTTATCATATGTTTGTACTTCCATGAAGAACAAACCAACTCTCTAATGGATTTCCTATCTTTCCTAGGACCAATAAAATTGCATATTTTCGCCAGATCTTCCAACAAAGTCTTACAATCAATGCTTCACCCGAAACATCAACGGTAAAGATCCCAGTATGATCCTGGTCATCACACAATTCCAGACCAACATCTACTTCCTGTTTCTCTATATCCTCAAAACCATCATTTTCCTCCTCTCCGCTTTGCATCTCCACAAATGGCCTGTTAAGTTACCAAGAAGTGTTGTCTAATGAGGATTGATTGTAATTTCCCTCAAAATCTTTCTTACAATCTTGACATTATCTCATCAAGGAACAAGTGACACATGGCACTGCATTGGAATGCATTCAACACACCTAACCTCAATTACTATTGGTGCACTTTCAAGTATGGGTGTGTCCAAACATTGTAATTTTATCATTGGCTAGAATGAAATTAGCCATAACTAACCCTAATTAGGGTTTCATTTTGTAATCTCAACCATTGATCTTGAATCAATCCTGGTCGTTGAATTGTAAGGGGATATCTATATAAGGCTTGACAACCTCATTTGTAAAGGCTAATAGTTAATAGTCAGAGATTAGTAAGTAGTAGTAGAGTAACAGAAAAGGAGATTGTTGCCAAGGCTTGTTGTAATAAACATACTATTTTCATTGCAGTTATGGTGGATTTTGGTGTGTTATTTCAACTTGTTGCATGGTCTCTACTTCTCATAGTTTAATTAGAGTTCATTGACTATGGTGGATGCTTATGAAGATATTGTGATGAACCTTGGTTCATACTTTTGTAGTTTGTTGATTGTAAGCTACAGTGTAAAGTTAGTTTGAGCCTAATCATTGTGCTAAGTTCAAGTGTGGATACTTGTTCAAGTTGCACCAGCATTGGGTATTTGGGTAATGTATTCACAGTGTGAAAATCTTCCATTTCCTTAGAAGATTGTATCAAGTTTGTGTAGTTGTTGTCATCATGGCGAAGCAAAGCTTGGTTTGAAGGAATTTATCTTAGTATCATCCATCATCATCATTGTTCTTAGGAGTGGATTAAATCTCTTAGGCCTTATCCCTTTTGCCTTTTATTTTTCAAAGCTAGAGTCTATGTTCCAACAGGAGTTCAAGAAAAACTTAAGTCCCCTTATGATTCCAGCAAAATCACACCATATCATTGAGTCTATCCACAACATTTAAGTCACATTGTTCGCATTGTGAACCTTGGAGTCATCTCATTTGATCACGTTGTATAGCATATGAGGTTTCTTTGTTCAAGAGAGGATAGAATACCTTGGTATTTTATTTTGTGTATGAGGTGCATAAAAAACACATCAACAAAACCTTGTACAACATTTTTTACCTTGCTTAATGAATTCAGAACTTGAATTCCTGACTTGATCACACCCCTCAAGGACAAACCTTACACTCTAACTCATCTTGAGGATTGATCAATACATTTAACCCAGACTGACAAGACATTACTACCTTTCTCAAACAAAGGCTAGAGACTCAAACTACTGCCAAGCTAAGCAAAACAAAGCTAATCAAGCTAAAGAAAAAGAGGGGTCTTGTTGTGACCTTTTCACATCGCCCCATTGCAAATGGGGACCCCCGGTTTCTTTTTCTTTTTAGGGTTCTTAGTTGCCAATCTATGAGAGACTAGAGTTAGATTTTCAAGTGGTCACCCCGGTCAATCAGGGAGTCAATCATCAAAATAGTGTTTGGACACTGTCAAAGTGCTTAGAAGGCCCGGAGGATGAAGAACGCAATTGATTTGAGCCAAATTGGACAACTTTCTGTTTTTGGAAAGTTTTTTTGCTTTTTCCTATTTTTTAGGAAGTTCTATTTTTGGCACTTTGGGCATGATCCCCAAAATGGCTATTTTTAGAAAGTTTTTCCTATTTTTTTAGGGGTCCTTTTTTCTATTTTTGGAAAGGTCGATTAGGGCAGTGGGCTTCCGGCTTTCGAAATTAAAAATTTACACCTCTAAGGTTGAAAATCAAAGAAAATCATCCAAGTGTTCATGGCAAAAGCAAGGGAGTAGATATTTGAGGGCCTGCAAGTTCGCTCAAGCATGTAGAAAGATCGCACAACACATGCTCAAGTCTGCCAATATATGGAGGAGATATTTTAGGAAATGCAATTGCATAGCATACAACAAACTCTGCCCATGCTTGTAAACATGAATTGCATGACATGTGATGAGGTTCGCCCCCTCCAAAAGGATTGTCCTAACAGCAAGTAAACTCTGCCCATGTTGGCATGAAGACACTCCAAGTCCGCCCTACACAAGAGCATGCAAACTCTTCCCAACACAAGGTTCAACTAGCATGAAGAATGGTGGAGTCCGCCAAACATTGCATGAGCACACATGAACTCTGCTTTGCATGAGAGAGTATCAACTCCGCCAAGGATAAATAGCATGACATGACATTGGCTAAAGTCTGCCAAGGTCAAGAAGAGGGAATGGCATGACAAGCTAGAAACTCCGCCCAAAATGGCACAACAACCTCTGAAGTCTTCCATCTCTCAAGAAAAAAAAATGTCATGATATTACACAAGGTCCGCCAAGAGAAGGTTCATGATACTACACAAGGTCCACCAAGAGAAGGTTAAGTTTGGCATGCTCAAGGCCCAAGTCGGCCTCACACATGAAAACATGACTTGCAAGCACCTCAAGTCCGCCATGGATAAAAGTTGACCAAGTTTGAAATGTAAGAGAGGGAAATTCACCCAAAATTTTTGAACTAAAAGAATCTAAAAGATTCCATGACAACACATTCGCCTATGTGGATGAGGTGAAGATATTTTGGCTAAGTGTGAAGTGGCGCCAAGAGTGAGAATAGAAACTTTCTTTTGAAATCTTTTGTAGAGATTAAGTTGCCATTTTGAGGAGGATGAGAAGGAGACTAGGTTCGATGAATCCAAGGTAAATGTAAAAATGCTAAAATGATCAAACTTTTCAGCCTTATATCAATTTTAACTTGTCATTTTCACTCTCATTCTTTCTCAAAATTGAAAATTGAAGAGCTCTCTCTCTCCCAGGTTCAAGGAAGGCAGATTTTCGAAGGCAACAAGTAGATTTTCTAATAAAGGAAGGAAATAGTCAAGAATTTCCAGAAGTGAAGACACATTTTATCAAGAAATCCAGTCAAAAGTATAACTTTAAGGTGGAAAAAGGTTGGAGATACCAACCTTGGTCACATGGATTTCAAGGACTTTAAAAAGAGAATGTACGGGCATGAAGGACATTTACCCACACCTATTGCTTGAAGAATGATGATAAATGGCATAGTCGAGGCAGCTGGATTCCCACCAGCTATGGAGTGCAGTGAGCTGATTGTTGAATGTGCATTGCACTACAATGCTCAGGAGAGACTGATAATTGCTCCTGACAGGAGAGTTTGGGCATACCTTGGAGAATTGGCTATCCAAGAAGCATTTAGAAATTTGAACTATAACCGGACATCATACAAAACCAAGGAGGTAACCAGAAAAGTTTATGAAGACCAGCTTGAGCCTTGTGCTACAAACATCAACAAACTATGGCAGGAAAAGTCACGGAGTGCATATAAGAGGATGTTGAAGAGCCTTCTTCACACAGACTTCAAGGAGGACTATGGCGATATTGTTTTGTTGCTGAACAAAGTAATGGGCAGCCCTCAGGGTGCACCTTTTGAGACTTGGATGTATTACTTTATTGACGAGATCACTTTAGGGGTCAAAATGTTCAATTGGTTTTGGATAATCAGCAACAACCTTGATGAACAGATGAGAAATTTGGAGAAAACGAGATCCTTCTACATGAGCTCCTACATTATTTACCTACTAGCCAGGAATTACAGATATACGGGAGTGATATGCAACGGTGTAGTAGGTAATGGCAAAAATGAGTTCAAAGCCTATGATTATTATCCATAGCTGCAACTTCATGAGAAGGCTCACTTCAAACAAGTGAATGATGCATTTTTTATGTACATCACTAGGATAATGCAGCAAGGAACACATCAGAGGCTCACTCAAGAAGCCGAGGACTTTATACGAAAATATGGATCCTAGTTTATCCAGTATCCTAAATTCACATATGTAAGAGTCTAGGGATTTACCGGATGTCCTTACCGACTTCCAATTTATCCTACCAATTGAATGATATTGCTTGAAGTTCTGAGGCAGTTGGAAACATATGAGGGCTTCCAAAGAGCAAAACATAAGACTGCCATTTCCTTTCCATTATTCATTGGAAATATGTAGGAATCACATTCAACGACACAAGTGGTTGAAGGTGCAAGGCTGGAGATGCAATGGTATCCATTCATTTTCTATTGATCTAGAGCTAACTTTGACCCCCACAATCACATTGGATTGGTAAATGGAGAGAAGTACAGGCATAGGGTGGATCTTGAGGACTTTTGGGCAAATGGTACGGACGAATTTGATGTCAGGAAAAGACTATGGTCCAGATTACATGTAAGTTTGATCAGAACAACCGATCATTTATGTGTACCTGACTAGCTAGAATGTGATGGAGAGTACACTCAACCACGCTTTGATGAGAATAGGCCTATTCCTCCTATGAAACGGTCGGAACCAGAACTTGCAGATGAAGCCACCTTGATGCGGCTAGTTGTCAAGTATTCACAATGGTGGACTCATTAGCAAGTCCAGGAGCTGAAGCAAAGGAATATGACTCTCACTTATTACTTAATGAGCATAGTAGAATCATATTCTTCTAATGAAGAATCATCTCAAAGTGTCGGGCCAATTGAAAGCATTAATTTGAGAAAAAAGAAGGAAGCAATTCATGACTACGCAAGGTCAAAGGGGAAGAAAGTTGTGAATGAGGAACCTACTGAAAAGAGGCAAAAATCAAGCCCCTCCCATTCCGCTACATCTAGGAATTCGGACATCATATTGATTCTAGAGAATGAATCACTGGCCAAGATAAGGATTCTTCTCCAATCCATGAAGGAAATATTGAATCAATCTAGTAGGAGGATCAAGAGCCCCCATCTCCTTCAAACACAGAAATACTTGAGTCAAAGAATGATGAGATGGATATCCTGGATGAAGGATTCCAAGAGGGAATGATTTCCTCTCTTCAAGGGGTCAAGGATAATTCGTGTGAAGAAAGTAATCAATTCCTGTTTGGTTAAAGGAAAGAATGAAAATAAAAGTGCCTATGGAAGTTCAAGAAGAATATGACACATCTAATTTCTTGGCCAAATTAGAGAAGGTTGCAATAAAGAAGACAGCCAAGAGGTTTTCAACGATTCAAAGGGACGAAACAGGTTGTCGTTCAGTTTAGATTGTTGTGCCGAAAGTTGATAAGGCAAAGGAAGACATTACTCCTCGAGAGTATGAAATTACCACTTTCCACTTGGGTCCAACCACCAAGGGACAGGAAGTTGAGGACTTGGACAATTAAGTCACTTCCATCAAGGCAAGACTAGAAAAGGAAATAGGGAAGAAAAGAGAATACAAGAAGGAAATTGAGCGCCCGAAGAAGTATGTTCAGCACTTGACCAAGCCTCTTGATCACGATGATGCAGTGGCTCCTCTACTTTTGGATTTCTTGCAGGAAACAATTGGAGACTTCGAAGAGGGAAAGGTGACAGCCAAATAGGCCAAAGAACAGATGGCAAGCAATAGTGAGCAAGCTGCCACATTTGTGGAAAATTTGATGTTGAAATATGGGCAGATTTCTTCTTTGCTCTCCAGAATTGCAAATGTGGCAGAAACATGGAAAGACCTTCATGACATTCAGGATAGAGTAATCCCATGCCTTAGGGTGTTGAAAGGAATTCCTAAGCAGGAGTTAATTGATGAACAGGTAATTGCAGCAAGGGCTATATATGATTTCAACACATGGTACTGGGAATTAATTGTATGAAGTGAAGTCCTAGAAAAGGTGAAGGTTGATGGTATCAAAGTTGAGGAACAAATTAGAGAAATTCAAAACAATATTATCCTTGCAGCTACTGATATACTTGGGAAAGAAACCATTCGGGAAAATGATATGCAGGTGGAAAATCTAAAGCTTAGAACTCGGGAGAATTTCTTCGCCATCACTGGACCAATCCTGAAGCAGAATTTGAATAAGGCATCAGTTTTTTGTCCATCTGGGATGCCTTCCAGAAACAAGAGTTGGAATGGGAGAATGCTTTTACCACGTATGAAGATGACCTCGATGGAATGGAGTTCAAGGTGAATATGTTGCCACATGTCACGATGGAAGAGGTCAGCCCTATTGCATCCAAATTCATCAAACATACTACCACCGAAAGAGGATAAAGATGCACCTTCCTCAAAGATAGCTCCTCGCGCCACTTGTCTTTCATGCATTAGTTCTTATTGTTATTATGGGAAACTCTAATTAGCGTAGTTATGTTTTGATCTCAATCATTGATCTTTGATTTATCTAGGCCTTTCATTTGTTTTTGGAACTCTATATAAGCTCCTCTTCTCTCATTTTATTGTGTGAAGAAATTTATGAGATTGTTGCTAAAAAATACTTTGATAATAAAAGTTCATTTGCTTTTTGATTTGAGTCCTTATTGTTATCACTTGGTTGCATGGTTTCATGTTTTCTTCAGCATAGAATAGATTTGTTTTACAAAGTTGTTAGATGACTGAAAGATATGATAGTATAGATTAGTGAAATTATTGCTCATACTTTTTTGAACAAATGATTTTTGTTTATTGTGTAAAGTTAGTTTGAGCTCATATTGTGGTTGCTTTAACTTCTATTGGATAGATATTGTTCGTTTGATGGTATTATTCACAGTATGAAAATCTTTAGCACGACCTTTGAAGATTAGACTTACTTTGTGTAGTTGTCCTTAGTGTGGCGAAGCAAAGTGTTGTTGTTAGTTTCACCTAATCTTTATCGTCTCGAGTTCTTAGGAATAGCATATAACTTCTAAACCCTTCTCCTTTTTATCCTTTTTTGAAATCCAAAATTGAAAACTTCCCAAAAAAAGCAGATAACATTTATTGTCAAATCTATCTAAGTTCTAATTTGAGGATCTTATCAGTTGAGCGTAAGTCCCCCTCGTATTTCAGTAAACATCACCAAGGAAGTTATATCCAACGTAAAGCCCCTTGTTCGCACATATAAACCTTGGAGTCGCCATATGATCTTCAGGCAATCTTAGCCTACATAGTGATTTTGTTCAAGAGAGGGTAGAGTGTCCTTGGACATTTTGTTCTATGTTCGGTGGGTGATAAAAAGCACACCAACAGGTCCCCATTTGCAATGGGGTGTGTGTGTTTACAAAATAATAGTAACCATCTTGCCAACATGTACCCTTGTACCTAAAGGTGCTATTGCTTTTGAAATAAAACATCATAATTGGATTTCTTATTTTTGTCCTATTTTCTTTGTGTTATCTCCTGCAAACCTAAGAGGTCAAATTCTAACATTGTTTCTTTTCACAGATGTGTTGACGTGGCTAAAATCGCATTGCTAAGACTTCATCCGGCCAATGCAGAATAGAATACTAAGAATCCTATCCTCTCTTGAAATAAGGAAATCCCTAGTGCTGTACTAATTTGATCAATGGCGATTACCTCAATGTTTCGATCGTCAAGTCTTGACTACAGGATAGCTTAGCAGTTTGATGTGTTTTGCTGGAAACACAAAGGGGACTTAAGGTTAGACGAAATCGGTTTCGAACGAGTTCCCTAAAGTTCAACAGTCCCATATCATCCGATTTTGCTTGGATTGATACTATCTCAGCTTGACTGTATGGTTTCTTTTTGATAAAAAAGGGGGAAAAAGGAAGGGAAAAGAGATGGAGAATATCTAGTTAATTTATCTAAGATAACATATTCAAGAAGATAGATAGAAACCTCAAAAAAACAGATTTAACATTATCAGCTAATAAAGCACAATGTTGTAAAATCTAGTGCAATCTTCAAAGGGAGCTAAATTTTCATGCTACTAAACATAAATGCAGAACTTGACATCTATTCATTTGATGTTTAACAACCGAACTAAGTACACAAATGGGTTCAGACTGACCATGCAGGGGGAGTAACAATCAGCCAATCCTTAATTGTATGAACACCAAGGTTTCTATCAAATATTATCCTAAAAATACTATCTGAAAACAAAATGCATAACAAGAATATTAAATGGTGAAGGAGACCATGCACTCACAAAGAAATGAGACAGCTTCAATTTCCATCAATTCTGCATGAATTTCGCCAGAGTTTTAGCAACAATCTTAGACTTCTCCAAAATAAGGGAAAACCAACCCCTTTAAATAGAGTTTCAAAACTCAGATGAATGGCCAAGATCAAAACAAAACAAGTAGCCCAGATTCATCAATACAACATAGTACCCATGCCCATAAATAGGAGGCAAAATATCAACAACCACCAAAGGAGAAAAAATAACTACCCAAAAAGGCAATTAATAACTACCAAAAAGCAGCTCAAAAAGTGCACATGCACGGAGCTCAAGATTTACAACTGATTTGGCAGTTAGAAATGAACTTTATGGCCAAAAAGTGCTTTTTAAGATTTTAAAAGAATTCTACACTTTATGAAAGCACTTTTTCTTTTTCTGTTGTAGAACCTTTCTCTAGAAATTCATCCTCGGCGTGCAAATATTCCTTCCAGAGGTCTCGACCTGCCGCACGTTCTGCCCGAACATAGGCTTGAAATCTGATGCATAGCTGGAACAGCACCATGAACTGAGGCATAGGAGGATGACGTGTTTTATATTGCATGCCCTCCAAATGACGATCTACATGCTTTAACCCATCCTTCCAGTCGGACCGATGAGCTTCAAAACACAAAATGTTTGAATGCAATCCACTGGCAAAATCAAGGTCATCCGTGGAATATGCGACCTTATCTATTCTCAATCTATCCTCCCAGTCCGGCTGCACTAGGTCATCGGACAAACTATTTTTCCAGCTTAGAACCATTGATCGGAGGATCCTTCCACCAAGGTCCCTCATATCTTTCAAGATTTCCTCGCATTCCGCCTGCTCTTTATTAATGGTACCTTTTGTTTCACTCTTCATGGTGGTGGTCCAGCACCATTCTTCAAAGATGTCGATGTCATAGGGATCCAGGATAGCGGACAATGTGGGAATCTGTGTGTGGGTCCAGAAAAGAGCCCTCATGAGGGGAAGAGTTGTAGCAACAACCTCATGAACCCTAAGACATTCCCTCTTTACCTCGAACAATTTGACCAAAATGGTCTCTCGGTGGTGGGCCATTTCCTTTACATCTTCAATGATCAGCTCTCCCTTTTCCTTAATGTCTCGAATCCATTCCTTGACAGCCTTGGCGGTATCCCGTACTCCTTCAAACTCTGTTGTAGTCCTTTGCGCCAATGCTGATGGGGGAACATGGGATTCGGGGGCATGATGCAACGGTTTCAGCAAGTGATCAATGTACCCCTCAGCCTGCTTAGCACGAACTCGGTACATGTTTCTCTCAGCAGTTATCTCGTCAAGTTGCCTGAGCATATTTTGCACGGAGTCCTTGAACTCCTCCCTTTCATGTTCTTTGGTGGTTCACCCTATCAGGACGGTTGTAATGCTATAATCGACCAACGCAATTTGATCTGCTGGCTTATTGACAGGCGGGGTAGCGACATGGATGGTGCGGTTCCTCTGCTCCATCCTTGGTGATCCGGGAGTAGGTCTTAGGCTTTTTCTTCCCTTTGGAATTTGTTTCCCCTATGCGAGAGAAAATATCCTCCAAGTCGATTGGTGGCTTGGTGGCTGCCTTCCGCTGTGCACGAGCAACTAACCAGTCTTGAGGTATGGTCTGCCCGGATGTTATGGCCAAATTTCCACTCTGCTCCTTAGAGGTTTCAGCTGGTACACTGCATATCTGCAATTGATTTGTCATAGAAGGAGCAGATGCAGTATCCAGCCCTTT
The DNA here is from genome assembly GCF_030272615.1 of Cryptomeria japonica. Classification (NCBI taxonomy): domain Eukaryota; kingdom Viridiplantae; phylum Streptophyta; class Pinopsida; order Cupressales; family Cupressaceae; genus Cryptomeria; species Cryptomeria japonica. The sequence goes on along the minus strand of NC_081406.1, from coordinate 472,819,025 downwards.
ACATATAGCTAAGTTCTCCCCTACCTCACTGAACAACTGTCAGGTATCCTCTTGTGATGGTTGCTCTTCAGTTTTGTCGGGCTTGTGAGTCTCATCCCCCTTTCGTTCTCCTTCGACGGTGGTGTCATCTGTGCCAGTACTATGCAGTTGTAATTCATGCTGACTCCCCTGGGTGAGTTCATGAATATCAGCCTCTCGATTGGATGAAATTTCTCCTTCCTCGACTTGATTTCCAGGTTCACTAGAATCAATGATCCTCACCTCTGTATTTAGCTCATTTTGTGTCGGAGGATTATTAGCTTCGAATGCATCAACATTGCTCTGGGAGGGCGGAGCAGGTATATAGTTAAGTTCAACTACATCATCCTCGGAACTAAGGTCCTTGGATAATGAAGTGACTTCTGGCCTTCTAATAGGGATCTTTTCCCTTCTAGTCATTTTTGACGTCCGAGCCCCTCTATTAGCTCTGGCTTTCTTCCTCTTTTCGGGCTTCTCAACATCTTCCTTTGGTGCACTTGAGGTTCCTTCATCTTCCGAAGACTGGGAATCGAGACTGCCCATCATATGGTATTTGAATTGAATTCCTTCATGGGTCAGTCTCTCAATGTGCTGGTGTAACCAATGATCGGTGTACCTTCCTGGAGCTGCCATAATTGCCTCAAAATCAGTAATTGGGTCCTGAGACCAATCAATGCCCGGCAAGAGGTATCTTACTGCCTCAAACTCCTGAACCTGCAAGCAATTGCCAGAGTTTGTCACTTGATCCGGGACCCAATGGTATTCATAAAGTTGCATCTGCTGCACACTTAACCTTGAATATTCACGTCGTCAGACCTCATAGTCATCAGAACAATTCTTCCAATAGTCCTCAATTGATTCCTTTGCTATATAGCACCTGCCACAGGCTCTTTTTGCCAAATTGTCATGATCAAAGCATTTTCTTGGGAAATGTTCCTGTAGGCCATAAGATGCTAACTTGGCAAGTGACTCATCGGCTTGCACTGAACTTTTCAAATGCACCCAAAATCATAGGGAAGGTGAATCCGGACTACTTCTTATCTCTGAGTAAGCTGTTTGTTGGATGTGCTTGCCTTGCAACTTGTTGTGACGTTTTCACACATCGACCCATTGCAAACGGGGACCCCCCTTCTTTTTAGGCCCTTTCGATCTTTTGGCTTTGTTTTTTTGGTCCTTTTCGCAGCAGCCTTGTCAATCTCTCTACTTTGCAAGTGTTTGGGGGTCATATTGATTAAATCTGCTTTTTGTTTGGGTGAATTTGATGAAGTCTAGGACTCGTTTTGTTAATTTTAGGGTTTTCGCCTTCAGTCTTAGATTTTAGGGGTTCCTGTTAGGGTTTTGGGAAAACTAAAGATACAACTAGAATCAGGACCCTTCAAGGAACCTCCCAGTAAAATTTGAGTCAAAACAGAGCAACTTTCTATTTTTAGAAAGTCCCTATTTTTTAGGGATTTTTTTGAGTCCTGGAATGTCGTCATTTTGCCAAAAATCAAACTTACTATTTTTAGTAAGTTCTATTTTTAGTAAGTTTCTATTTTTAGTAAGTGCTTTTCTGACCTACTTTGCCCAAACCTTGACATTTTTGAAACACTTACTATTTGGGAAAATCTATTTTTGGCAGGATCTTCACAGGAAAACACTGAAAGGTGAATATCTTTGAAGACGTTGAAGACTGAACGTTCATAAAGACCATTTCTGAATCCGGAAGAGTCAAAAGGCAGACAAGTTGGATCAAAAAATGGTTAAGTTTGGAACTCCTATTCCAAAAGAGGAAAGCATGCAAAATCATCCAAGTCCAGAAATTCACATCAATCCACCAATGGCATCCTGATCCGAAAAAGGCCTGAAATTTGACTAAGTCTGAAAGCTTGAAGGATCTTCCAAAATCCAGAATTTGCATTATGATTCCTATGGACCTGAAACCACTCTCAAACATCCTGACAATATATATGAAATATAACTTAAAGTATAAGTGGTATCTTCAATATATATTTCATATATATATCCTAACGAAGAGCCTGGAACTTGTGAAAAGCATCAAAATCCTCCATGCATGAAAAATTCCGCCCAAGGAAATGATTAGGCACCAAACTAAGGGAGGCAAGGGCAAATGGAAAATTCCATGAATCCATGGCATAGTGAAAATTGCGCCCAAGGATGCAGTTGGCTGCCTAACTGAGGAAGGCAAGGACAAATGGAAAATTCCATGAATCCACGACATAGTGAAAATTCCGCCCAAGTATGCAGTTGGGTGCCAAAATGGGATTCCCATGGAGAGAAGACAAATTCCATGAATCCTTGGCCAAAGAAAAATGTCGCCCAAGCACTGAAGAGGGCACCAAAATGGGATTCCCATAGATGGAAGCCAAATTCCATGAATCCTTGGCCAAATGAAAAATCCGCCCAAATGTGGACTTGGGCGCCAAACTCGACATTCCATGGAAGGTGTAAAAAAATGAAAATTCCAAGGCATAGTGAATTCAACGCCCAAGCTAAAAAGTTGAAATTTTGCCTAAGGCATGGAATCCAAGGGGTCAAGGAGGAATAGAAAATAAAATTCCCCTCAAGCAAATTTTTGAATTTGCTATTTTTAGACACCGAATCTTGCCGGAATGAGGAAATTGTTATAGATTCGGAATTGTGGCAAAATTCTCCATCTAATGAACCTGGCTCCTAAAGTTTAGGAGGATCCCTAAAAAATAGGGATGTTGAAAAGAAGACACGGACAATTCACAAAACAATGAATTCCTTCCTCGGGAGGAATTTCCGCCCCAGCCTTGTGGAGGGTGCCAGAATGAAGAGTGCATGGAGAAACAGGCAAATTGCAAGAGTCCTTGACCAAGGCATTTTAGCGCCCAAGTGAGAGAAGGAGCGCTAGACAGAGGGATGCAAGGAATCCATGGAATTGAAAGAATTCCCCACCAAGTGTAAAATGTCGCCTAGGAACACAGGAGTGCGCTAAAATGATCTTCTCATGGACAGTGCACAAAGAGATGAATTCCTTCATCAGGGAAGAATTGCACCTAGGAAGAAGAAATTCCAGGAAAGGTGAAAAATTGACTAAGTGTTTGAAATTTCTTCCTTCAGGACATAGTTCTTGGAAATCATGAAAATTGGCTAAGGTATAAAGAATTTCCTTCCTCAGGGTAAGGAACAAATTTCTTTCCAAAGGAGAATTCCTCCACAACAAGAAAACACATCCAAGGATGAATTGAAGATAAAATTTTTAAGGCAACGAAGGAATCAGGGATGAACTAAACAAGAAATTTCCCCCAGGAAAAGTTTTTAAAAATCCATTCCCGGGCATCAAATCACATCCAAATTTCAAAACATTTTACAAATTTCATTTTTTAGGAGAATTTTCTCTCTCCTGGACCGTGGAACCCTAATTTGGAAATTTTCCTAAAAAATAGGAAATGTGTAGAATTGATGAAAAACCTTCTCTGAGCAAGGAAAGTTGAAGAGACTTCAAGAAAATTCTTCCTGAATCGAATTTTCCCTTTCCAACAATTCCAAATGTGCAGGAGCGGATATACGACGGCGGGGTCCACTTGCATGGCGAGGATCTATTGAACATGTGGCAGTAGAGTGGCGCATTCATTATCGGAATATTTGACCAAATGGCGACCCAGTCATTGCATGTTGAATTTATGGCAGATTCCTTTTGCATGCAGCCGCCGCATGGGGAAATGATGGATCATTTATGACATAATGCGGTAATTTTTGCATGGATGAATATTCAACGCATGTTGGGTGAATTTGAAGGAGGTGGTGCATTTAATGCACAATTGATGCTATTTTGGGTACTTTTGAATTAATTGTATATGGGCATGATGGGTTATTAATTGGAGATTCCCACCTTGTTGCATCTTGAGTGGAGAATCTTTTAGGGAAAACCCTAATTAGGGTTTGCATGTAATCATGGCCTGAGGCCTATATAAAGGGGTGACCCCCCCCTCATTTGAGGGGGGGGAGACTTGTATGAAATTGTTGCGATTAGTTTTGAGATAATAACAGTGAAACATTGTTCTCTGATGGTGTCCTCTTAAGTTATTTTTTCAAAGCTTGCATGGTTTCACCTTCCTCACTTAGATTAGAAATAGTAAAGTGTTTTGATTTCAATGGAGAATGTAACGGTGTTTGATGAATTCCCATGGTTCATACTTTTTGCATCTTGTTGATTGTAAGTTGCAGTGTAAAGTTAGCCTGAAACCCCAAATTTATGCTAAGTTCGATTGTGAATAGTCGTTTGGATTGCGTCTTGTTGGGTATTCAAATGCACTTTCTCAATGTGAAAATCCTTCAACATCCTCAGAAGATTGCACCGGTTCTTCCGGAGTTGTAATTGATCTTGGCGAAGCAGAGCTTGGTTTATTTTGGAATTTGTCCACCAAAGCACTATTCATTGTTATCACTGCCCTTAGGAGTAGATTTAGATCCTTCTAAACCCTTTCCCTTTTAGTTTCAATTCATTTTAGTCCGTTCGAAGAAGCAGCATCACAGAATTGTCATATCTGATGATGGAGTTCCAACCACAACAAAGAAGTGAAAGAATGATGCAAACGTAAGGCCCCTTGGACTACCAGCAATCACATCAGCCAACTGAGTCACGTCCGTAGCATAAAGGAACCTTGGACTCGATTGTTTGAACTTCTTGCAATCTTAGCAGGCAATCAAACTTTGATCAAGAGAGTGTGAAGTGACCGTTAGGCAACTTTATTCTGTGTTCGACGTTGTCATAAAAAACACGTCATAACAACTTCCATAAGAATTACTTTGTCTATTGGATAGCGTGGAAGTCGGAATGGAGCTCCCTCAAAGCTGGCTATCCAGATATAGGAGAACCTAGGGAATTGAAGAAACCAGGTGCAATACTTTTGTACCAAAATGGTAGCCTGCTCCGAGAGCCTTATGTGCAATCCCCCCTACATCAACCTGACTAGGCGCATTGTGAAGGCGTCATTGACACACTCATATTGACCAATTGCATACGCAGGGTTGTTCTTTTCCCTCTGAGCTATGTCATAGTAATGTAGTTGAGGATAGCAGTCGTACACCTTTACCTGATTAGGCCCGTTCCCGATCTCACGCTGCTTGATTAACCCTGTCAGTAGCTAGTGTCAGGCGAACATATAAACTAGGTAAGAGGTCATGGTGAAGTGTTGTAATATTCCTCTTAATTTTTTTTTGTTTTTTAGCAATAAGAGTTACAAGCAAACACCACAACCCATTAAGGTTAGAGAAATAATCCAAACTACTGAAAGGGAACCCATCCACCTTTTGTTCACCGAGAGCCCAATCTAGGAGGGTGAGAGCATACGGTGTTCCGGGGATCGTTAGCACCATAAATCAATATGAAATTACAATGCACAGGTGGCAAGCCAGCCCCTTCTGCTTATCCAGCAAGATAGAAACCGAACTCTTGGCGGTAAACCAGCAAAGGGAAATAACAAGAAACTGAAACTCAATCACTCTACCGCATATTTCAGCGGGAGGACATTACATTAAGCTATCACTCTACCGCATATTTCAGCGGGAGGACAATTGCATAAAACTTATCACTCGACCACTTATTCAGTGGGAGGACTGAGTACATAAACTGAATTACAAAGCAAGAAGCCGGCTACGCTAGCCTCTTCCACTTATCCAGTGACAAATAAGAACAACAAGAATGATTGATCAGTACTACTAAAACAATCTTACAAAATAGAGATATGAGATAAGATAAGAAGCTTAATGTTGATCTCAAACAATCCACTATCAAAATCACACCACACTTGAACACTACTGTTGTTCTAATTCTGCAAGCTAGAAAACACACTATCCAGCCACTACCGGAAAAACCAAAACACTCATAACTTTCTCAAAACTAATCGGAATCACACCAAATAAAATGCAAATAACTAATATAACATAGGCAACCAATCCAATACCTCAAACTCGCAACTTGGAAGCCCAAATGTGTTGCATGCATCCCAAGGTAAGTCTGAAAATGGCGCTACAGCAGCAAACTTCGATTTGCAACCAAAAATTGTGATGATCACCAAAATCCACGCCAAGATAGGAGAATGATTGTCTTCCCAATATGCTTCCAAAGAGCCGATACCCAGAACGATGCAATCACTTGGTCAAGAGATATGAGCAAACTATGGTTTCAGCAACTCCGCGACCAGCAACAAGGAAACACTCCAAAATCCACACAAAACTCTCCACAATTTGCAGAACACTCACGAATAGCACTGGAATTACAGGAACACAGCTAGGTACTATCTTCCAAGTACGAAACTAAGACTTAGCTAGGAAGCCACACTTCGAAGCTCAGATTTTCAATTGCCAAACCGGCAGCAAAACAATGCAATTTCATAAGATATCCAAATTGTATTTATAGTTTTTTTTCCTCTGAAATTCAAATGTAAACGCTCCCAAATTCACCTCACCAATTTGCATTTCATTTCACTCTCACATGGCATCCAAATGACATTTCATTTCATTTCATTTCCCAAGGTGGGCGCCCAAGTTGCATTTTTTACCAATAATTCAACAACTTCGAACTTGCCTAAGTCTTCAATAATAACTTAATGCATTCTTCAAATTTCAACGCCTAACTTAGGAAAATATAACATTGATATTAGAAAAAAATGTCTTTTCCTAAGTCGCCCAATATATCATTAATCAGTAATAAAATAATTAAATATTAAACCTTAGGATAAGGAAATAATATTTAATTAAATCACTTATGACTCCAATACTGATTATCAACAAAATCCAGGATGAAGCTGAGCAATGAAGACCACTGAACTGCTACAGGATCGGGACCTGTCCAAACTGCTAAAAATAGAATTGCTCAATACTGCCACGTACTAAAAATAGTAAGTCATGAAATACTCCTTCGAAAAACATGATCTTCGCACCCGGAGAAAGAGCTTGGAAATCTCAGTAAGACAGCATCATCCAAACAGCCAAACCCTAACTTACTAAAAATAGTAAGTTCTCACTTCACCAAAGAATCAAATGCATGTTATACCACCCTAGAGCTCATGAAAAACCCGGAAGGAAACCATAGATAGAACTGAAGAATTCCCTCCTGGTAAACTCTAAAAAGCTCGTGCAGAACTCCACAAAAGTTGGAAACCCTAATTCTCCTTTCCAAATAGCCTATGGCTCTCCGGAATAGGCCAATGGACCACTGAACTAATCACTTTAGTTGCGGAGAAGGGGACATTACAATCCGCCCTTCCCAAAATTGCTTGTCCTCAAGCAATGCCATCACAACTCCCAAAAATTTTAAACTGATCCACACCAAAGCAAGTACGATCCCAGGGTCCCATGCCCGTATGAAGAAGAACCCACCATGCCAATACTGCACCACTCTGATCACATCAGTGAAAACATCACGCCAAAACTGCACTAACCTCCCTTGTAACTCTAAAATGTTACCATGCATGATGCTCAAATTGAAAAATCTTGAAGGACTAACATCACTACCGTGCAGCACCTCATGCCCATAAAGCTCTGAGTAATCAATATCAACAATGCCACTATCTATCACAAGCCTGGGCAATAGGAAATAAAGCCTACTCAACTCACAATCAAACTCCACAACATATCTCCCCAAGGTGTCAAGCGGAGCCATGACTGTAAATGTGGCTTCCCGAAATCTTCCTGCAAAGATGAAAACAATCCTTTGCAAGAGCTCAACAACCCCATCCCTATGGCTCCACATAAATCTAATAGGCCTCAATTGAATTATTCTGATACAACCATGGAGACTTCTAAAATCTCCTATAGTTCCTACTTCAAGCACCTCAGAATGATGAACCATAGAAAGCAAAGGTTCAATGTCCCAATCATAAGTAGAAGAGAGGGCATAAGAATAACCACTAGTTAGAGCTTAAACACTTCCCATATACAGATACTGATTGCCCCAACTCACCATACCTCTCATCTGAGACCATAAATCCGTCCTGCCAGGAGACTTTGAAGTCTGAAAAAAATACACCAGCAGCCCACCAAGTCTGAAATGATTGACTTGAGATCTGATTTCAAGGAAATCAGCATCCAAGAAAATGAACAATTGCTGCAACATAGGAAATCGTCATCCAAGACAACACATCTGCTCACATCCAAGGCTGGAAATATCTTCTCTAGTGACTCCAACTCTGCATGGAACCATCCTTTTCTCAGAATATCTTCCCAATCCACTAGTTGATGAGCAAAAGGAACTATCAAATGGCTGGTAAAGAAGGGAACAACACGATCAAGTCTGAAAATTTGTTCCTTATCCCTCCAAAGATCCTTCTTTCCACATGTAATAAGCTCCATCAGACCATGTTGATGATCTCGAGCCTGGACACCCAACCGACAATGATCTTCAACAACTGAAAAGAAAACTCCAAACATCCCCAAGTGCTAGTAAGAACCAAGAGCATACTTAAGAAAATGATGTCTCCTCTAGCAACCCCTTGAAGCCTAACCATGAAAGCTTCAACAACATTGGAGTATGGAACAAGTGTTGCCCTCAAATCCAACTCCCAAAATGGACTAGTATGAGCCTTATTATTATTCAACCCTATAAATGGGTTATTAAGTATGCAATCACCACGTTCTGGTCCTTTATCCCCTACTTTGTGAGTAACAAATCTGAAATCTTCACTCCTTGCTGCTGCAATGAAAGCTTGGACGACTTCTAAACTGTGTTTAGACAACATCTTGATGCCAAAGATGTTGAAATCATCCAGCACAAAGAGAGGGTTTTTAAGAGCTTGGAAGCCATCCCTTTCTTCTTGCTCACTTCCATCTTGCTGATCCAAATCTGCACATGCAACCTTTGTTTTTCATGTGAAGTTCTCAAGATCAAACTCTTCTTGAAGACTATCAAGCTCAGCTTGATTTCTTCAGATCTTTGTGCATTCTCTTGCTCCCTGAAAAGTTTGAAATCAGCAAACTAGTCTTCTAACTCCATTAGAACCAATTGAGTATTTCCTAACATGTCCTTTGTTGACTCAAGCTCAAGAGTAAGCTCTTCAACTTTCCTCTGTTCCCCTTGGAATGCACTAGTGGTTTTCCTTGCAAGTTCAAAGGCATAATCTCGATCTTTAATCAAGTGTATGTAATCTGATTTCAATATTTCCAAAGAGTCTTTGATAAGTTGCAGATTAGGGAGAGTAACTTCATCCTTAACCCCTTTCTGTCTCTCATCCATTTGAGCCTTCCAAAAGAGTTCTTCAATCAAACTATGTGTGTGATCAAATTGGGATAGAGCTTGCATTTCTTTTTCAACAGGCACCTTGAATTGACCATCCCACTCATAAGAATGCAGAGATGGTGTACTGCTGATAGGCAACAAGAAAAAATCAGAACTTTGTTTCTTGCAATCGATACCCCCATAGCTGCTCCAAGATTCTCGTCTAGCTCCACCAACTAGTGGCAATTGCTCAATATCATGAAGAGGATCAAATTCTACTAAATCTTCAACTTTTTGCTTACTACTAACTTCATGAATAGGTGAATCAGATTTGCATTTTAGAACCTCTTTAAACTTTCTATCATCAAAAACCATATGGTCCTCTAACTCTACAACACAATCTGTTTTTTGAGCTTCATCAAGATCAAAGGGAAATTCATCCCACACAGGTTCCTTGTCATCGCTAGGTGCCATCATACCCGGATCCCAAGTGCTAAAGGGCTGGTTACTTTGTTTAGTTAAAAAGTGCTCACCATAGCTCCAAGTATCATCCAACTTAGATCTTCAATCTTCTCTTAATTTCCACGCATTGCTATTCTCACCAAGAGCAATGCTAGAAACAAGTGATGTTTCATCTTCCCACTCAAACAGTGGATTGTCATATGTTTTCACTTTACCCATCTCAAACAATGGGTTATCAACGATCTGAAAAGAATTTCCTTTTTCCAACTTAAACCAACAATCCTGCTGTCCTAAATCTGAAAATTCCAATTTAGGATATTGCTCAAAGACTTTCAGAATTTGGTCAAGCTCATTCTTCAAACTATGAGTCTCAACCCCATTATTCTGAAATGCAATTTTTGATTGCTCCTCTAAATCTGCCCCTTGAATGTCATCATTTTGGCATATTTTAAACTCACAAAATAGGACAGCCTCTTGGTCATTAGGAACTTCATCATTAGCTGCAATATTTTCAGCTTCATAACATGAATCTCCATCCAACAATCTATTAACCTTTTCCTCTTGTTGAACATCTTCAATTTTCATTTGCTCTTCCTCTAGAAGCACATGAGTGCATTCAACACTATCACTAGCTCCATAATAAACATTAAGAGATTCATCATGCACAACCTCAAATATTGTTTTTTCTTCTTCTTGAATGACAACCTCATCAATGGTAGGTGCATGCATCACCAAAGAGTCTTCATGAAGCACTGTCTCAAAGTTAGGTGTCAAAATGTGATAACCCCTAAGGTATCACCTGATATAAAGTTATTTAATAATGTTAAGATATGAACCAATTAAATTAGATTATTGCAAATACATGGTTAATACGATAATACAAGCAATATATTAAATAGAGAAAAATATATTTAATATATAATAAAGGAAAGTGTGATTTAATATGTAATGTATTTAAATATATATATAAGAAAATGTTATATATTATTTAAATATATAATAAAGAAAGTGTATTTATTATACATGTAAAAATATATAATAAAGAGGAAATTATTCATTATTTAAATACATTCAAAGAAAAAAGGCAAAACAATGCATAAACTCCTAATAGACTATTAGGAGCCCTCCCGATCACCCCGCATGAAGTGGTGCAAGGGTAATTGGGCTGCGATTACCACCGCACCCCTTCATGTGGAAGGGGACCCATGGAGGGGTACAACCCTTCACGGGGTATTAAGGAGGGGAGGCAGCCGCAGCAGTAAGAAGAAAAAGAAAAGGACGAAAGGTAGAGCGGGAGTAATATTTAGGGAGCGGGACTTCTGCTACGAACCAACAGGTAAGGGGTAAAGTATTATCATTTACTAAGTATTATTATTACTTAATATGTTAATGTTAATTAATATATATTGTTCATTGAACATAGGTAAGGAATATGTAAGGCAATTAATTAAGTATTATAATTAATTAATATGTTAATGTTAATTATATATATTGTTCATGGAACTTAGGTAAGGAATATGTTAAGGCTATTTATTATATGCATTAATGGATACAATTAATCAATATACTAATCTACACACTAAAGAATGATTAAGGATTATAGATGCGAATAAACAAGATGTAATACATATGTTAACAATGGTAGGGTACATTTGATATATATATGTTAAAGAATACATTAGGAATACATGTTAACATAAAATGTGGATTATGAAATAAAATAGTACTAAATCGTCAAAATGTATTATAAATGTAAATGTAAACACATGTTGGAGGCCATAGGGAGGAAACCCCCTTAGTCTAAGGGAGGGATTATGATAATCCCTAGGGCAGTATATATACTGAAGGTTGATATGCATATATAGGGCTTAGTTGATTAAACACCAACTAAGAAGAGACGGATCTGGCCGGTTCCCTCTGAGGACTTGGATGATGAAGGCATCACCCAAGGCAAGGAATAGACAAGGGTCTTCCTTGAAGGGCTTGGGTGTAAGAGGTTACACCCAAGACAGGATTCGAATTCAACTTTGATTTCCTGAAGGGCTTGGAACCAAGGGGTTCAAAGAAGGCGAGCTTCACAACCGCCTAAGGACATACTTTCGTATGGCATTCGTATCCTTTTTTTAGATAAAAATTATGATCATGCTAATTAAGTGTTAAAAATAGATTGTGAATTAAAATGGTCTATATATATATATATATATATATATATATATATATATATATATATATATATATATATATATGTTGTGTTCTAACAATCTGTTTTGCAGGTTAATGATCTCTAACTAGTAGGGGCATTACACAAAACACCAACTCCATCATTTGTCTTTGTATTAAAGATATTATTTTCAGACTCTTCCTTATGTTTGGATTTTGCAAGAACCTTCACGAACCCCATTTTAATATCTGGATACTTCATCAAATTAATCAATCCCTGCATTAACTCACAAATAGACTTATCTGTAGTAGACATTCTTTGAAACTCTGATATGCAACAAAAACCACGACCCAACAGGATGGCAGGGAGAACTTGTGCTCTGATCAATTTGAACACACAGGCTGGTAGGAAAACCAGCTCTGATACCACTGTAATACTCTTAATTTTTTTATTTTTTTTAGCAATAAGAGTTAAAAGCAAACACCATAACCCGTTAAGGTTAGAGAAATAATCCAAACTGCTGAAAGGGAAACCTTCCACCTTTTGTTCACCGAGAGCCCAATCTGGGAGGGTGAGCATACGATGTTCCGGGGATCGTTAGCACCATAGATCAAACTAAAATTACAATGCACGGGCGGCAAGCCAACCCCTTCTGCTTATCCAGTAGGATAGAAACCGAACTCTTGGCGGTAAACCAGCAAAAGGAAATAACAAGAAACTGAAACTCAATCACTCTACCGCATATTTCAGCGGGAGGACACTACATTAAGCTATCACTCTACAGCATATTTCAGCGGGAGGGCAATTGCATAAAACTTATCACTCGACCACTTATTCAGTGGGAGGACTGAGTACATAAATTGAATTACAAAGCAAGAAGGCAGCTAAGCCAGCCTCTTCCACTTATGCAGTGGGAATTACAAATATGAACAACAAGAATGATTGATCAGTACTACTGAAACAATCTTACAAAATAGAGATATGAGATAAGATAAGAAGCTTAATGTTGATCTCAAACAATCCACTATCAAAATCACACCACACTTGAACACTACTGCTGTTCTAATTCTGCAAGCTAGAAAACACACTATCCAACCACTACCGGAAACACCAAAACACTCATAACTTTCTCAAAACTAACCGGAATCACACCAAATAAAATGCAAATGACTAATATAACATAGGCAACCAATCCAATACCTCAAACTCGCAACTTGGAAGCCCCAAATGTGTTGCATGAATCCCAAGGTAAGTCCGAAAATGGCGCTACAGCAGCAAACTTCGATTTGCAACCAAAAATTGTGATGACCACCAAAATCCACGCCAAGATAGGAGAATGATTGTCTTCCCAATACGCTTCCAAAGAGCCAATACCCAGAACGATGCAATCACTTGGTAAAGAGATATGAGCAAACTATGGTTTCAGCAACTCCGCGACCAGCAACGAGGAAACACTCCAAAATCCACACAAAACTCTCCACAATTTGAAGAACACTCACAAATAGCACTGGAATTACAGGAACACAGCTAGGTACTATCTTCCAAGTACGAAACTGAGACTTAGCTAGGAAGCCACACTTCGAAGCTCAGATTTTCAATTGCCAAACCGGCAGCATAACAATGCAATTTCATAAGATATCCAAATGGGAGGCCAAGCACCTGTATTTATAGTTTTTTTTCCTCTGAAATTCAAATGTAAATGCTCCCAAATTCACCTCACCAATTTGCATTTCATTTCACTCTCACATGGCATCCAAATGACATTTCATTTCATTTCCCAAGGTGGGCGCCCAAGTTGCATTTTTAACCAATAATTCAACAAGTTCGAACTTTCCTAAGTCTTCAATAATAACTTAATGCATTCTTCAAATTTCAACGCCTAACTTAGGAAAATATAACATTGATATTAGAAAAAAATGTCTTTTCCTAAGTCGCCCAATATATCATTAATCAGTAATAAAATAATTAAATATTAAACCTTAGGATAAGGAAATAATATTTAATTAAATCACTTATGACTCCAATACCGATTATCAACAAAATCCAGGATGAAGCTGAGCAATGAAGACTACTGAACTGCTACAGGATCGGGACCCTGTCCAAACTGCTAAAAATAGAATTGCTCAATACTGCCACTTACTAAAAATAGTAAGTAATGAAATACTCCTTCGAAAACATGATCTTCGCACCCGGAGAAAGAGCTTGGAAAGCTTAGTAAGACAGTATCATCCAAATAGCCAAACCCTAACTTACAAAAAATAGTAAGTTCTCACTTCACCAAAGAATCAAATGCATGTTATACCACCCTGGAGCTCATGAAAAACCCAGAAGGAAACCATAGACAGAACTGAAGAATTTCCTCCTAGTAAACCCTAAAAAGCTCATGCAGAACTCCACAAAAGTTGAAAACCCTAATTCTCCTTTCCAAATAGCCTATGGGTCTCCGAAATAGGCCAATCGACCACTGAACTAATCACTGCAGAGAAGGGGACATTACAAGTGCTTCTTCTCTTCAAGTTCGACCAACTGGGTATGGATATTATCACTGATGATCTGGGCCCAGTCGAACTTGGATTTCCCGGCAAAAACCTGCTCCGTAAAGTAGAACATCCACTCTTCAAAAAAGTTAGATTGAGGGAGTCCCATAACCCGGCTGAGCAAGGTGACCATATCACCATGCTCATTGTGAAAGTCACTTCTGGGGGTCTTTTTCCCGATTCTAATACTTGGAGGCCTTCTCTCCTTATACCATTCTTCGTTTATCAATGTCCTGCATTTAGCAGGGTTCATGTCATATGCAACTTGTGCTTCATCTATGGTTGTCGCAATGGGGTTATCCGGGAACGGGATGTCGAATGCTTCACCAATGGCCTCAGGTGTGAAGTCAGCTAGGACCATATTTTCCAGAACTACTAATCTGGTCTTTGGCTGATAATGTCGGGCAGCCTCAACTACTAGCTCATAATTCTGCACTAATGGGGGAAATCCTGTTGCCTCGGCGATACCACTTTCCATCATCCGCCTAGGCTTGCCATAGGCGTTAGGAGAATATACTCGGTCTCTAAAGTCCTGAATGTCTATGTGGCCCAAGTCAGTATCGCCTATGTTTTCCCATAAGCTTTGGACTTTTGACTCCCTCAATCCTCCTCTCTGGTAATCGTATTTCATCTTCTCGCCTTTGTGGGGAATGTCTGATTTAGAAACCCGAGATGTTTCGGCTGCACCAGGCGTCTTTGAGGATTCTACCGCAGATTTAGGCATTTATCCTGCACAATCGGATGCGGATTACGAGACGAGATGAAGGAAACAAACAGGTTAGTCAAAAAGAGGATGACATTAGCACATAAGGATCAATGGAAAACTGAAATTTGAAGAAAGTACGATGCTTCAGCAAAAGAGCCTGATTAATTTGGACATGAAATGTTATTAAGCTCTCCGTTTAAAATTCACTACTTGGATGCGGTTCAAGGCTTGGGTGTTCAATGATTGCTAAATTTGCACTCAAAGTCTTCAGTTCAGTTTTCAAAAATGAATGAGGTTCAAAATTTCCTAAGTCTGAAATTTGCATTCCTGGGTTAATTTTCTTGACAGACTTTGCTTTAAATGCTATGTTTGATGCCTTTCAAAAGGAAAAAGATGCGGTCTACAGGATTTCACCATTTAATAGATTTTTCTATTATCTGCTTAAACACATTTGACCAATCTTGCATTTATTTTAAATGATTTCAAAGGAGACAAAGCGAGCTTACCTGGCAAACAAGGTATCAATCCCGCGGTCTCCCCAAACTTCGAATTAAAAGGGCTTTGTGCACACTCGGCCTACAGGGTCATTCTAAAAACTTCAAAAATGCCCTTTTCTTTAACTCACGTGATTTTCAAATTGCCCAATTTTCGGGAGGAAACACACGTAAACCCTAAGACACCGCCTAGGCTCTACCTCGCAATTTCGGTCATTGGAGGCTTTTGCAAATTTCAAATCATGAAAACTCCTAACTTCTCCTCTTGCGATTTCCTGATCACTGGCGATTATTGGGGAAAGGAAAGGTTTTCTTGCAAACGCTAAAGTCTAACGTTTCAACATTCTGGCAAAAACCGGTTTGGGGGCGAAATCGAAAGGTTTTACGCTTCAATGCTTCACTTGACCTCGTGAACTTCGTCCTGCTCTCTTCTTATGCAAACTTTCCTCCATCTTTGCGTTTTACCTTTGCACAATGAATTTCAGCCAATACGGATTTTTTTTTTAAAAGTTTCTTTAAGTTTCGCGTTTCACCTTGGGCCCCGATTACCTTGGGCCCCAAAATTCGGCCCTTTTGCGAGCTTTCAATTTTTCTAACGTTTTACCTGTTCGCCGAAATTCAGGCTTAAATGGACATTTTAAAAAATTTGCAAACTTTCTTCACCTTTAAACGCTTTCCCTTTATCGCCAAACTTCGGGCCAAATGGATATTTTGCAAACTTTCTTCACTTTTAACGCTTTCCCTTTATCGCCAAACTTCAGGGCATATGGATATTTTGCAAACTTTCTTCACTTTTAACGCTTTCCCTTTATCGCCGAACTTCGGCCTAAAACGCTCTTTTGCCAACTTTTAGTTTTTTAACGTTTTGCCCCTATTCGCCGAATTTCGGCTCATAAGGCGATTTTGCAAACTTTTTAAGACATTTGACATTTTACCTCTGACCCCCGAAAATCGGCAAACTTAGGTGCTTTGAAAAGGTTTTGAGCTTAGACACTTCACTTGGGTGGCGAAAATCGGTCTAAAGGGAATTTTAAAACTTTTGAAGTTTGCGTTTTTCAGAGTTTAGGCGATTTTTGGCCCAGGGACAACTTTTGCGAAGGTTTCAACTTGAACGTTTTACTTCAAAACGAAAAATCGACCTCCTGAGGGATTTTGCCAACTCTTATTTAACTTGTCTTTTCGGGCCATAAGGCCTTTTTGCGAGCTTTTCAAAACTTTGAAACTTAGGCGTTAAACTCACCTTGCAGATTCACAAGCTTACGCTATGACTAGATCTCCCTTGGATTGATTTTGGGCATTCAAAAAAAAGTGAGACTCTCCACGCAGAATTCCCAGGCGATGCGACTCAAAAGTCCAAACACGCCCTTTTTTCAATGACTGCAAAGGTTACTGCTTCACCACCTCCCGGATCCCAACAAGAGGGACGGCGGACAAAAATCAAAATTCGAAACTCAGCAGGACGAAGGCTAAAAAAAAAAATAGGGGGACCCTGTCGGCGACAGGGAGTGTGTGCAATGCACAACAAGATGCAACTCAATAAAATCATTAATCCATGAAAGACAACCTAGTGTGGTTGCATTGATAGAGAGGATAAACAAAGAAACTTCAAACCATACTTCTTTCTTGAGGAATCAATTTACCATCCCATTAAAGAGCACAAACGGCTCACCACCAATAAGGATATTGATAAAGCCGAAATTCTTCAGCTAGCTCTATGACCTGTCTCTCTAACTTTGAAATTCAATGCCAAGCATAATATCTGGTCTTCTGTGAAGTATAATAGTGTTTGATTTGGATTGTGTGCTTCATTAAAAAAGAATATATGTCATACTTTTGAAAGCATGTGTTTTGCCTTTTTCTAAACTTAAGTCACTAGAATGTTTGTAAGGTCTACAAACCTTGCAGTTGAGGTTCAAAGTTGTTTAATTTGTTTAATTTCTATATTGCACGCAGGCTTGTTAGAAGTTAGAATAATTTGATGGAGTAAATATTTTCCTCAGAGAAAAACACTTTGAGTTAATGGATGTAAGGTTTTTTAATCTAATATAATTCCAACATCTATACTAAAAAAATGAAATTAATATCCTCCGAATTTTATTTTGGAACAAAAAGGAAGCTTCTCTATTACTTCCAATTCACTCATTTAAATATCTGCACATGTACATCACCATAAAATACTAACATGGAAAGGAAACAAACCTTCTCAGCAATTCCTCACGAAGCAAACGTCGACTTACACGACCATAAGCACGTCCAATTAGTAGAGGTTTGTCATTTTTTAGATACACTGCAGTGTCTCTCCAAACATGTTCTATGCAGTTTTTAAGTCCAAGAGCTGGAAGAGAAAGCCTCGTATCAGAAC
This sequence comes from Cryptomeria japonica, assembly GCF_030272615.1. Lineage (NCBI taxonomy): Eukaryota > Viridiplantae > Streptophyta > Pinopsida > Cupressales > Cupressaceae > Cryptomeria > Cryptomeria japonica. The sequence continues at coordinate 472,801,101 of NC_081406.1, read as the reverse complement.
ATTAAAAAAAGAAGTAATTAATCTACTAGAAACCAAAGTGCAATCACATTTGTAAAATCATCAATAAATACCCTTAGAAAAACATAAACATTGGAGGTACATAAAGGGCACAAAACACCAAAGTATGTGAGAGTTGCCAATATCAGTAAATTAAAGCATTTAACCATATAGCATCAACTAAAACCAAGAAGGTAAAAATTGCATTAGAAAGTAATTTTACTCTTGCTTCTGGATATGGGAAAGAATTAAAAAATAAAAGAAAATTTAAGCATTTAATTTAAAACTAGCATTGGAATAACAATCTTCTGATTGAGTGTTGTATCTTGTCTTTATCTATGTCTGTATGAGTGTGCATGTTAATCACTTGGGTTATTGGGGTATAAAATTATATACATTTAATTAAAAATATTGGATGCCCTAGTGGCACACCATAAGTCATTGAAACCATAGTAAACCTCATCAAGAGAATTATTCTATATCAAAGATAAAATCAAAAAGACCATTTGATAGAAATGAATTTCAAAGTCCATAAAGTTAATAGGAAACAATTTATGCATAAATATAGGAACCATTATAATAACATGATCACATAATGTAATAATGTTGATGAAAACAAAATAAAGAAGATAAATAAAATTCCAATTCCAAATCAAGAAACTGGCAATTGATTTTACTTTGTTATGTTTCCTGGAATGTGTATAATATGGTCTTCTCATTTATCATTTTCAAAGACTTCATCTAGAGCTTCGAGTACAATGATCATACTTTGTACAAAAATCTGGGTTCTACAATCATTAGCCATTACTTAATAAATGACAAAGGTTAATAGAAGAGAAGAAAATTCAGTATGGAAAGCACCTTCAAAGGATGAGTTTTAAAATTGGTGCTCATCTTCCTTTAGATTAAGACTTAGACATCATGATAGGACGCTGAATGCCAAGACTTGATGTTGGAAGTAGGAGCATCAAAATTGGGATGCTAGGCTTTGGAGAAAGGAACCCAAATGCCAAGACTAGGAATAGGGGTTCTCACATGCGACGGTGTGGAGATGATGCCAGACCCTAATATTTAGATGCCCAACTTTTCCCTAAAATCTAAGAACACTTGGGAAGCCAAGAAAGTTTTTCCAAATGCTGAGAAATTGATTCTATGTATTAGAGTTTACAGACATCAAGTCGTCAATTTCATGTTCAAAGCCAATTGCAAGCTGAAGGAACAACCAAGCATCCTAGTGAGATTGGATGCCACAATCATCTTTGAAAGGTCGGACATAGAGACAAAAAAGTTACATGTTAGAATCAAGAACTCAAAAGTTGGAGATTGGGAGCAAAGTTCATTCAAAGTTAGTTCCAACAACATTTTAGGTTCACTTCGTTCCAAGTCTTTCATAAGAGAATTATTTGGATTGATATTTGTACCTAACTCCCTACTGTAATGTTTACTGCTATATCTGATAAATTGAATACCGGAAGTAACAATAAAGATGACAATGCATACCAGACACAGGACTAAAGAATATCTTTATTCGCACATGAAACTATTATAGAGAAGATGACCAGAGATGTTCGACCAAGGATTACAATTGATTCAACTCCCATGTACTACCTTCCTTGACGTACAAATTATATTCAAAGGACCCGATGGTTGCCAAGAGGAACACAATCATCAACCAATTGACGCTTATAACTACCCAAGAGTGACAACTCACTTAATACAAACAATTAATACATTAGCATATAACCAATATTATCAAACATAACAATAGGCATTGTACGCTAACTACATCATCCCCCCCCCAAAAAAAAAGTCCTCTTCTAGACGACAAGTATAGATCAAGTAATATTCAAAAAGACTAACGACAAGAGGGTAGACAATGACTTGGACTGGACAACCCCAACTTGTAGTGTACCTACCAAATCAAATGGAGGTCTTGGGGCAACACCCCCAGCGGAATCAAGAGGCAGTGCCCCTTGCAAGGGTCTAGGGGTAGTGCCCCCTACAAGGTCAAGGGCAGCAAAAAACTCTATGTCGCACACAATTTTTGTGATTTTTCTAGATGCCAAAAACAATGCTGACAAAGCCAAAAAATAGCAATTTTAGAGAGTTAAACCAACATATGCAACATATTAAAGTCTGATGTGTCATGAGAAATCCACTTCGTAATCTGCAAAATCCACCAAGAATGTGTCGTATGCAATCAAACCATGTATGATGCCACCATGAGGTCGCACGTGGCAACTGCTGGGCCATACATGAGAGTTGTTGAGTCATGCAAAAGAGCATTTTCGTTGTTGTACGGGAAGGTTGTGCTGTAGCTGATTGTGACATACAGAATGCAAGAGGATGGTGACGAATGATGCCCATACTGTAAATGTTTTTCAAATTCCAATTCAATGATCAAGGTATATATATAATGTTGTTGTATTTCAATGTAAATGTTTATCACAATATAATTGTTCTGGTGATTAATTATATTCTATGTATTGCAAGTGGAGATAGAGCATTAAAAATTTCGATGTCTTCTCCATTTATCATTAATCGGTATATATAAAAAAATAGGGACGATCAAGTGACACCTTGATCAGACATGTCTATTAGACATGGCCGATCAAGGTGCCACTTGATCGTGCCATTTCATTTGCAATACGTAACCAATCTAATGCCGATATAAATCGGTGTCAATGCGTAACAATGAAGTCCGATAACTAATCAATGGCATTAACAATGAAGCCCGATAACTAATCAATGGCATTAACAATGAAGCCCGATAACTAATTAGTGGCATTAACAATGAAGCACGATAACAATCGAGATATCAAGGTTACTGTTTATTGTTAGACTGCAATGTTTATATATTAACACAAATCGTGAAATACGATCCTAGCATGATCGTAAATTTAACATCAATTTGTATGATTATAATCGGTAAAATCGATAATGCACCATATATATAAGGAGAGCAATTATAATAGTAATATCAAATGATAGAACAAAGGAATAATAAGTGAAGTCTATTATAGTCTATCGATGAGATAGATGATTGAATGAGAGACTTCATTTATCTCTCATTCAATCATTTATCTTACCGAAGCTATCATGTATCAACACTCCCTCTTAGCTCAGGAAGATGAATGACAAACAACATATCTAGCATCACATTTCTCATGCTGATCAATATTCCTTATGTAGTTTTATAATCTCACTCTCCAAAGGATCATATCACCTAAAACACGTGACATGAAGTATCACCTAATCACGTGATACAAGAAGTCATATCACCTAAGCACGTCACATGAAGTATCCCCTAAACACGTGATACAAGAAGCTCACCACATTAACTTGTGATGACAAGATATTACCTAAGGACGTGATATAAGTATTGCAAAGCAAGCAATACTAAGGATAAATGCATGAGAATAATTAAATCCTCACTTTATCCAAATTGTGGTATGTGCACTGACATTTTCAAATGTCTTTACCACAATATAATCATGGCACATCCATGACATACCAGGAATCACACATGATATCTGGTTTGATCATTATAAGATCGTCACCTTATAATGTCTTCATACAAGTGTTCATTATCTGAGAGATCGTCACCTCTTAGAAATGTACACAGGGGGTGGAGCCCATAAAAGTCATAGCACGACAAAGAAGTTTACACATTAAACATCTTATTAATATATAAGTACAGATTACAAAGCAAATTACCTTTCAATCATACCAAGACCTTTTCTGAAGTGCTCAACCTTCACTCTGGAAAGTGGTTTGGTTTGAATATCTACTGTATGATCTCCTATACAAATGTATTCCAACTGGATCACATTTATGTCTACCATATCTCACACATAATGGTAAGGAATCTCAATATGCTTGGATCTATCATGAAACACCGGATTCACTGAAAGTTTTATGCAACTCTGGTTGTCACAATGAATAGCTGTAGGTTTCATTGGTTCACCGAATAATCCCACAAGCAACTTCCTAAGCCATACTGCCTCTCGAGCAGCCATGGAAGCTGCAATGTATTCGGCCTCAGTGGAACTCTGTGCTACTGATGACTGCTTTCTGCTGATCCAAGATATCATTGCTGAACCTAAACTGAAACAGCATCCTGAGGTGCTTTTCCTGTCAGTTACACTTCTAGCCCAATCTGAATCTGTGAATCCGTGTAAATTCAGATCAACTCTCTCATACTTGAGACCAAGCTTTAGAGTACCTTGTAGGTATCTCAAGATATGTTTTACTGCTACCAGGTGTGTCTCCTTTGGATCACACATAAACAGACTCAAAGCATTAACAGCATAGCAGATATCTAGTCTCGTATTTACCAGATACATCAGGGACCCAATCATTTGCCTGTATAGAGTAGGATCTGTGGGTTGTGATTTTGTTGCTGCTTCCTTAAGTTTATGAAGGTTTGTTTCCATCGGAGAAGTCATAGGTCTGCAGTTCAACATTCCAAATCTCTTCAAAATGTCCAAGGTTTACTTACCCTGGTTTAGTATAATGCCATCAGTATTCTGCCATACTTCCAATCCTAGGAAGTAATGAAGGAGTCCCAAGTCCTTCATGTCAAATTCTTTAGCAAGGTCTTTCTTGCACTGATCTATGAAGTGATCTTCTCCTGTGATTAGCAAATCAAGAACATATAGAATCAATATCAGCATATCACCTTTGTCTTGCTTATAGTTGAGATTTGGATCTACATCATTCTTTGAGAAGCGTAACCCTGTGAGATAAGTGTCAATTCTTTCTTACAAGACCCTGGGAGCCTGTTTAAGCCCATAAAGAGCTTTCTTGAGTCTACAGTGTACACACATGAGACTCTGCATCATGATTCTCAAATCCTTCAGGTTGCTCTAGATATACTACTTCTGCAATCTTTCCATTAAGGAATGTTGTCTTTACATCCATCTGATGTAGTTTCCATGCCTTTGTTGCTGCAATGGCTAAGAATGCTCTTACTGAGGTGTATCTGGCTACAGGTGCAAAGGTTTCTTCATAATCAATTCCTTCCTTTTGTGAGAACCCTCTGGCTACAAATCTGGCCTTGTGTTTCTCAATGCTGCCATCTGCAGCATGTTTGATCTTGAAAAGCCATTTGGAGGAAACCACAGATTTTCCAGCTGGCCTAGGAACAATCTCCCAAACATCATTTTTCATAATGGACTGATATTCCTCAGACATGGCATTCTTCCATACTTGATGTTTAAGTGCATCTGATACATTGGTAGGTTCAGCATTTGAAAGATCATTCATGAGGGCAACATAGCTGGTGAATTTATTAGGCCTTTTGCTCTCTCTGAAGGTTCCTGAAGGAGCAGCATACTTCTGAGCTTCTTTTACAGTTTTCGTGGCCCATAGTGGTCTTTTCTTGAGAATCTCACCTTCATTTTCCTCAAGATTCTCCCTTTGAAGCTCAGGTGCATGATCTTCATCTATGCTAGGGGCAGGAACATGGACTTCAAGTTCCATGGAACTTTGGGCTCTTTTGAAGGCTAAGTCTTCTTCAAAAATTACATCCCTACCAAGTTCAACATGCCTTTGACTAGGTATATAGATTCTGTAAACCTTGGAGATTTTATTATACTCAACAAGTATTCCCCTTTTTCTAGAAGGCTCTAGTTTTGACCTTTTCTCTTTAGGTACATGAATATAAACAGGGCACCCAAATATCCTAAGATGGCTGATATCTGGCTTTGTTTTAGTAAAAACTTCCTCAGGGGTTTTGTCTTCAACATGACAGTGAGGACATCTATTTTGTATATACACGACAGTGCTGGTGGCTTCTACCCAAAGATTGGTATTTAGGTTTTTATCAAGGAGCATAGCTTTGGCAGCTTCTACAATTGTCCTATTTTTCCTCTCAGCTACCCCATTTTGTTGAGGATTATAAGGTATAGTAAGCTCACTCTTAATCCCAACATTTTTACAAAAATCCTTAAACAGATCTAAGGTGTATTCCCCCCCATTGTCAGTTGTTAAGGTTTTAACTTTATTTCCTGAGGAGTTTTCTGTTAGTGATTTAAATTCTTTGAACCTATTAAGGATCTCTTCTGATTCTTTACATTTAAGAAAGTAGACCCAAGTCTTTCTAGAGTAGTCATCCACAAATATTACATAATACAAAAATCCTCCTAAAGAGGGTAGAGACATAGGTCCACATACATCAGAGTGGACTAATTCTAAAACATTACTTGTTTTCCTAGTATTAATTTGAAAAGAACCCTTGGTATTTTTACCTAGGGCACATCCCTTGCATGCCCCAAAATGATACTGCTTTAACTTGGGTAAACCTATGACAAGGTTTTCCACAGATGATAAAGCTCTGAAATTCAGGTGCCCTAGTCTTCTATGCCAAACTTCATTAGCATCTGCAACTTCATGGATTAGGGCTAGGTTGGGCTCTGTGCACAACTCATACAAGTAGCCTTGTCTTTGACCAATGGTTTTGGCTTTCTTAATGGACGAATTCTTTGGCCAAGCCAATCCTTTGTTGTCCATGAAGGTCACCCTATACCCATTATCCTCTAGTGCTGAGATGGAGACTAGATTCCTCTTGATGCCTGGGACATATAGTACTCCTGTAAGCTGTAATGATAAGCCTGACTTCAGTCTGATGGTGCAAGTTCCAATTCCTCTGACTGGATGTGCAGAGTCATCTCCGATTGTCACTTCCTCATTAATCTCTTCTATCATGGAGTCTAACACTTCTCTAAACCCTGTAATATGTCTGGATGAGCCACTGTCGATCAACCATGAGTTAGCTTTGTTTGATGCTTGGTTTGAAAGTGCTGAGTAGAGTACATATTTCTCAGAGTCATCTTCTCCCTTTGATTTTCCAGCTTTGGCAAATGTAGCTTGTTGTTTAGCCCTTTCAGGACATTTAGCAACATAGTGCCCAAATTTCTCACACCTGTAACATTGAATATGGGAGAGATCCTTCTTGGAGGTATTCTTGCCTTGACGACCTTTCCTCTTCTTAAATTGTTTCTTCTTGCTTTTCTTATTGGAGTTCGTATTTAGGACTTGGAGATCTTCATCTATATTCTTTTGTTTGATCGCTTTCTTATTTAACCTTGACTCTTCTTGAAGACAATCTGCTCTTAGCCTCTCAAATTTTGGATATTTAGCCCTTGCACTGATACCTTGGACGAACGTTTCCCATATACTAGGCAACCCATCTAGGGCAATGAGTGTTAACTATTTGCTTTGGATGTCATATCCAAGTGTTGCTAGTTCATCCCTTAGGGCTGATATCCGCATGAAGTAGGCATTGACTGACTCCCCTTTGATCATACCTATATGATTTATTTCTCTTTTTAAGGCCAAGGTTCTACTTGCATTAGATATCTCAAATGCATTTTCAAGTGCTTTGAACATATGGTAGGACGTCTCATGTTTCTTTATGATAGCCATAATATTATTCCTCACCCCATCAACTATGATTTTTATGGCCTTTTCATTGCCTTCGATCCATGTCATTTTGTCAGGTTCATTCTCAGGTTCTTTAGATTCAGCTTTTACAAATGATTCAACTTTATTCTCTCTTAGAATCATCTTAATTCTTAACTTCCATGCTGAGAAATTGTCACCTCCTTCGAGCCTATCCACAAATCTGATAGTGTTGGCCATTTGGAGAAATGCGATGTTAGATATATTCTTGACTTGAATTTTTCACAAATTTGAAAGCCGCAGGTTCGATCTACCCGCGCTCTGATACCATGTAAATGTTTTTCAAATTCCAATTAATGATCAAGGTATATATATAATGTTGTTGTATTTCAATGTAAATGCTTATCACAATATGATTGTTCTGGTGATTAATTATATTCTATGTATTACAGGTGGAGATAGAGCATTAATAATTTTGATGTCTTCTCCATTTATCATTGATCGGTATATATAAAAAAATAGGGACGATCAAGTGACACCTTGATCGAACATGTCTATTAGACATGGCTGATCAAGATGCCACTTGATCATGCCTTTTCATTCACAATACATAACCAATCTAACTCCGATATTAATCGGTGTCAATGCGTAATGATGAAGTCCGATAACTAATTGGTGGCATTAACAATGAAGCCCGATAACTAATCGGTGGCATTAACAATGAAGCCCGATAACTAATCGGTGGCATTAACAACGAAGCCCGATAACAATCGAGATATCAAGGTTACTGTTTATTGTTAGATTGCAATGTTTATATATTAACACAGATCGTGAAATACGATCCTAGCATGATCGTAAATTTAACATCAGTTTGTATTATTATAATCGGTAAAACCGATAATGCACCATATATATAAGGAGAGCAATTATAATAGTAATATCAGATGATAGAACAAAGGAATAATAAGTGAAGTCTATTATAGTCTATCGATGAGATAGATGATTGAATGAGAGACTTCATTTATCTCTCATTCAATCATTTATCTTACCGAAGCTATCATGTATCAACACATATCGTGTAGATATTATGCTGTACAAAATGGCCCAGGAGGTACCGTATAGAACAAATAGAAGATAATCAAATAGGAACAACCAAAGATAGCCATACGGGCAAGGCATGAGATCTTCGTACAATGGGAAGGTATCGTGCAGTACAAATTGAAGCAAATTGTCGTCATACGATGTGGCAAGAAAGCCATATGGGATGGCAAGGAGGTCGTACGGAGTAGCAAGGAGCCTATACAGGGTGGCAAGGAGGTTGTATGAGACAACACCAAATTTGTACGAAATAATAGAGACGTTAGACAACGAGAACTAACTAGATACAAGGAAATTCGTATGGGTGTAGCAATGTGTCGTATGGGTGGAATCTTTTTACGTATGATTGGGAGGTGTCGTATGGCCAGGGGTCGTCGTACCTTGCAATTATGTAGCCGCCATATGGTTTGAATCGGGAGTTGCCAAGCCAAAACTTCTGCATTGAGATGACATACTATAAAAAACTTGACATTCCTTACATTGCCACTAAATAGTTGTCATACAGTAGGGAGGGAAACCTGTTGTATGCTACCAAGTTTCTACTGCCATACCAATTTTGAGTGTTATATCCTCTCACCAAATAGATGTCATCGTAGTCTACTTGTGCCATATGTACTTTTGCATCCTTTTGTACAATCGAATGCCTCTACTGCAACTATTGTCATTTGCAACCCAGAATCCCGCACGCATGAACTGTCCAACTTTATAAAACCATTGCTCATTGATTGCTCTTAACTAAGAGTTGTAGAAGCTCCAATAAAATTACACATTGACCTAAAATACTTGGTCGTCCTCCATTTGCTAGTGGAATAGTCCATTCAGAAAACTCATCTCATCTTCAGAATAGTCTTCCAACTCAAGCACCACTTCATCATTGGGTTCCATTTCTTTCGTTCCTTCATCCATACCCGACTCTTCGTCTTCAGACTCTAATTTGGAGGATGCCAATTCCTCACTCACTACCTGATTCCTTATGTTGATGGCATACTTCCTCCCTTAAACTCTTGATGGAGAGTGAGCTCTGCTTCCAATTAGAATCAACCATCCCCTCCCAAGGAGTGCATCGTACGCCTTCTCCAATGGGATGACTATGAAGTCCAAAAAAAATTGTTGTGTCCCAATTGTTACTTTTTGTGCCACCAATGTTCCCAACGGCTTGATGTCGTGCTAGTCAGCACCTACCAAGTGGAAGGTTGACGACCAAAGTGTTGGTCTTCTAAGGCATTTCCAACTATCTTCTGACAGTACGTTTACTCCCAAGCGTCCATCGACAATGGTGTTTGTCAATTTCCTCCACATATGTTCCATCTCAATGACAATCAAATTCTTCCTAATGCTCACCTCCATCAACAATGGTGTTTGTCAATTTCCTCCACATATGTTCCATCTCAATGACAGTCAACTTCCTCCTAATGCTCACTATTAGCAACATTGAATCACATTTACCTCCAACGTCCCCAACACTCCGGGTACATTGACTGTCAGTTCCTCTTGTGGCTTACAATGTTTGTAGCTGACTGTGTCATCACTGTCCGTGTTGGTAATTGCCACTGTTAGTTGCGGTATAGTTTGAAGGTCTGTCACCTTGGTGGGTATGATTGTCTATAGCACCTGTCGAACTATGTTCTTCTCTTACTCCAATCACAATGACATACTTACAGTTCTGTTAGAGTTATTCTTTCCTTCACCAGCACTTGTTCTACTTTTTCTCTGGCTTCTTGAAGTCGTTCCTTCTTCATACAACGGTCCAAGTACACCACCTTCTTCATTTGTGCTCTTGTGATTGCCAGAACTTCCTCGTCTTGTTCCTCCACATCTAGCATATTAATACCCTTTTGCTTCGGGTAGTTGGTGTCTTCATGGTCACCTTGTCCACACCATTTGCACAATAGTTGTGCGTTCTCTTTCTTATTCTGGCAATCCCTCGTAAAGTGTCCCCATTCGCTACATTATCGGCACTGTATGATAGGACATCCTTTGGAGTCATATTGTATCTGACTTCATCTTCCTCGTTGATTTCCATAACCACCTAGCGATACGTTTTGTGGTTTTGATGAGTAGACTCTCCCTATGTGAAGAGTACTTGCGTTCTTTCGATATTCAAATTATATAGACACTCCTTTATTGAATGACCCATCACCTGGCAAATCTCACAAAACATCTTTTTAGGACAATTACCATTCATGTGCCCCTCAATTTTGGACTCGATACACCATAGTTCATTACTTTCTTTATTGGTTCATTTCTCTACCTTCAATTCCTTCATCATTCTCATCATATCCCGTCATAGGGCCTGAACCATTTTGGATTCTCCATCAATGCTCTCATCATCATCAATCTTTCTTTTTCCTTGAGAGGATGTTTTGAATTTGCTCTCAATGTCTATCGCTTGATTATACGCATCGGCGTACAATGATAGAGGTACCACTTTCATTTTCTCTCTCAAAGAAGGGATCAATCCCTCAATTAACCACCTCTTCTTCAACCCATCAACTAGCTAGTTCTCTATCTTACTTAGCAACTCCTTAATCCTAGGAATCTACACCCATATGTTCACAAGCTTCCCTTGTTTGGTATTATAAATTTCAGCCACAATGTCATTCTCGTCCCTCGGGAGTTTAAATTCCTCCTCGAAATCCTCCTTCAAGCTATCCCATCATTCTGTGTGTTTATCTTCCAACTCTGAAAACGAGTCAATGGCTATTATCAACCAGTAGTTTTTATCTAACAGACTTCTTGCCAACCAAATGGTTTTGCACATCTTGCAGTGCCTCATAGGATCCTCTAACATGTTCCCCATGAACTTCGGCAGTTTTTGACGATTCACATTCGGACTCGTCGAAGGAGTCACCATCTTTCTCACCTACCTACTCCCTTGTATGTCGGACCAAGGTGGGTTGTTCTAACCACTACATTTCAGTGCTTTCCCTGCACTCTAAGCAACACGCGCATCCTCTACACATCAACCTCCAACGTCCCCAACACTCCAGGTACTTCCAGGCTCTAACTCACTCCTATGCTCCCTGCGTCAAGGGGCTTGTGGTTCAGATCCTCCAATTCTCATTTTCCCTAAGATGGATAGACAGCAGAATGTCTATGAGTTTAGGATTTCCCTCTTCGTACTCCTCATCCGACATTGACTGTATGGACGAATTGTGTAATTGTCTGATTGGATTTTCCTCAAATGTTTCTCATAATATTCTTCTTCGTTCTCTTTGTTCTACGATCCTTAGAGATCACTTGATCTTGACCAGCTCGTAGCGTCTTCTCACCTTTATTGGGATCTAAGGGCATGAATCACTCAAATTTGACCCGATTTGTTTTAAGGCAATGACACCAAATGTTTACTACTATATCTGAAAAATTGAATACGAGAAGTAACAATAAAGATGACAATGCATAATAGACACAGGAATAAAATATATCTTTATTCATACATGGAATTATTACAGAGAAGAAGACCAGATATAGTCGGCCAAGGGTTACAATTGATCGGACTCTTCCCTCCTACCTTCCTTGACGTACACAATATATTCAAAGGACCTGATGGTTGCCAAGAGGAACATAATCATCAACCAACCAATGCTTATAACTACCCGAGAGCAATAACCCATTTAATACAAACAATTAATACACTGGCAAATAGCCAATATTATCGAGCATAACAATAGGCATTGTACGCTAACTACACACCATGACAACAACATTCAATGGCAACATAAAGTACTTGAGGCAATGTTACCAAGGATTCAAATAATCATTTACCTAGAGATGCTCCTCTTTCATTCTCCACATCATTACATTTTTTATTTTTCAAACAAGTTGTAAACTTTTTTTGTTTGTTGCAACCATGGAAGATTAGTTTCCAATTAAAGATAGCCTTGATAATTTTTTGGATATTCAAGGTCCAAGTGGAAGGAATCAAGTTGAACTTGAAGTGTTGCAATCACCTCATCAACATAAAATGGGATTTGGCATTGATCATATTCTAAATTCCCTTAGACAACAGCTAAGGAATGTAGTCTATATTTGGTAATGTTTTAATTTCTCTTTTGAAACAACTCAAACTAGAACAATATGTGAGGTAAAACCTCTCTTCAAATTGTAAGGGGAAGCTTCTTGAGATGTAAAACTACCCTAGACACTAAGCTATAAACAAAAGATATAGTTATAAACATTATACAATATTATTTTGTTTTATTTTTATTTTTTAATAATATCTTTTAATAAATTAAAATTAAAACTTTAATATTTTAGAATATTTATACTAAATTTTTAATTATTAATATATAAAATTTAACAAACTTAAATTAAAATATTTGAATTGTATTAATCAAATACATGATTACTTATTGTAATAATTTTGTGGTTCTATTATTTATATTCTTTTTATGAATCAAATTTATATAAAACCCTATTTTTTTAACAGTGGTCCCCTATCATCCCCTAAAAAAAGGCCCAAAAGTACCCCCATATCAGAAGTACATCCCACCGTCCCCTGTCATCCCCGTCCCCAAAACTTCTTGGAACAAATATATATTCAATCGTTAGGATTAGGCAAACCATATCATATTCATAAATTATCGATAATACTACACAAGAATATTAGGGTATGGAGGAAGAGACATGATAGGGCCACCGGAAGCCATTTCTACATCAAGCCCAAGAGTGTTGTCTACCACAACCCTTTTTCTTTCTTGGCAGCTTGTACCTGCTTTCCCCATGCATGTCTAATCTTCCAGAAGACAGTTGCCATCTTGCGGGGTTGGGGGAAGGTTGTAATGGGGTTCTTTGTCCTAGGCCACTATGGTCCTTCTAGGATGGCCTACTTACGAACCCGCTCATCACCCTTCTCTTACACCTCAAGCCCTCTCCCGCAAGGTGGATTTCAGATAGTTGCATATCTATTTACTACCATAGAGGCATACACTAGGTTAGCAAGCTGTAGGCATATGACTTTGACATCACTTATGTCAAAGGAAAGAATAATGTTGTTGCTGATGCATTATCACGCAGGCCACATTTGGATGCCATGATTGAGATCACTGAGGATTGGAGGCGTTTGATTTCTACAGAATATGCTAAGGACTCGTGGGCCTCTAGCATTATGGATGGTACAGTGCAGGATGATAGATACTCCATTGTGAATGATCTTATCATTTACAAAGGGAGAATTTTTCTTGTAATAGGATCCGAGATGAAGGGCAGGATTTTGAGAGCCTTGCATGGTTCTCCCATGGCCGGACATCTAGGTTAGTATAAGACATATAGACAAGTTAGAGAACGGTTCACTTGGAAAGGACTCAAGTCCGATGTTCTTCAGTATGTGAGGGAGTGTCCTATTTGTCAACAGAACAAGCAGGAACATACTTATCCAGCAGGTCTTCTTCAGCCACTCCCCATTCCTGATAGGAAGTGGGAATGCCTATCGATGGATTTCATTACGGGATTGCCTAGAGCCCACAACAGTGATTGCATCTATGTGGTAGTAGATCGGCTCATGAAGTTTTCTCACTTCTTTCCAATCTCAGCTACCTATTCAGTAGCTCAGGTGGCAAATTTATTTTTTCAAGAGGTTTTTAGACTCCATGGGTTGCCTCAGACCATAGTTAGTGACAGGGATAGCAGATTTATGAGTCATTTTTTGCAGGAGTTATTCAGACTCAGTGGTACCGAGCTTACTCCCAGTACTAGCTACCACCTGCAGACTGATGGTCAGACTGAAAACATGAACAAATGGGTGGAAGGTTACCTCTGGAACTACATAGCTGGACAACAGCGAGCATGGGTTAAGTGGTTGTACCTATGTGCGTATTGCTACAAAACTACTTACCACATGTCCATCCATATGACGCCATTCATGGCCTTGTATGGGTATGATGCGCCCAACTTCTTGGATCTTTTGTTGAGTGGCAGACGAGTGCCCAGTGCTAAGGATCTTCTTCAGGAAAGTCAGGACATTGTGAGATCATTGAAGGAGAACACTCAGAAGGCATAGAATCAGCAGAAACAGTACGCAGACCAAAAGCGAGTTGAGCGGTCATTTCATGTAGGAGATATGGTGTACTTGATGTTGCAGCCATACAAGCAGTCTACACTCAAGAAGAGTGGTGCGGAAAATCTTAAGTCATGCTACTATGGACCATTCAAGACTGTCAAGAGAGTTGGAGAGGTGGCCTATGAGCTTGAGCTACCAACAGATGCAAGAGTTCATAATGTCTTCCATGTGTCACGCCTCAAGAAGGCAATATGACACCATGTTGTACCTTCCACAGTGCTACCTCCTCTTGATGAAGAGGGGAAATTGATACTAGTACCTAAGGCTATCATTGACTCTAGGGAGCACAGATTGAGGAATAGAGTCATCGATGAATATTTGGTGAAGTGGAAGGATTTGCCAGTTGAGGATACAACTTGGGAGAAAAAGGACATTCTACAGCATCCAGCATTGACATTGCTTGAGGACAAGCAATTTCAGGAAGGGCGGACTGTAATGTCCCCTTCTCATTAGTCCTTAGTTTTTCACAGGATTGGCCTATCATCCAACCCTTGTAGGCCAAGAGGATCGATTAGGGGGTCGAATTGTGTTGGTTTTGGAAATAAGCCACACCCGGACCAACGATGGACTGGTCCAAGAGGGGCCAGTAGCTCAGTGGTAGAGCACTCCAACAGCGTATGGAAGGTCCTAGGTTCGAGTCCTAGCTGGTCTATGTCTCAACATGGTATCAGAGCCAGGTCCAAGCCAGGAGCCCCAAGCACACGAGAGGTGTGGCTTAAGGGGGGTGTTGGTGTTGGAAATAAGCCACACCCGGACCAACGATGGACTAGTCCAAGAGGGGCCAATAGCTCAATGGTAGAGCACTCCAGCAGCGTATGGAAGGTCCTAGGTTCGAGTCCTAGCTGGTCTATGTCTCAACAAATTGCAGTAGCTTATGGCTTCACACTTCATGTTTCATGGGTTTAAAGGTGAAATAATAAGATTACACGTATTACGAGGCATGTGCACTTTGATTTTAATATAATATTATTTTATAAAGTCCAATTAATTTAATGTGTAATAAATAATAACAAAGTGTACCTACCCTTATGAGGAGATCTTCTAGAAGAAATTATATGATTGGATGAAAAAGAAATAAATGGAGGAAGGTAACTCATTGTTGAGCATCAATTGTTGAGTATCTCTTCTTGTAAGTTGACTTGTGGAGCCGGAAGGTTGTCTATAGAGAATCATTAGGGAACGGAAACTCCCGGCGATTGGCATAACTAAGGAAGTGAAAGACCTTTCGAGGGGTTGCAATAGAGAGGGAGACATTTTCAGTCTTCCTATTTGTGCATATCGTGGTTTTGCTGGGTGCCATACATTGAAGATTTTCAGATTGGCCGATTAGACACTCATAGCTAATCGAATTGCTCAAGGAGAGGAAGCCGATTTCATTTTGGAGGGAATTATTGGAGGAATATTGCTTGTGGCTGATCATAACCAGGTCTGAAGTATATCGATCTCCATACCCCTAACCCCAGATTTTGCTCATTGTGCATCATTGAAGTGTTGAAGGTCCATTTGTAGGTTAGCAATTTTAACAAGAGACTTGGGCGGCTCTTTTTATGACAATTGGAAGGGGAATTGATGAGGGATCGGCTATTTATCAATTAAATTCAGAATCAAACCATAATGCCATTGTGCATAGACTTTGGTTCTTAGCTTGTGCATTGGTCTTCAAAACTGCCCATTGAAAAGGACGATCCATCCCAGCACTCAAGGCGATCATTTTAGTGGAATCTTGAGGTGATTTCGGCCATCATATTTTGTGATCTCAGTCCACTCGTTACAGCAGCAGGGACAGCTTTAGGGGAGGTTCAATTTGGCACACTAAAGGGTCTTGGATTGTGGATATTGCTTTCTTCTTCAAGGCGACATTACCAGGTTCCTTACCAATAAGCTATCCTTGTAATTTCCAGTGTGTAAGCTTGAGTGTAGTTACAGTCCTCAGAAGTCTGAAATTTGTACCTTACTGACAGTCCATATAATTCTACTTTAGCTGCCTCTATCATGTTCTTAAGGCTGTCAATGTAATGTTTGTTTATCAGTCATATGAAATAAAAGGAGGAGTTTGGGTTTGCATCTCAATGCATTATCTTTCTGAGGACATAAGACAAGTGTTTGATAAAATGTCCATTTTCTGTTATCACTTGTTTTGATGTTCAGTTTGGAATATAATCATAGGAGTCAGTTGTTTTGACCAATATCAGCTTTGAGGATCATTTAGGATCATCTATAAGTTGTTTGTTTAGAGATATTTATGTGTGTTAGTCTTCACTGCAAATCTGAAAACATTATTAGCATAACACGCAAAACCAAAGTTGCATAATACACAGTTTCAGAACAGCATAACACGCAGTCCTAGCAGCAAATATTCCTTGTTTTCAGTCATCATTTGGACAGGGGATATTTCAATTAATCTTACTAAGAATCATCAACATATAAACATATATATATAATGGATTGACAAATATATGTGACTATTATTTATACCAAGAATATTGGATTGTAAGGATTATACTGAAATCTCTCAAATGCTATTTCTTGATCGACTGGTTGTAACCTTGACTGATCTGATGTTTGATGCTATTGTTTCAGTCTGTATGTGCTGGAGGATTCCATCTCCTTTTGTGATTGATGTTTTGCTCATGTGCTGATCTGCTGGTATCGATACTTGATGTTTCTGCAGATGTGTTTTTGGATTCCTTCATGACACCTTTGTGACAGACTGTTGCAGTGCACAGTGAATTGAAATATTATAAACTATAGTCTGATCTGATTATTTGTTAGATGTGCAGTATTCTCTATTCTCCTCTCCTATTCGATTTTATAGACATTTAGTCCTCATACCAAATTATCAATATAATGTACAATAGCTGTATATCTGAAGGTCTGATTCTTTATATCAGATCTATTCTCTTGGTCAATGATGATGATGATGAGTGCATCTGCTGACAATTTGATCTGCAGGTTCTATCTTTAAATCTGCTCAGAAAGTGTTTATGTCTTCTGTAGTTTTTAATTTTATATCCTTTGTTTTGGATCCGTTCCCCTCTGGCTTGTCTATTCGTTAATACCATTCAAATGGTGCAACTCCTCCAAGAAGGCACATCTTATCCAAGAGATGGGACTATTTGAAGGGTCAGCCATCATATGAGTCGGCCACTCATAACAATTGGTTAATGATTATTATTATTAAGTCAGCCCTCATAAAAATTGGTTAATAATTATTATTATCGAGTTGGCCCTCTTGACTAATACTATTTTATCCTTAATAATAGTTGGCCATGAATTAGATATTAAATTAAATTATTTGCCCTAAGCTTTAGGCGCCAAGGGTAAAAAGGGTCAGCCAGGGCAGACTCAGAATTGGGGTTTTGTGTATTTATATGCAGGGACATGACAACCTACTCTGCTTAATCCACTTTAGCGAAGATTTTCCACCAAATGGTCCCACTCGGCCAACAACTTCAATGCTAATGCTGATGCTTCGGAAATGGAGGATTGGAATTTTAAAGCTAATTGTGTGAGTTATGGTAACATTGGCTGGATAGCCATATTGCCCCTCAGAATCACGCTAGCAAGCAACAATGCCCCATCATAAGGAACCTTGCATGACCTTGATAGTCTCTTAGCTATTCAAAACTACTCTTAAAATCACCTAGTTAAACTTTAGTTTTCTGAAGATTGCTGTTTGCTATGTAAGTATGGCACTCTCTTCTAGAAGACTACATCTTCCTCTATAAGCTAGGAGTGCAAGGGATTTTTGTAAGCTTGTAACCATTTTATTAAAATTATATACTTTTTATCAAAAAGAAAAGAAAAGGTGCAATGGCACAGAAATCTCTAACAAATGGGATACTTGCTTGGTTTATGCATCTATCCACCTACCTACATAGCTACTTACAGATCTATATATTTAACTACATAGAGAGAAAGAAAGGGAGGGAGAGGCACATACAAATACATGTGTGGTGAAGGGAGGGGGAGATGGTGGAGGAAGTAGCCAAGTTGGTAGTAACTTTTATGAAACATGCTCCCTAAGGTTTTGCATCTATTTGAAAGAAAATGGGCTTATTCACAAATATCCTTGACAAATATCAATTTTTTTAGTAATAATAATTAATTATTGAATAAATTGTCTTCCAAGAACATAAATCTATTTATAGTGGCAAGGATAGGGAAAATAAGAAAGAGAAATTATATTGATTAGTTCGCTTCTAGATGTGAAATACAGTAGCTTCTGCCCATTCCAAGTTTTTTTAATTTAGAATTAGCCAAATAACTAGCACTTAAATGATTTGAGATGCTATCCAAGGATGAATTAACAGGAACATTAGGGTTGTAAATCATAAATCTTCTTCAAACTTTTCTTCTTTTTTCCTTCTTTACATTAATGTACCAAATATGATTTCAGGCCAGATTTTGCATTGTAATCCAGGACTAAATTGAATGAATTCAAGCAATACATACCTTCAAATTCATCTTCCCACACACCATAGTTATTTGTAAATGGCATATCAGGCCCAATAAGGCCCACATTCAGACCTTGCTTAGCTGATTCTGCAGCTAGTGACATCCCTGCTGGACCACACCCCATGACTACCAAATCCAAATTTTCATCTCCAAGTTGAAGAAGTTGCAACTATAAAACACACAGATCATCATAGATTTTCATGTCACTATATAAAATGAATATACAAATTGGAGATGAAATGATTTATAAAAGAACTCAATCAAAGGAAAGTTTAGTTTAGCATAGACATGGCAAAGAAAGAACTATTTGGATCCCTACTGGAGAAAAGACTATGCAGGAAAAGCAACATCTAAAATCACTATGCATGATTTAAAATATACAAGTTAACAAGAAAGTAAAATAAATAGTACCTAGAGTTGAATATTGTATGGCTTTAGGAAACCATTAATTAATTTCATATGAATCAATCATCAAGCGTTCTGTACAAAAACCATACATTTCAAAGAAAAGGCTTTTGATTAGAACCGTATTGGAAACTACACAATTTTTCGGTGTTAGAATCAATAATGGCAGGGCTGAAGAAAACATGAAAGCTTAAATAATGTAATCCACAGCCAATACTTCAGAAATCAAGTTAATTATTTTTATAAAATATTGAAATAGAACATCTTTCACTTTCACCGCTTTTGTTTCATTGTAAACCCCTCCACCATCTTAGTTTGATACCATATGTAAACAAGTGATTATAGTTAATGCCAAAACATATAATCAGTTATCCGGAACCTAATAAGCTCTAAAGAAGGCAAGAAATGATTCGTGATTATTTTAGTGCCTTCTAAGAGATTCAAATATTTTTATTCTCTCTATTCATTTAAATTGGATGTGGCATACCAAGGGTATAGTTAGATCAGATTTTTCTCTACAGTATTTATAGTTTAGAAGCATTTATCAGGAAAATATTGCAAGAATTCTCTCTATTCATTTAAATTGGATGTGGCATACCAAGGGTATAGTTAGATCAGATTTTTCTCTACAGTATTTATAGTTTAGAAGCATTTATCAGGAAAATGCAAGAAATTGCAAGATATCATTTCTCACCATGTCTATCAAAAAATTCCCGAAAATACCATAAGATTTTCAAAACATTGATAAATGCATTTTTGACCAAAACAATTGCCTATTTATCAGCAACTCTTTCATTTTTTCGCTATATATGCCTCTGCAACACGATTTTATCCTCATTCTGCTCTGAAATTTTTTCTATGAGCTTTCTCTCAGACATTTTAGGGTTTTCAGGCAGAGTTTTCAGCTTTGCTAATTTTGTGTCAGTCATTCATATCAACTACAATGCATTTTCTCACAGAAACCTTTTTATCCTGTGCTTTATTCCTTACTGTTTCATCCCATTTTGCCACACATTGCCCCTATTTAATGTACACTGCTTCTGCTTACAAAGTGTTTTCTGATAAGTTTGAGGGATATGCTTTCAAGTATCCTCAGAACTGAATTCAAGTCAGAGGTACTTATGCAGATGTATTCTATAGGGATCTAGTGAATCTTGATCAAAATGTGTGGAAATCACTTCTCACTCATATTCCACATTCAATGGTGTTGAAAATTTTGTCCCTCACAAGTCAGC
This sequence comes from Cryptomeria japonica, assembly GCF_030272615.1. NCBI lineage: Eukaryota > Viridiplantae > Streptophyta > Pinopsida > Cupressales > Cupressaceae > Cryptomeria > Cryptomeria japonica. Next base: position 472,780,446 of record NC_081406.1, on the reverse strand, counting down.
AAGAAATAAAATCCTCAAACAATATATGACAGAATTCATGTCTACCAGACTTGGAGTGTAGAAAGATTCAAACATTTTATCCAATTCCTTCAGAGTTGCTGATGATGGAAGGCTGTACCATGAAATTGAAGCATATATTCTGCCAATTTTAAATCTCTAATCTACAGTTGAATACATGGGTATTTTGAACTGCTGGTTAACAATTTAAATCTCATTAAGCTATTTGAAATTTCATGGTCAAAATAAGCCATAAAAATATGGTAGCTTTTGTAACTATCAACATGCAACTCAATCACCTATTGCCTTGAGAGATTGTACTCTAGTTTATTTTACTACATAAATCCTGTGGAACACAGGAACACGTCCTTGTCCCACTTCGCATTTTTGAGATGACAGGACAGTGGGGAACACCTACCAGCTGTCCTCAATTTTTCCTTAAAATGTTAAATGTCCCTAAAATGGCTGAGAATGTAAGGAAACGTCCACAAAATCATGGGAGTTTTTTGCAGGTTAGCAGTCAGAAAATCTTAAATTTGCAGCAAAGTTTTAAAACTCCGACTCGCCACGGACTCAACAAACCAAAAAATTGGACTTGGACTCGGACTTGTGAAAGACTCGCAAAAGACTCGGCAAAAAAAAAAACCGTAGTTTTACAAAAAAACATAAAGAAATTAATGCATTTAGAGAACATAAGAGCCATAATTGAAACATTACACATGTCATATGATCTCCAAACACTCAATATTTGAAATTTCATCATTCATACTCATAGTTTCAAACTTTAAAATGTATAATAGAAGCATAAGTTTATAAATGTTTACAAAATTATATATAATGATAGGTCTAGATCTTGGGGAAGAGAGGAGAGACTGAGATAGATAGTGGTAGAGAGAGGGGATAGAGGAAGAGTGATGAGGAGATAGATAGGTCTAAAATTCGGGGCAGATAAAGTGAGTGAGATAGAGATGGCGAGAGAATGCTAATAGGAGCCTACTGATTACTGAAATTTGACTAAGTCTGAAAAAATTTAAAAGATCTTCTAAAACCTAGAATTTGCATTATAATTCCTAGAGATCTGAAACCACTCTCAAACATCCTGCCAATATATACATGAAATATAACTTAAAGTTACTTAAATGTTATATTTCATGTATATATTCTGATGAAGGGAATGAAACTGACTTGAAAAAAAAAAGATTTAGATAATTTTTTGACGTGTTTTCTAGGTTGCACGAGTCTAGTCAAAAGACTCGCGAGTCCAAGCGGAAGACTCACGCGAGTCTTTCAAAAAGACTCGCCAGGACTCGCCTCGCGATTCCGTGGCGAGTTGAATCGTGGCACCACTGGACTTGCGAGTCCGAGGCGAGCACGAGTTTTTAAACTATGGTTTGTAGACACATTTCATGACTACGGACAGAGCTCCCTTAGGATGCAAGTAGTAGGGCATCATTTACACAATCGCAAGGGTTTTTTAAACAAGACCAAGTTGATATCAAATATCAACTGAAGACTTAGTTTGATCACAACAAGGATCATCCATTACAGCAGAATGAATTACACTTAATCCTTAATCATTCTCTATTGCCCCTCATGAGGATTGGTTGGATTTGTTAGGGAAAGGCGGTATTAATATCTCACAAGGTAGGTCAGCCCCAAGAGGTGGTATGGACTAGTGTTCCTAAATCCCTTGGGCCTACTTGTGGAGAATGGTTTTCTAGCACACTAACATAGTTATTCCCCATCCTCCATTAGGGTTGATGATTAGGAAAGAAGTAACGATTGGGCTTAAATATACTAATTATCAATTGCATTATGAATATACTAATTATACTTAATTGATTTTATTGTTTGTGAGTGTCTTCTACTGTCTTTGTGATAGGGATGATGTCACATCACTCATTGCGAGCGGAATGTGCCATTGCGATTCTCTATCACTTGCCTCTATTATATATTGTATATGTTGTATCGTGGCTTTGTGGATGCAGATTTGCAGGTACCAGACATCGACTCCACCTGGCTTCACAGGTCTGAGCGTGTCTTATCCCAATGGCAAGTTGATCAAAGATGACATGAAAACCCATTCTACACTCTAGGTTTAAGTTGATTACCCTTGTTAGTCTTGTGCGAGTTGTTGTTCGGTGTTGAGTGATCTCTTGAGTTATCTTTTGTTGGTACGATTGGAGTGTTGTATGTATTGATTGGTTTAATTATTAATTAATTAAGTAATTTATATAATTTAATAATCTTAAATTAAATTAATAGACTTATATAGTTTATAATAATAGTAAAATAAATATATATACATATAGTTGGTAATAATAAAACAATGGTTGACAATAATATTTGAAGTAATATTGGTAAATGATTTTATAGTCATTGCATGTTTATTATTTATTATTTAAGGGCTTTTGGAATTAGTATTGGTATTATTATTATTATTATTGCTTTGTAATAAATAAAGTTTTGATATTTAATTATATGTATATGCATGTGTATATGTATGCATAGACATATCTATATGTATATGTATATGTACATATGTCTATGCATATATACATATACATATACATATATATGTATATATATATATGGATACATATACATATACATATTCATATGCATATTTATTGTCATTTCTGATATAAAACTAAATTCATTATTATTAGTCAGATATATATTTATATATATATATCTTATATTATAGGCTTATGTTATTTATATAATCACATGCATATTTATAGTCATGTTATTTATATAATCACATGTAAAATTCTTATCATTCTTACCAGAATTAATATTTGTCAATCAGCATTATTAATCCTTTATTTCATAATGAGCAGATACAGCATACCAATATGTTGTTTGTAAATAATTGCTTGCCAACGAATGATCGATCTGAAACCTACATATTGATATTTCTTATCACTGCCTTTTCTCTCCTTCATCCCTTCGATGATGTTTTGGAATGAGTATTGTTGTTTCTTTAATATGCTTCAAAGGGATATGAACACGAATGGTTGCTACTCTCCATTATCCTTAACAAATCGCACCTCCTCTTTGCCAACTAATTTCTTTGTAATAAATCATACCTTTGATAGACTTGGTAAATTGCTGACTTGCCTTAATTAAATCGTGCCCTTTGTTATTCTTAATCACCACCTTGACAATGCATCTCCTCATAATGCAATCGCTGCCTATCTTCTTTTGCAAGTATTAGTAATTAAATGTTGCAAAGGCAGGTGTCAGATCTGGTCTGCCACTAACTATGTACAATTGTTAATCTAATATTTGGGTTAAGGATGGAGACATGACAAACTCTTAACTATTGGAAGTTGGCATAACAATGAGGTGTCATCATCATTAGTGATTAGAGGCACTCCTTACATCATCATAGATCTGATTTTCAGATTTATGGGTGTTGTTCTAGTCTACATCAGCAGCCTAGGATGGGCTACTGTCTTTTAGTGCACCCATTATGGATATCTTGCACATCCATGAGAGATCATCCGAAGTTGCAGAGTTGTTTGTTAATAGCTATTCGAGATGCTTCTTGATTGATGGATATAACAGCGTGATGATTTGGGATCCTGGCATTGGTATGTTTGGTGCATTACTTCATTGGGAATAATGATAAGTTGTTCTACAATTCGAGGATACACATGGCAAGACATACCAAGGGCCTAGATTAATTTGGAATCTAGGTATTGGTGATAATATTTGAGCCTAATGCAAATTTGATAAAGGAAATTGCTTGTGGGCAAGCAATCTTAGGGGGGACGGATTGTAATGTCCCCTTCTTAGCCAGCATCAACCAATCAGGATTAGTCAATCACTAGGGCCTCATAGACTAACAAGATGGACAAAGGACTAATGTTGGGTTGATTTTCTCTTGGTTCAAATGGGTTGCTCAGGTGGATTGGGAGGTATTAGTTCTTAATTATGATGTCTCAATGTTGCCAACTTAAAACTATATTAAAACCCAAATTATTCTCCTCCAAAGTTCACTTAAGTTTAGAGAGAGAGTATGAATGCCTTAGGAGAGTGAAAGTAGAGTTTATTACATGTGGGATCATTTGTAATATTGCAAATGATATTAAAAGGTGACTTTAAAAAGATAGAATTGTAAAGTTATGAAAATGACTTTATAATAAACTCACTTTCCTTGGACATCACACCAAGTGGAGTTAGAAATGATAAAAAGGTGTTAGTGAGACATTAAAATTAAATAAACTCAAATCAAAATCATAAAGAGAGCTTGTGAAAGAAACCCTAATTAGATCGTAGGGTTTGAGAAGGAAAATAAAACGGCAACTTGAAGAGTCATAGGTTATGTTATGTTGTTATTATTTCACTCTTTCCTCTTGAGAGGAGCTTAGTTGAACCCTAGAGTTTGGAGCAATTTGTGTGGACGAAACCCTTCACAAGTCATCACACCTACAATTGTGGAAGATCATCTTAGGGTGTGTAGGGAGATTCTACTTTAGGGATCTCATTGGTGCATCAAATGAAAATCACTTTTAAAGACATTTTGCTGGTTGTGGCTGAGCGAGGTGCTTGCTTGTGAGGTTGACCCCTTCTTTGACTTGTTTGGAGCAAGGAGAAGTCACTTCCTTTGCATTTCAGTGTTGGGTTTGCAAGATTCATTTACTACCACCAGTCAATTTTTTTTAAGACCCAAGAGCATTTGATGTGGATTTTTAAGCGTGCAGCCTGCTTGTCTAACCGCATCATTATTGGTAACATTTGGGAGTTGAAGAAGACTTCTCTATTGCTGATCAGTGCTAATCTATTCAGCTTCTTCATCTTCAGCAGATTGGAATAGGAGTTTAGTGATTTCAGAGGGTTCGAAGGTTACTAACAGCACCAAATCTGATTCACATCAGACCATACAACTCCTATCAAGAGGTGATGATACTAGGCCCAGTCACCTGGATTTTAAGGGCTCTTTTTGCACTTCTTGAGTGCCTAAATCAGACCTCCCTGTTGAGAGGAATTTCTAGGTGGAAGGGGCAGTTTTGAGAGAGCTGCAAATGATTTTCTGAGTGACCTATGTGGCTGCCAACTTGGTATTCTCTGAGCATCCTATGTGGCTGCTAGCTTTGTGATTCTGACCAACAAGACAGCTATTGAGAGCTTTCCTTCATCAAGTTTCAGAGGCCCTTATTAGGCATGCTTCAATCTGATTTGTAAGACCTATTTCCAAACTAGGTCATTCTCTTTGTAGCAAATTTTGTAACTTTGAAACTATAAGGCAGAATTACCGGGTTCACCTGTTTTGGGGCCCAAATGCGAATCAGGTCTGCGTGGGTCTGGGTCCGCGTTGGGTTCGCCCCGGTCCGGCCAGGGTTCGCCATTTTGACTGTGGATCAAGGCAAACCCAGGACGAACCCACAGTCAAAATGGCGAACCTTGGCCGGACCCGGGCAAACCCAGCCGCAGACTCAAGCGAACCCACAGGCTGGGCCAGTCAAGTCACCAAAAAGTGACTTTTTAATATTAAAAAACTATTTTTTTTTGCCTTTTGGGGCCAAAAACCCTAATCCGCCCTTGCTAATTGGCATTTGGCATTGATCAATGATGAAGTAGCATACTATTAAATGTATTTAAATTTGTAATTTTGTATATTTCTTTAAATTTTTGCAAATAATATGTATATATATATATGTGTGTGTGTACGGACAAACCCAAAAGGCAAAAAAAAAAAATTTCCCAAACCCACCAACTGGGTTCGCATCTCCAAACCCGAATCGGTAACTTAGCTATAAGGAAATCTGGAAATTAAGTTCTCATGTTAAATTGTTTTTTTAATGTTATTTTCAGAATCGTCATTTGTTGCAAGAATTGTTTATTATTATCAATCCAAAAAACATTGCAAACACAATACACCAAACCCTTCTGCAACTTCTATCTAGTTCTGAAAGATAAAATCAATCAAACAAATAATAATACAGGGAACAAGCAGGTTGTTATCAGTTCTACAGTTGTTCAGTGTTCCTGACATTACACAAGAGCCAGACAAGTTTCTTGTCTCACTGGAAAGGGCATGCCCAACTGCCAGGACCATGTAGTGGCATGGCCGTCAGAGAGGCAGGAAGAACCCCGTCTATTGAAGATTCTCAGCACAAGGGGCTTTTCCTCAATGCCCAATAAGAGTTTAGAAGTGCTCAAGCTCCAAGCATACCTTCTCCACTTGAACATGAATTTTTAACATAGCATTATTGATTACCAATGTAGCAGTAGAAAAATAAGTTACCAATGTAGCAGTAGAAAAATAAGAACCCATAGTATTGAGAGAGAAGAATCATCTAAATGAAGAAAAAAAATATTTTAAAATTTTTGAGATTATACATGAAGCATGGCAGAATCCCCTGTAAAATCATATTGTAGGAGAATGTTCGGGCAGTCAGAGGAATTAAATTTTAAAAGAAAAATGAATTCAATTCAAGACATTATAGGCTCCTCCAAAAAATCAAATCAAAGGTTAACTCTGGTTGGTGACAAGTTAAGCAACAGGGGCTTGAAACGGTATATGACTTAATCCTTCTGCCATTGGTGTAGCAAATACCGGACAAATGAACCCTTTGAGCTCCACAATAGCTCTCGCACCATATAGACATTGGATTCAATAAAATTGTATAGATAGTAATATTTTATTGTCATATATTTTGGTGGGGCGGAGGGGGTCGTGGATGCTAAAGAAAGGCATCACAAAACAAATTATTTCACTGTTTTTAATGGCCCCCAACGTTAGTATGGGTTTTCAAGACCCTATATCTCATCTGTTCTTGGGCAACTCTCCTCATAAAATTCTTCCATTGACATTGAAATGACGTGATTCCTAAGCAATTCAAACTTCTCCTTGAATCATTTTATACCGCCCAATTTTTCGATTCCACGAGCCATCCTTTGCATCTCATTTAAAGCTAATTCATATTTGTTTACACATACGAAGGATCCAAAAAATATCTCATCACTCTTAATTTCAAAGTCAAATCCATAATTTTTTTATGAGATTTTTTTCTTGGCTGAAGATAGAATGTTACTGATAGATGCATCAAGGATCGTTGGTCTGAAACTATTGTTGAGGACGAATTAGATCATAAGAAAAAAGTTTGGATGAAACAAAATAGCAAATGGAGTAAGGAAAAAATAGAAAACTTGATGTGAGAAAAATTCAGGATCATCAGATGAATAAAACAGATTGACCAAAAAATGCACTATATCAAAGAGTTTGATCCCACGTAGAAACATTATGAAAATCCTATTCAAGGGCTGCAATTAAATAAAAAAATAAAATTTTAGTTGTGCTATTGAAAACCAGTTTTCATCATCTTAGATGTAATACAGGTGGATGGTCGGTCCCCAAAGAAAATTTGGATGCAAGAACTTGCAGTTTCTATAACAAAGGGATTGTTGAAATTGCATGTCACTTTATTATTGAGTGTGCAAATTGCATGGCACTTCATTATTGAGTGTGCAGTGTATGAGGATATTTGTATTCAATTTGAAAACAATTTGAAGGTGGGCAGTCTGAATGAGCTATTTGAAGAGACAAAATTTCACAAAACGAAGGATTTCTTAATCAAAATTTATAATAAAAAAACCAACATCAATAAGAATTTTAAAATATATTGATATTATACTTCTTAATCTCTTAAACTACTTAATCTTATAAACATCATTAAAATCCCTTCATTCATTCACTTAATATTCAATCTTTCGTTAGCAAGATAAAAAGGAAAACATGTTGAATGTGAATGTGAGGAGAAGAACTAGAAGCAATACAATGTCAGAGAACAAATTTAATAATTTAATATTTTTAAAATTTTAGAAGTATACAACTATTCATCATAAAAAAATAAATGATGATAGGCTTGAGAAACAATGAAAAACAAGGGAGTTTGAGGTACCTTATCAGCAATGTTTGGCTGGTCAGTAGTCTTTGTGGCCTGCATTTGTGCATATTGAATTTCACTTCCGCCAGCTTTGATGAAATCCTCTTCGTCTTCAACCTTGATGTTAGTGTGAGCGGGCGTGACAACCGCCCTGGCCTTCACTGTGGCTAAGCAAAGCTTTCTGTTGGAGGAAGGCCACCCACATGTAATGGAAGACGAATGGCACTTCCCCCTACCACCGCAAACGGAGATACCATCACCATCTCTCAGACCGATGCCCTTGCACTTGCTCTGCACAAAACCATCCAAAGCCATATCTCCGCCTCCTTTACCTGAAAACACGCCTCATTAGAATGATTATGCTGCTGCTTTGCATTGAACGTTTCAAAGTTGACAACTTCAAAACAGTACGTAAACTTTGCATTGCTTCTCTGTTTAGTTGATAAGACTTGCAGTGACTGTACCTTTCTGAGTGTTTTTGGAGGGACGTTATGGTACGGTAGAGGCCATCCTTAGTAATCATTTATTGTCGGTAATGAAGGAAGAATGAATCATAAACCTTAAATCTATGTTAATTTAACATTAAAAACTTCACATTCCCTGTCATCCTGCACACGTAAGTAACATTGTATATAACGAGATTCAGTTGGGGATATGGATTAGCAATATTGTGAATCCTTCCACTAGCTAGCATAACGGTGCAATATAAGGTGTAGATTCATTCCAAATAGCTTGGAGTACATGCATATAGTACAAGACTTATTTCAGGTTCTTAAAAAGAGATTTCATAGTTTTTTATCCAAAACAAATATATATTTATATGTTTTTGATTAAAAAAGCAGCATTAATTAGGGCGTCGATCCTTAAACATAGTCATAGACTATCAAAAACTAAACGCTTGCAAGCAAAACAACACAAAAGCATATGGAAGCAAGCCCCAAACAAACAACTATCAGACCTTCAACAACCCAAACCCAGCGCAAGGGAGCCCAAGCCTTGACCGGGGGGGTTCCAGGGGTGTGGGGAGGACTTCCCCTTCCGCCTGCGACAAACAACCGTCCAGGCGAGCCAACGTTATGTTGTTGCAGGGCAAAAGCCAACTGACGGGATGCAACAAGGGGTTGCAGGGGATCAACAACAAGCTACAACAGAGGAGTGGCAACAGGAGCAGAACCAGTAGGTGGGGAGCAGAGTTGTGAGTCAGCGGCGACAGTAGGTGAGCCCACGGGGACAGGTGGGGCCACGATGGAATCAATTGTAGCATCAACAATAGTAGGAGGCATCTCAACCTCACAAGAGAAGTCATCTGGATTCGGATCAACAGCATGGATGGTCAAGTGATTGACAGTAGCATCCTTCCACCAAGTAGCAGCACCTTTATGGCGAGAAATGGAGCAGTCCGAAGCGAGGTGACCCGTAGAGAAACATTTCCGACAGTGAAAAGGGAGACCGTCGAAGTCTAGTAGTTGAGTCCAAGGTCGATCCCCAACCATGAGAACCACATCTCAACGCATTTATATGTTAAAATGTTTATTTATATTAATTTTAACTTATTTATATATTATAAATTATTTTGGTTGAATTTATTTTTCTTTGAGAACAATTTAAATATATTGTATTGACTGAAATTTTAATATTGTGGTTGTGTTCATCTTTTATTATAAACAATTAAATTTGAAAATATGTTATTTTATCTTAAGTATGATAAATAAAACATATATGAAGATTTTTAATTGTATTTTTATAAATATATCATTATCATTCATTCATTCATATATATATATATATATATATATATATATATATATATATATATATATGTTAACAACCATGATATTGACAAGTAGGAGATATTTTTCCACACCAAGTCAAATTCACAACCATGATATTACTTATTCTAATTCTTTGAAATCTTATTTTATTTTACCATAAGTTTAAATTTTGGAAATTTATTTTTTTATTTTTTCATCCTTTAAACCACTCTTCTTTGGTTTTTATGTCTCCTTAAGCATCTCTTTTGCTCTATGTTGAGCAATTAGTGCAATATTTCTAGCATTTTCTCTCATTCTAATGATGAATCGCATGGTGTGATTTGAGAGATTGATAGAATCAAAACACAAGTTTTTCCCAAAACCTCTACATTTATATCCAATGGACAATGAAAACCTCATGTCCATTCCTAACATTCATATAAAAAAAAAAATCAATCGAGTAGTGACACATGAGGTGTAAAAAAAATACATGAATTGATATACATATTTATTACTAACCTTTTTGGGGTATTTGAGACAACCCACAAAAAATATATTTGTTATGGCACTATCATTTTATTGGGGTAGATGTGGAAAGTGTAGAATCTACACCTTTCCCTCTTGTTTTACATCACATTGCATGGGTATCCTAAGTAATTTTGGATAATCACAACAACATAGAATTCTAGAGTAATTTTGGCAGCATAACATGATGTCTCAAAAAATCTTCAACCTTGAATGGTTAAATGTGCTTGAGTTGGAGTAGTACAAGGATGGGTGACCTCCTAAGAAGGCCCAATGATTCACCTCTATGAGCATCCTAGATGCAATGAGTGCTAAGTGTGCCATTCATTCTCATGAGAGATGAGTTCTTGTGAACCACTACTCATGAAATGTGGGTCAATGAGTTTGACTCGAAAACTAAATAGTTGAATCTTGATAGCAATATCATAATCTTCAACTATTCATACAAAATGAGCTAAGGTGCCCCATATTTATAACCACTCAAACATGAAGAATGGATACCAAACCTGTCGAAAAATATCTCACACCTAGGAGTGAACAAGAGTCCAATATGAAATCATGTCATAATCAAGACTCAATGAAATTTGCAATTTACCAATCCAACACCTATTAACTCATCCAATATCTCAACTTGATATGTCAACTCAACATATCACACACCTAACATGTCTGATAAATGCTAGCTACTAAAATACAACTCCAATCCATAATAGAAACTCGAAAACAAGACTCTTTAGTCAATATAGGAAGTTGCCAAATCAATTTTCAATCTAATATAAAAATATATGTCAACATCGTCCTAAAATATAGCATCTTCCAAGTGGGTACCAACTTCCTAAAACAGGGAACCTTGTCATAGTCACTTGCATGTAGGATGCCACCTCAAAAAGAGGTCCCACAAAGTGTTATGAGAAAATAGGAAATTAGCAACTTAGGATAAAATGAATATACATCAAATAAAAATTAAACGAATGCTAGGAATCTAAGATTGAGACACCTTAATCCAAACATCGTATCATTGTCCATTACTTGCATATATCAGATATGTTGCTTGGTGTACCTTCCAAGTTTACATTACCAAATCATTAAATTGATCAAGGGATCTCAATTAAGGTGCAAGAGGGAAATCGGTACTCTCCAATGTGATTCTTATCACCATCAAGATATCTATTCATAGATACAAACACATGAAGAAAAATTGCAAGTATTAGAATTTTAAGGATTTACATGTTAGAACTACAAAAAAAGGTTCAAGGCTACAAAATTAAGATCAAAACCACACTTGAGATGTGCATGATTTTGGCGTCAATCCAATTTTTCCACATAGATTCATATTTCACAAACCATATCCTTTGAAGTTATCTATTTCTAGATCCAATCTCATATTTTAAGTTTATTCTATCCATATGAAAAAAAAATTGCATGTTGTTTTCTAGTCTATACAAGCATTTCATCTTCAAAAATAGTCATTATGAAATACTTGTATCTCATGCTCTCGGATGTTATCTTTCTAGGTCTTAATCAATATCATTACATAGCTAATGAGTAATGATAGGAACTTTCCAACATATCAAACAAAGCACAAAGTAGAGCTTTAGTATCAAAGATTCGAAATTTAATTCAATAAGGCATGGAAAAATGGTTGAGAGGCACCAAAAGGGAAACAAAGATGAGTTTTAGAAGTTTTTTAACAACTAGAAGTGTCTAGGAAAGATCCTCGTAAATTAAAACCAAATTTTTTAAGTGACAAAGCCAACCAAAGAGCCCTTCAAATAGTGGTTGCCAAATTAAGGTGCAAAGACCCCCTTGGAGTGTTCTTATACCCCTTCTACCATGTCAAATGACTAAGATGCTCAAGAATCGTGCTTATGAGATGCTTGCTAAAATTTTGAGGAGTAGAATGGGTAGAAGAGTGTTCCAAGTAATTATTTAGTAGAAATCATAGCATAATAAGACTACCAACTATACTTACATAGAGGGGATGACTCATGTCCTCTATCTTATTTGGTGTCAAAAGACTCAACTATTTTAAAACATTTTTCCCAGAAGGAGATTAATCAATGATTTGTCATCTTGCAAACTTAACCACTTCAACACTAGGTTAACATACTCCCTCTAGTTGATCTATAGTTTTCTTACCGTGTCCCTTTTAATCTTCATTTCCAAGATAAACTTGGTTACCTCAAATTATCCATATTAAATAGAAAGATGAGATATGAGAGTCTCAATCATATCCTTATTGTTACTTAAAAAGATGATAGTAATTAATCACCAACAAATTTAAAATAAATATAATGATCAAACTTGACCCTAACAAAATCCCCAACTCTAATAAAATATGAATCAAACTTGTAATACAAGGATAACTTTTTATACCATACAATGATATAATGCAAATCATATCTTACACGGTATTAAAATGCTTTGATTATGCCACATAATTCTCCTCCTCTAAATCCCCATATAGAAAATTTGTTATCACATCTAACCATTCAAACTTAACGCTAAATATAACAAAAATACATTGAATAAAAAGTTGAAAGATGTAAGCTTCACAATATGAAAGATCTCACAAATACCCGTTCCCTCAACCTATGGATTAGTCCTTGTCTAATAACCTGCCCTTGGATTCTCAACCTTTTCATTTTAACTAACTTCTTCATAGTTATAAACCCATATATATTACAACACAAAGAGTATATATATATATATATATAAGAACTCTAATAGAGTGGGGTATCAAATTGGTCCTCTTTCTATAAATCACTTTAAGCAACCTCCTTATCATTTCCATATTGAAATTCATGTTCAACTTAGGTGTAGGCTCCTCAATCTTAGGCTTTTGTTGCAAAACTATAGATATAATCAACCCATTCCAATAATCCATCTTTTGATAACCAAGGGATATTCCACCTCACCTTAAAATACCTATCTAGAATCAAGTACACAACCAATCACCTAAATCTAACAAAACTCCATTTCCAACACTACCACATTGAAGAGATTTTTAAAATGAAATGATTCTTGTAATAAACAATAGAAAACTAACTTTGAAGCATAACCAAAACTCCCATTACAAGATTGGTGTAGACTAAATCCTCATGGCACCATGATTTAGATCTTCATAACAAAATAGCATTTACCTTTGATTGATAGATCTGCACATTTAAGTAAATATGACATACTAAGAATCCCTTTACAAATCTAGGATATACCAAGGCACTACAATACATGTGTTGAAAATTAGAATACTAACACACAAATCATAGCCAAACCCTCTTGCACAATCATTCTGGAATTCAAGAGCTCCTCATGCCATTAATATTTATATTTAAATAGTAAGAACATACATATAGAACATACATATAGAACTAACCAATACACATCACTACCAAACTCCAACTAAAAGTAATCTAGAGATTCCAATGGCATCATAACCAAACATCCTCAAAACCCTAAAGATTATATATCTATACCTAATAAATGCAAATGCATAATACCAAGCAAAAAAAAAAACTAATAAATGCATAACCAATTACCTCATATTGCACTCAACAAACACTATATGGTTCCTTAAATATTTTATTTCTTCTCATGTGACCATCAAAATGCCTTCTTCTCAGTTGTCCAATTTGTTGTCTCTTTACTATCCATGATGTCACTGTTGAAAGATGGTCACAGGCCAACAAATTGAAATATGTATCATAATCTTCATGGATGACACTTAGGCACCCAAATATTCTACAACAAATAATAGATATGTTTAAAAAATACAAACACCTCACTAACACCATTTGAGTGATAGATCTCCCTATTGCGTGCACATGACACCATCAACACCACAAATACTTTCTCAAATGTTTCATGTAATATGCAAGTACACAAACGTGGTACTCATAGCCTCAAGTTATGTGCATGAAGCTTGTAACAAAGGTCACAACAACATGGCCATGAACTAAAAACTAAAACCAAATTAAATCACAAAATAAACTCACAAATCTCAAAAACATACAACTGGGATTTATAAAACACATACAAACCCAAGAACATCTAGATTCAACACAATCATCAATAGAGAAATAACCACACAGCTAAGGCATCGTGTAGATTATTCCCTTATGGAATAAACAAAAGATCCAAAACACCCTCAAACAAAAAATGTCACAAATCCACAACATTGAAAAATTGTGAGTCATGAGCAAGAGATTAATGAACAAGCATATAACCATGCTTAAAGAATGCATGCAAATACACACACACACACACACACACATTCAATATTGAATGTAAATTTTAAACAAAAACTTACAAAATGTGCGTATGAAAAATGAATGTCTTGCATATAAAATCAGCCATGTATGACATAAAAATTTGAATCTAATGAGACTTAAAACACATCCAAAACAGCCACAAATATACAAGGAGATTCACATTCAACTGATAAAATATAAAAATCTTCAACTTATAGATCCAACACACCATAAATCCAAACAATGCAAGCATGTGCATCAAAACAATAAATGACCAAGGACTAAACATCCAATGCTTTGTGCAATGTCATTTCTAGTTTTGACTGTGCGCATTTTTTCCTCAACGTTTTGGATCAAACTCCATAATCCTTCACTAGGAAGTAAAAACAAGAAAAGAGAATTGTGAGATAGTTTGCAGACCAAGCCAAATAAAAGGTGGGAGAATAGAAGTTGGGTCAAAAAACCAAGAAGATTGTTCTCCCACCTTTTATTTGGCTTGGTCTGCAAACTATCTCACAATTCAACTCTTCTCTTGTTTTTACTTCGTAATGAAGGATCATGGAGTTTGATCCAAAACGTCAGAGAAAAAATGCAAACAATCAAAATCACAAATGACAATGCACAATTATTCAAACTATGAAACCATATGTCTTCAATCCAATGCTTTCTCGTTTCACCAAGGGCTAAATCCAAGAACCTAACATAATTACTTCAAATATAATAGATGATATTGATATAGTTATTACTTTCCCATTTTCCTAAGGGGCTAAAATTTATCACCTAACATGAACACGTTACAAGTGTATAAGACCGCATGAAAAAAATATTTACACAACCTTCACATGCCCAAGGACTTATCTCATATACTTAAACATGAGGTCATAGTCACCATAGGACCAAATCCAACAAAACAAAGTTGGACTCCAAGAAATATTGCAACATGATCTAGAATTCGTTCATAGAATTTGTCATCGTTACATAAAATATTTGTTCATAGACACACATTATTAGAATATACTTCACTTGTGCATGTTGTGATACAAAAGATGATAGTCTTGCTGAGGTGAAAACATCAAGTGATAGATCACATGGTTCATTTAACATAAGATTATTTATATTTTTACTTATCATTTATTATTTGTGCTCTTCTATGGTTGTTACTAGGAGAAAGGTTATTCGCTATCTTTTTATGGGTTTAAACACATTCACGATTGCCCCAGTTTGAGGGGAAAAGTGAGGGAATCTTTCATTTTCATCTTGTACCATGATGATCACACATAGGTAACTCAAGTATATATCTATGTATTACTTGTCATTTCCTTATCATCCTTATACTCAAATTTTCCATTCTTAGTTTATTTTGCTTATGCTTGATATTTTATACACTATAATCTTGTTATCATACAAAATTAAGGGGGGATAATATTACTCATTGAACTCTTAAAATATGTGCAATTCACAAGTTGAATCAACTTATTTTGTTTTGAGGTGATCTTATATATTTTTTACTTTAGTATGCTTGTTCATGTAGATTTACATGCACACCAAAGTGGGGACAAAATGCAGAGGTGGAAAGTGTGTCACTTGCATTCTCCCCTCACATTTTACACTAATGTAATCCAGGGATGTCTTAAGTATAGTGTCCTAACACATGATTTATTCTAGTTCAATACACTCACTAAAAATAGACTTAATATGACACCCATAAATACTATTTCACCCCTACTCAAATTAGTCTATGTTCTCATATTAGTGTTTTTATTTGCCCATTTTAAGGTTAAACTTGTATACTTGACCCAAGTTAGGGCTGAACTTATGGCCTTGACCACTAGTTTTCAAATTAAAAAATTATTTTTGCACCAAATCGCGCAATTCACAATCGGGGGTTTACAGGTCGAACTTTAATTTAAAGACCTTTTCTTGTCAAATCATGCACTATAAGGTTCAAATTATGTGCCCAAGAATTTTTAAAAATCACACCATCATAAGGTCATTTCATCATTTATAAATTTCATCGAAAATTACTCACCACCATCCTCTAGTAGGCTTTACAACACATAATTATTGAAACCTCTAATCTTGGCATCAATAATCTCATTTACATCATCTCATGTAACAATATATGTCAAAACTCTAATTTTTACACTTATTACTCAAGCATTCATTGAATTCCAATTAGTGTATCAAGTCTCAATCACTCATTATCATTGTATGTAACATTGTTTTCAACTACCTAATCATTTGTTGCATACGTTGCTTGGCATGTCTTCTAACTTAGTAAAAAACTCATTGAATGGATCAACAAGGATTGACCAACATGTGAGGAAGAATCAAATACACTCTCACATCCTAACTCAATGAGCTCCTTGGTGCTTCTTGGCATTACCAAGTTTTTCAATTTCAAGTACAAGCATAGGTAAACACTTTTTTGCAAGTACTAAAGTTTTAAAGATTTAGATATTAGGGCGATTAAAAATGTTCAAGGATGCAAATTGAAGCCCATGACCACAATCCATAATCTTAGGGTTATTTCTACAACCTTTGTCCATTCTTGTGCATAATTCAAGATTTGATAGAACACCATTTTCATTGTCACTTGTTTTATATCCAATCTCAAATTTCAATAACCCACCCTTTGTCATAATCAAACTAGTCCCCCTCTTTCTAACACCAAAGTATGCATACATTTATTTAATTCATTGGATTTCTATTACAACTCTAAATCCAATTATCCATCTAAGTTAAGCTCTTTTAGCTAGGTTTATAATTGCATTGATGTTATAATCAATAAATTAGCCACATAACTTAGTGTAGGGGTGATTTATTTGTTCTCTAACTGAAAACACTTCCATGAGCATTAGATATCAATCACAAAATAATAGAGTAGATAATAAAAAGTGACTCATGGGTATACATGACCCATAAAAAGCAAGTGAAATAATTAGCACTAAAGGTTGCAATTCAAAAAATAAACATGTTCATTGATTAATTCAACCTAAACAATAACAGTAAAAATTATCTTATTAAATAAGATTCTATGAAATTTGAGAATCCTGCGACTTACCAAATAAGAACTAGGCAATGCAAAATTAATCCTCAAACTTACTAGTTCTTATCCCGTAAGTTAACCTTATACTTTCATTGTAAACCATATTAAAAAGTTCTAAAGTTAGGAATTCATCCACTATGTTTGTTTCATTGATTAAAAATTAACCATCCAGCCTTTATTTGTGCATAAATATTAGTTTTTTTTCTTATATTGATCAAATCTTGTGAGACTATAATTGGGAACTCATCATTTCCTATGAAGTTGTTGCTACACAACCTCACCACACGTGTCTTAGAATTAGGGTTCATCCTTTTTTGTAAGGAATACTTTTTCTAACATGTAAGAATCAAGTGTACAAATTGTCAACCTCCTTAATATCAATGCTAAGTAATGTGGGGTATCAATTTTACCAAACTCACTCAGGACTTGAACCTTACATCATTCCTTATGGTGTCAATCCATTGAACTTGACTAACAATTAATCACCAATATGGTCTTTATGAACCACACATTCTCATAAATAGACCAACATCCACTTAACATAGTTGATCTTGTTGAGGCAAAGAAGATTTTAAAACTTTGTTACTCTCTTACAAGTTTCACACATTACTATTACACAACTTCCTAGAAATGTGATATGAATTTTATTTCAAATAAGCATGTGTTTAATGATGATGTTGTAATGGTGAAAAATTAGGGTTTCCACCAAAAAAGGATGGAAACCGTTAATTTTTACTTAGGGACCTATTACATTCAAAAGAGGGTTGAATCAAATAGATTTAGTCACAAACCAACAATGATAAGGACTGAGAATATTGATTGGATTCAAGGGGTGGATTTGTTTGCCCGCTTTTGTTAGTTGAATTGCTAAAATTAGGGTAAAGTGTTGAAAATAAAGGTAAAAACATAGAAATAGCAAGTTCCAGTTGTCGGATTGAGGCATGCACTTGGATTGGAGAAATATAAGCAAATTCGAACCTGATCCTCGAAAAAGCTCCAAAAATGTTGGGACCGTAGCAAAATTTGCTCCGGTCCTCCAAACTTTTCGCACACCAAAGGGGGTTGATTCGTCTCTGCAAATAATGCCAATTCTGAAGATCGCAACTTCGTACCTATTTCTTGCATACATAAAGAAAGGCAAAGAGGTTGGGAATAGGGGCTTTCCTAAGTCAAACCCTGGTTTAGGAATTAACCATGATCAAAATATTGCAAATACTGAAATAAATAAAGATATACATCAGATCTGCAATGAATGGTAATGATGCTTTGCTTCTTGAATGTAATCACATATGTTGTATGAAATGGCATGAACATGACAAAACCCTAATCACACACACATGCTTGCATATGAATGTTGTAATTTGCTCCACAATGGTTGAATGAAGGAAATGCAGCCTTGAAGATCTCTAGAAATGTTTGATAATGCTTCACGAATGCAAGAATGTTTGATTGCTTGGAGAGATTGATTGCTTAGATGAGAATGAGTTAAGAAGATTGACGTATATAGGGATTTCATAATTGAAATCACCTTTAGACCGACCTAGAATTGATATAATTTCGCACGAAGCTGGATTTAAACATTATAATACTGCCAAAACATTATCCCAAAATTCGAGGAGAAAAACTTGGGATTAGAGCAAATCATCCTCGTCCGACCAACTTTTTCCCAAATTTTTAGGGATGCAAGGTATCATGATTATAAGGTGATTCCCAACTCGATGCGACAATTCAAGGTGTTTAGATATGCAAAATCAGGCCTTGAAGGTCCAAATTGGACCTAATTAGGACTTTAATGAATGAATTAATTAAAAGGATAAAATAAAAAGGAGCACACTTAGGATTAAGGGCCCAATTTATGATGTGTAGAGTGATAAAAGAGGACTTTATATTTAATTCAATTAATTAATTAAATGGTTAAAGGGAATTTAAAATGCAGAATGCAACACACTAAGGCGAGTGCTAGCCTAAGTGTGAAATTGTACCACCCAATTAAGGGTGTACAATTTACGAAGCTACAAATGTGATGAATAATTTAAAGAAAAAAATTAAGTGACAACTATTGTACATGAAATCAATCCACAATTAGGGTTTTGATAGCCTTCACCACCATTGTACTTATGCAACCCCCATAGGGATGGCTTTTTTTTCATGTGCATTGCAACCATTATTTTATTTTAATTTCTTCTATTTTTGTTGTTGTGATTGGTATATTTTTTTTGCTTAAGGTGACTTTGGATGCCCATGGCTACATCTAAAAGGGGCACAAAGGGCCTCCTTACCTTCTCATTCAAGGATGTTGTCTAGGACTATGAACCCATAACCTCTACTTGTGTAAATGTTGTTGGTTTCTTATTACATGCCAAAGTGATTCTAAATTAGACCAAAGGAGCGATAAATTCCCTTAATCTAATGGTGGTTTGATGAAGGGTCAACAACAACCTATTCTTGCCATCATTTCGGATCTAACTAAAGGTGATATGTTGTATTTTTAAACCTGCTTTGATTTGCAAGTTTATGGGTGTCAAAGATGAATGTTGTTTTGGTGATTATTTGATCTCATACTAAGATGTTTTGCATTATAATAGATCAAATCACTAGTCTATTAAGTTTTCTTGCTCCATCTCCCAAGAAAAGAAGACAACCTTCAAGTTTCAACTAATTTTGCTCAAATATCAAATGATTCATGAATACATTGTCACTTATTAGTTGAAGGGAAACCTTTTGGTATTGTTGTATATTTTTTCCAAATGACTTCAATTTGTGAAGTTCAACCTTAAACAATGAAACATATTGTGTTTTAGAAACATTTTTGAGAAAAAGAAAATAGTACAAGAGGAGTTTGATAAGATGAATTTTCAAATAAAGGAGGGTATGACCAGTGAATGCCTTTATATAGAACCCCCCCTCTCTAAAGAGCTAAATGAATGGCTCTTTCATGAGGATATTTTTGGAAACAAATAAGAACTTGATTATTTGCATGCGGGAGATATGAATACTTCATTTTTCCATAAATTAGTCAAAGAGACGAAACATGATTTATGATCTTGTCTTTTCTCAAGGACACCATTTGTCCTCATTTTATCATATAAATGAAGAAGCAATTCAACACTTCTGTTTCCTCTTCCTCAAGAGTGGCCCTCTAACTATGTAGTAGAAATTGGTCATTCTACGTTACATTCATCCTTTTGTCTCCACGTATATAAAAAAATTGCTTGTGAGATCCATAACTCTTAAAGAGATTGAAGATGTGGTTGTTTCAATGAAGAAATAGAAATCACCTATCTTGAATCCTTTTCCCATTGTGTTATTTTAATAATTTTGGGATATCTTGAAATTTGATCTATTGGATATGGTTCGAGAGTATTAGTATAATTGGAGGGTTATCAAAGAACTCAATACCACATTTTGGCCTTGATTATTAAAAAGGAGGATGCTAATTTTTTTCATTTTTTTGCCCTTATCTCTTTATGATGTCATCTATAGTATCATCACCAAACTCATTGTGGATTGCCTAAAGTGAGTTATGGCTTCCCTCATCTCTCTTAAGTAGGGTAGATTTGTGAATGGGTATTACATCAAGTTGTTGGTATCATATGGCTACTAATGCATCCACTCTATGTATCACTCTAAGAAGGTTGTGTTCATTAAGTTGGATATGTCCAAGACTTGCAATAGGGTCAAATAGTTAATTCTTAGGAATATTATTATGGAATTAGGTTTTTTATTGGAATGAATTGACAAGGTGATACAAGTTGTGTGAATTCTCCTTTTCTATTTTAATTAATGGTATTAAATCCCTCTATTATTCCTCTAAAGGAGTTTGGTGAGGTGATCCCTTATTTCCTTACCTTTTCATCCTTATGGTTAAAAGTCTAGTCGTGTTTCTAAAGAACCTAAAATTCATTGGTTGCATGCATGGTTGGACTATTACACATGATATAAACCCACAAAATAACCTTCAATTTTGTAATGACATGACTCCAATGGGTGTTTCTAAGATTCAAGAAGAAATCAATCTAAGGAAAGCTCTAGATATTTATTTGGTTGCTTTGGGCAAAAGATAAATGAGTGCAAGTCCAACATCTTCTTCTATAATACACCCTTGAACATCTAGTTGAGGATATTTTTCGTTTTAATATAGGACAACTTTTGTTTAATGATCATGGCATTCCATCATCTATTGCTAATCCCAAAAGGGATTAATGGAAAAATATCATCAATGGATTTAGATTTAAGGTTAATCATTGCAACTTCCATTGTGTAGACCAATAAACATTTTTAATATTTATTCTACAAGCTGTACCCATCCATGCATTCCTTGTTTTATCTACCCAAAAAGCATCCTTAATGATTTTGATGCTCTTTATAGGAAATTTATATAGGTAGGCAACTTGGATTTTTACAAGTGTGGTCATATTAGTAGAATCAAGTATGTGTAGAAAGGTGGCATGGGTGTTGGGTAGGTTGTTCTCAATAACAATATTTATCAGACATGGTGTAAACATCCAAATTGATTGTGGGCCAAAATTCTAAACTTCAAATACTTGCTTGTGGAGTTATTGATTATGAGATCCCAAAAATGAATCCAAATGGCAGGGGATCAATGGTTTATAAAAAAAAATAGGAATAGGGCTTCACTTGTCAAGGGTTCTCTTTTTAGGATTTTAAAAAATGGTTAGAGAGCTCTCACTCGCTAATCCTCTCCTTATTTCCGCTCCTTGAACCTTTAAGCCAAGCCTTTATAGTGGCAGGTTGGTATTAAGTTGCTTACTCTAAGAGAAATGTTGAGGTGAGGAATTCCTTGATCTATCATTAGAAGGATTTGAGTAGATGTCTTTCAAGGGGTACTCTATGTTCTATTCTTGTGGTTTAGTCATTCCACACTTTGGAAGATGTTGATATCCTTACGTGTTGCCATGATCTTGGAGGTAACTTTACTATGGATCCTCGGTACAAGTCCCTTTATAGAAAAAATAGTGAGAAAAAGATTTTCCTTGGCGTAACTAAATCTGGAATAAATTTAATTCGCCCAAGTACAAATTCTTCATTTGGTTGTCTATCAAAATAATTGTTTCTTGGGATAGTATTAAAAAAGTGAGGAATCTAGTCCCCTTTAAATGTGTTTTATGTTGTATTGAAGAGGAATTTATTGCTCACGAATTTTTTCAACATTTTTTGTTTCATATATTTGGTGACAATGGTGGTAACATTGAAACTAACTTGTTGTTCATGCTACCTCATTATCTCAATTTCTATGAGCATGGGTCAACCACCTTCTATGATATTTTTTCTTAATGTTGCATAAGAGCTTGCTCTTATTTTCATCCTTTGGTGGATCTAGTTGGAATATAATTGTCAAATTATTCAAGGTCACCAAAGTAGTATATCTCAAATTTTACAAAATGTTATAGATTTCTACGAAAGAGACCATTGCAACTTGTACTTCTATGGAAAAGGAATAGTATTCCTCTTAGCACCCTCACAATCTCTAATGGATTTCTTGAAAGGTGAACAAATTTGATAAATGGTCTTCCCCACTTTATTTTTCTTCAAAATAAATATTGATGGTTCTTCCTATGGTAACTCGAGCGTTGGTGTGCTTGGAGGATTAAACTATACTAAGGATGGATCTATTTGATCTTTACTTTAGTACTATGGGGATCAATACCAAGGAAGGCCAAAGTATTCTTCTAGCTCTTGCAAAAATTAGTGAGTTGAGCCAAAAAATGATTATCTATAAAATAAATTCCTTAATCATGGTTTATCCCCTAAATAGAAGGAAGGAATCAAGAGTCCTTCTAGTGGATAGGGACTTTATCCAAGTATAATATTTGTTTCACTCCTTGGTTGGAAGCTACATCATTTGTTTTAATATCCCTAAAAAATGGATACCTTGCAAATTGTCTTGTTAAGTGGGTTATTGAGGAAAATCACAATTGTAATATCTTGAAGTGGGTCTTTACCTCCCAAAAAATATTATCCATCTTGTTCACAATGATCAATCTTGATAGTGCCCTTTGATAGTCCCCTTATTTTATGTTGTAGCTCTAGACTAATGATTGTCACTCTCCTTAAAAAAATTCAACAAAGTCTTACTATAGTCTCATATACTTCTCTAGCTTCTTTGGCATGCTCAATATCTTGTATTTATCAACTTTTCTCATCAATGAGATTTGCTCCTCAAATTTCATGCCTGTTAGATGAGTTATTTATGGTGTTCTTAGAATTGGGTTTGTGAAAAACTCATATGAATTTTTTAAAAACCCTTCTGAATTACCTCTTTTTTGCTTATTTATGCTATGACTATTTGAAAATATTTATCTTATTATATATTATGAATTTAAATAAGTATAATTTTTTTTTTCTAAAATACTATTATAATGAAATATAAAAAGAAGCACGACCTAGATTTAAATCCCTCGACCTTTTTATGCAAGAGTGGATATCAAGTGAGCATGTAACCTTATCTAAAAAAATTCAAATAAGAAATATTTATATAATTAAAATTACATATATTTTCAATTATTTAATCAAAATATATAAAAATAATATTTAAAATAAATTCTTGATTTTACAAATTTAAAATATTTATTATATATTTTTATTTCAATTCATATTGTATTATTTACTTCATTTATATCATTATGAATATATAAAAAGATAAGTAAATTATATAATTTATATATGCATGTTATCATTATATAAATTTCAATGATTTTTATGTCAAATAAGATAATAGATCAAAGAACTTTCTTAAAAGGAAATTGTTTATATAAGTAAAATTTGTTAGTATTATAGAGTTAAAAATAAAATTAACCTATATTTAAATGTTTAAGTATTAATTTAAAAAATATATGTAATTTAAGTGCATTCAATAAAAGTGTATTATTATTATATTTTTTATTAGAAAATTTGTGTAGTGTTATTTTAAAATATATTTAGATTATATTAATTATAAGCCAACATTTTGTAATTTTTTATTAATATAAATTTAAATCTAAATTGATTATATTCTTAGAGATTGTGTAAGAGTGTTTTGAATCAATATTTTGAATCATCAATTACGTGTCTCCTAAAACTCTCTATCATCTCAATGTCAAAAATTATAGAGTGCAATCCTAAAATTTATTCAAAGTTCTTACATACTCTTATCCAAAAAAAACATCAATCGATACTATAGATTGTAAAAAAATGATATCTTTAATTTTATCCTCATATATTAATTTTTTCATTTAACACTTATAATTTTAAAACCTATTTGATAATTTGATTGTGACTAATCTGATTATGTGTGAAATAGAGTGAATTGAATGCTAAGGATTAGGCATCTAAATATAAAATCTAAGTCACTAGTAGACATTAAATAGATAGAATCTCATTCGTACTATACCACATGGAGACTAATAATAGTGAATTAACACTTGCACATATACGAATAATTCATCATCTAGGCATCATATATTTATGCTTGGTGTGCATTTAATTTTGTTTGAATTGACAAGGATTGACTAGTCACTAATGAAAGGTGCATCCTCTCTACACACTAATAGTCTCCCTAAGGTACTTCTTGACACCACCCATCTTTAGAAATGTAGGCACACATGTACCAAAGATCAAAAGTGTAGAAGAAAAAACCATGCCACAAGGGTATAACAACACAAGGACTAAACCATGTGTGATGCCTTATCTAAGAGTGAAATAAACTTTTTGCATAGACATGTAACAATACATATAATGTTAATTCAATTTTAGAACTTGGGTCATAATAATCTATCATAGTCCATATCAAAAAATCAATTATTGGCTACCTAAAACCATTGAGTAAAGATAAGTACATCTTAAGCCTCTCTTTATCATTTACACTTGTCAAACTCAACTCTTAATTTAGATTGATTAATTAGTCTCAAAATTAGTGTAAGGGTTACTTTATTTTCTTACATTTTGGTGAACTCCTAATATTTGATCTCCTCTTATGTGCCTTGTACTAGGATTATAATTCTTTATGATTTCAAATTTTTGATACGATTTTTCTTATTCTTTCCACATTTTTCTTAGATTTGAAATTTGTGTCTTTTAAGGTTATCTTTTTCCTTTGATTAATCATATATTAGGGTTATATGCCAAAACATCAGATCCACACTCACATCTTCTTGTTAGAAAGAGTCCTAGAGTCAACATTTATAGTACCATGGATCACTTTGGGGTTCCCAAAATATGGAAAAATTGAATACCTATATGTTTTAACAACGAGGAACACTATGATCATGAGGTCATCTCAAAAATATAAAATTTTAAAAGAAAATAAATAAGGCCAACAAATTCCAATTTCTAAGGGAAGACGTTGCTAAACATGAGCGTGACTCTAATCCTTGCAAATTATCCTCATGTATCCATTCCTATTCCCATTTCCCATCCCATCATGCTACCAATATCCCCTTGCAACCCATTTTCTAGCCACCTCATATTATCCATTCCAAACCAACTAATATACCTAACATATCACTGCATAGATCTAATCATTCCTCCACTATTTTCAAACCCCCTCTTAACCTTATCTAAGTTAAGATTAAGTTTACCAATAAAATATTTGAGTAATAGATAGACGCATTATCCATTCGCTTGCAACATAGCAACATATCAACATATCCTACCAGACAAACCACCTATCTGAAGCTACGATTTCCTATCACAGTTTGAAATTGGCTTGGTCTAGGATTTCACAAAATATGATTGAAAGGTGATTTTCTTAACATTATTAATTGTATCAATAAGACTAATACCCTTAGTTGGTCCATTGAATCATATATTATTGATTCTTTGGGTATCCTCAATTCTTTGGAAAAATATTGCATCTCATATATAGAGAGAGGGCAATGGTCTTGCTAAGACTTTTGCCAATGTGGGGGTTTTTAAGGACTCGATTCGATTTTGGCATAATTATGAATTAGTACCCCATGATATTAAGTCCAACAATAGTTTTGATGAGCAAAGAGGTCATGTTGGAACTATCACCTAAGAATATGATGGCTTGGGTACTCTTCGCACAAATTATGGGTGTTGTTTTGGAAGCCCTTCATGGTTTTTGCAGAAAGTGTGGTTTTTCTCTCCTCATTTTCCTAGTTGTGTCACAACTTTCTACCATGGGTGGTGACTAGAGAAGAATCGAGCCCATTTCCTGTGAGAGCATTAAAAGGAAAGGGAGGATATGGAGGATTTTGGATGACGAGGTGTTACTCCCTACATGGAGAAATTGCATGGTCCTGATCCTGAAATGACTAAGATCTTTGTGAAAGGGTGGAAGGAAAGTAGCTCGATGGTCGAGTCGATGGCAAGAGATGACTATCACTAAAGAAAAGATTATCGGCCCATCCACCAATGGGAGGAATATTTTTAAAGATACAAAAGCCTTGGATGAAGCCCTGGAGATGTTTTTAAAGGTAAGGAAAGAAATAAACTTTTTAAATTCTCAAAAAAGGGTTATGATAGAATTTCAATTAAACCAGTGGGGGATAAAATTGCTGAAGTTTTGATGGGTTATTTTACTTTGGATGGTCGTTTCACTACTGTTTATGGAATTCATTTTATCTTGCTTAATCATTTTTCGTTATAAGCATTATGTGTCCTTTCCCTTTTTTTGCTCACTTCCCAAGAATTTGGGTTAAAAGAGCATGGAAAGAGTGCCAAGTTTTCTATCTTGTATGAGGGTTTGATTTTGTTGATCATGAAACATTTTAAAGCCCTTCCCTCTCCCTCTAAAAACCTACTAGTGGCAGCAAAACTCGGGTTGAGATTCTTCTAATTATGGTATTGAGGTTAAGAGGTCAGATGATGGTGAGGAATGTAGAGTGGAGGAGGAGAATGATACATATTTTGTGCCCCACTTTGAGAATG
Source organism: Cryptomeria japonica (assembly GCF_030272615.1). Classification (NCBI taxonomy): domain Eukaryota; kingdom Viridiplantae; phylum Streptophyta; class Pinopsida; order Cupressales; family Cupressaceae; genus Cryptomeria; species Cryptomeria japonica. The sequence goes on along the minus strand of NC_081406.1, from coordinate 472,753,085 downwards.
AAAAAGGGAAGCATGTAAAATCTGCCAAGAAAAGAAGAGCCTAGATTTCATGATCTAATGGGTCCAAGCAAGGGATAAAGATTCTGTTAATAAATTGTTGTTTTCAAAGAAGAGCAAAAAGAATAAACATAGGGTTAACAAGGATACTGTGATTTCTAAAGGTAAGGAGAAACTTGTTGTGGCAAGGGTTGACAAGGCCTTTGTGCCTTCTAAAGGTAAGGGGAAGGTGGAAATGATTGTTAATGAGGATATGCCTAAGAGTCAAGACATTTTACCTGATAATGGTGGTGTTCTTAGTAATGTTGGAGGATATGTGTCTTTTTCCTCAAGACCTCCTAGATAACAAGGAGGATATTTATAATGTGTTGGTCCTTGCTAAAGAAAGTGTGGTGGGTCGTTTTCGACTAGCTAAAATGTTCCACATGGAGATAAACCAAATAAACATAAGATTGAGATCCTTGCAAAATATGTTTGTTTTCAATAAGGACGGTGTCAATGAAACGAGGTTCAGTGCGAATGGTGATTTTCAATCTACCCTTGATGTTGTGAAGTAGGATGTGAATTCCTTCATGAGTGAGTTTGAGGGTAGAATTCAAAAAGAGAGGAATGAATTTGATGGAAGGATGTAGGGGATCGAGAGTAAAATGCAATAGATAAACCAAAATCTAGAGAGGGTTGTAAATTTTAGCAAATACACTCAAAATAGTGTTGAGACCATTTGTATTTTTTTATGAGAAGTTTAAGAAAATTAAAGAGAATCAAAATGTGGATGCAACTAATGCAAGGAAGATGATAGGTCCCAGTCATCAAGGTCTCAGTGCTTGAACTTGAGGCAAGAAGAAATTTGTGGATGTGAAAAAAAAGGACTTGCAAAAGTTGTTTGAGCTTCATTAGAGCATGTACCAACAAGAACTAGAAGTTGTTGGTACTCTGAAATTGTTAAAATAGTTCTTATTGTCTTTGTTGTTTATCTAATTTTCGCTAGGTGTTAGCTATTGGATAGTTGTTGGTATGTTGTGTCTTTCCTTTTGGGCAACTTTTTGTTATTTGGATTTGTTCCCGACTAGTTTTTTCCATCCTTTTTGCAACATTTTATCTTTTGGTTCCGTTGTTTTTTAGTCTTGGATATCTTGTAAGCAACTTTATGTAAAGAGTTTTAGGTCCCTTCAAAAAAAAATTTACCCATAATAAAAAACATATCAGCATAGCCTTCTTCAATGTACTTTGTGGCAATCCAATTCGAATTATAGAATAATAAAGGTGATCCAATAAACCACGTAAGAACATTCAATGCAACTTGTTTGATTGTCTTGTATGATAATAAATTAGTTGCAAAAAAAATTCCACACACATCAAAAGGATATCCTCTTTATTAATCAAATTACTTTGTAAATCTATTTATTCATATATCTAATTGACAAATTGTTTTGTGAGACATTTTCATTTATCTTAGTCTAATTTAAAAAAATTGTTTAATAGTCTAACAAAAACCAAATAAAAAGATTAGTGTTTATGTCTTGAGCTTTAAAGCATTACTCACAACTATTAGAAGATGAATTACAATGATTATGCATTGATAGGGGAAGCATACGAGTAGCCGCTATAGCTAACTTTGCACACCCACAGATTCTAAACAATACATCAGATTTTGATGATTTTTTTTTATTGTCTTCACATGTGACTTTGTTGCTTATAGCTATTGTTTTGGCTTCTAGGTAGTAACAATGCATGTTGTGGGATCAGTTATGCATGCAAGGATCAAAATGTACACATTTCAAATTGTCACCTAATACATGCTTAAAGATGACCTTATAACCATTCACTTAAAATTACCAATACTTACATACAATTGTCCGAGTAGTCATGCACTATGAGTACCAATAAAGATGCACAATGAATCAATTATGATACATAGATACAAAAAAATGATAGAAAACTTGAAGCTTGCTTTCTTCCTAAAAGTTAGATAAAGAGCCAAGCTGGGTGCTGGACATGGCTTGCATTTTCCGGACGTCGATGGAAGGCTCGAACCCGGAGGAGATAGAGAGCCAAGCACGAACGCAAGGGAACTTGACATGGCATTCATTTTCCGGCCGTCGATGGAAGGTTCGAACCCAGCCTCCGGTCCGAATATACATCAGAGAATCGTAGAGACACCTGCGCCTCGGGTGTGAAGGAGGACGGTGATTCCTTGAATACTACCTAGTCAGGATGGTTCCCCCGCTCGGGCATTTCTGTTAATTAGGGAGAGCCCTATCTACCCTTGGTAAGATCATATGATTGTTCCCCTATATACGCTAGGCTCCTCTTCGTTTCTTCGCACGCAGCGGGCTGGTCGCGATACATAACACGCTTCAATCAATCTTGAATGAACGAACCCGGTTGAAGCAAAATTGAAGCAATAAACGATGCGGGCGGGCAACGCACTTGCGTTGGGATGGGGTGTTTACTTTGGAACCTTTGCATTGAGTTGTCCGCCATTGCCCGTTTCTATAATTCAAGGGAGGCAAGAGGCCTAAGTGGGGGACAAGAAAGGTTTCTTAATCCCTTTGATATTGTGTTGCAATTATTTTGGGGGGAGAAAATGTGCCTCCAATATTCCTTTGTACATTGTTGGACACCTCAACATAAGGGTCTAAAAGTTTTAATTCAAAATCTTTTATTGTGAATACAAGAAAAGGTTTTGGGGATTAAAAATTAATAAAAATTAAGATATATTAATTGATTTAATAACAAGTTAATTCATGTGGAAAGAATACATAATGGTGGCAACAATTTGTATCTTTTTCTTATCAAATTTTTTAAATATTCATGGATCTTTTTGAGGTGACGATCAATCTAATCATGCGAACATTATTATGGAAGATAAAAAACAAATAAAAAGATGTTTTACATGCCATTAAAATCTTACGATGAATTTATTGGAGGTATTAGCAAACAACCTAAAGCATCATCCCTGTTAACCATCACATTTTTTCATGATGCAATACTTAACAAGGGACACTATGGACCTCTTTACAGTAGAGGAGACATATGATGTCACCATATCAAAGGAATTATGGTTGATCTATGATACTATTTCAATTTGTACTAAAAAAATTTTGTTTAACAATACTTCGTAACAAATCAATATGCACAATCAATAGTTAATTTTAAAAGTTTCAACAAAACCAAAAAATATACTCTAGGTTGCATCTTCTCGAAGTTAAAATACTCTAGGCTCCATCATCTCGAAGTTAAAATTTGAGCAAAGAGAAGAACCATACTCTTCCACACTATTCTAGCTTCTAATATATTTAACCTTGCCATAGGTAAACTATGGATAGAACAATATCAACTTGTTCCTTCCATCGTGCATCATTCGTAAAGTTTATTCATTACGAAAAAATTGTCATGGTACCAAGACATCTATACCAAAATCCCTCAAAGCATGCTAATTTTACTATTGGTACTTTCTTACCTGAGCCTAAGGAGCCATTGAATGAAATAAATTATGTTATTTACAATTTATATAAGCACTTCAAGGACAACAAGAAGGATAAGGAAAATGGTTAACACAAAACAAGAAGGATGCAACAAACATGAATATTCCTAAGAATACCATCCAAAAAGGCAAGGATACATGGCTAATCCCAAATCCAATAGTGTAACCATTGAGGAACCACCAATCCAACTAAAGGCTACGATTGAAACATGAGATAAAGCAAATAATCTGATCACAAAAGAACAAAAACAAAAACAAGTATGGGTGTCAAAACCAATACAAAAAATTGTTCATTTGGTGCGCGCGCACACACACATACATATAAATAGGTATTAAAAGACCTACTTTACATAGTGAACCAAGGTGTCCATCAAATAAAACACATCGAGTGGTTATTTACAATGATTTTGTCGTTTCAATTATGTTGGCTTGATGATGATTGTAATGAATAATTTCATCATTTGTTGTCATTGATGAAACACATACACACACATATGTTCATATTGTCTACCGGTGTGACTTCAAAGTTGTTTATATTACAACCAATATACTAGAGGTTTATATCTAACCAGTACATGGTGACAACCGGTATATACATGAAGACAACCAGTGGTTATAAATAACTCGGCATCAACTTGGAGATCCAACGGAGATTATCACAGGAGCATCAAAGGATAAACGATTTATATGTTTAACTCCAACCGGTATTGTTGTTCCAACCAGTATTCATTGATTATGCGATGAGTTATCCTTACCGATAACTTTTGGCGGTATTTTTGTGATGCGTTATGATTGTTTGACCAGATACACTGCACCTAGGTAATTGTGATATGATTTCTAGAGGCCGACATGAAATCTAAATGTCTATATATTGACATCACAATGAATTATTTTGTATGAGTGAAGGAGATATGTTATGTGCGAAGGCAGAAGCATTAAGTTGCAGAGTATGTTGGTAATGAAGTGTTGAGTGCGCATAAGAGGATCTATACAAGCAAGTTGTGCTACTACTAGATCACACCACCTGTTGTTTTCTAATCACTGCAACAGTCAAATCCCCTAACCGGGTAAGCTCTAACAAGCTTCATTGTACAAATCCTCTAACCAAGTGATCCATTAGTTTGGATTCAGAAATCCTCCATCGAGGTTACTCCTTACAGGGTACTACCTTTTACAAGGTATAGCTTTTAACTAAGCTTTGGGATCTTTAACAGGATTCGCTCCTAGCAGAGCACATTGTAGACCTTAACCGGTCAGTTATCTATTACTGCAGATAGTTAACTTGTGAGTCCCATCTCACCGTGGTTTTTACCTATTTGGGTTTTCCACGTATAAACACTTGTGTTATGGTGGATGTTTTACTTATTGTGGATGTTGTTATATCATTTTGGATTACATGAATATTGTTTAACAAACTTGTTAAGTATATCTACTGGTCAGTGTTCAAAGTAGTATTTCTTTTGGTGTCACTGATTCACCCCCCCCCCCCCCTCTCAGTGTTTTACAAGTCCATCAATTGGTATCAGAGCCTAACTTATTTAAAGCCTAATCGCTTGGAAGGAAACCCTAAAGCTACCATGGGGGATATGAGATACTTTGAGATGGCTAGAGAGCTTGAGGCTGGTAGAAATGAGCTTGAAACCCTAAGGGTCAAACTGAAAGCTTCTCAAGTCGAAAGGAGAGAGCTAATTGAACAATTGTTAGAAATATTTGATAATAGTTCTTCAAATGAGGCCAATATTGATGCTTTAGCTGAGGAAGTTGAAAAACTAAACAGTGAAAAGCCAAATCTGAGAAGAGAGCTAGAAGGTCTTACTATCTGCATGAGTCAGGAATTAGAAGCCGGGAGAACTGCTGAAGATCTCATCAAGGAAAGACATCATGAGATTGCCAAGATCAAGCGAGAGAATGCTACTTTGCATGAGCATTTGAATGCAGAGAGAGAAGAAAAAGAGAGCTTACAGTTAGATCTTGAATTAGCATCATCTCTAAGAGAGAACCTGTCAAAACATAATGAAGATCTCACCAAACAGCTCATTGAAGCAAATGCGAAATTGGAAAAGTTCAACAGAAATTCTACCTTGCTAGAAGAACAAATTCAATCACAAAGGATGAATGGTGATAGCTTTGGACTTGGTTTTCACACATCTAAAAAAGGAGAATCCTTCGGTACCAAGAAAAACACTCATAAGAACAAATCTGCTCCTAAGGCTAAAAAGTCTACCGGTAAGAAGGTCTTTAAACATGTTTGTTTTGTTTGCCATAAACCTGGTCACACTGCAAATGTTTGTAGAAACAAACCTAATGGAAATGCAAGCTACAATACAAATGCTAGGTATGTATCCAAGAAATTTGAAGGTCACTACTTCACATGCAAAATGTATGGACATAGATCAGTTGAATGTAGATATGAAGCAAATAATCATGTACCGCATATGCATCCAAGACCAAATGGCAACTGGATGAGAAACTATTATAACCGGGGTAACATGAACTGGCAAAGACCCTCCGGCAACCGGTTTAGTCCATTTAAGATGGAAAAGGTAACAAATGTCATTTGCACCATCTGTAACAACTTTGGTCACGTGGCTATGAATTGCAAAAGAAGAACTGGGAGAGGTAATGCAGGACCTTGGAGATCATCTGGAATGGCCTGCTATCATTGTCATAAACCGGGACACATGGCAAAATTTTGTAGATCTAGAAAGAGCAAACCGATCAATCCTTATAAAGATCAGAAAGGCAAGAAGAAGGTCAATATTGAAGAAACCAGAGAAGAAATGAATCGAATATGGAAAAAGAAGAGTGATGATTCACCTGGAGAAGAAACTAATCCTTCACCCAGTGTGGAGAATCCCGCACCAATGAACTAAGCCTTTTCAATATGGCTAAGGGGAGCATAACGATAAATCCACTTCCGGACCCCTTGAGATGAATGAGTGGTAAGAGATTTTGAATGTATGAAATTTTGATAACTTTTTGTCAATTGGTTATCAGTCGGTTTTACATCTATCAATATTGTACATATCATTAAGCGGGATAATTAGGGTTTGTAACCCTAACGGGCGAACATTTAATGCAATAGGTAAAAAGGATAAAAGCGAGTTTCACTTTGTTATTTTTACCCTAATGCATTCGAGAAAGAATTTTTTGAGCGCTTGCAGAGCTAAGAAAGGATTGTTAGCTGATTTTAGTCGAAGTTGTATCGTGATTTGAGTGATCAAGCTAATTTGAAGGTTGGTGAAAACTGAACTCGTGTGCACTTGAGTATTCAATCGGTAAATGAGGCAGCGCACATAAAATAAGGTATTTCTTTGAAAAATCCTACTTTGAATCTAGTTTATCTGAAATGGCATCATCTTCTAAACCAGTAGAGAAATTGATGATCATATCTGAACCTATGGAAGTTGTAAAGGCGGAACGAATTGTGTCTTATAATGCTTTATCACAAGTTCCTAGTGGTGTCGTAGTGAAAGGAGATTTGTCTAGCGACATTGATTGCAAGATTGAGGATTTAGGATCATTGTCGATATATTCTCAATTGAAATCCCTTTGCGATGAAAACAGAAAGATTCAACCAGAATATATTAGGGTTTATGAGAAAGGTTTTCATAATGCAACATGCATTCTTGAAGATTTTGAAGAGGAACATATCTGAATTATTCTGAGTCGTGTTCATGGGGAAAACATGTATTTAGAAAGGACTCATACTATAACCAAGGAAGCTATTCAAGTTGTAACTGGTTTTTACTCAATCGGTGAAGTACCTAAGCTAAGACGAATTTCAAAAGAGACAATAAACACTCTAACCGGTTCAACCTTTGATGGGCGTGCTTTTTTTGTCAATGACATCAAGGACCCAGCGGTAAAGTTGGCAGCTATGGTTATAGGCTACCAGATATTTTATTCTAGTAGATTGAATAGTGTTCCATCTACAGCGGTGCATACTGCTTATAAGATGATAGATGAAAATGCTAATTATGACCTATGTGAGGCCATAAGGAGCCAATTATTGTTGAATCTTCAGTCTATCAAGAAGGATAGTAGTCAAAAATTTTAATTTGGAAAGTTGTGGATCGGTCTATTCTTTTATTTCCAGAGTTTCCTACCGAGAATTGGTGATCTTGAATGGTCTAAGGATCTACTGGTATCTGCCCAGATTAAGAACAACATCAAGGTTGTGAGGAATACCTTCTCTGTTGCAATGAATAAATATTTCAATGAATTTCAAAAGAAAATTAGTATGAGTAAGATTGCCTGAGGATGTGGTAAAACACTTCGCTAAGGACATTATTTTCACAGTTACCACTGATTTTTGTTTGATGGGGGCTATTGAGCCTAGAGAAGAAGAAATGGAAGACATGAGCTATGAAGTCAACTATGACTTATTGATCAGTTATGCCAATAACCTGTTGGCATCTCCAGTGGACAAAAAGAAGGTAAGATTGGATACAATTGAAGTTCAAAATGCAACAGCTGAAACCAGTAGTGTTCCATCCATAAGTGGTAAAGGTAAGAAGAAGAAGGTTGAGCAAGCACCTCCGGTAATAAAATGTACAAGAGTGACACAAAGTGTCCAAACCAAAAAGGAACCGGTACCCAAAGTATATGCAAAGAAGGAGACTGCATCAACGAGAAGAGCTCAGAAACTAATTCTCCAAGCAGAATCTGAAGGTACTGATATTGAGGAGGAACCCAAGAAAATAAAAGCAACCGGTAAAACAACCAAGCAAGTGAAGGAAGTGCCAAAGGCAACTGTGTCTTTTGATATCTTAACTTACAAGCCTGAGACTACCTTTGAGAGAACAGTGAAGACATTAGGAAGAAACAGATTTGATAATGTCAAAGATCATTTTGATTCATTCAATGAAGATGAAAAGGAACAAATTATTCAACAAGTAATCAATTATTTGTGCCATTTTAATAGATTACCTCATGATCTTGAAAAGGATATCTCTAATTCCTTATATACTATTCTTTTGAATAAATGGGAGGAAACAATAAAGAAAGAAAAAGAAATCATAGATGATGTATTTGTACAATATTTTTTTGATTTGTCAAATGATGAGTTGAATGAATTGGTTGATAAGTACAAAGTTCATTTTGCTTACTAGAAATATCCAACGAATGGAAGAACTTATACATTCCTCTAACGATGAGCAAGATATTGTTGATCGACCTGAGATGGATGAGGAAGAAATTGTGCAAGTTGATGTTGTTTATCCTATCAAGAAGAAGGATGACACTATTGTCCAACGAGTCATACTTGTTGATGATATTGAGGATGCAATAGATCTATCTGGAGACATTACAGCACCAGATATGCAGCCACTGGAAATTTTAGATTCACACGTTACTAAAGTTGAGAAACCGGCAACTCAACCAGGAGTGGATATTCCACTAGTCAAGGAACAACCAGTGAAACCCCAACTGCCACCAGTTTCACAGGCCACTCAGAAGGAATCCAATGAAAAAGTTGATACACAGATTTCTGAACAAGAAATGGAGAAAGAACAAGAGAAAGAAGAGATTGTTAAGGTAACATCTTCTGAACCGATAACATCATTAGTTTTACAATAGACTGATGAAGATGATGATGACTCATTCGCATCTTAGGGCCTATAATTGTTGATAATATGAGTGCATCTGAAATGATGAAGATTGCAACTGTCATGCAATCTAGGGCACACGAGAAGAGACTTAACGAAAAGAGAATGGAAGCAGAAACCATTCAGAATGTTGTGGATATTCTGACAAGTCTACTACTGGAAACTGCTACAGGGCATTTGACAACACCTATTAGCAAACTTCGTCAATTGGTTGTTGATGCATCTAACCAAATTAAGTCCCCAGAAGAAGCGGCGCAAACTTATGCTGAGAAGAGTTACAGGAAGAAACGTGGAGAGATTTTTATGAAAGAGATTGATACAGGAAAAATTGTTCTATCTCTTAATAAAGATTTATTAAGAAAAGCTATTGAAACAAGAGGGAAATTTCTTGCATCTACTTCTAATGTTCCATTCTTTTATTCTGTTATCAATAACAGGCGAACTGAAACAGAGCAAGAGCTAGAGAAGATATGCAATGCATATGTACCACTTCAAGATTCTATTTTTGCTTTTAGCAAATCTGTGGATGATTTGCAAAACAGGTTAGATACCTATGATCTTGAGAAAGCAAAAAGACTCCGGTCACTGAAGGAATTGAAGAGTCTACTCACATCCCAAGTGGACATACTGCAAAGAGCCTACAAGAATGCAGAAGCTATTTTGGCTACCCCAGAAACTTGTACACTTGATTCAATGGAAGAGTTCCATACTCAGATTATGTCTACACTTGAGTTCATTGAGAACTTGCTAGAGACATGGGAACATACTTTATCTCAGTAGAAGAGAAAATTTAATGTCATTTTTATGAGGCTAGCAATGCATGAATCTTGATTCAGTTTTTCAAGTTTTTGTATATGTAAAACATTTTGATACAAACTTATATATATATATATATATTGCTTTTCAATTTGGCATTGTTGTCAAAGGGGGAGTAGAAATATGTATGTGTGTTGTGAAAATTTTGCATGATGTATGTAGTAAGGGGGAGTATATGTATATGTGTATGTGTATAAAAAAAAATTGTAAGCACACTTAGCGGTATTACTATAAAATTTTCTAAGCATTGCCATCAATGCCAAAGGGGGAGATTGTTGGCTTGATGATGATTGTAATGAATAAATTCATCATATGTTGTCATTGATGAAACACATACACACACATATGTTCATATTGTCTACCGGTGTGACTTCAAAGTTGTTTATATTACAACCGGTATACTAGAGGTTTATATCTAACCAGTACATGGTGACAACCGGTATATACATGAAGACAACCAATGGTTATACATAACTCGGCATCAACTTGAAGATCCAACGGAGATTATCACAGGAGCATCAAAGGATAAACGATTTATCTGTTTAACTCCAACCGGTATTGTTGTTCCAACCGGTATTCATTGATTATGTGATGAGTTATCCTTACTGACAATTTTTGGTAGTATTTTTGTGATGTGTTATGATTGTTTGACCAGATACACTGCACCTAGGTAATTGTGATATGATTTCTAGATGCCGACATGAAATCTAAATGTCTATATATTGACATCCCAATGAATTATTTTGTATGAGCGAAGGAGATATGTTATGTGCGAAGGCAGAAGCATTAACTTGCAGAGTATGTTGGTAATGAAGTGTTGAGTGTACAAAAGAGGATCTATACAAGCAAGTTGTGCTACTACTAGATCACACCACTTGTTGTTTTCTAATCGCTGCGACAGTCAAATCCCCTAACCGGGTAAGCTCTAACAAGCTTCATTGTACAAATCCTCTAACCAAGTGATCCATTAGTTTTGATTCAAAAATCCTCGGCCGAGGTTACTCCTTACAGGGTACTACCTTTTACAGGGTATAGCTTTTAACTAAGCTTTGGGATCTTTAACAAGATTCGCTCCTAGCAGAGCACTTTGTAGACCTTAACCGGTCAGTTATCTATTACTGCAAATAGTTAACTTGTGAGTCCCATCTCACCGTGGTTTTTACCTATTTGGGTTTTCCACGTATAAACACTTGTGTTATGGTGGATGTTTTACTTATTGTGGATGTTGTTATATCATTTTGGATTACATGCATATTGTTTAACAAACTTGTTAAGTATATCTACCAGTCAGAATTTAAAGTAGTATTGCTTTTGGTGTCACCGATTCACCCCCCACTCTCAGTGCTTTACAAGTCCATCAGATTGCAATAAAATAACTTACAAAAAAGAGAAATATAAAACAAAATATGTTGCAAATACTTTATAATAGTTGAGAATAATAAGCCACTTCAAGGAGGGAAACCTTAAAAAATCTCCAATGAGAACACCATTTGCGATATGATGATGAAATAAGACTCACCGCCTCCTATATATACTCTACATATGCCAAGGATATCACCTAGGCTAACATAGATACCACTATATAGGCCCTAGGTCGACCTAAATAACTAATGCTACATCCTTAATCCTAAAGTATGCTAAGGGTTGTGAGTAGTCAGCTTGTGACTATGTTAATTCCTAATTAAGTCGTTATTTGGGTCAGACTAGGGCCTATATAGTCATATCTAAGTTGGCTTGGGTGATATCCTTGGCATAAGTAGGGTATATATAGGAGGTAGCAAGTCTTATTTCATCATCAAATTGTGAATTGTGTTCTCGTTAGAGATATTTGGAGGTTTGCCCCCTCAAAGTGCCTTATTGTTCTTAGCTATTATAAAGTATTTTTAGCATATTTCATATTATCTCTCTTTTGTACAAGTTATTTCATTACAAGTGGTATTAGGGCATGATCTTGGCACCATGAAGACAAAGCATTTTCTCAATTTTGGAGGTCATTTTTTGGAATATAATTTTTAAAGGGTTTTTCAAGGACGTATTAAAGAATATGTAGTCTATATTTTAGAGGAATTGGAGCATAACTGAGTGAGTCATTACAAAATTAGGGTTTCTACCTATTTTATTAGAGAAGCTAATATCTTTAAATTATTGGAAAGTTGTACATATCGTGATACTTCTTTATAATTCTTACATCTACCTTGTGTTTCCTATACACATTGGAATTTTGTGCCATATGTATTGCACATATTGTATTCTTATTTCACCTTTAAATGATTCATGCTCTTTTCCCTAATCAAGGGCACCTTTCCTTTTTTCCATTTTGATCTCTTATGTGTTCCCTATATCATATGTTTAGCACACATGTTTTTCTAAGTTACTTGTTTAGATCTTATGAATTAGTATAATACGTGTTTAGCTTCCATGATTTTCTTACATGCCTTGTTTAATTCATGTCTTATGATATTCCATGTCTATCACTTATGTTTTCCCTTGCTCCCTGGTATATTCCTATACTAGGTGTCAATTATATTTCTATGCTTCCTATGTTTCATGCTTACAATGTCTATTACCATGCTTAATATGATGTTCCTAATATTTTCACATCCTTATGGTATCATTCTTGCAATCTCTCATTTTCACACTTTTATTGTGCTTCCATCTTATGATACTTACATGTTAGTTGTTTATGCCATTTACATGCTCCATATGGTTATCAAGTTATTCTATTATAATCTCATGCTTAGGATTAAATATTTATTGTATTAGAGAACATTCATGAAATGCCATTATTAGAGCACACGTCATCGTAGACATCCCTACATGCTTGATTGCTATCTTCAATTATTGATCTAAAGTTATTATATTGGTCCATTGTGGAACAAGACCAATTGCTTAGCAAGTTCGCAAACATGATCATAATGAGTCAAGGTGAATTTACAACAAATTTGCATTCCCTATTAGTTCTTTTTTACAAATGTGAATTTAATTCTATGTATCAAATTAGTTCAACATGAGTAGCTTTTATCTAGATTAGAACTTACTCAATTTAGAAATTTTGAAACATACATTTGATCAAACCCCAAAATTTCAACAAATTAACAAATTAACAAATTAAATCTGAACAACATATCTATTTTCAAAACTCAAACTAAATACCATATTTATATTTTATAAATTTAAATTCTACATTTATTAATCCACCTCTTACTCGTCAAACTTAAACTAACGTTTGTATACTTAATTAACCTATATATAATACTGTTTATTCCCTTGAAATACCTAATGCATTAGTAATTAAGTGGTAGGTTCTACCCTAATGTCATATACTCTTCAATAAAAGTTGCAATACATTTTTTTCGTAACCATAACAAACCCAAAAAATCTAACTGTGATGAAAATGACGAATAATAACATTTCAAAGTAAAATCGACATGCAAATTAGTGTAATTCTTTAAAAAATAAAGAATTTTGAGGTCCTCTGGAATTCATAAACAATGACATATTTCAGTCTAAAAAATTTATCAGAAGAGGAAACAATGCAATCTGGCATCGGCAAATTGACGCGCTATATTTTAGCCAGACTTTCTGACGGACAATGTTGCTAAAAATCTCAGAGAAAAAGCAAAGGCCGAAGTTTGATCAAATCATTTTCATTTTAATATTTTGTTTGAATGTCATAAACAGAGGTTTTGAAGGAAGATTTTCCATGAAATTGAAATCATATGTGAGAAGAAAAGAGAAAAGCGCCGAGAAATTCGAAGTTTGAAATCTATCATGAATACCTAAAATCCAAACAGATATTATATTACAGGAAATTGTGTGCACTGCATTCCATTAAATAAATAAATAAATACGCGTCATTTCTTCTTGCCGATAAATTTTGTAATGCAAGAAAAAAATTGAATTTTTTCAACCTGTTTCGACATTACAAGCGAGATAAAGAAAGTTCGCTAACCTTTTAATTCGAAGAACCCGAAATTGTGTCGCCCATTTGTAGTCCCTCTGCAAATTCTCCTGCGTTGTTCGCTTCCATCTTCTCCCCAAAAAAATATTTGAGCCCCTTCGAAATTTTGCCACGTAAGAACACCGCTGACGTGGCAGCTTTTGGATAAGTAAATCCCCGCCTCATCTAGAAAGGGGGATATAAATATCTTTTGTTCCCCCTTTTTAAATTCTTGGATTTCTTTTATTCAAAATCAAAGTTTGCGTAATAAACAAGTATCCCAACTAATTAACTAGAATTAGTTACCCTACTTCCTTAAAAGGAATCTGGTATATCAGGGGAGAGGAGCTAATACGTGCGTGAGGTCTAGAAGGTGATATATAACATGCGCATCGTGGGCCCCACACATGACCGTCTTATTCGGCAAAACTTTTGCAACCGCACACCAAAAACATAACGGAAAAAATTGCATAAATATTCACATTAAACATAATATCTTTCACGCCATACATGTATCCATTACAAAACAAACATAAAACATTGTATAACATTTGGAAATATTAAAGTATGCATTAACGAAATAAACACATGTCAATGTGGGCACTTTCACGTGCAACCATGCCAAAGAGTGGGCCCCTCTAACAAAAATAAAATGTCATTGTAAAAGTTTTAAACATGACCAAGTTTTTGTTACGTGGCTTCAATCGCCAATAAAACAAGCATAACATAAACATTAATATTGCCAACACAACACGCATGGACCCAACCGCAACCCTTCACACAACACATTTTGGCTGGTTTGGGTCCACGTCGGCGCCACGACACCTCCTTCCCCTGGCACAGTACCCAACACTCTGTCATTTGTGTACAACCTGTCCCATCTCCTTCACCTCTCTTCACGCCAACTCCCACCTGCAACAACGACAAAAACTGTGTAAGGCCACTAAATTCCAAACAAAAACAATCAAATTAGGTTTAAATGAATTACTTTTGTAGATTCAATGGACAAACAATGCAAATTCAAATTTCAAATTCGAAACAGCACATTAAAAAGGGGGAAACCACGCAATCCATGTATAAAACATAAATTCTCATCTCATTGCAAGAGTCGGATTTGAAAGAAATGCAGTGCAAGAGAGAAACAAAAAGCAAAAACACGGAGTAGCAAACACGCACAACAGTCGACCAGATTCAACAAAAGCACACAGGTATTGTTCTTGTTACCATACACATTTTTCTACATCACACTGTTATTTCACATTTTCTCCTTTACAAACTATATAAATTGTAATGTTTAATCAGAAACATTTCGAAGCATTCCCAAACATTCCTAGAAACAATTCCCAAGCATTCCGAAGCATTCCCAGAAACCATTCCCAAGTATTGACAGGCATTCCCAGCAACCATTCCCACTAAAATTTACGTATTATGTTAATTTTAAATTAAAAACATTGAGAAATATAATGCTTACCAAAAATGTGACACACATATTCATTCAGTCCTGCAATCGCTTTTTTGCTTGGGCGAGGGGACGTAGTCTTCGTTGTCGTCGAACTCCGCAGGAACCTCTAGTACTTCGTACCAATAACCAATGTCATCTGCAACTCCCGCATCAACTGCACCTCCCGACGTTCCCTCTCCTGCTGCCTCACCTACACCTCCCGACGTTCCCTCACCTCCCACCTCACTTGCACCTCTCGATGTTCCCTCACATCCTGCCTCACCTGCACCACCCGATGTTCCTTCATCTCCATGAATCACATCTCCAGCGTCGTCCATCTGAGTGTGGTTTCAACAAACCTTGCCTTGCGGTCCACCCCCACTTCCCACAGAATGAAGGGGAAAATTGTAGGAACCTCATGACCCGGTTGTCACTTAGGCACTTCAAACCCTAGCCCTAGAATAGTCGTTACGACAAGTTCATCGAGATTGAGCAGCTAGTCATCATCCACAATTTCTTTCAACAACCATTTAACTTTCTCTGAACTTTTCCCAATCTGCCAAGCCCAAGCTGCCACCATGAACACGATGTCCGCATTCGTCCAGTATCGGTGATCTGTGTTCATGAAACAGTCACCCAGAAACAATTTCAAGTACCAAAGAAATTTGTCATCCCCGAACATGAATACAACCTTCAACCTTTTATCGGTGATGTTGCCCCTAAAGGCTAGTTGTTGCCTCATTGTGTAAAGGGTGAAGGTGGCTTCCATGTCTTCTGCAAACACTACACACGTATACAAACCTTTTGGATTTATGCAGGAAATGTTTTTTTAACTAAATAAAACTATATCCCACCAACACATTAAATAGCAACTTCACTGCTTTTTTAATAATTGCCTGCACATTTATTCTCTACCGCTGTCTTGTTTCATTTATTGACCAATTAATAAATGTGTCTCTTCGTAATTGTCATGCGTATACAATTAATGCATGCACAATTGTATAGGATATGGATGCCACCTTTCAGCATTTCCCAATTGCCATGCGTATACAATTAATACATGCACAATTTTATAGGAGGTGGCTGCCAGCTTTCACCCTTCGCAATTGTCATGCGTATACAATTAATACATGCACAATTGTATACAAGGTGGTTGCCAGCTTTCACCCTTTGCCATGTATACAGCTGAGTTGGTTCCCTCCTAACAACATATGGGGTCCACATATCTAATCGGCTCCAATTATGTATTAATACCTTTACGAACACACACACACACACACACACACACACACATTTATATATACACAAATGAGTGTGTATATATATACACACACATATGTGATTATATATAAAGTCAAATACATATTTGTCTATATATGTGTTTGTGAGTATATGTGTGTGTGTGAGAGAGAGAGAGAGAGTATTTACGTGTGTGTGTGTGACTGCATACATCACTATTCATACATATATATGTCTATCAATCTATATAATGGCATACGACTTGCTGTGCAATTACAGACCAATTCAATATTTGCATTCACAGACATGTACAGGTGTTTAGCAATTCTATACCAATCTAATATTTGAATTCAAATAACATGTAGAAATGCATGCCAATTACTCTACATGTATGCATATACATATGATAATGTCCATGTATGTATATACAGATTAAAGTAATGTTTTGAGGTCACATGCAAAGTTTGTAATATTTGCCATGATGCGAATTGACAATGATACATTCCAAACAACGCCAATGGATACAACAGAGTGTGGAAATGTCAAACACAGATCAACACTATCAGATTATAAAAAAATATCAATGTGAGAGGCAAAACTATCTCAAGGTCCACGAGATTCTAAAAAGTGAAGGTCTTGTCGAAACCCTATTTCCAGAGGATGTTGATTATGAAATCTTGAACTATCTCCATGAAACTTTCCCCACCTCACACTCTGTTATTCCACCCACAAAATGCCCTGTTAACATCCCATATCCCTAAATCCGAGCACAACAAGAGTGGTTAGCCAAGCATGCTCATCATGTTGACCAATTCTTTCTTTCTCCTTACCCCTATGATGATCTAGTCTTCCCCACAAGATCTTGTTTCTTTTCAAAATTATTCAAACTCAACCTCCAATCGTGGCAAACCAACTATATCAATAGATTTTTCTTAGAAAACTATGGTCCTCAGGTCCGAGAATGCTCTCAAAACCTGTCCTGGCAATGCCTGCTTCGTATAGTAGTGGATGAACAAATCCCATCATGGATTTTTACCAAAATATACATCCAACCTAATTGTAAGCCAAGCACCCCTTCCCGTCTATACAATCAAGTAATTCTTTGGAAAGAACACAGTCTAGCTACACCCCCACATCTAGAAGACCCAGAAGGTTTCGCCCATTAATCCATACCGGAATAGGTGTCCAATAGAAAAAACAATAATACAAGTGTCAAATACACAAAAGAATCAAACAATTGCTGAAATTTTGAGTTTCGTAAAAGGGAACCATAGTCCTACTGTTCAAGCTTCGCTAACTTGTTGCACCTTGTTGTCATTCAATCTATAATTGCACATTCATTCCATATCAAGCACCAATGTTGGCACTGATCAACACACATTGATTTACAAAATGACATGGTTAGTTGGTTCGATCTCAGAGTATTTGGATTCAAAAGAGTATAGCTGATATTAATCTTCAGAAAAGATTGAATGGCTAACATGAACTTATTCATATCAGTCATGGTGGCCTATATTTATTAAACGTTGTTTACATGGCTAGCATTCATGTTCATGTTGTTATGTGCAGACAAGATGCCTCGTTGTGCTTCAAAGAGATCAACATGCACAAGGGTGCGTTAAAAAAAAAAGGGTGTCACTTTCAATGTTGAAGCAGAAGCCCTGCCTCCTATTCAGACCCAAGCAGACCCTATACACCCAGCAGCAAATAATCCAAATGAATGTCCTATCCCGACCACAGTGGACCAACCTAGTCCACCTTCAACTACAAGAAAAGTAACAATGCAATAGAAATTATGGCCGGCAACAGACATGGAAGGTGCACTCCAAGATGTTGAGGATAATGACATGTTCATACAGGGTGCATCAAGGAAGTGGGGCATCCCAACTGCAACATTGTCAAAATGGTTGGGTGGTCTGACCATCACGTCCAAGAAAGGTCCACCAACCATCCTCACATATCAAGAAGAAGAGGAGATTGTGTAGTGGTTCCAAGAGATGGTTGGTTGTGATCATGGCCTTGAAATCATAAACTTGAAGGCAATTGTCTCTCAGATTTATGGGCGTAGACCAACCCCTTTCAAGGATGGAATGCTTGGAAACTCATGGTGTCTGGATTCAAGGCCAGACATCGTGAACTCAGCTTGCGAACGACTGAAGGACTCGACAAAAACCGGGCACTGTGTCTTAGACCAGCAATGGTTTCTTCTTTTTACGATACATTGTCAAAAGCATATGCTGCTAATTCATATGATCCTGTGCGCATTTGGAACTGTGATGAAACAAGAGTTATGATCAACAAAAATGGGGCAATGAGGGTGCTTGTGAGGAAAGGAAGCCAGAACGTGTCTTATATACTTCTGAAGAGCCATGAGTGGATCACAATTCTTTGTTGAGTTAATGCTTCCGAACAAAGCATTTCAGGGTCCTACCTGTTCAAAGGCAAGAGGCAGATGCATTATTACATAGCTAAATGTGAACCTGGTGCTTACATGGCAGCGCAACAACATGCATGGATGACTAAGGAACTATTCATGAGTTGGTTGCACCACTTCAAGCACTTTGTCCTTGGGGGTGTATCACCAATGAACATGTGCTTGTTGATATTCCACGACCATGACAACCATGTTGCAATACCAACCATCCAGGAGGCAAGGATGTTGGGCATAGACTTGTTGACATTGCCAGCTCACACATCTCACAAATTGCAGCCACTCGATGTGAGTGTATTCTATCCATTCAAAACATACTTCAAATCGAAAAGAGTCACATGGATAGCAAGGTTCCCCAATCTAGAAATCAAGAGGGACAAACTCGCAGAATTGAGAAACAAGTCTTTGGCCAAGGCATTGACCGTTTCAAACATTGTTGTGGGATTCAAAAGGATGGGGATATGGCCCCTCAATACCTATGCCCTCACCCAAGACATGCAACCCAACACCACATTCCATATTAATGATGTGGAAGATGCATCTGTAGTTGAAAACATGCTCATCCTTTCGGGAGTCCATGTCTTCCCAGAAGTGGTTGCAAAAAACATTGCAGCCAGTAGTCAAACGGATTCAACTGCACAAGTGGACATGGAATAGGCAGCCACCAACATTGATGAAGTTGTAGTTGACACTTTGGACGAGAGTCTTGGCCTTCCATCCGAGCGAATTGCACCATCCTGGGTGGTGGAAGGAGCGGTGAATCTCGGTGTTGAGTTGGAAGACGAAGATGAATGGGGGACATCTAGCTTTCCTTCACCACCAGAAGGTGTCATTCTAGAAATGGTGCATTACTATCTAGATTGTGGTGACTCTGACAACGGAAATGATGCAGGTTTGACACAAGAATCAACACAAGATTGTAATGTGGAAGAGGAGAGCCCGATGTCACAAGTAAGTGAGACACCTCAATCACAACAACTGAATACACTTTCACGATTCTTAAAGCTTCCCGTTCACATTGTGAACTAGAGAAGCAATAGGGGGCTTCAACTGGCATTTGTTTGGTGTGGGAAGGGAAGTTGATAGCTTATGATGAGTTTGTCGAGGGTGTCGAGTTTGCAGAGACAACGAGTAGAGAAATAGAGGAGGGGAAACAAAGAAAGAGAGAGCAAATAAAAGCAAACAAGGTAGCAATTTTGTTGGCCAAAGAAACTAATGCACTGTTGAGAAAGGAGAAGGCGATCTTGCGGCAAGAAAAGGAAAGGCTGAAGGAATTAAAGAAGAAGGAAAAGATTAAAAAACTGCAACGAGATAATGCAAGGAAGGAACACGAGGCTGAGGAAAGGGCAATCTTAGAGCAGGTCCAAGAGTTGGCAAGAAATAAGTTGTTGAATAGTGAGTCCAGTCCGTCCATGCCCTTTCCCGACCAACACCCTATTATGCAGGATCTAATTAACACAATGTTGCCCAACTTTCCAACAGGCATGAATTATTCACCTACTTCCCCATCACCTACTTTTTCTGGTACTTTGAAATATATTGCAGGGGTGCCACCATATAGTGCCAGCCCCAGATATTGCAGCCCAATGCCACTTGAATTGAGTACCAATGAGTCAATGAATGTTGACGAGAACATGGCACCCATTGCAACACCACGACCATCAAGCTTAGGGCCAAGAATTTTTTTGCCTCATTTTTTCAATTGAAGTTTAAGAAGACATTTTGGATAATAGTTCTTGTTCATTTTTTATTGATACTTACACAATGTGTGGAAATTGATGCAATAGAGACAATGGTAGACATATTGATTGGTGACATACAAGTAATGGATGATTGGCTATTTCTGCCAATTTGAATACTCTATTATGTGTCAATAGTTTCAATTTTTTGAGGGTTGCAGGGTTTCAATGGTTTCAATGTTTGAGTGACTCAAATGCTTTCAATGGTTACATGTACATTCAATGCGTAATAAGTTTGCATAGTTCAAGCGCTCCAATGTTTGAATGTCTCAAATGGTTTCATATGTTACATTTATATTCAATGCTTGAATGGTTTGCAGAGTCTGATGGTTTCGAGTTGGAAAGGGAAGTTTGATATGTTGGTATAATTCACATGTAATGGGATGATTGAGCAAAGCTGTGAACAACTACATGCTACACATTTCATCTATTGAATGATGTTTATGGCAATAGTTTTGATGTATCAATTTAGCACAATTGAGTTGGGTGTCCAACTCGAAACCTTGTCAATTGAACACCTTAATAACCTTGGCATTGGTATAAGGTGTCGAAATTGTGCTATTTTGTACCATCAAACGAGGTCGCCGCGTGGCATTTTTCTACATGCCACTCAATCCACCAAGCTCTCTCTCCATACTTGAATGGTTTGCGGTGGAATATCCAAGAAGAGCTAAGTTTTTTGTGTCCTAGTACTGTCCATAAGTGCTATCAATTGGCACTCAAGGTGGAAGAGAAGAGTAAAAAGAAGCAAGAGCAAAACCATAGAGGTAGAGGTAGGGGAAGAGATGGCAGAGGTTATAGAGGTAGCTATGGTGGAAGAAGTGTAGACCAAATATCCAAGGGGAATGCAAGTTGGTAGAGCAGAGTGGGGATTCAAATAGCAAGAGAAGCTATAGAGGAAGTGGATCTAGCAACTCTAGTAGAGGAAGGTCTAGTGGATTAGGAAGAAGGTCCTATTTTGCCACAATGAAGTGCTACAATTGCCATCAACTTGGACACCCAACCTATAGATGTCCTGAGAAGTCTTCTTCATCCCAAGGAGGTGAGAGGAGAGTAAATTATATTCAGGAAGATGCAGCAAATGTGAAGACATTAGAAGTGAGTTTAGATTTTGAGGTTGGAGAGAATATCATGATGAGAAGAGTTTTGATCAAAGAATCGGTTAAGGAGGAACCTAGCCAAATAATATCCTTGTTTAGGATTAAATGCAAGATCATGGGTAAAGTGTGTAGAGTAGTGGTGGATTCAAGTTCCACTGGCAACATAGTGTTAGAAGAAACAGTAAGCAAACTCAACCTACAAAGAATTCCACATAGTGATCCTTATAGGGTTACTTAGTTCAACAAGAGGCGACATGTTTTGGTGAATGAACAAACTTGGGTGGAGTTCACTATAGGAGGCTAAAAGGACAAAATCTTGTGTGACATCTTGCCAATGGATGCATGCCACCTACTCCTAGGTAGGCCTTGGCAATTTGATAGGAAAGCAGTACACCATGGGGAAAAGAATTCTTATACTTTTCAAAAAGATGGGATTACCTATAAAATTCAGTCCATAGGAGATCAAGAAGAGGGAAAATCTAAAGGTTCCAATGTGCTACTAGTTGGTGAGAAGGAGTTCATAAACACTCTCAAGGAAGGAGGAGTGGGGTTTGCTCTTGTTGTGAAACCAAAAGAGGAAATCAAGGACAAGAAAGAAAGCATTCCCAATGAAGTGCAGGAGATACTAAATCAGTTCAAGAACATCATAAGTGATAGAACACCTGCAACCTTGCCTCCTCCACGTGCCATAAGTCACCAAATGGACTTCATACCCGAAGCCTCATTGCCTAATAAGGTATCTTACAAAATGACACCAGAGCAAAATAAAGAGGCAGTTAAAAAAATCCAAGAACTATTGGACAATGGTCTGATAAGGAAGAGCATCAACCCATGTGCAATTCCCACCGTTTTGGCACCAAATTAGGGAGGTACTTGGAGACTTTGCACTGATTCAAGAGCCATCAGCTAGATTACAATCAGGTATAGGTTTCCCATTCCAAGAATTGAAGATTTGATGGATTGTTTAGGGGGTGGTGAGTATTTTACCAAGATAGACCTCAAGAGTGGCCAACCAAATCAGAATCAAGGAGGGAGATGAATGGAAGACAACATTCAAGACCATAGAAGTACTTTATGAATGGCTTGTTATGTCATTTGGACTCACAAATTCCCCTAGTACATTCATGAGACTCATGAATGAATTACTCAAGGATTACATTGGTAAATTTGTTGTTGTTTATTTAGATGACATCTTGATTTTTAGTAAGTTTAAAGATGATCATCTTAAGCATATAGGGATTGTATTGAAGAAATTATGTGATGATCAACTAACTATCAATTTTGAGAAATGTGAATTAATGAAACAGGAGTTGGTATATCTTGGGTTTGTAATCTCAAGTGGTGATTTGAAGATGGATACCTCAAAGGTGGAAGCCATAATCAGTTGGCCTACACCTAAAACAACAAGTGAAGTGAGGAGTTTTCATGGTTTGGCATAATTTTACAAGAAGTTCATCAGAGGGTTCATTGAGATATGTGCACCTATGCTTGATACAATCAAAGGGGGTATAAAGACTAAGTTTCAATGGACAAAAGAGGCACAAAAAGGATTTGATCTTTTGAAGACAAAGGTGGCTACTCAACCAGTACTTGTTCTTCCAAGCTTTGACAATCTCTTCACCATAGAATGTGATGCAAGCAACATAGCAGTTGGAGCGGTTCTAAGTCAAGACAATAGACCGGTTGCATTTTTCAGTGAAAATCTCAATGATGCCAAGAAAAGGTATTATTCCTATGATTTGGAGTTATAATCACTTGTACAATCACTTAGGAAGTGGAGGCATTATCTATTACCTAAGGAATTTGTGGTTTATACTGATAACCAAGCTCTTAGTTTCCTCAACTCACAAGAAAAGCTGAATCATAAGAATATCAAATGGGTAGATTATTTGCAATCCTATACTTTCACCATTAAACATAAGAAAGGTCAATGCAATAAAGTTGTTGATGCATTAAGTAGAAGGTTTCTAACAATTTCAACTCACAAGAAAAGTTGAATCATAGGCATATCAAATGGGTAGAGTATTTGCAGTCATATACTTTCACCATTAAACATAAGAAAGGTCAATGCAATAAAGTTGTTGATGCATTGGAGTGGATAGTTTCAAGGGGTTATACCAAGATGGTGAAGACTTCGCTGCCATCTACAAGGTTTGTCAAGAGTTTAGAAATCATTTTCATGGTGAATATGCATATTTTACCTTACAAGATGGTATTTTGTTTAAAGGAGGACAACTTTGTGTACCTAGAGGGTCCATGAGAGAAATTTGATGCAAGAGAAGCATAATGATTGTTTAAGTGGACATTTTGGGTTAAATATGACTTTGGAACTTGTCCAAAGATTCTACTATTGGCCAAAGATGCAAAGGGATATCAGAAAATATGTGGAGCAATGTGTGATTTGTCAAAAGGCAAAGGGGACCTCTTCTAATGTTGGACTCTATCAGCCTTTACCTATCCCAAACTGGCCATGGGAATGTGTAAGTATGGACTTTGTTGTTAGTTTACCCAAGACCAAATCAGGATTTGATAGTATCTATGTTGTGGTAGATAGATTTAGCAAAATGGCCCATTTCATTCCATGTAAGGTGACGCGTGATGCTAGTCATATTGCTCATTTTTTTTTCAAGGAATTCACTAGGATTCATGGCTTACCCATCAGTTTAGTATCAAATAGAGATGCAAAATTCATTGGTCATTTTTGGAAAACTTTATGGCAGATATTGGGTACTAACTTGTCTTTCATATCAGCCTACCATCCCCAAATGGACGGCCAAACGGAGGTGGTAAATAGGACACTCGGGAACCTTCTTAGGTGTTTGACAAAGGAGTATAGACAAGCTTGGGATCAAATCATCCATTAAGATGAATTTTCCTACAATGACACTGTGAATAGATCAACCGGTAAGAGTCCTTTTGAAGTAGTTTACAACCTTCATCCTAGAGGTGTGTTGGAGCTCAGAGATATTGAGAAGATGGAACAAAAGAGTGGAAATGTTGTAGACATGGCTCAGTCCATGAAAGAGATTCATGAGCAGGTTAGGCAGGCCTTACTATACACCTCTCAAAGAATCACGGACAAAGTGGATGAAAAGAGGAGGGATATTCAATTTGTTGTAGGTGACTTGGTCATAATTCATTTGAACAAAGAAAGGCTTCAGAAAGGTGTCCCTAGAAAGCTTCAAATAGGAGGATTGGACCATGTAAGGTCTTAGCTAAGTATGGGCAAAATGCCTACAAACTTTATCTACCCGGGGACATGGCTTTATCTCCTATATTTAATGTTGCAGAATTGATGCAGTACAAAGGCACACTTCCATAGGAATGTAGTAGAGTCTCAGAGGTCTCCCAATCATGTTCAGACCTGCCCTTGCCACTTGCATCTATGCTACAAGCTGAGAAGGTATTGGATTCAAGAATCCTCAAGAAGATTAGGCATACCGCCTATATGGAACATTTGGTCAAGTGGCAGCATCTTCCAGAATCTGAGGCCACTTGGGTACCTCAAGTATACTTTCCTAAACTTGGAATTTCCCTCTCTTTGTTTCCTAAAGGAGTCACTTGACTTCTTTGTCATTGGGGGAGTATGGTGCATGAGCACCTAGTTTTATTGGTGCAGGAGCACCTAGTTTTATTGGTGCATTTTTAAAATTTTGGAGAGATTGATCGTGTTTGGGATAAATGAAGGAATAATGGACCATTTATAGGTCCACAAGTGTGTTTCAGAGTGATTTGAAGAGTGTTTGTTACCAGAGTTTTCTTGTTTTCTCAGTTTTGGCCAATGTGCCCTTGTAAGCCAAAAATGGCATTATTTTGCATTATAATGTAAAACTCTTTGTAAGGCCTAATTAGGAATTTGTTCATGTTAGTTTTATGTTAGGAAACCATCCTAGGGGGTTTAGAATGAATAGAAATGCATAAGTTGCAAAAATGCAAATTGGAGCAAAAGTTGTCATTGTTGCTTGACAACTTTTTGCAACTTTTTGAGCAACTTTTTAAATTTGATCAAATCGGTGGTTAGGAAACTGATGGGAGGTTGGTTATGAAAAAGGAGGAATATAAAATTCTTTTTCCATGATTGTAAACGGTTTGGTAATTTCATGATCAGATTTTGAATAAAATTGAAGGCAATTTCTAGGTTTTACTTGAGATTTCCAAATTTGGCTATAGCAGTCTGTACAAGATGATCTGATATTGGTATTGTATTTTCATGGTGGTTTAGTGTATGTTGTTGTGGTGCTCAGGAAGTGGTTCTATACTTTCTTAATGCAGGTTTAGTGTGTGTTTACAAATTCTTTTCTACTGCACTGCTCTCGGTTTGAGCAAGGGTTTAAGACCCTAGACATGGTTCCAACTTGAAATCCCATTGAGTTTGTTCAACGGACCTTGGGATTCAAGTCATGGAACCTGTGAATAATATATATATATATATTCTTTGTAGTGTCCTGGAGGTTGCTTGGAAACCATTTGTCATCATATCCTAGGCTAGCTCTGCCATAGCCCGACTAGGGATATGACTGTTATTTTTGTCATTGCTTACAGGGGAGATAAAATGTGGATGTGCCAAGTGTTTGGAATGAAAGAATGAATTCTAATGGAGTTTCAGAAGAAGTAGGGAGGTATGACAGGGTGTAGAAAATAATAAACCCTATTGGAGAAGACTGGCAACCCTTAAACCCTCAAAAAGAGCCATTTTTGGGGTTCGTACCTATACCGTCGTACCAGCTAGCCTAACCTACTAAGTCCAAAAGTTTGTCCAAAAGGGTATTCGGATCACTAAGGCTCTTAGGAGATATTTTGGGATTTTTCTTAGCAATTGCACAAAAACCGTGAAGGGAGGGCTAATAGGGGCTCTTAGGGCTACTAGGCCTAGAAAATAGGAAAAGGAGGAAGCGATGGGAAAATGGAGAGAAACCAAACAAAGAACCATGTGAATGGCATTGAAACACCTTCTCTACACCCACTGAGACTCTTTCAAGTGTATGTTAGAGATTTGGAAACTTGAAGGTTGGATTTACACTAGTGAATCCCAGCTATGCTTGTGAGAAACGGGAGCAACAAGTTGATAGGGAGCACTCCAAAGGAGTTCAGTTGTTTGATTTAAGATCAGACAAGAGTAGGGTGTGAACAAGGTTGGAAACCCACTAAAACATCTTTGCCCACCTATTATTCAAAGGAGCAACTCTTTTGTGAGACACTCCCCATCACTTTAGACATGAAGTAATTCTTGTTTGTTAATTATAAGCATGTATATGATATTTTTTTGCTTTTTAAGTTTATAGTATACCTAAGTGGTAGAGCCTTTTCTTTCTCTACACATATTTTTTAGCTTGTTCAATATCTTTATTGCATTTTTTAAACCCAATTTACATTAGAATAATATGGACTTAGAGATGGCTCCTCCTAGTTTATGGTTTTTATCCTCATCCATCTATTAATATTCTTTATGTGTTTCATATACCTACCTTTCATGTCACCCTTTTTTCACATGTTTATAATCTTTTAGGGCATACTCATCAAAGGTTGGGAAGAGGACATATCAATTTAGCACCACCTATCCTACCTACTAGTACCCTTGATTTATCCCCTTATGCCTCAAGTTTTGTTTGAAAAAAAGTATGATATCTTTCAACAAATATGAAGAGCTCGTGCTAAGATATCTCTATGGGAATTAGTGTAAACATACATTTTTATAAATATGTTATGCAAAAGGCTTTAGAGAAGATATAAGTTAGATGTGATAGTAATCCATAATTAATTACATCATTAATAGAGTCTACTAACCATACACTTACTTCTGATATACTATTTCAAGATAAACAAATTCCACTTCAAACAATTCTTTAGTTGATAATAGATCTAGTCTTAATATGCAATAAAAGATTGTTTAATCAATTAGAGGTAGACTTGTTCATCATACGACCATTGATCCTTTGACATTGATCCTAATCTTAATAAATCTTGTTGAGACCCCTTATAGACCCTTGATCCATTAGATAACATACGTGACATTAACCACATCACATCTTACACATATACATAAAGAAAATAAACGATAACATGCGCATGTAAGAGAAAATGTAAAATTTAACATGTAAACTTTAACATCATGGTAGTCAAACACAGAATTTAAATAAAGTGTGTCTCATGATTTAAATGATCAGATATATACATCAATTGTTAAAATTCATATATACACGAACAAATATACATCAATTGTTAAAATCCATATATACACGAACATATACTTTCAGACTATCCCTATGGAGAGGTGGTCCTAATGATCCTCTCGCGTATCAATATGCCATCACAGTCATAATGTGGACCAAATTTCTAGCATGTACATGATCACGCATTGTCTACTTTGTTGATAGCATTGCTCAGAGTCTTTGTAGTAAGCGATGAGTGCTAATCACTCGGCTACACTCCCTACATCATCACATCTTTTCTTAACCACATATTTATAGATGATCGTAAAACAAAGATGAATTTAAACGCAATATCATGGCTATTACACCAGTCAGCATCCTCGGGGATACCTATTATTAGGGGTGATGTTTATTGAATTCACTTTGTGGATCAAATCCTCCTGCTGCATGTGCAACTACAGAGGATAGAAGAGGATAACCCCTCTCTCTCCCACCATGTGCATAATCCTTATTTGCAACCTCTATTAGAAGTCCTCCGCATAACTTGTGTCCACTTGCTGATCTATGATGTCATTTATAAAGTATCCATTTGAATTGCATCTTTTCACAAAGTTCAAAAAATAAAATAGAATGGAATAATTTTAATATTCATGAGATTAAAGATAGTTTATGGTACAGTACATCTTAACTTTCTAGCTTTTAAATTTGTACAACTATTAAGAAGCTTGACAATGAGCTTTCCTATTTTGCTAACTATATACTCTTTGAACATATATGGTAGTCAAGTGGTTACTAAAGTGTCTACATACTTGGCTTGCATATCATATTAAGCTTCACATTCAAGAATAAAGTGTTTCTTAGATTCAACTTCTTCTGCCATTTAAAATAAACAAGCTCTCTCTTCCTTTTGGTGTGAGATAGTTCTCAATTGAGCTATAAGAATATTTTCTCTCCACATGATGATCATAAGTCGGGTCAAATATGTCAAGATAATGTTACTTTTTTCTTAATTTGTTCTCCCATGTGAACTTGAAAAATTTATATATAACAAAGGCATTTTTTTTTTGTTATTATTTGGCACATACTTAAGTGAATGCCCCATTTGGTCATCCACTTGACATTTTGTGTCATCCTAGACTTCTTTGACTCTCAATTGATGTAGCAATAGCTCATAATAGCTTAATTGCATCACTTTACAACATCTAATATACATCCACTTGGAGTACCTAGTCTAATCTAGCTAGTATCTATCATCAATGTCCATCAACAACTGTTTGTATGGCCTCTAAGTGATGCTTGTCAAAAATTTATTGAAGTTTTGTTTGTGCTCTAAATTTCCTATCCTCTTTGTAGCGATTGATTATTGTGGTGTCTCATCAAGCCATTAATACTACTTGTGCCCTTGTTATTCTTAGTGATAGTTGTAGGCACATCACACATTTATATGCTCATAGACCCAACCCTAGAGTAATGTTGTTTCTCATAAAAAAATAGCTCCCTCACTGACAAACATGTGGAGATTGTTGTAGAGATGACAAAACAATGACCCCGTGTAAATATTATATCTTACTTTGTTGTCTTTCAACATAATTGTATGAGACTATAGGCTATGTGCGAGTGTTGTCTATCAAAAGAATGAATAAACCAAAACTAAATAATAACCACTTGTACCCCTTAGACATACCCATCAAGATTTCAATAAATTATACACCAAACTATTGGTAGCCCACCCTCCCATGCACCACTAATAAGGCTCTCAATATTGTTGTAGGGTGGTCTTGTGGGCATCCACTCTCCTAGCCCCAATTGGAATGAACAAAATCTTCAATTATCACTCTTGTCTCATCAATATAGAGGTGAAATGTGGTGGTGTGTGGGTATCACCACTTAGTGAGTGCAATGAGCATACAAATATCACAGTGTATAGTCAACAATGTAACCATGTCTCCTGGATCCCATTCAAAAGGCAATTTCAAAAATTGTTTATGTCGACCTTGTCTACAACGTCTCTCCGTCATGTGCGAAACCTTCTACAGTGGCTACTCCTATCATGGATCCCCTCCTTGGTGGGGACGCTACTGGTGTGGGTGGCTTGCATGCCCCCTCCCCTGAGGGTTTTGTGGGTGTCTCTACTATGAATGATGTCATGGGTACTGGTGCTAGTTCGTGCCCTCCTCCACCCATGGTTCCTCTTTCGGGGAGATTTGCTTGTGTTGACTCTCTAGATGATGCTTGTCAGCCAGCTGCTACAGGATCTCTAGGTGCTAAGGTCCTGCCCAGACCTTCCTTTACTGGCAGGCGTAGTTTTTCTCATGTGGCCAGATCTGATGTCAACCCTCCAAGGGGGTTCCTCCTCTTCCCTGTGTCAAATCCTCCCCTATGACGGTTTGTGGTCAAGATTTGGTGGACAATATTGGGTTCTACCAACATTGTTCTTTAGTGTGCAAATTCTTTGGGCTTTGTCCTTCACTATCAGACCTCCATCATTGGTTGAGTGACTCTTGGAGGCCTTTGGTGGCTCATAATATTGATCTTTTTCCTTGTGCTAAAGGCATTTTCATTGTTTCTTTTACATCTTTGGCTGATCGGGATTTAGTTTTGGGAAATTTGTGGGCTAAGGGAGTGCATTCCCTCTTTGTTAAGCCTTGGACGACTTCCTTTAACCCTCACACTAAACCTCTTAATGTGCGTCCATTTTAGGTTCGCCTTCCAAATCTCCCTCTTCATTTTTGGGAGCATTCTTGTCATGAGGCTATGGGTAACTCTATTGGTCATTTCTTAAAGGTCGTTGATCTTACGTCTTCAATGGACCACACTAGATTTGCTTGAATTTTAGTTGATATTGAGATCTCCTCGCCTCTCTCGGGAGATGTGGTTATCATGGTTGGGGATCGACCTTGGACACAACCATTGGATTTTGAGGGCCTCCCCTTTCGCTGTTGAAAATGTTTCTTTATAGGTCATCTTGCTTCGAACTGCTCTATCTCATGCCACAAAGGTGTTGCTACTTCGTGGAAGGATGCTACTACTAATCATTTGACCATTTATATTGTTGACCCTAATTCGGACAACTCCTCTCAAGAGGTTGAGTCGCCTCTTAATGTTGTTGATGTAGCGGTCGATTCCACTGTTTTGGCTCTACCCACCCTGGGGGATTCAACTCTCATTGCCTTTGACTTGCAGCTCCGCCCTACACTAAATTATTTTGCTCCTGATGTCGTTCCTCTGTAGCAACTTGGTATTGTTTCCCCTTTTGTTCTATAGCAGTCGGTTGTCGTCCTATTGCCGCACTTAGTGGGTTCTACTAATGGATTCCAAGCGGGTTCCTTAATGCTTGATCATTCTCTTGATGATCCTAATGACAGTATTGTCTGGACTATAGTTTGTCACAAGCGGAAGGGGAAATCCTCCCCGTCCCCCCATACCCCTCCTTGCCAAGGCTCAAGTGTCTATTCCCCTCCTTGAGTAAGGGTTGGGTTGTTGTAGGTTAGACATCTTGTTTGTTCAGGGATTGATCCTAAGTGTTGTAGTTTTATTTCTTCTTGCGGGATTTTCTTTTGGATAGTCTTTGACTATGTTAAAGGGTTGCCACCCTAGTTAACGTCGCTTTTTAATCAAAAACAATGTAACCATGGATATGAGACCTATGGCCTCTAGGAGTGCCCAATCTATGCATGTGTAGACTAGTCAAATATAGGTTTCTTAGAATCTTGCAAATCTATATATGTGAATATAAAAGCAAGAGTGGAAATGGCATTTAATGCATCCAAATGCTAAAAATAAAATTCAAAAATTTTGAATTGCATGCTAGTACATCATAGCCTAGGATGAGTCCACGAGACAAGTATGCATCTTGAGGACTAGTATGTTGGATGAATCCATGGGTTGCCAAAATCAACGACAATAAAATCATATTCACAAGTGAAAAATTTGAACATTACAAAAAAAAAAAAAATGGCAACTTTAGGATGTCTAGGTGATTTATGTGGTTAAAACCTCACCATACTCAATTTTTACTCATATGCAAATGAGACATCAAAATTTAATGTCGTGCATCTTCAAGTTCTAAATGGTACATTGGATTTTGACTATTCTTTTTGTTTTTTTTGTATGTGACTTGAGTACTTATAGCTATTGTTCTAAGTTTTGGGTAGTTACAATGAGCATGATGGGATTCTTTATGCATGCAAGGGTCAAAAGTGGTCATTTTGAGTTGACGTCCAATACATATTTTGTAGTGCCTTGTTAACCATTTTCTTTGACCACCACAAAATTTGCACAACTAATCTAATAACTATGCACAAATGTCCCACTAATCGTGCACTATTGATACCAATAAAATTGCACAATCAGTCTAATTACTAATTTTTTTCCAACTACCAATGGGTGGCCATTGGCCCACCAGATGACTTTTCATTAGGCTTTCAATTAGTGAAATCCATTAAATAGTTATTGGAACGTGAAATGTAATTTGGCCCCTTTCCCCTAGTAGGCATATTAATTCATCAAACCACCATCATACAATTGCAAGATACCTCTAGAGCTTGAAATGTACTAATTTTGTGAGGATGATTGCATAAATGAAAGTGGCATTTCAGTATTAACCCTCCCCTTTATAGTTGAGTAAAAATTTGTGATCATACTCATGATGTCATTCATTATTCACATTGGCATTTAAATTACAAGCACTGGAGCACTTTTTTCATTCACAGTGCATTTATGACAACCCTTTTCTTACACAGATAACACTTTTGACATATGACATATTTTTAAGGAAAATTTTGAGTTATGGTGCTCATCTATATACATCCATAACTTGAGCCCACACATGTTCAAATTTATCATCAACTTTATCATTCATGTCATGTGTCATTTCTATTTACTGATTTATCTTTCTAGGAATTTAAGACATTCTTAATAGACAAAGAAACAATTTCATGTTCTTTCACAATCACATCTTATTCACATATGTGCTTTCAAACTTATCTAATCAACATGATTTGCATTATTGTGTATTGCACAACTTTTATTGTATTTTTTAGGTTATTTAGGACCATCTTATTCAATTATTACACTATGACCATTCTTACGTCAATGCAACCTTCATGTTATATTTGGGGGCATCATGCATCCTACCTTTAACCCTAGTGCCATTTTTGTCGTATTTGTCAATGTTAGGTTATCGTCTTCCCCTTTACAATTTTTTACACCTTATCACATTATCTTTCTCATGAGAGGTCTCTTATTCAATACAACATTATATCTTTCTTGTGAGAGACCTCTAATTCAATACAATCTTGCATTCTTACATCATACATTATTGCACTTGTTCCATTTGATTGTATTGAAGGTATTGAGCATTGTCGATTAGAAGCATCATGATTCCCCCATTATATTGGGGAGCATCAAGACCTCCCATCCAAAAGCATCACACTCCCTCTTTACATAATCTGCTTTCTCAATCATATCTTTTTATTCAAGAGAATCAAGCTTTTATTTTATCATGACTTCCTACCATCGTTCTTAATAATTTTTTCTAGTCTTTAAGGGTATCACCACCATCTTTTGCCCATGTTAGAGGCAACATTATTATTCAACATTCTCTAACTTATAGAATTATCATGCTCATTTTTCAACACGACAAACCTTAATAATGCATTATTTACAATCATTGTTATATATATTAGAATTCATGAAATGCTAATCCCACAAGCCCAGTTATCTTCTACAAGAATACCTGTCACACAGTAAGAGAAAATTGAATAGCAAAGAAAAATGAAGACAATTAACAATAATTGAATGTATTGCTTTGAAATTGCTTAATTACAATGAAGGATATGACATCCTTATAAAGAAATCTAACTCTAAAGATAGAAATCTAAATGGTGGAGTCTACAAAATAGATTAAAAGTTAAAATAGAATGCATGAATTAATCATGTATGCACAAAAAGCATAATAGACTAATTAATGCATGAAACTCTCGAAATTCTAAACACAGCTTGCTTTTCCTAGTTTGCATTATGCATGGAGATAAATATTAATTAATTATTCATAATTAATTAATTAATTAACTAACTAGTAAATGCCAATAATTAATTACTAACAAAGGCATCGATTATTTAGCGAATTAATGCAATTAAATGAATAATTAATATATGAATTATTTATTCCAACACCCCTCCTGAATGCATAAATGAAAGAGAGGCAAAGATATAGGAAAAAGCATACAAAGATGAATGTATGATGAGTCTCGGCCTAAATCTTGATGAGGTACCCATGAACAAACATGCAAGTTTCTCAGAAATAGAACAAAGGAGAAAACCCTGAATGGGAACAAAACTCCTCTCCAAAAGAGAAACAAAAAAAAGCATGAAGAAGCCGCAAACACTGTCATAGAAAGACTGTTATGATGCTGAACAAAGAACTTCTGGAAATAGGAATGCAAGAGTGTCGATATGGTAAGTATTTCATCTCACCGACAATGCATGGGTAAATGATCGTGATGCATCTCATAGTACATAGGAATAAATACGTAAGTGCTCCATCTCATAGACAATGCATGGGTAAATGGCCCTGCATCTCTTAGTACAAAGGAACAAGTACTGAATACAAAGAACACTCCAATGCAAAACCAAGGATGCATTAGCAACAATAGTAGAAACCCCCCCATAATGATAACAAGGGAGAGGTATGATAGGTACTGAGAATATGAATGCTATTCTCCATGAAAATAAATAAATAGAGATCTGTGCCAAAAAGATGGAGCTCTGATCACAGGAGGGTAGAATAGGGCCAGGAAGTCACTGATTAATACTTTGGCAAGAAGAGATAGTGGGCTGGAAAGCTATCTGCCAAAATGGACCTAATATCTAGATAGATATCTGAATCACCTTTCCTACGATATCTCGTTTGCAAAAAATGAAGTCCGGATGCACAAGATATGCCCCCAAGAGTGCAAACTGCAACTTCTGATTTCAACTAGCAAAAAAACTTCCAAAATGAAAAAATCAGAAAAATATACCTCCATCTCTGGATAGAGCTCAAAAAGAGCTTTCCAACAGTATATGGTTTGCCAAATTTCAACTTCGTATGACCAAGTTATGGCCAAACCAAAAAAAACCTCTTTTAGGGCACAAAGAGGGTCAAACAAGGGTCATGCATGCTGACTATACTGTTGACTTC
Source organism: Cryptomeria japonica (assembly GCF_030272615.1). Taxonomy (NCBI): domain Eukaryota; kingdom Viridiplantae; phylum Streptophyta; class Pinopsida; order Cupressales; family Cupressaceae; genus Cryptomeria; species Cryptomeria japonica. Next base: position 472,717,954 of record NC_081406.1, on the reverse strand, counting down.
AGCATGATGTCATGCTGATTTCAACAACTGAAAATCAAAATCTTTTTTAAAATGCCTCGAAAAGCATGCCAATGAAAAAGTCATGCCCCAAATGCTCTTGATGCCGAAAATAGGCAAATTATATATCAAAATTCATCAAATCAGCCTTCTGAATCCAACCATGGGGTCCTTTTGGGCCCAAAAAGATCCAAATTTTTGGGTACCCTCTAGAACAGAGAAAACCCTCAAACTTCGAACCCTTGCAAAATAGACTCTATATATCAGATTTAAGTGAAACAAAAGGCGATCCTGACTTTCTCGAGCCTTCTGGAACTGATGGTGAGCACCAAATTAACCCAAGATGGACAATTTGATGTGTAAATGCAAATAATCTCCAAAAAAGCGAACAAGAATCTTCAGATCAAGAGCTTTGATACCATGTTAGAATTCGTAAAATGCGAATCCCACAAGCCCAGTTATCTTCAGAAAGAATACCTACCACACAATAACATAAAATTGAAGAGCAAAGAGAATTGAAGAAAATTAACAATAATTGAATGTATTGCTTTGAAATTGCTTAATTACAATGAAGGATGTGACATCCTTATAAAGAAATCTAACTCTAAATATAGAAATCCTAAATGGTGGAGTCTACAAGATACATTGAAAGTTAAAATAGAATGCATGAATCAGTCATGTATGCACAAAAAGCATAATAGACTAATTAATGCATGAAACTCTCGAAATTCTAAACATAGCTTGATTTTCCTAGTTTGCATTATGCATAGAGATAAATATTAATTAATTATTCATAATTAATTAATTAACTAGCTAATAAATGCCAATTATTAATTACTAACTGATGCTCTGCAAAAAGGATTAGAAAATATGTTTGATGGCAACACACACAAGAGCACAAGAAACAAACGTTAGTGTTAGCAACAAAAGATTATCCTAAACAGACATATCAAGAGAGATATTAAGCATGAAATAAAAAGCATACAAACATAGAATAGATAAACTATACTCCTCCAAATGCTAATCAAGATGCTCATAGTTGCTCCTCCCTTGTTTCTCTCCTCTCCAAGTTCCACATGAGTGTAGCTCTCAGCTTTTAGCACTAGCCATGGAGGCCATATGGAGATTCAAGATGGTTGAATATGATAAGCAAATGTTATGCAAGTGTAGATAGTGATGCTATGAAAAAGCTCTATGCTAATGCCAGTATAACAACTATACTCTAATGCTTCCTTCTTTGTTTGAGGAGAAGGGTTCTATTTATAGAAGAAATGGGGAAATGAAGGGTTAAGATTGAGCAATCTTAACAAGGGTTAGGATTGAAAGATATTCAATCCATGTGAGACTTTTAACCCAATCCCATGTTGACAAGTGTCACCATGAGGAGGCTTGAGATGAGAGATAAGGAGCATTGAATGCTTGAGGGGACATGATGGTTACCCTAGGGGGTTGGGTTAATGGATATTCCTTTTATCCAAGGGATAAATGAATGTGCAAGGGTTAAATGGTTACCTTAGTCAAAGAAATAAATGCTTTGAAGAGACCCATGAGTCAAAAGGATGGTTAAGTTGGAGTAAAGTCTCTAACCAAAGGTAAAAGGTGAGTTAACCATAAATGGTTATGTAATAGCCTTTAATGGTTTGGAAGACTTTAGAGGTTAACCATTTGAAGACATAAAGTCTTTAATGGTTATTGAAGACTTTGGAGGTTTTTGAGAAATGACTTCCTTTTATTTAGGAATGTGACAATGACTGGGATAGGATTAGGCTAATTAGAAGGAATTAGAAGAATCTAGAAGGGATTTAGGCATGCAAGTGGGATTTGTAGGAGAATGCAAGTGGGAGGAATTTTGGGATTTTCGATTGAAATAAAATCATTTATTTCAATTAAATGGTGTAATTTGCGTTGGATAGATATTTAAATAAATATTAATTTATTTAAATGTGAATGTGAATTTTGGATTTTAGTTAAATAAATCTTAATTTATTTACATGAGAAAAAGGAAGATAAAGCATTAAATGCTTGAAGACTTTGAGGGAAACCATTAAAGGCTTAAGAAGACTCTAGAAGGAAGCCATTAAGTTTGAAGACTTTAAGGAAAACCATTAAAGGCTTGAAAAGACTCTAGAAGGAAGCCATTAAGTTTGAAGGCTTTAAGGGAAATCATTAAAGGATTGAGAAGACTCTAGAAGGAAGCCATTAAGTTTGAATACTTTAAGGGAAACCATTAAAGGTTTCAAGTGGGTGAGGATAAAGAGGATTTTAAATAAATAATTTATTTATTTAAAATAGTTGTGCAACTTGCATTTGTAGGAAAATGCAAGTGGGTGGAGGATAAAGGTGATTTAAATAAATGTTAATTTATTTAAATGTGAGAGATGGGATTTTGGGGGATTTAAATAAATATTAATTTATTTAAATGTGAGAGAAGATTTAATTAAACAAATATGATTTATTTATTTAATTAATGGTCTGAATTTGGTGAAGTGAATTAAATTAAATAAATTGAATAATTTATTTAATTAATACGAGAAGAGGGTTAAGATGAATTAATTAAATATTAATTTAATTAATTATTGATTGATGGTTAAATAATCAAATAAATACTAAATATTCATTTAATTAAGTGGACAGATTTATGTGAATACATTTGCCCCTCTTTGAGACGGTACAGTTTTATCGCGTCGTTTCAAAGAAAGAAAAATAGGTGTGAAAAAATATGCCTCATAAATGTTAATTTAGTGGGTCGTATGCCCCCTCGAGAGATGGGCTGAAAAATTTTGAAAAATTGGGCGATCTCTCGAAAAAGAATGAGAAGTGGAGGGGAGGTAGAATAGAAGAAATTAGCAATAACAGTGAAAGAATGGAAGAAAACAAAGTGAATACGGAGAAATGGCAAGCCAGTGAGTACTCATAGATTATGCAGGAGATACTGTGCAAATGTGGTGTTGTGCTTTTGATTGATATTGTACAATTGATCAAAATTGGTTGGACAATCTGGTGCAAACAGTTTAATTGCCCCGGTCGAGTCAAAGCATGACAGTTGATGTCAGTTGTTCGCTTGGACAAGATAGACAATTGATGTAATTGCTCGATGAAGTCAAGGTATTTGAAGCAAAATACTCGTTGAGACTTAGACAATTGATGTAATTGTCTGTTATGATTGTGTTTGATTGGTTGATCAATTGATAGTGTGTGTGTGTGATGGATGGTTGTGGTGAATCATAGCAGCCCCGTTGAGACTAGGTCATTATGATAAATGCATGTTGTAGTCTAGGTTTTTCATAATCGATTACCTGTTGAGACCCGAAGATACTTGATCAGAGTATCTGTTGATAGTCTAGCTGTGTGTGAGTCGATGTGCCTGTGTAGACAAAGTAATTGGCTTGATTAGGTTGATGGGAGATGATGTAGGGTATGTGATGTTGATTACCAAGATGGGGAGGGTGAGGGGGGGTTTGATGTTAGATAGAAGAAATGGAGGACCTATGACGCATTCCTATGGAAGAAGAGGAAAATAGAGTATCCATTGTCATTACCATGTATGAATGATATGCAGCTATTTATGAATGTATGGATGGATGGAATGTAACGGAATGCAATATATACAGATGAGATGGAATGACGATCCATAGTGCTTTATTTTCATCATTGAGCTTTAAAATGTTGTAAGATAATACAAGCAACTTGACATAATGATTCAAGATGACCTGAGTATTCCTTTCATGGATTTTGATATAGCAAGTTAATACAAGCAACTTGATATAATGGATCAAGTTGACCTGAGTATTGCTTGCAGAATAGACAAGGATTATCTCCTTTCATGCATGACTTGGAACGTCCTCCTTGATCTTTTGTCGATCATATCTTGAGACAAGTTTATATCGTAGTAACAGATAAAACCATTATCGAGCTTGGATGAGGCAGTAGAAACCAAAGATGAAGTATTGTACCTGCAAGCAAGCAACATAAATAAAGAATAAAGAATATGGACCCTCCATAATGGTTCATGCTCATATGGTTGAGGTATACGTTCTATTCAGCAAGCTGTAGTGATCCATGACTGTATTTTGCATAAGATCACGTAGCTTAGTGAACTTCCCACATAGACACCATTAGTACATGCCCCATAACTTCATTGGAATAATTCGCAGAAGACATACAAACAATGCTTAGGAACCATCCAGACCACTCTAATCACTTGTGGATATCCTTGAGTAGCGTAGGAACCTGATATAAATAAATAAATAACTAACAAACCGACCAAGTAATTGTTAGCTTAAACAAAATTTTCTTGTCAAAGAAAATGTTATCTTATCTTTGTTTTGGTGAGGAAATATTTATCCCTGTTAAGACAGTTTGCGTGTCGATGTTGATTGTTTGGTCGATGTGATAAGTGGTCATCGTTTGATTATTTCACAATGTTTGTTTGGTATCTGCTTTGAAAAACGTATGTACAAGGTGTTGCCATGTTTTTGTTTGTTTGATGTTTTCTGATGTTTTTGGATTTTGTGAGATAGTTTTTCAATGTTTTTGGATTTTGTGAGATAGTTTTGAATGAAGAACTCAATGAATCACAAAATAATGTACAATCCACCTCCATCAACTAGATTAAGGGCATTGCTCCTAGTTTAGATATGACTATGAAAAAGCGGGATGCAAGACGCATGAAGTACTATCCTTGATTGTTGATCAATAACAAGCCATGGTTTTGGACTGATGGATGAGTGAATGTAGTGAATGTGATCGCAACAAGTCTGAAAAAAACAATGGAACCATATCCTTTACGAGCAGCGCCTGTTTGCCAGGTTTTCACCATCGCACTTACCCAAGGTGCCACCAAAGTGGTTGTTCACCGTTTGGATGCATGATTTTTCTTTACTTATTTTATTTTTTTGTATTTTCTTCAAGACATTTATCTGAATGTTTTTGGTGTTTTTCCGGTATGTATGGGATCCTGATGCTCTGTGCAGCTCACGTATAAAAAATTTTAAGGTGCATGTTGTTGATCGGATCTACGAGCGGTTCTCCTTTTGAAGTAGCCAACTGATATGCCCTGGACCCAAATACTGCAGTGATAACATATGGACCCAGCCAATTTGATTCAAACTTTCCCTGGTGTTCTCTATTGGGTTGGTTACAAGGATTTTCTCGAAGAACAAGATCACCTACCTCAAATGTACAAGGTCTAACCCGATGATTATAGCTTCTTCTCATGCGTTGTTGATAGGCCTTGAGGTGATTGTATGCAGCTTGTCACTTCTCATCAAGTAGCTCTAAGTCCTAAAGACGTGATACTCGGTATGCTTCATCATCTATGAGATTATGTAAGGAAACCCATAGTGATGGTATTTCAACTTCGATAGGTAAGATAGCTTCTGCTCCATAGACCAGTGAGTAGGGAGTTGCGCCTATAGGGGTTCGAATGCTAGTGCGGTATGCCCATAGTGCTGGATTCAATTGAATGTGCCAATCACGACCGACATCATTGACTGTCTTCTTGAGGATTCTTAATATGTTCTTGTTTGATGTTTCGGCCTGACCATTGCCTTGTGGGTAATAGGGAGTGGAAAAGCAGTGTTGGATGTGAAATTTCTCACAGAGCTCACAAACATCCTGATTTTTGAAAGGAAGACCGTTATCTGTGATGATGGACATGGGTACACCATACCAGCAGATGATGTAATTAAGGATAAATGAGGCAATCTGCTTGTCGGTGACTTGGGTAAGTGGAACAACCTCGATCCACTTTGTGAAGTATTCGGTGGCGGTTATAATGAATTTGTGGCCGTTGGATGAAGATGGATGGATTTTACCCACAAGGTTAAGGCCACATTGACAAAAGGGCCATGGTGTTGTGATTGGTTGCAATTCTTGTGTTGGTGCATGTATCAAGTCTCCATGAACTTGGCATTTCTTGCACTTTCTGACAAAATAGTAGGAATCTTTATCCATGGACAACCAATAGTATCCAGTGCGCAGGAGTTTCTTGGCTAGTGACGGACCGCTTGCATGAGTTCCACAAATTCCTTCATGTACCTCTTCCAAGGCCTTTGTTATCTCATCCTGTTCCAGAGATCGAAGGAGAGTACCATCAAGACTGCGTCGGTATAAGGTTTCAGCAATGATGGTATATTGAGCGGTTTGGCAAATGAAGGTTTTACGTTGGTTGTTCGATTGGTTAGGAGGAAGTGTGTGATCATGTAGGTAGGTATAGAACTCACCGTACCATGGGGATTCGAAACCGATAAGGCGACATATCATCTCAGTTTCAGGGATATCATAAGCGAGGATCCAAAGTTGTTCTACCAAGAACTCGTAGCGTGTTGAATTCAGTGGAAGATCTAGGAGAGATGCAATGGTAGCCATAGCATCAGCAGCTTGATTCTTATCTCTGGGTATCTACTCAAAGGTGATAGTAATGAATAATGTTTTTAATTTGTCCACCATTTGTTTGTATGGCATGAGTTTGTCATCTTTAGTCTGATATTCATCTATTGCTTGCCGAATGACCAATTGGGAGTCGCCATATACTTGTAGTTCTTGTAACTTCCATTGTATGGCTAGCTTGAGTCCTGTGATCAAGGCCTCATATTCAGCTATGTTGTTTGTACGCGGAAATGTGAGCCTGTAAGACTTCGGGATGTTGTCACCTTGAGGTGTGATAAACAAAATGTCTGCCCTCGAGCCATGCCTAGTGTATGAACCATCAAAATATAGTTTCCATGGTTATGTTGTTGTGATCATGAATATCTCTTCATCTAGAAAATTGGAAATGAGAGGATGATCGCCTATGAGGGGAGCATCGACCAACTGATTTTCAATAACTTAACCCTTGATAGCCTTACGATCCACATACTCGATATCAAATTCACTTAGAATCATCACCCATTTGGCCAAGCGCCATGTCAATGCTACTTTGTTGAGTAAATATTTGAGTGGATCAATCTTTGCAATTAATTGTACTTTATGTGTCACCAGATAGTGCCTCAGTTTAGTGGCTGCCAAGATTACTGCTAGGCAAGCTTGCTCAATAGGTGTGTAATTAAGTTCATAGCCAACCAGTGTACGAGAGATGTAGTAAACAACACACTCTTTCCCTTTTGCATTGTGTTGTGTCAATAGTACACCCAATGTTGTATTTGTTGCTGATATATAGAGTAGTAAAGGCCTACTTGGATCTGGTGGGACCAACAATGGTGTATTCATGAGATAGTCTTTAAGCATTTGGAATGCTTGCTAGCATCTGGTATCCCATTGAAAGCGGATATTTTTGTGTAGCAGGTGTGTAAATGGGTGACATTTATTGGCCAATTGTGCAATGAATCTTTAGATGGATAGAAGTTGTCCTTGCAATGTCCTTAGCTGGCTGATGTTCTTTGGTGGTGGCATGTCCATGATTGCCTTGACTTTTGTTGGGTCGACCTTATAGTCACACAAATCTGTCCAGCGTAATTAAACAAATATTCACTATTTATTTGATTAAAAATCCACTAGCCATCAATTAATTAAATTAATATTTAATTAATTCATCCCCAAACGTTCTTCTATTAATTAAATAAATTATTCAATTTATTTTAATTAATTCATTAAATCAAATTCAAATCAATTAAATAAATAAAATCTATTTATTTAATGAAATCCCCCTTTTCCTCTTTTAAATAAATTAAATAAAACATTTATTTAAATCATTATCTCCACCCCACTTGCATTTTCCTACAAATGCAACTTGCACACATTTATTGAAATAAATGAATTTTTATTTTAATAAAATCCTATTTTCCCTCACCCACCAAATCCAATTGCATTCCTAAATCCCCTTCTAGATTCTTCTAACCCCTTCCTAATTAGCCTAATCCATCCCCTAGTTATTGTCACATTCCTAAGCAAAATGGAGTCACTTCTCAAAGACTCCAAAGTCTTTGAAAAGCTTTTAATGCTTTGTGTGTTCAACAAATTAACCCCCAAAAGTCTTCCAAGACCACTAATTGCTCTTACATGACCATTTATGGCTCTTACATAACCATTTATGGTTATTTCAAACTTGTCTCCCCAAACATTTATTGTTTTGACCATATTCATCCATTTCTCATTTGCACAAGAGTTTATCCATTGGATAAAAGCTTTATTCTTTGAATAAAGAGTTTATTCATTCAACCAACCTTGACTCTAAATCCCAAAGTCATGTCAGGCATTTAATGCTTATTCCCTCTCCTCTCAACCTATCTCATATTAACACTTGTCATCCTGGGATTGGGTTGAAAGCCCTCACATGGATTTGAAATCATTCAATCCTGACCCTTGTTGAGATTGCTCAATCTCAACCATCCATTGCTCCATTTTTCCTATAAATAGAGCCCATTTCTTCATAATCCAGATCCTGAAAACTTGCATGCATTTAAGCTATAGTCATTTTTAGAAAGCATTTTAGCATAATCAACTAATATCTTATCATTTTGGTTAAAATATAGCATAGCATCAATAGCATAGCATTAGCTTTTTATTTCACATTTAGAGCTCAATACTACAATCTCAATCCTCCATAAGCATCCATAGTGCAAAAAGTTGCTGAGAGCTACACTATTTTGGAACTTGGAGAGGAGAGGAGCAAGGGAGAAGGAGCTAAGGCCATGCTAGGAGGCAGTTGGAGATGCCTCATAATATTTGTTTCGTTTGTTAAATACATTAGCATGCTTTTAGTGTCTCTCTTGGTATGTCTTTTAGATTAGTTTTTGATTGACTAACACTAACGGTTTCGTGTCTTTGGTGTTGTTTATCATTTGCTAACCTTGTGCCATTTAGGAGGGCATCAAACCTCAATACCTTTACTTGAGACAATGTATCCTAGAAGTTTCCCTAAGGTTACTCCAAAGACACATTTCTTTGGGTTGAGTCGAAAAAGATATTGTTCTAGTCTGTCAAATATTTTCTCTAATATGTCTAGATGACCTTCTCTTGTTAGTGATTTTGCCAGTAAGTCATCAACATAATCTTCCATTATGGTATGCATCATGTCATGAAAAATGGTAGTCATTGCTGTTTGATAGGTCGCTCCTGCATTCTTTAGACCAAAAGGCATTACATTCCAGCAATATGTGCCCCATGGGCATGTGAAGGTCATCTTATGTTGATCATCTGGTGCGATCTTTATCTGATTGTATCCTGAAAATCCATCCATGAGTGAAAGCATGGCATGTCCTGTTGTTAGGTCCACTATTATGTTGATGTTTGGTAGGGGGAAGTCATCTTTAGGACATGCCTTGTTCAGATCTCTGAAGTCAGTATAGATACGGATGCCCCCATTTGGTTTTCCAATAGGTACATTATTGGATATCCATTCTGCATAATCAATGGGTCTAATAAAACCAACATTTAGGAGTTTCTTGAGTTCTGCTTTGACTAGTACTGCAATCTGAGGATGCATCTTGTGAAGCTTCTACTTGACAAGTTTGGCTCCTTCTGCTACGGTGAGGTGATGCATGACTAAATCAGGATCAAGCCCAGGCATGTCTGCATATGACCATGTGAAGTTGATTTGGCGCTTCTGGAAGAATTTTACAAACTTAGGTTGTTCCTCTGGAGTTAAAAGAGATGCCAGATGTATGTGGTGAGGAGTTTCAAGAGTTCACACGTTGTATTCTTTTGTTTCCTCAATGAGAATTGTCGATCGTTCCTGTTGTGTACTAGAAGGGAGGATGTCAAACCTTTCATCCTTAGGCACCTCAGAGAGGTTTTCACCATTGGATACACTCTTTCTTTTTACTTTTGTGGGATCAAACAGTGCCACAGTGTGGTTTTCACTGGAAGATCCATGTTTTATTGTTATATTTTTGCAGCTGAAAGGTTTGGCATCTGCCCCGAAGTATGTTGCGCTATTAAGTTCAATGGTGAACCCAGCTTTGTGATCCCCGCTTAGTATGTTATCTTGTAGTCCCAAAAAGTCAATGATCACCTCATCATTTTGGAAATGGTCAAGACATGGGGGATTAGGTTGGTTTCATTCGATGAGTTCAGGATGGATAGTGGGCATTACCTCATCGATTAGGTTAAGTTCATTAGATGTGTCAGTGAGGGTGAAGACGTTGTGGTGAAGGTCGTTGATGGTACTCTCCCTATCAGAATCAGGCATAGGATGTGACGTAGGGTTGGTGGAAGATGTTTCCAGCTTAGGAACCCAAGAGGTCTTTATATGTGCTTCTCCATAAACAGGGATGTCTTTGTGAGGTGGAGGTGGTGATGTGTCTTCCTCATCTGAAGTATTAAGTTGTATGGAATCGAATTCCCACTCATTGGAGTCAGTTTCTGAGTCACTTTCCAGTAACCGGTTACTGTACCATACTAGGATATCTTTTGAGTTAAACACTGTAGGTATGATCGGTTGATGTACCTTTGTAGATGAAATGATCGGTGCTGCAGGAAGGAATATGGGGATCAACGAATCTGATACAGAGAGTATCGGTAGTGTTGATTATGTTGATTCTGTTGGAATTATCGGTGTTGTCGATATTGCTGGGGGTTCTGATAGAGTTGTTGCTGCTAATGGTGTTTTTCATGTTATTGATGTTGTTGATGGGGTTACTGGTTTGTTTGGTGGGATGATTGGTGTTCTAGATGGTTTTGCTGGGATTTTTAGCCTCAATGGGGCAGTTGTCATGGTGTTTGATGTTGCTTTTACAATCAAAGGTAACCTCTTTGTATTAGGCTGATATAGAGGTTGGCTGGGTTTTCCTTTGAATCTGAGCTTAGCAAGGATCTCCTTTTGAAAGCCTAAGCCTGTATTATCCTTGGGCTTTAATTTCAGCTGCAGTGGTTCATGTCTTCCTTGCTTGCAAGGTCCCAAAGCACTCTGACCATCATAACCCATTCTTTGCATAATGAGAAGGCCTTTGCCATACTGATCTGTGGGAAGCTTAGCTTGCGGAATATCGGTGGTGATGGGATCTTTATAGATCCATTCTGCTAAGTCCGCATCTCTGGTCTCTTCTTCTTGACTCTTTTCAAGGATGAATGGTGTCAAAGTACATGTTGGCTTGATCAGTGGTTGTTGAAGTAACCGTTGAGATTTACCGTGAGTTCTAGAAGAAGTAGGCATTTGTCCAACACAAAAGAGTTGGCTCAAATTATACTCCCCAGGACCTTCCTCTACTATTTTCATTTTGAGCTTCTCTTCCTTGGGTATAGTGGTGTTTGAACTGGAAAGAGAGGTTGGACTTACGTATGATGTGGATGAGATGGCTTCTCTATTGTTGGGAACGGTAATCTCTGGTTGATGACTTATGTTATGACAATATGCAAAGGGGTTTGCATCGCCCAAGATTGTGATTTCTACACCATTATGCGGGAACTTGATACACTGATGGTAGGTGGATGGGACGGATTGCATGGCGTGTATCCAAGTTCTCCTAACAATAAATTGTATGGCAGAGGAAGGTCGAGAACTTGACAAATGATGTGTTTCACCAGAGGGCCCACTCAGATTGGTAGCACCACAGCTCCTTTGGATGAACGCTCTGCATCATCATAGGCTTTGATTGTGATCTTCTTGCAGGGATCCACTTATTCAATTGCATATCCCAAAGTTGTGACTAATTGTAAAGTACAGATATTCAGGCCTACTCCATTATCGATCAAGACTCGCTTGATCCTATGTTGGTTGATAAACCCTTCAATGTGAAGTGAGGTGTTATTAGGTTGCTAGAAGGATGTGTTGTCACTTTCAAAGAAAGTGAGACAAGGTGATTACCTTAGATTTCCAACCATGGCTTGGAATTGATCTGTAATTAGGTTTGCAGGGATTGACGCCTCTTGGAGAGCTTGATCCAAAATTGTTTTATGGGATGGAGATAGGTGCAATAGGTCTAAGATAGATATCAGTGTGGGTGTTTTGTCTAACTGTTCCACAAGGTTATACTGCTTTGGGATAGATGGGGTGCCTTCTGGAGCTACTTTTATGGTAATCTTGTTGCGACGTGTAACAACATTACAAGTGGAGTTGGGATTTTTTATGGTTATAGTTGCAATCTGTTCATTGGCATCGTATAGGTGATTCACAGTGTAATTATATGCGGCTTGCGTATAATTGGTGGTATCTGTGTTTCTCCCTAAAGTGGAAGGACCCCTTTGATCTTGTGATGGAAGTGGATTTTTAAACATGAGATGATCATTGTTTGTTGTCTTTGGGTCATGGCCTTCGATTTCGATTTCACCTCGGTCAATAAGATCCTAAATAAGATCTTTCAATCTGTGACAATTCCTTGTCTTATGCCCTTTCCCTTGATGGAAATCGCAATGTTCAGTATCCCTCCACCATGAAGGTTTAACTTGAGGTTCATAATTTGATGTTTTGGGTAAGGTTACCAGATTTTGAGAAACCAACTGACGTAACACTATTTCGATGGGTTCCCCTAAGGGAATGTATGTTCACTTTGGTTTAAAATTTTGTTGACGTTGTCTAGGTTCGTCTTGAGATGTGGTGCGGCCTTGATTTGGAGGAGCAATTGTGTTATTCTTGGGTGGGGGGTCCTTTCCTGCAAATCGAACCACAGGTTGTGCACTTTTGATAGTTCTTGCATCCACAACCTCGTCATTGACGACGTTTTTGTTTTTGTTCCAGAAGTTAGGCTTGTCACTATTGAAGCGTGGGCGAGGGTCATCCTTTGGCTCATTATATATCTTGATAAGCCCTTTTTTGATGAGAGCCCGCTCATATTTTAAGCCTTCGGTGATCATGTCATTGAAGGAGTCTGTGTCTTTTACGTCTAGGTGAAATTCTATTTCGTCATTTAAGTTGGAAATAAATATTTCCACTAGTTCTTGTTCCAGTAACTGAAGAGAACGCTTGCTAGACATTTGATGCCATCGTTGCAGAAAGATTGAAAATAGCTCACCTGGTTTTTGTTTAGTGTTACATAGATCAGCCATTGTGATATCACGTTCAATGTTGTGTGAGTAATGTGCCAAGAACTTCTGGACTAACTCTTCGAATTCCTAATGCCACCTGGTAATCGGGAAAACCATGATGTGGTTGTTCCTCCCAAGCTTTGGGGAAAAAGTCACATTAGGTATGTGTCCTCGTACGCCACTTCGAGGCAAGCTAAATGGAATTCTCTAACATGATCACGAGGATCTCCTTTTCCTCTATACTTTTTAAACTTGGGTGTTTCAGACCCTCGCAAAAAAGGTGGCATATGAAGATTCCTATCAAAGGGATAGGACAAATGTCGTTAAGTGAAAATTGATTGGTTTTTACACCACTATGAAGTTGTTGGGCGAGATTTTCAACTTGCTGCCGCAACATGTCTATTTCATTTGGAGGAGGAGGAGGAGGGGAATTACCTTGATGAAGGTTGTATCTGATGTGTTCTCGACCTCTTTCATCCTCATTACGACTTTGGCATTCTGATGCTTGTCTTAGTTGTGCTACATCAAAGTCAGAGGGTAGTTTAGCCCCTTCTTGAGCAAGTCTTAAAAAGTGAGCATCAACATTGCTCATGCGTATTTCATCAAAAAGTCTATTAAAGAGAGGGTTGTGTTGTGCCCTTTCTATTGTTGTTGGAGTAGGAGTGCCTGGATTTTCATCATTTATATATCCTCCAAGGGCTTCTTGGAACTCATTGATATTTTCCTCCTCTTCCTCTTCAATTTGTGGCTGTCTAGATCTTGATCTAGTATGAGCCATTTTGTTTACAAGTTTTTGTTCAACTTTGATGAAAATGATGACAAGTTGGTGATGGAATGAAAGATTGATGTGTGGTGAAGTGTTTTGCATACGGATCTCTAGCACTAAAGGTAGATGCTACCAAAGTTATTTCTTGAATTGCTTGTTGTGTTTGATTGACAAAGTTTGATGTGATAAGGTGCAGAGAAATCTGAGATGTTTTACAGACTCAACTACCTAGTAATGAGCGGAATCACTCATAGACTAGTTTTAACCTGCGTAGAAATGCCTCGTAGGATGAGTTTATCCTAGATGTAGAGACAATCTAAAAGTGATTTGTTGTGTTTGATTCAAGCAATATTTTGAAATGGAACTTAGGACAAAAACCTCTTGATGTTTTGAGAGTTAGAATGGATTGATGATGTGTGAATATGATAATGGATGAGATGTGAACTTCAATAAAAGCTTTGTGTCACAAAAGGAACAAACTCTTCCTCTTCTCTTTCGGGAGTTGGTGGTTCTTCCCGAGCTACGTTATATGTGATGCAAATGTCGGGAAAGAAATTAGGATTGATTTTGCCTCCTTTGTTCTTGTGATAACTCAAAGCTTGATATTGCATAAAAGCTCTGCAGTTCAACGACTCTTGATCAAATTCGTTTGATTTCCCTTGAAGGTAAAGACGCATGCGCTGTAAGAAGGTTCTATGAGAGATAAAGATTGTCTATTAAGATAGAAGAATTTCCTTCTTTTGATGAGAGCCTTTGAGCTCAATGGTCTTTTCTTCAAGTTGATGTTTTGATGAAGATTCTTTGTTCTCAAGATGTGAAGAATGGTCATATAGTTTGATACTTTTGTTGTTGCTCTTTGTTTTGGATCCTTTGTTTTTGAAAATATTTGTGTTGGATGAATACTTGTTTTGGATTTTGGTTTTATGATGTTTCTTTGACAAGAAAACAAAGCAAGCACACAAACACAAGAATGTTGCCTCAAAAGGCATAAATAGGTGTGGGTCTAGATCAACCCAATCCTTTGAACTTTTTATGACCCTTTCCTTCAAATGTATTTTAGGTGTTTTTCCAAAGCCTGAAGTCGGCTCAATTTGCACTTGGTCTTTGACTAAAACGAAAACACTTCAAACACTCTTTATCCCTAAGGTCAAATGGCCAGTTGCGATAATTTCAGCCCACATCTTGATATTTCTTACTTTGGTACCACATACCTTATGAATCCTGATGTGGCAGGTAAGGATGTGATATACTAAGTCTTGCACAAGCATAACAAATAGATGATCCCTATGATTGGGGAGTCATCACTTTCATCAAGCCACAAGTGACTTTTCAAAAAGCTATGTTTCTACTCAAGGAAATATGTATGGTATCTTGGGAGCAAAACCTTCTATGCTCTTGCACTGAATTTATCACAAATATCCTCAATCAATAGAACGGGTGGGCTACTACTTAAAGGTGTTTAGTATTGTTCGATGTTTTTGGACATAAGTTCATTCTGTAGTGACTCACTTAAGAGCCTTGTAACTTGTGGTGGGGCCCATTTGTCCTTTCGGCAAGTTACACTGTAGGAACAGCTATACCCAAGGCTACAACTTTCGCTCTCACCTGATTTCTATAGTGGCTCGAAGGATTTACCGTGCGAGGTCGTTCCCAAGAGTGATGTGGCTCTTGGCAGGCCTCTCTTAAAAAGATAAAACTTGGGTGTCACTAACACTTTTCTCTTGCACCTAGGACCACGAAAGCCAAGGGAGAGGATAGTGTGTGTTAGAAGTAGGACCACTCGACCAACTCTTTTTGCACAAGTGTGCCAAACACAAAATACACGTGTTCTTTTTAACTTGTCATTGCAAATGATTTTCTATCTAATTGGAGGTTTTGCTCCAACAACCATGATGTTCTTTTTAACTTCAAAGACAATATGTTTGAGTAAACTAGAATTTGAAAATCCTGGTCAACTTAATGAAAAACACGTTTGCGTGAAGTAAAATTGTTTTGCAACAAAGAGTGACACAAATTGATTGATCTTTTTACTTGCCCAAAAATGGAAGTGTGGATTGTGATTTTTAAATTTGATGCAAAAAAGAAATTTTGTCTTGTTTTGTTTTTAAGCACCAAAATAAAATGTATCCCTAACTTGCAATGAATGAAATTTGTGTTGTTGAGTTTTAGGGCACCAAAACAAAATGGATCCTAACTTGCAAGGAATGAAATTTGTGTTGTTGAGTTTTAGAGCATCAAAACAAAATGGATTCTAACTTGCAAGAAATGAAATTTGTGTTGTTGAGTTTTAGAGCACCAAATGAAAGTTTTTAATTTTAAGTAACAAACGAGGTTAGTTTAAAACCTGCACATGAAGCAAAAAGGTTAGTAAAATCCAACCATATGGTGGGCTTCCACAAGCCTAAGAAAATTTATTTTATCGGTTACATGGCCTTTTTTTACAACGTTTTGTTACAATAGCGCTACTATGTGTGAAAACAGAAGCGCTACTTAACACAAACGCGCTAAAACGTGGACAAACGCACTAAACTAAAAAATTTAACTGCTAGAACAAGTGCGCTAAAACAATGACAAAAGCGCTACTTAATACTCAAAAGCGCTAAATCACGGACAATACCGCTAAATTTGAGACAATAGCACTAGAATATCAACTTGTAATAGCCCTAAAACACGAGCAAAAGCGTCAAAGCGCGACTTGTGTGTCAAGCGAAACAGTCAAAAAAGTTAGTTTTTGTAATAAAAAATGTTGTTGGGTGTTGGATTCACGTCCGGTTCACCAAATGATGCTCTGCAAAAAGGATTAGAAAATATGTTTGATGGCAACACACACAAGAGCACAAGAAACAAACGTTAGTGTTAGCAACAAAAGATTATCCTAAACAGACATCAAGAGAGATATTAAGCATGAAATAAAAAGCATACAAACATAGAATAGATAAACTATACTCTTTCAAATGCTAATCAAGATGCTCATAGTTGCTCCTCCCTTGTTCCTCTCCTCTCCAAGTTCCACATGAGTGTAGCTCTCAGCTTTTAGCACTAGCCATGGATGTCATATGGAGATTCAAGATGGTTGAATATGATAAGCAAATGCTATGCAAGTGTAAATAGTGATGCTATGAAAAAGCTCTATGCTAATACCAGTATAACAACTATACTCTAATGCTTCCTTCTTTGCTTGAGGAGAAGGGTTCTATTTATAAAAGAAATGGGGAAATGAAGGGTTAAGATTGAGCAATCTTAACAAGGGTTAGGATTGAAAGATATTCAATCCATGTGAGACTTTCAACCCAATCCCATGTTGACAAGTGTCACCATGAGGAGGCTTGAGAGAAAAGATAAGGAGCATTGAATGCTTGAGGGGACATGATGGTTACCCTAGGGGGTTGGGTTAGGGTTAGGTTAATGGATATTCCTTTTATCCAAGGGATAAATGAATGTGTAAGGGTTAAACGGTTACCTTAGTCAAAGAAATAAATGCTTTGAAGAGACCCACGAGTCAAAAGATGGTTAAGTTAGAGTAAAGTCTCTATTCAATGGTAAAAGGTGAGTTAACCATAAATGGTTATGTAAGAGTCTTTAATGGTTTGGAAGACTTTAGAGGTTAACCATTTGAAGACATAAAACCTTTAATGGTTATTGAAGACTTTGGAGGTTTTTGAGAAGTGACTTCCTTTTATTTAGGAATGTGACAATGATTAGGATAGGATTAGGCTAATTAAAAGTCGTTAAAAGAATCTAGAAGGGATTTAGGCATGCAAGTGGATTTTGTAGGAGAATGCAAGTGGGAGGAATTTTGGGATTTTCAATTGAAATAAAATCATTTATTTCAATTAAATGGTGTAATTTGCATTTGGATAGATATTTAAATAAATATTAATTTATTTAAATGTGAATGTGAATTTTGGATTTTATTTAAATAAATCTTAATTTATTTACATGAGAAAAAGGAAGATAAAACATTAAATGCTTGAAGACTTTGAGGGAAACCATTAAAGGCTTAAGAAGACTCTAGAAGGAAGCCATTAAGTTTGAAGACTTTAAAGAAAACCATTAAAGGCTTGAGAAAACTCTAGAAGGAAGCCATTAAGTTTGAAGACTTTAATGGAAACCATTAAAGGCTTGAGAAGACTCTAGAAGGAAGTCATTAAGTTTGAAGACTTTAAGGGAAACCATTAAAGGTTTCAAGTGGGTGAGGATAAATAGGATTTTAAATAAATAATTTAAAATAGTTGTGCAACTTGCATTTGTAGGAAAATGCAAGTGGGTGGAGGATAAAGGTGATTTTTTATTTAAATGTGAGAGATGGGATTTTGGGGGATTTAAATAAATATTAATTTATTTAAATGTGAGAGAAGATTTAATTAAACAAATATGATTTATTTATTTAATTAATGGTCTGAATTTGGTTAAGTGACTTAAATAAATAATTTATTTAATTAATAGGAGAAGAGGGTTAAGATGAATTAATTAAATATTAATTTAATTAATTATTGATTGATGGTTAAATAATCAAATAAATACTAAATATTCATTTAATTGAGTGGACAGATTTATGTGACTACACTAACTAAGGCATCGATTATTTAGTGACTTAATGCAATTAAGTGAATAATTAATATATAAATTATTTATTCCACCAATATATGCTTAGATTACATTCATTTTTCATATATTATTTTTCCTTGCCTTCATAACACATTGTCTTCTCCCAATATAGCCAATTGTTAATTTCATGCTTATTTAGGTAGACAACTACAAGTACTTAACAGGATTTCATCTTTAGTTTTTACATAGAAGGTGAAACATGAACATATCCTCGCAAATTTCATTGCTTTACATGGACACCTCAACAATATTCTATGATTTCTTAATATCTACTTGGTAGCACTTTTGTGAGTGTTACATGATTTTCGATGCCTAATCATTCTGAAATTTGGATATACTTCAAGAGGCAAAACTTATAGTGAATTTTATACACCTCTATTAGATCATATTTAGTTTTGTATTTATTTTGAGGAGTGCTTTGGTATATAAAATAACAAAAAGCATAATTTTTTGCAAAATCAAGTCCCTTGTCTCATATCCACTTACTCTTAAAATTATTCATACATTCTCACCCCTCATTTATATCCATATGTTTACACATTACTATACATTCACCATATGCGCACATTCCCATGTACAAACTACCTACTATAATTTAACCCCTTTCATGTCTACAGACTAGTTTGCAATCTTAGGGCCTTTGGAATAGCAAACTCACACCACCCACATTTAAAAATTCAAATTCAATTTGAATTGATCTCCCACCTTTACCCTTCTTGCATAGGACTTACTAAATTCATTCATTTATCACATGAAAATTAAGCAAACATTTCACAATTACACACTTCGCTTGATTAATAAAAAGCACCTAACTCTACATGATCATTCCTAGAGAATGTCCTATAACAACAAACGAACGACCCCACAAAGGTATTTATAAATATTGTTAGTTCACAAGTATCAACAAGCACAAGAAATCAAGATACATAAGCGAAGTAAAAAAAACAATCTATAATACAAGTTTTCAAGTACAAGACAAACTTGCAATCTCAAATTCATCCCTAAACTCTAGACTTGCCTTCATGTAACACTAACAAAATATTTTAATATTGAGATGATTACTGATTTGTTACTCTTCTTATCTCTAAGATGCATCAAATTCAAATCCAAATATTACACTTAATGCATACTTCAATTATCAAGCAAAATAAATTTGTTTTCATTTTTGTTTTACATTTAATTATGACTACAATATTGTAAATTCCATAATCCAACATATTAAATTAATCAAATTAGATTATATATACTTGTGTATAAATTTTATTGGACTAGCCTAGACTAAGCCAAAAGTTTATTTTCCTTCACAAAGGTTTAAACTATATTTAAAGTGTTTTCATAAACAACAAAAGATTGTGTTTCAATCTATGCCACAAGTGCTCCTAGCTAGTGTTGATTCTCATTAGCACATATATTGTTCAAAAGAAAAAAACTAATTTCATAATGCATCCTTGCAGTTCTATGTAGTGAAGAAAATCAATGACCTAGAAATATACAATACATTAACCATCTTAATGGAGCAACACTCATTAATAACGACAACAATATCCAATTAAATTCAAGTCTTAACTTTTCCCAAAAATAAAGACTATTTTCTTAGGGAGGGCTATAAAGTTTAAAATTCAACCATTTCCATGAAATTTACTCATTTAAAGCTTCATATTCTAGCACTTGCACCAAAAGGAGGTGCAAGGATTACGCTAATAGAAAATATATGTAATAAATATGTTAAGGATGTATATATTTTTTTGCATATATAATTTTGTGAAACAATAAAATTGTACAACATTTAAAAACTATTTGTATTACATATTTGCTTGCAATCAATTGGAGGAAATATTTGTAACAATATCAAATTTGAGGAATTTGTAGTCGATAATTCTCTTTGCTTGTATGAAATGAGTTGGAAAAAGCTTTTTAGTTGGTCATTTATTTTCTTCCTACACATTTTTTTTTCATTAGAATTAAAATCTAGTTTATTTAGTAGATTTTTAACTCCCATCAAATAAAACTAAATGACATTTAAAGATGTTAACTATTAGTCAATGTTTAAAACAAAAACTTATCCTTCATTCAAAGAATTATTATAAATAAGATAAAGAACAAAATCAAAATTGAGATCACAATAAATAAACATAAAGATTCATAAAAGATTGAATATGAAGATTATGATGGGAAACAAAAATTATTGATTAAAATTATTTAAATTTGATTTTACAAAAGGAATACTATAAATTTTGAGTATTCTTTCATCCGTATGTCATCTCTTGTAGTACACAAAATGAAGGAAAAAAATATTTTCCTTCATGAGTTGGTTGTTAGAGATTTCTGCTATGGGCTGTCAAAATAGGCATGATTTGATGCATGTACCGAAGGTTGAGGGATATGAGCATGGTGTAAATGTTATCCAAACTTAATAGTGAGTACAAGATTTCAATTTTTTAGGATCACTAAATGAATTAATAAACAATATCTAGATAAAAATACTAAATGGTTTGAGAAATTGTTTTAGGTGTGTAGATATCAAAGTGGTGCATAGTTAATCAAAGGCTATTGGGTAATTTAAGAAATATGGAAGATGCCTAAATTTGTTTATCAAAATCCTAATTTACTAGTTGGGTTCATGGTTTTCTATGGCAGACCAGTGATATTTTTATCTAGAGTATAATTTAATATGTCCATATTGTATATAAAAATAATATTAAAAACACAAAAAACTCTAATTTAGTATGTCCATATTGTATATAAAAATAATATTAAAAACACAAAAAATTAGTCATAATTGACACAATATGCTATATCAAATATAGAATGGAGCTGATAATTAATAACTCGTCATAAATGTTAAAGATGAACAAAAACAATTTGTATATATTAAAAATACAACAATTCTCAATGATCAAATGTGCAACTATATCTGAGCCAGTTTTGTAAAGCAACTATATCTAAGCCAGTTTTGTAAATATTTTATATTTAATAATAATTTATTATGGTGGCTTGCCACTTTTGCCAAAAAAAACATAAAAATAAAAAAATGTGCAACTATATGAATTAAAAAAAAAAATGGTATTGATCAAATGGTTTTGTTTTTCAACATAAAAATTATATCTCACTTCATATGTTAAGTGAAAACTGCAAAGAAAGGCAATGAAAATAGTTTCTAGTATCCGAGGTAATAATATATATATGCTCATGGTACATGTTTCTTGTCTCTTTTGGTGATGTTGAACCCTTTCAATTCAACTTATTGATATCAAATGCTGATAAACTGAGTTATATAATTCGTTAATGATTGCATGAGTGAATTTTGTAGTAGTTGATTCTTCCACGAACACTATGGCAATTATTGATAATGTGGATATTGTGGAAATAATGACAAAAATGAGGAAGTTCAGAAAGCTTGAACAGATTGTGGGTGTGGCCCTAACATCGAGGAAAAAAATTAGAAAACAAGGATAAAAGTGTTAGTGTTTCCGACACTTCGCAAAAGTTGTGAGATATGTTATTAATGATAACCGTCAGTGTGAGTGTGAGATAAGGTATTTAATGATAATCGTTAATATGAGAGTGACCCCTATTCTATCATGTAGATGTATGTATATAAATAAATTGACCGAGTAATACAATTACAAAGAGAATGTAGGGATATGTTGATGCACATAAAAATATTTTGGGTATGCATCTCTGTAATGAGTAACTACGGTAAGCTTGGTAGTTCACTAGATTTCAGTTAATTGCTCACTTCGAGCAGTTTGTTGGAACAGTATATAAATATTGTTAAATAACTCATAGATAGTATAGTTAGAGCTTTATGAATTTATCTCCAATTAATTTATATCTAACTAAAATTTAAGCATCTGGAAATTAAGAAAAAAATTAGTGTATTGGAGAGAATATTATCTAAATGTTGTTAAATGACTCAAGTAAAAAGTGTACTTAGAACTCAAAATTGCAATGCTAAATATATATTGAATCTTTAGAATTTAATTCAATAAATTTATTTTTTTAAATGTTACTTAATTTTACAATGTCCATATTGAATTGCTTATAAATTGTTGAAATTTTGACTTAATTTCTTTTGGTTACCCATTGAATCTCCTCTTCTGAATATGATTGCTAAAAGATTTATTTAGGTTCTTTTATCAATCAATTAAAATTTCAAACTAAACTTCAATGTAAGTATTATTTTATGAAGAAAATTGTAAGTTTATTTGAGATTTAGCAGATATTGTAAATAAAGAACTCTTGTGAACCACTTCTGATTTTTCGATTGTTGAACTGTCCTAATGTATGTACTTTTAATGAAAATTACAAGCTTATTTGAGATTTAGCAGATATTGTAAATGAAGAACTTTTGTGATCCACTTATGATTTTTCAACTGGTGAACCGTACTTGTCATCCTGTGGAGGACATTGTGCACCTTTGGATGTTTTCTCTCTTTTTTTAGAAAGAATATTCTGTTCGTATTCTTACACCTTTTATTTCATTTGATCACTAACTCGTCAGGCTCCAGTCACTGGGGTTGTGACCTTTGGTTAAGGTATGTTCATTTATGCATGGTCAGATTTATAATTATGATTTTAAGTAGTACTAGTGGAATTTAGAGTGTTATTTATCCAGTATGTGAGAGATCACTATTTAGTTAGGAAGCAATTTAGCTTGAAATCCTCTGGGCTTATTCTAATATAGAACTGTGTATATGTAAACAATACAAGTGGAGATTACGTGAATGAACCCTACCAAAGAAGAAATTTCTTCAAAATGAGACAAACGAAAACCAATCTATAGCTGCTGATGTTTCAAGCTTTCCTCAGCAAGCTTTCAAATCATGCCATCCATAGACTCTGAATTCAGTAGGATTTGGGTGACATCCAAAGCCATTCTACCTTTTATTGTTTATCTTATTAAAACCCCTTTTTTGTCAATGAAAAGAAGACCAGGATGGAGAGTTTACAGAAGTCTAGAAGATTGAAGAGCCTATCACTGCTTGAAAGAAGAAAAAGAAGTCTAGAAAGTGGAGAAAGTGATTGTTGGTTCAAGAGATTGCAGCCAACAAGAGAACGGAGATTGTGGCAAAGGGAAAAGTAGCCCAAACCGGCCACTGCATAAAGGCAAGAAAAGAAGATTGTTGTGTCACAGCTGGAGAAAGAACCTGAATTTGTTTTTAGTTTAAAAAGGAGGAGCTGCAAAAGTAAAGAAAGATGTTAATTTAGAACAGTCGCTGCTAAAGGATTAAAAGAGGTGCAAGGCTGCCATAGCATGAGCTGCCCCAAAATTCAAGTTTTTCTTTTTTCACTGTTTTTGTCAGCCGCACATACAAGAGGCCACCACTGTTTAAAGATGGCAAATTCCTAAGAAGCATAAGCCACAGCCTGCAAGAAGATCAGACACAACCATAGTCAAGACGTCATTTGAAAAGGCGTGAAGAATATGCTGCCAGAATTTGAAGCCAGCCACTAGGAAGAAGAAAGTATTTGCTCATTGAAAGAGGACACACCAAGGAGATAAGCAAGATTGATGGATGCTGCTCATGCAAAAGAAAGCCCCGATAAGAATAAGCTTAGTGTTTTAAGGAAGGAGGCTCTCACTCAAGACAGATATCATAGTATTTTTTGTGGAGAAGCAATTGTAATTTGTAGGCTGATTGAACGTTGTTTCTGTGTTTCTTTTCAACAATGCCACTTCTGTTGATATGAAAATCTTCCGTAAAATGTCTACTCATCTAAAAATATCAGAGCTTGAGAGCTGTTTGATTCTTGAGCTGGCGACAAATTTTTCCAACCTTTTAAATGAAAATATTGCTTGGAGTTAACATTTGATTTGATCACCTGCTAAAAATCTGATTTGATTCAGAGATTTCAATTGATTTGATAGTCCACTAAAAATCTGATTTGATTCGGAGATTTGATTTGATTTGATTTGATTTGATTGTCAACTGGAAACCAGAACACTTTAACAGAAAACCAGTGGTTGTTTCACAGCGTGAGACTTGTTTTCGGTCAAAACCTCCCACATAATATAACCTATCGGCTAATAATCCTAAAAATATTCTTAAGATAAAAAGCAACATGAAAAACTTAGTAAACTCTAGCTTTTACACAGCACAAGCGAAAACATGAAAGCTTTACTATAACTCTCCGAAAAGAAGTTGAATTAGATGTAAGAAGTACAACACTAGCAAAAGCAAATAACTGCCAGAAGAGGTAAACTCAACTCAACTGAATTAAACAAAGACATCTCTTTCAACAAGGCTTTTCACCTGTAACGAACAACCCCTTATTGCTTTGACCCCAAAAGCTTAAGAGCTAAAGATTCTTGCTCGGCTATAGACAAGGAGCCTGTCTTTGAATTAGCATAATTAATCATTTTCTTTGTTTCATTATCATTGCTCATATCATCATCTGAGCTGTCACTGTGGAAATACACCTTCTTTGATTTCTTGGTGTCATATACAACACCATCTTCAGACTCAGAACCAGATGCTGCATCCCTTTTTGTTTTACGTCTCTCTTTAGTTCGTTTTTCACGCAATCGTTGTTTCAAGAGAAGCTTATCCTCCTTGTCCTGTTGTTTCATCTCTTCCTTGAGTTTATTATATCGCTCTTCAACTGCAATGATGAAGACAAAAACCAGTGAACAAACAATAAAATATCAAGTGAAACTTGTACTACATATTTTCACAAATTTAAACATAGACAAAACTACCAGATAGATCAACCAAAACAAACTTATGGTAAAGCAAGGTATAAAGATCCATTGGCTCCAAGGATAACACAGTATGCCATATTATAATAGCACAGAATGCAGTAGTATATAGGTTACATATCTTTGTTAAAAGAGAGTAAAATTTTGTTGCTATTAGTTATGGTTGCAAAAAGGAAAGCCTGTTAATCAAGAAAAATCCAGTCACAGAAAATTATAAAATCTTATTGGCATCCAAGGACTTGGCAAATGCAATGACTAACCAGGCTAGAACCCATGAAAAAGTTCAGCACACTTTCCGATATAATATTTTGGAAATCTATTTTTTAAATCACAGATGATTAAATTCGTCAGCATTAAAATAGGGACATTTCAGAGAGTTGTTAGAATTGAAAAGATGAAATATTTTAGTATACAAAGTCCAAATTCATGGCAAGTTCATGGAAAGTTCCCATGGGGTTAAAATAAATCACAAATTGAAAACAAGAGGTGTGGCACTTAGCAAGAGTAGGGTGCCTGCTCATAGTCCATGAAAAGAATCGCCAACTCTCAAACACTATATCCTACTAGTCCTAAACTGCACAGAAAATCTCATTAAGTCTGAAACCAATCCACTTCTCATCTCCAAAATCTTGATTCCTTTGCCCCAAGAAGCCATCGTGATAATGGAACATCCTTGTGTCCAATTTAATGGCCTTCACATTGCTTCCTTTCTGCTATTTATTCTTGGACATAAAGATTATTTTGCATAAAAACTGAATTATCCATTTACTTTTGAGATAACCTTGTACATCTCTTGGATTGTGCACTTGAACATACTCCAGTCTATTTTGTTGTGATTTAAAATGATATCCAGAGACTTGTAACTGCGCATGTTTTGTCTTTTAAGTAGATCTTCTAAACAATACCTATTATCCAAAGCGACAGAAAGCCTCCTCCATCTCTATTAATCCATCTCTATTAATGTGGATTTAATGTGTAGCAAATTACCCTACCAAACAAATATGAGCTAAATGCAGAGAGAATTCTTTAGTTATCTTTTATAAATGTGTTAATCATTTTTCAGACTAGCGCCTTTACATGTTCTACAATCATAAAAGCTTGTGGCAGACATAAATTTTTACTTGAATGAAAAGTAGAAAGATAAGAGCAACAGCATTATTCCATTTATCTTGACTCTTGAGTAGTCTAAAGCTATGAGCCTTCCTCATTTAACTAAATAGGCAAAATCAGAAACATAGGTACATCAAGAATTATTGGGAATCCTTACAAGCAAACATTTACGCATATTGCAACTTGAGAATTGATCTTTCAATTAAAATAGAGCTGCTAGACACCATTACAGCTTAACAATGTCTTGACAGAGTTGAGAGAGAGATAACACAAAGCAGTTAAGATTTGTATGCCTCTCCTCCAGCATTGCAGGTAAAGATCAGTATGGGTCTGACCATGCATTATTTGAGATCACTGGATATTTGATTTGTCTTGCATGTGATTGTGTACTTCTTGGCTTAATTCTATTTATGCTTACACTATCACTCTGCAGTGAGATTTAATGTTGGCATTGAGTGCATAGAATACAGAAATAAGCAAACAGGAATCGAAGGAAAGTTATACATGGATTATCCATTATGCCACTCCACTTTGTGGGGTACTGAGACTTTGACTGTGTTTGTCTAATATTGCCACATCATTTTGCTTAACTATAACCCAATGGCCCCTGTGTAGCCTTATGATCATCTTCTAAGCCATTTATGCTTTAATTGTTATGTTATTATATTGTCCATGTATCTTGGAGTGAGCCTTGATCTTGTATGAGTGTTGGGATTAATAAAATCATAATATGAACTCGGATTTGTGTGAAATGAAATTTTTAGAGATGTCCTAAAATGCCATTTTCTTGATATCAGAGTGAAATTTGACCTTTTGGTCATAGTAGATACGTATGAAAATGTGCAGAGGCTTCTAATAAGCCTTAGCTGGCTTTCTTGACTCCACATATCCACCATTTATGGGGATCTCTCCTCCTCTGGTGAACAATAAACCCATGTGGGCTTAATGTGGCCTTGTAAGAAAATATTATATGTTCGTAAGAGCTTTAAATGGTTTTGTAAGTTCATTCAATTGTGTGTAAGAGCTTCCAATTTTAGGAGTGTTTTATCTGACTTTGGGTCTGTGCTTGGGTGAGTATGGACAAGTGTCACTTTTCTATTTGAGTAGAAAAGGTGATGAGGCCTTCCCTTACTTGAACCCTACTCCATATTTTGGAAGGTTTGCTTGATTTTTGGAATTCCACTTGAGATTTTGAGTTTGGAGACGAAGGGTGAAGAGGACAGAAGTGAAAGGGAACTTGGATGTTCATGAACTTGGACATGGAATGTAGAGTCAAAACCCTTCATTGTCAAAGAGGATGTTTGTTTAAGCTAAGCTCGTGTGCTTGCTTAGTATTCTCTGTCATGTATATCTTATTTATGTATGAACATGGCATTTTTCAAAGTGCCTATGTACATTATCAATATGTTGAAAAGATTCCTCTCTTTCCTTCCCCTATGCTTGAAAAGAAATGCAAAAATATGGAATATTGAAGTTGTGAGGACTTGTTTGTGAAAGAGCATATATGTATGCTTGGTTATATGTAATAACGAGTCTTACTTGTGTGATATATGTGTTATTTAACCTTGTTGAGAGCTGCCCTTGACATGTGTAGGGATTAGATAGGGACAGTAAAAGACAAAGGGTGTATTGTTCTATTCCTTGTCTTGGAGATAAGTGTTTTGAGCTCAAGAGTGAGATGGAGTTTGATTAGGAGGAATAAGTATTGGTTGATTTGGAGATTTAATCTCCTAAAGAGGATATACTTGATTAAAGTCCTTGAGAGGACATTCATATGGCAAATCCTTGAGGATCTATTATCGTGTTTTTGTGTTCCATGCAAGGATGTGTTATTGGTTTCTTGAGATCCTTGAGGATGTTTCTTACTCATACTAGTGAATTTGAAGTCCCTTGGCAAATACACTTCTTGGTTTAGCACAAAGTTACAAACTTATTTTGCCTTATGATGAATCAAAAGTGATTCAACATGATATTCCCCATCAATGTTAATCTTGTTTCTTTACATAATTCCAAAATTATGTCTTCTATGTATGTGTATGAGTTCATGTATTACTCTCATTAGCAATGGTGTTTGACAACAATATATGGTTGGATGGTAGCTATTTCTCCTATCAGCTTAAGGATGGATATTGGAGCTTGGAGCTCAACTTGGGACTTTGAAGAACTCTCTTATGATGGAAAATGGTTGTATCAATGTTGAAAAAGTATATCTGTTTTGTTTAAGCTTCCAAGATTAAGTGAAGATGGCTTTATGTAATCTTGTTATTGCTTGAGGGGTATTCTATTGTCCTTCAATTTTAAGAAAATTTGTAACTAAGACTACTTTGGACAATTTTAGTTTATTAAGATTCTTGCTATCCATATTCAAATGATTATCTTGTGACTTGGTAGTGTTCTATAATGTAGTTAGATAGTTTTGCAATAGAAAAGAGGCTTATGGCATGTTCCAATATGTTATGGTTCAAAGGATATGTTTAAATTTCAATTTTGGAAGAAAATGGATGAAATTTTCCTTTTAATTTTTTCAAACTGTAATAAGAAGCTTATCTATTTGTGTTTCCTAAGATTCTATGGCCAAATACTTCTGTAATGTTCAGGAAAACTGTGATGAACCCTTGCTGGTTCAACTCTTCAACCTGCTGTAATTTGTAGATCTTCTTTGTAATTTTTAATTATTAAGATGGTCTTTCAGAAATAGACAGAAGTTGTAGAAGAGGGTTTCTTTAAGTTGCAACATATATTGAATAATACATGAATTTAATCAACTGAAACAATGAATTGGAGAATTTAGAAGCATACCCGTAGGTCCTTAGCCAATTTATTGAAAAGAAAGAATAAATCAGCAACTTACAAAGTTCTGATTTTTATTCTGAAACAATTCAGATCTGCTCTTATTTAAAAACTAAGACATCCAAACAGTGGAAGATGGTGCCAATAAATGAGCAAGTTGTGTGTTTGGGAAAAGAAGCCTCCAAACCACAAAAGAATCAACAACAAAACAGTAAATAGGAAACCCTACAACAAATCTGCCTTGTAAGAAGCCAAATCTTCCCCAATTCAATTCAATTTGACTTCTGAATGAAGCCAACCAAGCTGCAACAATTCGATTGATCTTTCACAATCTCAAAGCTACTGAATTCTGAAGAATGCACGCTCTCCAAAACAGGTCCAAACCCTAGCCACCATAGCCAAGTGCTCAAAAGAAAATGTCAAATGCTCAATATCAAGAATGAGGTTTAATTTCCATCTTGCCTGCCTAAATACCCAAAAGGTGCGATTTTTGGCAATTAGGGATTTAAAAATTATAACTTGCTTTTAGGGTTTCCAACTTAACCCTAAAAGCAACGCCTAGCTTAGGAGATAATAAATTTTCACTTAAATAAATTTAAGTGATGCACTTTATGATTTTATATTAATATTTCATTAAAATGCCTATGGAACCACTTAAAAATTTATATCTCTCTCATTATTGCTCAGAAACTGAATCTGTCAAAAGCTAGGGCCACAGTTCGCCATGCCAATGAAAAGAGCACCACGTCTATTTTTAGCAATTTTCCCTAAAAAATAGGAAATCCTCAAAGTGTCAAAAACTGATGAAACGAAGACCAGAACTGAACTCAACACTGAACTAGAACAAATAGACAAACCACTCCTCAAGATACTGCATTACTGACCCCTTTATCCATACCCTGTTAGCCTACAAGGGTTCAAAAATAGGCTAACTCCTCGAACTCTGATGCTCACGAAAACGGGGATATTACAAAAACCACTGTATCAGATTTGGACCTCAAAAACTTATGTTTTACTGTCTAAAGTTTTGGGTTCTTCTTTGTCTTGGACTAACCATATTACCAACTTGGGTTTTGTGGTGATGTCCAATGACCAAAACTCTACCAAACTGAGTTTTGTAGAGTTGTCCAATGACCAAAACTCTACCAACCTGGGTTATCTGTTAGCATCCAATGACCAAAACCATATTTCACCAGCTCACAAAGTACTTGCATGATTGTTTGCCAGTGAGATTTCGTAATTAACTCGCCAAGTCCAAGTGCCATTTTTTTCAAGAAAAACCTCGTTGACTGAATACCCTCCACATTAGAACAGTGAGTAGGAATACATTTTCCGAATCAAATCAAAAAAGTTGTATATGATTGGAAGTGTTTGGCCCAAATCATGTTTATTGGTAACTATGATAGGATGTGTGAGAACCCAATCACATTTGTTGTGAGCAACAGTGTCTGTCCCTATTCATAACTGATGTTGGATAGATGTGTTTGTCCCTATCCAAACTTGTATGACCTTAGATATAGATGTTAGTCCCTATCCTTGGTTCCATAGATAGATGTGTTTGTCCCTATCCTTGGATGAAAGTATAGTAAGTGTAGTGACTAGTGAGGCTAATTCCACTATTGCTTGTCATGAGTAGATGTTGGTGTAAATTATGTCTCATAATTACACTTTGCTTAAGTTGACTTGGGTAATTCATTTTGTAGTAGTCTAGATATGTGACACTTAGGGAAGTGTGCACATAGGGATGATATATGTAGGAGAATTTCCACCTTTTGTGGTCTTGTTGTTACATTCCACCTTCAGTGATGATCCACCTCTTCTGAAATATTTTATTATTTCTCCTACCTACCCCTACCTACCCTTGTTTTTCATTGAGCCACATGTCATCATTATGTGCTCACATATCCATATGGCCTTGCCTTTATAAGCAAGCTCATTTACATTGTATGTAATTTTGTAATGATCCAATTGATCAGTATTTTGCATCTTGATTAGAAAAGAGTTTATTTTTATCAAATCTATTGTCTCTCCTATTGTGTTATTCATTGTGCTCTAGATCTTGGCTATATTTGACAAATTCTTACATGGTATCAGAGCCATTAAAGCTTCATTGAGTAGTCTATTTGGAGACATTTTAGAGCATTCTATTTTCGGATTTGGAGAGCTGCATGTTTTGGGGGCATCCTGCGGCAATTTCGACCTCACTGTTGCATCCAGGAGGCCGTTTCCATGAATTTTGAGTATAAATTTGGCCATTTTTTGTGAAGGTTGTTTTCAGGGCAAAAAAAATTTAGCAGGAAGGTCGTACGGCTTACCTGCTTGACGAAACGATTTTGTTAAAAATAAAATTAAAAAAATTCTCTACAAAAATATTTAAATTCTCATTTTATACTATTTGCAGCTTTTATATATAGTAAAAAGTGTTTATTGTCCAAAAAAATCAAAAGTTATTATTATATTTTGGGGGATTTTTAAACCCCACCCCCGTATTCTTCTTACCCTGCAATTTCTGCAGGCACTGTACTGTTCAGGCCAACTGTACCCACGGCCAGCCACATTATGTTCCGCGGCAACTCCTACTTTTCCGACAGTTTGCACTTTCCGATGTTCCAACTCCCGACTGCCTCCCATCTAGGCTCCCGCGCTGCTCCAGCCGATCACTGCTTTTCGCCAATTCTATTTTTCAACGCCTTATCCCCGACTGCCTGCATCCCCTCCACCGGCTCCAATTTCTTGGCTCCCGAGGCTTCACTAATGCCTTTCATCTGGCATTGACCACTATCGGGCTCTATTTTTTTTGGCCAGCACTGCCTCGACCACCTTCACTCTGCCGCCACACGGCATTCTTCTACTAGCCCACATCAGCGTTTCTTTTGCACAGACAACCAGATACGCGACACTTTCAGATTGGAACATGCAGAGTACAGTCAACGTCTAGTCACTTGAACAACTAACTCACCGCCCACATCATCTACCAACTCTGCCTCCATGCTCACCTGAACAGTCATCATCCGTACGCACGGTCGGCCGCCACGTCATTGTATGGATTGCACAGTCAGCAATACACGTCACCTTTTACGTACCGTACGGACAGCCCCTGCAGACATGGAGGCGAAGTTTTTGCGACAGCCAAACGAGTGTCAAATGTAAGCCCCTCAAATGCTGACGTCAACACTGCATCAGCATATTTTTGAAAATTTTCAGCCCCCTCTCCAATGAGCTTTTTGGTTTTGCCAACCAACTTTGGAGGCTCATAACTTGCTCATTTTAGCTCCTTTTTTGGTGCAATGTTTTTTAATTTAAGCTAATTTTTCGTACTCTTCACAGTGGTTGTGGATTTTTCTGATTTTGGTGGACAGATTTTTCCACAATTTTCAATTTTTCATGACTGTACCTATCCAATCCTCAATTTTGCAACTTTAGAGGCTTCATTCAAATTCATACAACCTCCTTTTCTTTTTTTGAAAGTGTGATTTTTTGTCTACTTTCATGTGGTGCTATCAGATTTTCAACATTTGAGTAGAAATTGTACTTTCAGTATTTGGTCATTTTTGGCCTATTTGATACTTGTATTTTGCTTGGATCTCAACTTAGATCTCTTGCAGTATTTGTTGGAGTCTCTTATAGCCTATTTGAGGCAATTGTTGGTTGTAATTAGGGCTGGCGGATTCCCACTGCAGATTCCCACTGCCTTGGGCAACATTGGAATCCGCCTCCTTCATATAGGGCCTGGCCCAATACCTTTCGATGCGCCTAAAAGGTTTCCACGCTTCACCCAAACCCACTCGCCTCCTTGATAGGGCCGACCCTATCTCACTTCACCTAAAAGGAATTAAAATAAATAAATATCTAAATGCAAAGAAGGCCGACATAAGTAAAAAGCAATATGACTCCTATAAAGGTGGCATATACTTCTCAATATCCTTATTCAGTTTTAATGTACATGCAAAATATATTCGGTGAAGGTGAAATTCATAGAAGGGCAGTTGGTAACAGAGAACTCCAATAGAAGGTAGCAGATCTTGAAATAGGAGGCAGCGAACTTCACCAGACGGCAGCAAATCTCTAATAGAAGACAGCGAACCTATTTAGCAGCAGATTTCCAATTGAAGTGAGCGAACCCTTGAAGGACTTCATTGAAGGACTGTAATCTACTTAAGGTGCTACTACCCTTGTTACACTCAGAAAATTCCGATGAGAAGGACTGCAAATCATAACCTCATTAGCAACCTAATTGTGAAGACTTCTATCTCTTCTTCTTTGTGACTGCAACCTCTATGCTCCAGATAAGTGTGTAATGTTCAGTTCATAATCATAATCAGATCTGAGGATCCTTTGGCTGGGTTTTCCCTCCTAGGAGGTTTTCCCAGGGTAACTGTGTTTTTGTCCTTGTGCATTTCATTTCATTTTCTTATTATGCTTAAGTCTGGAAAACTATAAGTTAATTAACCTAGTTTAAACTAATTCTGATTTTTCTGAGTTTATTCAATCTGAAAGAACTAAAATTAACAGTTGTAAAGTTGAAATCAAAAATCCACTTTGCCATTTTTTGCAAGTGGCCCATTGTACACGCACTAAGTATAAAGTGTCAAATCATCATTTTGGGGGGGTTCTTTGATTGAGTGAATTTGGGGGGGTGTCTTGTGTGATTGTGCCTCTCTTTTCTTAGTGCTCTTTCATTTTGTTGCTATGGGTTCTCCTAAATTTCCAGTTTTAACTCCACATAACTATGCTCCATGGAAAATTGATGTATGGAGTAAGTTAATGGAAAAATGATCAAATCATTATATTGATGGAACTATCATGACACCAACTTATCCTAAAGTTGAATGCTCACATGGAATGGCTCACTAAAAACATTATGGCTATTGGGACATTGAGGAAATATATATCAAAGGATCTCATCTTTCACATTGATAAGTGTAAAACAGGTAAGGATGCATGGGATGTCTTGGGGAATTGTATGGTCAAATTGATGAGATTAGAGGCTATCAACTTGACAATGAACTCACCATGTTGGATCCCAAGAACTTTGATACAATACAAGATTATGTTACCAAGGCAAATGAGCTAAGAGCACAGTTGAAGAATTGTGGCATTGATAAGAAGGATGCACAGTTGATCTACAACCTTTTGGGAAAGCCTCCATCAGAGAATGCAGCATTGTTTTTAGCTTCCAAAACCATCGCTTGACGGTGGGTAGTTCTTTCACTATGCCTTCATTTGATTCATTCACAGAAATGTTGATGTTAGAGCAATCTAAGTTGATTAGGATGGGGATTCTCAAGTCTTCAAAGTCCATGGCTTTGATGGTTAATCAAGAGAATCAAGGAAAGGATTCCAACAAGAAGCAGAAGCAGTTCAAGCCTAAGACACAACAAGATCGAGCACAATCTTCCTCTCCACAACAAAAGGATTCTACATCCTCACCTAAGAGGAAAGCATATAAGGACAATCTTTCTTGATCATATTGCAAGAAAAGTGGTCATGATGAGCATCGTTGCCACACCAAGCAAATTGATGAGTTGACCAACATCCTCAAGAAGAACAACATTGATTTACCATCCGCTTACAAGAAGAAGGATTCATCTCCTTCCCCTTCCTTGCAGTCAAAAAGAAAGGGGCAAGCTCTTTGTGCTACTACAAGTCATGATTCAGGGAGATGGCTTCTAGATTCAGGGGTTTCTCATCATATGGCATCTTTGCAGTCTATGTTCTCTTCATTTGAGCCTTGCAACATGCCACTGATTTTGATGGGCAATCATACATATATGGATGTGATTGGGAAAGGATCCATTGCCATTGGGGATAACTCTTTCATTGATGTGTTGTGTGTACCCCATTTGACAAACAATCTTCTTTCCATCTATCAAATCACTCATGGGGCAACAAGGAAAACTGTGGAGTTCACACCTAATTCAGTTATCATTAGAGACTTGGAGATTAGAGCTATTATTGCTACAAGGGTGGTGGATCATGCATCTCGGTTGTATTCCTTGCAGATTTTGTTCCTATTGATGAGGATGATTCTTCATATGATGATCACACATCTTGTGTTGGTTCAGATATCGAGGATAACTTTGGGTACTTGAACTTGGGTATTCTCACATGTGAACCCATTCTTGAGCCTTGCATTTCATCTCCTCCTATTGATATCACATCTCCTATTGCACCTGATGATGTAGCTATTGCAACAATTTTGCCTTCTACTGATTTAGTGCAACAGGATATTCCTTGTCTTCCAGCTTCAGTTCCTTAGGATGACTACTTGACAAACATTGCAGGTTTGTTTGTGGAGTCTTACATTGCAGATTTGCGAGACATCATTGATGACATTCATCTTCTCTTTGATGAAGATGATCCTTCTTCAATTGTTGCAAGGGACGACTCTGACCCTCTTGTTCATTCTCTACATGATCATTCTTTCGAGGTTGACATGATTGTGGATTCTTATGTACTAAACTTGGAGGAGGTCTCTTTATCCTTAGAGGAGACATATGAGTCTTTGGATCTTTTTCTACATTCATCTCCACTAGATCTTGGAGTGCCTTTTTCAGCAGTGTGGACCAGTACACCCGATTTGGAGGGGGCAACTTTCAGCATCAACATGGGGACACTTGATCAGTTTTCAGAGACTTCACACATCATGAATTTTATTTCTATATCTTCCCTTCATGATTGGGGAGACTTCATGGATACACCATTGGATTTGTTTCTTCCTAAGGGGAGGAACGTTGTTCGATGTTCGTGGAGCAATTTCTTCATTTAGTTTCGAGCTTCTACCATTGGTGCAGATTCTACATTGGGGGGGGCTACTTGGTCTCTCTTCTTCTCTCTTATTGAAGGTGGGGTTCCTCACATGGGGTTTTGTCCTTCTCATACTTCTTTGAGAGTTCTTTTGTATAGTTTTCATCTCTCTTTTGGGGGGGAGTTTTTTCCCATTGGGTTTTACTCTTTCTCCATTTGTGAGAGATTGCATTGGTTTGCATGCATTTGCATTTGTACATGGGTACCTAACATAGCCTTGTAGTCAGGACCCATCTTGCATTGTTAGCTTGAGTGTATTCCCCTAAGTTGCACTTAAGGAGGGTGTTGGTGTAAATTATGTCTCATAATTACACTTATGTTGACTTAGGGTAATGCATTCCATAGTGGTTTGGATATGACACACTTAGGGAAGTGTGCACATAGGGATGATGTATGTAGGAGAATTTCCACCTTTTGTGGTCTTATCTTGTTACAATCCACCTTCAGTGGGTGATCCACCTTGTGGAATATTTTATTATTTCTCCTACCTACCCTTGTTTCTCATTGAGCCACATGTCATCATTGTGTGCTCACATATCCATATGGCCTTGCCTTTATAAGCAGGCTTGTTTACATTGTATGTAATTTTGTAATGATCCAGTTGATCAGTATTTTGCATCTTGATTAGAATAGAGTTTATTCTTCTCAAATCTAATGTCTCTCTATTGTGCTATTCATTGTGCTCTAGATCTTGGCTATATTTGACAAATTCGTACAGATGTGCATGTCCCTATTCATACCTTGTGGTCATCAAGTATTGTCGGTCCACTTATCCTCATTTGGAGAATGATACAATATGGAGGGGTGTTAAGAATATTGCATCATAGGATGCATATAATAATAATGTGTTAGGTTTGTTATTGTTTGTTAAGTAGGTTAATATAATCGTGGTACGAAAGTTTATCTGTATTGAGTTGTTAAAACAACTCAATATATTTAGAGAATTCGTTTGTGGAGTTTGCTATAAAATAGGATATGAGAATCCTACGAATATGTAATATGATTGAATGAATAGGGAGTGGAATAAAGAATATTATTTCCGTGTAAAATTCCTCCTATTCCTTTCAAGTAGGTGTTCAAAGATTTGGAGCAGATGGTACATTGGAGAGGTACAAATCATGGTTGGTGGCAAGAGGGTACTCCTAAATAGGAGTAGACTTGGAGAAATCTTTTCTAACAGACATTAAGTTTCCACAATCCATATGTTAAGATCAATGCTTCTGGATTCGATTGTGTGAAGTTTTTTTGCATCAACATTTCAAATCACATTCTGTGATCCATCATCAGGATGATAGAGAACAATCAAAATAGAAAGATAGACAAGTAGCAGATCAGGTTGAATAAAAAGAGATAGGGAAGAGGCACGAAGAACAAGGAGAGATGGATGACAAAAGATAAAATGATAAAAAAAAAAAGCTAAACAACATAAAATGGAATAAGGAAGAAGAAAATAATAATATAAAAAGAAGACATATAAAAAAAATAGATAAGAAACTAAAAAAAAGACTCGCATATCAAAAATCAAGAAAAAGGCTAATAATGAAACAAGGACAAAAGACATCAAAAAAAACCAAATGAAATAAGATCACTCTCACACACATACACACACGCATTCACATACACATATACTCGTGTGTGTGAGAGAGAGAATAAATTAAAAATAAGAGAAAGAAAGAAAAATTAAATAGTTATAAAAAAATCAAAATAAAAGATAACATGAGAGTAAATAATAATATATCAATAAAAGAGATTAAATAGGAAAAAATAGAAAAAAAATTGAAAAAAAAAGGAAGAGCAAATAAAAAGAGATAACTAAGAAACACTGAAATAAAAAGGAAAAAGAAAAACGAAAAAACAAGAAAGAAAAAAACCAGGGCCAAGGGAATAAAAAGCGAGAGAGGGGGAGCGATACATCAAAAAAAAGAGCAAAAGGAGGGGGAAAGAAAGACAAATGTGATGTCCCCTACTAGGTTTAGGCCTGTTTTAACCCTAATAATCCATCTCAACATATATATGACTTAAACTAAGTGATTGGGAGACAAAACTATCTTGACATGAATCACATTAGTGACAAAATAATCTTCTTTCTGATATTGTCTAGATAATCTAATCTGATTTATAATCTCAACCTTACTTGTTCATTCAAATTACTATTTCTATATATATGTATATATATGTAGATGTATGTGTATGTATATAATCTTATTGATATTCCATTATATATATATAAACAAATAAATAAATTATATTATATTAATTTATTTATCAGTAACCTATTTATTAATTATCTATTATATGGTTTATTATCATATTACTGCAGAGCAGTTTCCAAAAACTAGTATAATAATTGTGGTTTTTATATTATTATTAATATTTATATATTTAAAATTCTGCATAAGAACATCATCGGGTTTCATATATTAAGCATCCATATTAAACACATCCCCATGCATACCACCATGAACAAGGATGTTACTGCCTGTAACTCAATGACATTTCTGATCCGATCTGTACCATTCTCTTCATTCACTAAATCGCAATCTTATTTATCACTTGTCTCATATAAATCAGAGAAAAGAGTTTCCTCTTTATACCCAGCCTATTCCTCTATCCTCCCCCCTCAATGTGATTTCGATCTCCCTTTATACCTTTCAAATAACCTTTCGTAGAAAGGTTGTGTCTTTTTCATTTTCTTTTAATCAATTGTTTATTTGAATTGCACCCCTTCATCAATCGTATCTTGAGGAGACACTATAATGCATTAGAATGAATCGCATCCTTCCTCTTTAACAAATCGCAACCTTTAGTAAACAAATTGCCATTATTTAATTCAACGTATCTTTTGATAAATACATTACCATTATAACAACGGGGTTTTATGTTTGTTTTGCTGCTACAATATGTAATCGACTATCATATGTAATTGCACTTTATTATGTTCGTTGTGCACTCGAATTTCCATAAGGCAAATGATAAAATCTTTATCAAATGAAGTCAGCCTATGATTAATATCTGAATAGGGTCACTCCTTGTACAGAATCACTGCCCTTTTGTTAGTTGTCATCAATGTAATAACGGCATAGAAAATCTTAATGAAACTCGCTGCTTGATCAGTTTGTATTTAACAAAGCATTTGTTCGGGAGGTTGGCCACTATATTTTTCACATGATGGGCATGATTGATCAGTCCTTCGCTGTTCACTTAGGAAGTCGACCATGTAATCAACGTTTCTAATGCTGGTCGAATTAGTGTTGATTAATGCATTGACCTTGAGACTTGCTCTATGTCTTGGTTCATTATAACTGCTGCCGTATTAATTCATCTTCAATGCTTCCTTGCATATAGATTGGCCATATAAGGTTGGAGAGCAAGGGTTGCCAAGCCAAACTGAGACTCCACCATTCATTGCGGTTGAGGTTAGAAGCATGGTTATTGTTCACAATGGCCTCTTTGAGCTTACGTTTGAAAAAATTATCTTCTTTGAACAAAATTTGGGTGCTTTCCAAACAGATTTGGTGCTTCGTAGCCGAGGCATGTTCAGCTAAGGCCGATTTAGAAAACCGTTAATGTCTAATATCTGTGTGGGTAGCTTTACAAAAAACCTGACAGGTGAGAGAGCCATTGGGTGTTTTAATGAGGAGAATATCTAAGAACGAGAGTTGGTTACCAACCTCAAGCTCCATGGTAAAAGAGATACTAGGGGCCAAGTTGTTAAGGTGGGCATGGAATTCTTTCAATCTTTTCTCTTATAGCTAAATTGAATTCCAATAGAATGTTGTTATCTATAGCTATGATACATGATTTTGAAGTGGAGCAAATTGATATCAGGACTACATTCTTGAATGGAAATTAGAGAAAATATAGTTAGCATAAAGAATTCAAGATTAAGGGA
Organism: Cryptomeria japonica; assembly: GCF_030272615.1. NCBI lineage: Eukaryota > Viridiplantae > Streptophyta > Pinopsida > Cupressales > Cupressaceae > Cryptomeria > Cryptomeria japonica. Next base: position 472,678,381 of record NC_081406.1, on the reverse strand, counting down.
AAAGAGCATCTAGTTTGTAAACTGAAGGAGGCCTCTGTATGGCTTGACCTAATCACTGCATACGTGGTTGCAAAAGTTTGATTCATGTATGTTAGAACTAGGTTTTGCAAGGAGTAATGTTGATCATTGTGTGTACTACAAGCAGGTTGGTGATCACCATTTAATCATTATTTTATATGTCGATATTCTTATCATCAAGAACAACAAAATATCGATAAGGGAATTCAATCTGAGATCTGCAAGGTTCAGATTTGGTATGGAGATACATAGAAACAAATCTAGAAGGAAGCTGTGGTTGAATTAGAGGAAGTGACTTGGAAATGTTTTCTGCAATTTGGCATGCATGATTGTAATCGTTATAATTATTTCTTTGGTGGTAGGCACTAAGTTGTGTATGGAACAAAGCCCTAAGTTTACAAACATTTTGGAGAATATGTATAATGTTCTATATGCAAGTGCAGTAGGAGGCTTTATGCATGCAATGATCTAAATAAGGCCAATTGTTGCCCAAGCAATGGGAATTCTAAATAGATTCGTGTCAAAGCCTGACAAAAAACATTGGACTCAAAAGTTAAAAATATTCAGGTACTTGAAAGAAACTCTAGATTTCTGTTTGTGTTTTCATGGATCTAAATTTCTAATTATCTTAGCAAGATGTTAAACATACAGGGTTTGTTGATTCTAATTGGGCTGGAAATCTAGACAACCGAAGGTCAATTAGTGTTTATGTCTTTACTATATTTGGAGGAGCAGTAGGTTGGAATGAGTACATGGCAGCAGACAGTTATGTTGTCTACAACTAAAAACAGAATATAGGGCTACAAAATATACTTGCAAATAAAAACTTTGTCACAGTATTGTTTAAAGAAACATTTAGTATTAAGTTGTGATAATCAAAGTGCAGTTTATCTAGCTAGAAATCCTATTATCTGTGCTAGAACTAAACATATAGACATCCAATATCATTTTTATAAAGAGAAGGTTTGGGCAAGGAAAGTTCAATTAAAGAAAACTGACACTCACATAAATACCATTAATTGGCTTGTAAATGTCGCTAAGTTTTATTATGTAGAGATGCAATGGGTTTATCCTTATCTCATTCATGAATTATCTTCTTTATGTATACAATGAACTCTCCTCTAATAAAATGTCAGAAGGGAGAATGTTTGAACTTTGTTGTGCTATTCATCTGTAGAGAGTTCCTGGGGAGAGAAGATGGTGAACTGTTTGAGTTCATATTGGAGTGTTTGGTCACAAACTAGTAAACAGTTACAGGAAGCTATGGTAGGTTGCAGCAAGTTTTAGATGTGGTTTAGCATGGAGGTTTGTCTAAGTCTGGTGTTCCTATGGTTGTAACTGCGAATCATTTGAAGAACCCACTGCTATATATTTGTTTAAGTAGTTATAGGAGTGTATATAACAGTGCAAATGCACATGCAACATTGTTGGAGAAGAGCATGGACATGTTCTAAGGGATACTCAGATATACCACATGCAACTACAAGCAATTAGATGTTTGTCCTTGTTACGGCAAGCCATGGATGGAGTTTGATTGAAGTTGGTCAAGAACCTTTGACCAAGTGTGAGTGGCAGTGTCTTTTTATATGTAGTGATTATCCATGTAAAGAAATCCTGTTTGATTTAATATGTATGTTGACGTCATGGTATGGTCATGTCTTGGTAGGGTGACTATTGGCACTCCACATAGCAATTAGACAATTACACATTTGGTATTCAATGACAATGGCTATATCTAATTGTTTGTATAGATGCAATGGTTAATGATGTAATGGCCACCTTTTGCGGAAATACATGATTTTTGCCCAAATATAACATTCCCAACAATATACCTTATTTAAAAATAGTATTCTATGACTAAATCACATGCTAGCTATTGAACTTAAAAGGAAATAAACAATTAACATCAATGAAATGATAAACAACATCAACTACTTGGATCCATACTATAGTTTCACTTCCAACAACCAACAATATTAGGGATTCGCAGGGAAAGCATGAAAGGGCACCGGGAGACTATTCGCCACAACTAAGTCCAAGGACGCAGAACATCCAACCAAGAGAATTCAACCCCTTGGCCCACAAGTGGCAGGACCTCCAGTCCATCCAACTTGGGATGGTCTACTTACATTGTGGGAACTGGTCAACTGCATCTCTCTAACATGTTTTCTTACTAATCTCATGTATGATTGCTTGTAGGATGATAAACTGATTAATTTAGTGATTCTAAGAATTAAGATATATTGATAATTCAAATTAATGAATAAATCAAAGATTCATAACAGATATAATAGATAATAGACTTAAATCAAATGGCTGTTTTCCCCTGAATGCAGATTATATATGAATTCTGATCTGATTCAATCAGATTACTTATTTCTTATCTCTTTCTTGTTTTTACAGATCAGATCTCAAATGTTGTTTTCCAATCATTCAATGCCTTTTTCTACATTAAACTTAGACTCAGAATTCTTATTCTATAGATCCTCCAGGATGCCTTCCTTGGATGAATTGTTCTTTCTTTTATATCTTCCATTTGGAGGGAATCACACCTCTTCTTGAAACCCAGTGCCCTTTTGCAAGAGTCACAGATTTCCAAACCAGACTCAGTCGGTCTTCTTAAAGAAATCACCATAATTTAAATATTTATAATGTTCCTTATTCTAGTCGGCCCCTCCATCCTGGTTGGCCCTCTTTTAAATCAACATGGGCAAGTTTTATTTACTCTCATTTTGGGTCAGCTCTCTTTTATTCAGCCAGCAAGGGTTTGTTATTTAATACTGAGATTCTGTTCCTTATTATAGCCATGATCTCAGGCTAGGGCATGACAAATGATGTTTGATGTTGGTTGGTGTATAATTCCCTGAAGTTGTGGAAGATTGTTTGAAGGTTGTATGCTATTGTCTACAAATTGAGACTTCGCAAAAGAGTCTAACTGTATTGAAAATTGATTTCTTGTGAATACAATTGTTAATTTCCTTTTGCTGGTGGGATTATTCCCAGAAGGGTTTACCACGTAAATCTTGTCTCATGTGTATTTGTGGTTTGCATAATATTTCATGTGCTTCCCTTAATGTTGCTAATTGAATTGGAGTAGCAAACATTATCATATTTGCATCACGTCATCTTCCATTACATTAAAAAATCACATAATCTTGAAGTATTCCACTATCCAAATTTATTGATCAATTGTAACAGGGAATAAGTTTCCAACAATGAGAACAAATCATGTTATCTCAAGGTTTATAGAACAAAAGATTGCACACAAGATTCTTGGACCTTAAGATCACAACACATAAGAGGATCTTGTTTACTAGGAGCAAAAGAATTTAAAACACAAAGTAAAGCGGCAAAACCAAAATCCCAAGATTGAGCCACGTGGCACAATCTCGTTATTTTGCATGCTCTACAGCAAAAGATAATAAGTCACAAGTCCTCAAGGAGAAATTTTGGGATACAAACATGTGAACCAATCTTGTATAAAGTAATATTGTAATATTTAGTTTATATTGGTGAATTAATATTTAACATAGACTTCAGTAATGTTCTTTATTCTTTTAGTTGTCATTCTTATCCTTTCGCTTTAGTAGTTGTCACTCTTATCCTTTCACTTTAGTAGTTGTCACTCTTATCCTTTATGGATAAAGCTTTTGTAACTCTTACTTAAGGAGACTTTCACTCCTTAGTTTATTATCAAATATCTCAGTAATCATTCTCTGTGTCATATTTTTTATGATATGGTATCAAAGCCCGAGTCAAGCTTCAAGATCTGAGAATGCATGGAGTTCTACACACTTGTACTAGCAATGATGACTCACACACTTATAACGCAAAAAGAGCCAAAAAGACACCACACATGGAATTGCACAGAGCTGTTTTGTGCGATTTGAAGAAATTTGTGTTTGTTGATTTTAAGTAATCAGATTAGCAATGTAGAATAAAAATCAGAATGCTAAGTAAATTATGCACATAACACACATGTACCCTGGGAAAACCTCCCTCTGGGAGGAAAAACCCAGCAACCAAATTATCTAGATTAGGCTATAATTTAACAGAGTTTACAATGAGCTTCACATAAAGCTGTGAGTAAATATGCATAGAACCCTAGGGCAGATAGCAACTATGAACTTATCTGCAATACAACCGTTGCTGTGTCAAGGAGGAAGGCAGATTGAGACTGCTGTCTACAAGGTTGATCTGCTGACCCTTAGATGATGTTCGCTGCCTTCTACAGATCAGTTCGCAGACCTGCAAGAGAGTTCGCTGTGTCTTGACAAGGTTGCTGCCCTCTAAATGCAGTTCGCTAACCTCTGATTATACTTCGCTGATCACCAAAGTAGTTCGTTCATAGGATAGGTTTCCTAAGTGATGATGTGATAATGAATAAATTATTTTATCTTGAAGTGCACATATATATGCCTTTCTCACAAGGTCGGCTTGTAGTAAATATATAATTTATTAATTACCTTTTCCCTTAACATGTTTCAGTTTAAGTGAGAGGCATATTATGAGGCGTGAGATATAGGGTCGGCCCTATAGGAGAGTGGCGTGTGAGAAGGGCCCAGCCCTAAAGGGTACATGTTACCCTTTCAAGGTAAAAGGGCCCAGCCCTTAAGGGCGGATTCCAATGTTGCCTTGGGCAATTGGAATCCGCTCCTTACCTTAATTGAGACTAACAAATTCAACTTTAATTTCCTACCTAGTTATAAAAACAAACAATGTTGGATTTTTATTTGAAGAAATTGTGGATTTTTTTTCCCGTGGAAATTGCAGGTTTAAAAGTAGTCAAAATTGCAGTAGTCGTCTGTTAAAAATCGTGCAAATTTGTGTAGAAATCATAGATTTTTCTTGTTCAAAAACCACAGCGATTCCCTGCAGGGGTGCATGATATTTTTCACCAGAAACCGTGACTTGTTTTCTGCAATCAATGGCTAGATTTTTTATTAAGTTTTTTAGCCATTTAGTAGTAGTAATGATACATAGGGTGTGGTATAGGCAATTAAAACCAATGACAAGGCCAAAGGCAAATGGCCTCAAAAGAAAGGGCAAAAGAATAATTTGAATTGAAAAATATCACACATCATTATTGTAGTAAAATGGGTCATATGAAGAAGCACTGCAGAAAGAGGTGGGCATACAAAAATCCAACTAGGGAGGACCTTGACAAAAGGCTCATGTCACGGAGCATTTTGAGCAAAAGAAATTAATTGCCTATGCTTGCATGGCCAAACAACCAATAGATCAATCAAAGTCTTCTATGTGGTACATTAATTCTGGAGCATCTCAACATTTCGGCCACAACAAAGATTGGTTTACAAAGCATACTACTTGCTTAAATTCAATGATCTTCATGGTGGTGAGGAGTACACAGTTGTTCGCAGAAGAAATGTGCAAATAACTTCTTGAGCAACAAATCTCATTTTTCTCAATGTGTACTATGTATTGATAATGGAGTTCAATTTGCTATTTGTGAGTCAACTTATGCATCATTGTCCCAATTTGAATGTCATATTTAGCAAACGCAAATGCTATATAGTTGACAAGGAATCCAAGAAAACCATCGCTATTGGTATTGAAGATTATGGTTTTGTATCGGCTTGTTGATATTGGAAAAGTTCATGAGCGTACATTGGCAGCCAAGGGTGCATCTAATGTCAATATGCTTTGGCATCAGTGGTATGGGCACCTCAACCTAACCTACCTCTCTCAATTGGCTCACAAGAATCTGGTAGAGGGTTTACCAGAGATACAGCAACAGATACAGGATGTTTGCGGAGCTTGCCAAGCAAGAATGCAGCATAGAATTCCATATCAGATGGACGGGCTTGGAAAACCTTGAGAGTCCTATAGTACATTCATGCAAATGTTTGTGGACTAATGTATAGGGCATCAATCACTGGTGCCAAATACTTTCTTTTGTTTGTTTATGATTTCAATAGGAAAATGTGGGTGTTTTTCTTGAAGTCAAAATTAGATGTGTTTAAGGAATTCGAAAATTTCAAATCATTAGTAGAGAAAGAGTCTTGTTGTACATTAACTACTCTTAGATATGATAATGGAGGTGAATTATGTTCAAAGAAATTCAATGAATTTTGTGCTGAATACAGAATAAAACATCAATACAAAACACCCTATACTCCACAATAGAATGGAGTAGTTGAGAGAAGGAACCATTCAATTACAGAGATGAACAAATGTATGTTGGAGAATAGGAGTGTTCCCAAGAATTTTTGGGTTGTGGCAGCTTACATGGCAGTTTATCTTCTCAACAAGTCTCTGACACAGGCAATGAAGGAGAAGACCCCAAAGGAAGCTTGATCTAGGAGGAAACTGAAAGGGATTCATCTTAAAGTCTTTGGTTCTACTGCATGTGTTTGGATTCTAACTACAAAGAGAACCAAGTTGGACTTGAAGAGTAAGAAGTTAATGCTTACAAGGTATAGTGAAAATCATAAAGCCTACAGGCTAATTAATGGTGACATTGACCATTTGACTTTCAACGGGGATGTTTTGATTAATGAAGAAGTTGGGCCCTTTCAACTATCTTTAGAGATAAAGATAACTGAAGATCGGCCTTTTCAGGCTAAGGATTCATGTGTCTAGCTTTCATTGGCTCTGCCTGAAGGGGAGAATTTTGAGCATGAGTCTCTCAGGAAAGTAACAGTACCAAAAGAATTTCTTGATGATAACCTGGATCAACATCAAAATGACATAGAAATAGGAATCCCAAGTCATGGCGACAACAGTGATCTGATTGAAGACTCTCCTAAAAAGAGATAAAAATGGTAGGAAAGCATCATTGATGATGTTTAGGATGATGAAATGAATACACTTAGATCATCGAGAGGCTAGAGCAAGAACATCATTAACTTTGCTCTTATGGCCAATCTTCAAGGAATTTATAAGCCCCCAGAATTTTTAGAGGCAAAAGGAAAACTGAATGAGAAAAGGCCATGGAAACCAAACATAAGGGTCTTATGAAAAATAAGACTTGGCTTCTTTCAAATCTTCCACCAAGGAAGAAACACATTGACTACAAATGAGTGTACAAAGGTCAAGTACAAAGCTAACGATCCACTTGACAAGCATAAAACACAGTTGGTTGCAAAAGGGTTCTCACAATGAGAAGGCATTGATTATGAAGAGGACTTTGCTCCTCTAGAAAAGTTGAGCACCATTTGTTTAGTTCTAAAAATGGCGGCCAAAGTCACAACATTCGAATTTGACAGCCTTAAATTTGGATGAAATTTGGCAAGGGTAAAAATTTTTTTTTTAAAATTCAAATTAAATTCACCTTGTATAATTTTGTTTATTTTTAAATATACGTAACACTATTAGAATTATATTTCTCTATTATGTTAATTGTCAATACTGTAATTAGGTGTCTACAATAACAGGTAGTTAGAAGTAGATAACTTCATTAATATCTATAGTGCTTTTGTATTTCTATATATTGTAATATTCTCTCAGTTAATAAACTAAGTATTTTTACCAATGAATCTTTGTTATTCACATGGTATTAGAGCTTGGGTAAGGGAATTTTTCAAAAAAATTGTTTAATATAATATTTTGGAAATTTTTCAAAAACTCATCTAGGGTTTTCTATGCCAGGCTCCCGTGCAAAGGTTTTCGTGACCATTTTTAAACCTGCAACCCTTGACCCAGAAAATCGTGATTTTTCGTTGCCTGTGTTTATGCCGCGACCTACCATTTCAACTCGTGATTTTATCTCTATATTTCAGCGCCATTTTTTCTTTGACCCGCGACCTGCAAATCGCGTCTTTTTGCAATTCTTCGCATGTCTTCTTTTTTTCGTGGCTCATAAAGAAAGAAAGAAAACCGCACGACCTACAAATATCGCACGATATTTTTGCGCGACCTTTTTTTTTCCCGTGCAGCTCTCTCTGTGATTTTCTGGTTTTCCGCAAAAAGGGTTTCTCTGCTCGCGTCTTCCACAGCTATTTCGCGATTTTTCGCACGATCTGGGTTTATTTTTCCACGACGGCAACTGTTTTCTTTTGTGCATGCTTCTCTCTCTTCCTACGACCTCTGTCTTTCTGCACATCGCGATTTCTACAAATTATTTTCAAGCAATCTACTCGTCTGAGTTGAGTGTGACTACTGCAATCTTTTCTTCACGCTTGGTTTCCATGCCTAGAATTTCATACATTTTTGCAACTTCATCAATTTTGCCGCCTAGGGTTTATATCAAACCCTTGGTAATTTTTTTTAACGGCTAGGGTTTCTCACAAAACCACTATTTGGGTTTTTCTGCAACTAGGGTTTTCACTATAACTCTCTGGGTTTTAGTCCGATTCAAAAATTGAGTGCAGATTCTTGGTGGGTTTTTCGAGAGCTCTTCTAGGTCTCCGTTAGATTCTTTTGGGTCTTTCAAAAAACAATTGCCTTGAAAATCGTGTTAGGGTTTCAGTTTCTGCCTTTGAATCTAACTTGCAGAATTTTTAAAAACCCTTTGTTTTCATTTGTTGGTTTTCGTGCCTTGGAATTTGTGCCTTCACTAGTTTGACACCGGGGTACGTGATGGCATCTCTAACAAATATAATGCTCAAATGCAACCAAAAGTTCAATGGGAAGAATTACAACACCTGGAAGCAACGCATGCTTACGATCTTTGAATATTGTTGCCTCGATCAAGTTGTTTTGGAAAACGTGTCTCGTCCTACTACAGCCAGCAAAGATCAGGACAAATGGGATGAGCGCTATCAAGAAGCAGTCATGCTCATTAAACTCTCCATCACCGATGAGCAGCTACCTCAGGTACCGTCCGACAAAACTACGAAGGAGATATGGGATCATCTAAAGTGTCTCCATGAAACCTCTAACAAGAGTAGACCATTCTTTCTGAAGAACATGCTCTTTTTGATTATGATGGACGAGAGGACACCTTTGCATAATCACTTGACAAAGATCAAGGACATCCGTGATCAACTTGAGGCGATTGGTCGCACAATGGAGGAAGAGGACATGGTCGTCATCACTCTGAACAGTTTGCCCAAATCTTATGAGGATTTCATTGAAATGTTGAATATCACTTCCATTGATGTCGATTTGAAGTATTCTGATCTTTGTAACAAGCTTTTACAGCAAGATCAGTGGCGCCAACAGTTTGGAAGTAGTACTAGTTCCACCTCCACCGAGCAAGCGTTCTCTGCCAAATCTTTTGCTAAGAACAAAGGGAAGGCTCAATCTTCTCAGCCGAAAGGCTCTGGTTCTTCTCAGGACAACAAGAAGAACAACACTTGGTGCAATTATTATCATAAGTTTGATCACATCAAGGCCGAGTGTCGAATTTGATTGGCTTCTGAACAAAAGAAGCAAGGAGGGTCTCAACAAAAGGCAAATGTCGCAGAGCACTCAGAGCAAAAAGAATCTGCATTCTATGCTTTTATGGCTAAGAGAACAACAGATCCAGTACACTCTTCTACCTGGTATATTGATGCAGGGACTTCATGGCATTTTACTCATCGTCGGGATTGGTTCACAAAATTTGAACCATTCTCGAACTCAGTAATCTTCAGAGGAGGAGAAGAGTACACAGTTGCTGGTAAGGACACTGTCCAGATTCACTCAGGAGGTAGAAATTTACTTTTTCTTGATGTCTACTATGTTCCAAGCATAGAACATAATCTCCTCTCCGTCAGCCAAATCATGAGGCATTCTCCTCAATTAGATGTTATCTTCAATTCGTCCATCTACAACATTGTTGATAGGGAGACTCGTACTACAATCGCTATGGGACTTGAGGATCATGGTTTGTATAGACTTGATGATTCCGACGATTCTCACGAGCACGCTCTGGTTGCTAGGAGCACATCCATCAAAACACTTTGGCATCAACGTTATGGGCACTTAAACGTGCACTATCTCTCTCAGTTATCTCAAGAGGGTTTGGTTGTTGGTCTACCTGAGATACAACCTCAAAATCATGGAGAATGTGGAGCCTGTCAAGCTGGGAAGCAGCATCGGACACCATTCTCGGATGGTGATTCTTGACGAACCTCCAAGGTCCTTCAGTTGGTTCACGCTGATGTATGTGGGCCAATGAATACACCTTTTGTTACTGGTTGTAGGTACTTCTTGTTATTTGTTCACAATTTCAGTCATAAAATGTGGGTGTATTTTCTGAAAAATAAATCAAATGTGTTCAGTATATTTCAGCAGTATAAGGCCTTAGTTGAGAAAGAATCTAGTTCTCAAATTATCACTCTAAGGTCAGATAATGGGAAGGGGGGGGGGAGTTTTGTTCCAATGACTTCTCTACCTTTTGTGCTACACATGGCATTAAGCGCCAACTCACCACACCATACACCCCTCAACAGAATAGTGTCATTGAACGTAGAAATCGCACCATTATTGAAATGGCTCGTTCTGTGATAGAGCATCACAATGTTCCTAAGAAATATTGGGCTGAAGCAGTTTATATTGCAGTCTACCTCCTGAATCGGTCACCTAAACATGTCGTTAAGAAGACTCCTGAAGAAGTCTGGTCAGAACGCAAGCCTAAAGTGAGCCATTTGAAAGTCTTTGGTTCTACCACTATTGTATGGATTCCAGACGCCAAGCATGCTAAGCTGGATTCAAAGAGCCAAACACTTATGTTTACTGGTTACAGCGACAACCACAAGGCCTACAGGTTGATGGATGTGGAGACAGATCGTCTCATTTTTAGTCGTGATGTTGTGGTTGATGAGACTACTGGTCCATTTATGCCTTCTACTCCTAATCCTACGACTCCGTCTATGAAGACTTCTAATGTTGGTGTTCGTCTTCCTCTTGGTTCCCATGATAGGAGGGCTTCCAAGCATTCTGACATTGAAGATGAGGAATTTACCGATCCAGCACCACCTGATTTTTCACAAGATTCGCATCCAAATGACTTTGTTCCAGAAACCCCAAGGGATGTTGTTCCTCCAATTTCAAATGTTGGTACTTCTACCCTCAAGCCTAAATGGTGGGCTAAGACAATAGGAGATCTTCATGATGATGAGCTTCTTGAGGATAGATCAGTTTGCGACAAGAGAAAGCAGCAGAATATAGTCAACTTTGCACTTATGGCCAACATCCATAGCATCCATGAGCCCTAGACACATTCTAAGGCTAAAGGCATTCCTAAGTGGGAAAAGGCTATGGAGACAAAATACCATAGTCTTTTGAAGAATAACACTTGGGTTCTTTCTGATCTACCTCCTGAAAGAAACTTATGAGCTGTAAATGGGTTTACAAAGTCAAGTATCATGCAGATGGTACTTTGGATAAGTACAAGGTCAAATTAGTTGGTCAGGGCTTTACACAGCAGGAAGGCATTGACTACGAGGAGACTTTTGCTCCTACTACCAAGATGAGTACAATTCGTCTTCTTCTCACTATTGCAGCTCAGTTTGGATGGAAACTTCACCAGATGGATGTTAAGAGTGCATTCATAAACGGCGAGTTGCAAGAAGTTTATATGACTCAACCTCCTGGCTTCAAGGTTCCTAGTAAGGAACAGCAGGTTTGCCGATTGCTAAAAGCCCTCTATGGCCTAAAGAAAGCCCCTCGAGCTTGGTACTTCAAGATTGATCAGTATTTGGTTGAACATGGTTTTCAGCACAGTCCCTCTGACACTAATATGTATGTCAAACTCTTCGGTGATAATATCCTTTTTCTTGTTGTCTACGTGGATGACTTGATCATTACTGGCAATTCAGCACATTTGATTACAACCATCAAACAGGACTTGTGCCAAGCTTTTGACATGATAGATTTGGGGCTACACCATTATTGCTTAGGTGTCGAAGTGTGGCAGACTGATGACAGTATCTTTATTTCATAGTCCAAGTACGCCCGCAGTTTGCTTGACAAGTTTCGAATGCAGGATTGTAAACCTGCTTCCACACCTATGGAGAAAGGGTTGAAGTTATCAACCAAGTTTGATTCACCTGTAGTAGACGAAACCGAATTCAAGCAACTAGTAGGCAGCCTCATCTACCTCACTGCCACTAGACCTGGCATCTGTTTTGTTGTCAACTACATCTCTCGCTTCATGACAGCCCCAAAAGCTGATCATTGGATTGCAGCGAAGCGAGTGCTGCGATATGTGAAAGGCACTTCAAACTATGGCATTCTGTATGGCAGGTGCAACGATCCAAAGCTGATTGGTTATACTGACTCAAATTGGGCAGGATCAGTGGATGACTGAAAATCCACTTCTGGGTACGTATTCAGTTTGGGTACTAATGTCGTCACTTGGAGCAGCAAGAAGCAACAGGTCGTGGCTCTTTCCTTGACCGAAGCCGAATATCGGGGAACAGCCAAGGCCAAATGTGAGGCAATTTGGCTTTGAAGGATGCTTTCTGACATGCAGATGCCGCAAGCAGGTCCTTCTCCCTTGTATATAGATAATCAAGGGGTGCTCAAACTGGCCAAAAATCCAGTCTTCCATGAATGTACCAAGCATGTCAAACTTCATTGTCACTACATCCGCAAGCTGGAAGAAGAAGGATTAGTTCAATTGCAGTATGTTCTGACAACGGATCAGACTGTGGATATTCTCACCAAGTCTTTGAGCCCGGATAAATTTGTAAAATTCAGGGGGCAACTTGGTGTTTTTGATAGATTGACCATCAAGGGAGGGTGTTAGAATTATATTTCTTTATTACAGAAATGGTCAATACTGTAATTAGGTGTCTACAGTAACAGGTAGTTAGAAGTAGGTAACTTTATTAATATCTACAGTGTTTTTGTATTTCTATATATTGTAATATTCTCTCAGTTAATAAACTAAGTATTTTTACCAGTGAATCTTTGTTATTCAAAAACACTTATGATAAATTATCAAAATAGTTTAACATTGCTGAATAGATTTAAAATCATTATAAAAGGATGGCACCTTTATAAAATATAAACCATAAGAAACGTGTGAAATCACGATTGTGAAGATGTTTTCTTTTCAAAAAGGTAAAATTAAAAGCCAGAACTTTCAAAAAAGTTCTAAGTCATTAAGAGCACTTGGCTTAGATGATGTAGCACCGTCATCTGTATCACTATCCAATTCCTCATCAAAAAAGTCAGGCTCATCTACAACTGGCACTTCTATGTCCTCTGAAATTCGTTGTTGTGAAGATGTGGAGTCGTTTACTGATTTGTTCATGAACAATTTTAAATTGCTACAAATGTAGACAAGATCTCCCAACTTTTCAGACAACTTGTTCCTCTACTTGGAATGGATGTCGTCAAAGCAACTCCAATTCCTCTCAAGAGCTGATAAACTTGCCCCCTAACTTAGTATTTGAAGGGCAAAGCGCTAAAGTTCAGGAGTTTTTGCTCCATAGTCCATCCACCATCTATAACTAGGTACCACATCTCATGCCATAACATATTTGGCTACTGCTATTCCAAACAACCCTTCTGCTCTCCTATATACCCAACTTTGGTCTCTAATTAGAGCTGCAACTATTGGATCTAGTTCAAATTTGTTAATGGTTTCATGAAACCCTGCCACAATTTCAAAATCACTTTGTATATCAATATGAAATAGCTTAGGCTCTAAATAGCAAGTTGTTGCATGTAAAGGTGTGTGTATCATTTTCCATGTAGAATCAACTATCTCCCATATCTCCATGTACTCTACTTCCACATTATTTAGTGCTCTTTGAATAGCTTCCTTACAATGGTCCATGTTTTCATAAAGCATGCCAAGGCAAGGAGTGTCACCATTAACCATATGAAACACGTCAACAATTGGCCCACATATACTCAAAACCTTTGTTCCATTTTCCCAAAAGCTGCTATTTAAAACAATTTGCTCTATGTTCTTTCCCTTAGTACTTTCAAAAAGCGCTGAATTTTCCCACTCTTTGGAACAAATAACAGATCTCAAAGTTGCTTTCTCTTCAACCACTCTTTTCAAAGTGATATAAAATGAAGCAAACCTTGTATCACAAGGCCTCAACAACTCCCTAGATGTATGTTGCCTATAAAGACTCTATGTGAGACGATTTCTTATGAAATTTGCAATTGATCTCCCTCTATGAATTGCTTCATGTATCCATGAAAATTTAACCAAGTCATGAAGCAACAAATCCAAACAATGGGTTGCACATGGACTCCAATATATTTGTGGATACTTCTTAACAATCAATTTCCCAGCTCCCACACAATTTGTTGCACTATCAATTATCACTTGAATCACATTCTTCATTCCTATTTCAAGAATGGTATCCTCTAATATTTGAAAAATGTATTTGGAAGTTTTATTTTGGTTCATGGTGTCAATTACCTTGAAGAACACAACACCTTCAGGGCAAGCCACCAAAACATTGATCAATGGCCTTTGGCATATATCAAACCATCCATCACTCAATATGGTGCAACATGTTGCCTTCCAAGAGGCTTTGACCTTAGCTAATTTCTCAATCACTCTATCTATTGACCTCTACAAAAGATTTGTCCCGAAAGCCTCTGAAGTGGGAGGTGTGTACCCTTTGCCAAACTCTACAACTTTTTGAATTGCATTGCGAAAATGCAGATTTCTAGCTACATTCAATGGAATAGCACTTGTGTAAAACAAATCAGCTAGTGCATCATCAACCTGTTGTTTCTCTGCTAATTTCCAAAAGCTGCTTAATGTTCCACTCTCTTTCAATGCCCCTATGGCCTTGGATAGATTGGAAGAGGAAGACAGAATAGATGTTAATCTAGACACATCCTCTTCAATTCTCTATTTCTTTTGTGTCTTCTTCATTTTTCCTGCAATCAAAGAGGAATGCTCTTTCTCTAAAATATCTCTAGTTTCTAGGGTCACATTTGAACATGCAAGAACACCTCCACCTTCACCCCCTGTAATACCAAGCAAGTGGTCCATTGCCCTTGTTAAAGTTCCAGTAAAAAAAATTGGGCACTTGTTACAATGGAGCTCAACACCATTGCGGGTCACATATTTCCATGCCTTTGAAGTTGATTTGTTAGGAGCCATTACAATCTATACAATTTAGAAGGAAAAAAATATTTAATATTTAAAATATTAATTAATTTTTATTTAAAATAATAGTAATAACTGAATTAAATAAAAATTGCGAATAATTTTATACACATCTATTATTAAAATAAAAAGTGTATCATATAACAAATATATAATTATATTTTTAAACATATATGTTTATTAAATTTAATTTAATAAAATATTACATAATTTAATTTAATATAACAATTTTTTAATCTAACGATATATACCTAATTTAATATAACATTTTAAATTTATACTATTAAAAAATTAATATATGAATATTTTCGTATAATTTGATTCAAGATTAAACTTTTTTATTAAAAATATTACTAAATAGAAGCTATATTGAATTTAACTTTTAATAAAATTTCATTTAGTTATTTAATCTCTTATAATTTATAAACTATATCGAATGAAGCCTCAAAAATACAAAAAACAAAATGGCGGAATGAAGCCTACCTGAAAATAGCGACGATAGGAGGAATTTTGGAATGGTTTGGAATTATCACAATCGCTAGTCCTCAAACACCTCAGTCCACTAATGGCCCAACCACAATATATAGACACAAATGCCTCTCACTACTAGCCAAATTCGACAAACAGATATGTCTCTCTCAACGCCTTTGTCAATCCACCAAGCGCCAACACAACTCACTTCTTTCAATCTGCCTTAGCACGAGTTTGCCTCTTTTAATCCTCCTCAACACCAGTTCGCCTCTTTCAGTCCGCCACTGGTCTTAGGCTCTTCGCAAGCACACCAACTTCAAAACCCAAAGTAATATTTTCACTCGGGTTGAGTTGTATGTTTAAAGAGGCAGAGAGTAGTGTTTTATA
This sequence comes from Cryptomeria japonica, assembly GCF_030272615.1. NCBI lineage: Eukaryota > Viridiplantae > Streptophyta > Pinopsida > Cupressales > Cupressaceae > Cryptomeria > Cryptomeria japonica. The sequence continues at coordinate 472,662,525 of NC_081406.1, read as the reverse complement.
AATAAAATCAGCCGAAGACCTTAAAGGTTGTTCAAAAACCCTAAAAGAAACACTTAAAAAATTTATATAATTAAAAAAAATGATGTGCTTTATTGTACGAATAAATGGCCGAATTTCAATGCATTTTATATAAAAGTTTGGAATTTGCCAAAATTCAAACTTCAGCAAAATTCGAACTTCAAACATGAAATTCGTCGAATGTCGTGACTTAGATGGTAGCACAATTTGGTTGTAAAGTCCATCAAACAAACGTAAAGAGTGCCTTCTACAAAGGCAATTTGGAAGAAGTGTACATGTCTCAACCTCAGGGTTTTCAAGTTGTCAGAAAGGAGCATCAAGTATGCAGATTGATGAAAACTCTATATAGCCTGAAGCAAGCACCCAAGTCATTGTACATGCATTGTACATTAAAATTGACGAGTGTTTGGTTGAACAAGGATTCGGAAGAAGTCCTTTCGATCCAAATTTGAACATCAAAAACGTTGGCAATGAGATCATTCTACTGGTCATTTATGCAAATGATGTGATTACAGGAAGTGGAGCACATTTGATTGAACAAATCAAATGTAACTTGATTAAGGCTTTTGACATGATTGAATAAGGCCTCCTACATTACTGCCTAGGTCTAAAAGTTTGGCAAATAGGTGGCAATATTTTATGTAATGTCCCCTAATAGGAGATAGCCTATTTTCCAATAATTAAACACATCTCATCATACTTATTATATTTTATTATGCATTTGTTAGCTCCAGGGAACAATTAGCAAACATCATACAAGGGATAATCAACATAGCCAGGTCTAATCCCTAATCAATCATAATGATCAGTGTTAGTGGAGATTGAGAAGTATCTTTGTTAGGGCGCCAGAAAACCATCCTCCATAAGTAGTGCCTTTGTATGACGTAACATATGCACATTCCACTGCAGGCCTTATCCATTGCCTTTGTATGATGTAGCACATGCCCATTCCACCGCAGGCCTTATCCATTGCCTTTGTATGATGTAGCACATGTCCATTCCACTGCAAAGATTATCTACCTTGCAAGGTATTAATACCGCCTTTCCCTAACAATTCCACATCCAATCCTAGCGTAGGCATTAGCAAAATGGCAAGGATTAGGCTATGAGTATACTAACTTCTCATGTATTATGAATATATATGAAATTAAGTAAGAGACTCAAACATATTGCAGTCTATATTAATATTACTGTTAAATTCTGCATATGAACAAAATCAGGTGTCATATATTAAGCATATATATTAAGCACATCCTCATGCATACCACCAAGAACAAGAATGTTACTGCCTGTAACTTAATAACAGTTCTGATATGATCTGATTGATGGTGATGTCACTGGATGCTTTGATTCCTTTCCTTTATATCTCTCAATGTGAGGGAGAGGTCACACCTCTTCATAATGTATGCCCTTTGGCAAGAGACGCACCCTTAGAAAGAGTGCAACTCTTCATTATTTCTGCCCCTTGAAAGGGACACAACCTTTCACAATCAGATCTGCACTTCTGATTCCCCCAAATTATCCCCCTCTCAAATGAGGTTCTCTTCTCCCTTTTATATCTCATGTTTGAGGGAGTCACAACTTTTCATTCCATGTCTTTTGACCATTTATTAACTTAATTAAATTTTAAGTACAATTAATTATATTCTTTTATATTTTTATTTTTATTTAATTTTTATTCTTACGAATTTTAATTTTATTATTATTATTTACCATTAAATTCTATCTCAAAGTGGGGACATTACATTATATATCTCAATCTAAATATGTCAAGAGTTTGCTCAACAAATTCAAAATGACAGATGCAAAATCTCCTCCACATCTATAGAGACAAAGCTGGAACTTTCAGCCAAAACAAACCAAAAGGTAATCAATGATTCAGCATTCAAGCATTCTACTAGTCATTTATGCAGATGATACCATCATTACAGGTAGTGAGACACATTTGATTGAACAAATCAACTGTGACTCGATTAAAGCTTTAGACATGACTAACTTAGGCCTCCTACATGACTTCTTAGGTCTAAAAGTTTGGCAAATAGGTGGTAGTATTTTTATTTCTCAATCTAAATATGTCAAGAGTTTGCTCCACAAATCCAAAATGACAGATTGCATAATCTCCTCTACACCTATGGAGACAAGGCTAGAACTTTCAGCCAAAACAAACCCAAAGGTAATCAATGATTCAGCATTCAAGCAACTAGTGGGCAGCTTTTTCTATCTTACACCGACTTGATTTGAGCTATTTTGTGAGTTTCATTTACAAATTCATGACAGCACCAAAGGTAGAACATTGGGTTGCAAGGAAGCAGGTGTTGAGATATGTGAAAAGGACACTTGACTTTGGCATTTTGTACTAGATTTAGACCGGGGAGGTTTATTGATGTCAAAAAAATCCATTTTTGGATATGTTTTCAGCCTTGGCAAGGGTGCAATCACATGTACCAACAAGAAACGGCAGGCAGTAACTCTTTCCTCAGCAAAAGCAAAGTATCAAGGAACGGTAAAAGCACCATGTGAGGTAGTAGGGCTTCAAAAGATGATTTCAAACATGAAAATGTCTCAAGCAAGGCCTTCACCCTTGTTTTGTGGCAATCAAAAGGTGCTAAAGCTTGCCAAAAATCCAATCTTCCATGAGCATACCAAACATGTGGAGCTTCATTCTCATTTCATCAAGCAACTTGTAGAAGATGGATCGACAATTTTGCAGAATTGTTGTTATGAGGATCAAACTGTAGACCTTCTTATCAAACCTTTGAGTCCTAACAAATTTGTAAAATTTCAGAATAAACTTGGCGTAGTTAGTAGATTGACCATTACGGGAGGGCATTAAAGTAATATTGTGATATTTAGTTTATAATGTTCAAATGGTCATAGGGAAATTTCCAGATGGCAACCATGTCGCACGCATTGAAGAAAATAGTGATGCAAAGATCAAGCTCATGAAAGCTGCAACAGCCTCCATGATGATGGTGGACACACGGCGAGTATGCAGAAAACAGTTCAATTATGATCACCGCTTTGGATCGGAGAGGTTTTCTCTATATAAGCTTACGGGCGTAATGTAAAAGGGGTTCCCAATTGTTTTACCAATTTTGGAGAAGGAGAACATTAGAAAATAGCTATGAATTCAGTTCAGACCTTAGAATTGTGATTTAGTCAGTTAAAAGAAAGAAAAACATATCAGATTGTGCCTAGTTTGCCTCTTATGTATGTTTATTTATGTTTTATGGATTAGTTTGTAGCTCTGTGTCATTTCAAATGAATGTAGCTATTAATTGTTATGGTTTTCGGCTTTTATAATTTCATCATAGATTGACGGGTTGTTGAATCATGTTTTACTCTTTCAATAATCTGTAATAATTTGTGATTTGAGTTTATACAATGCCATTTGGTAAGCAAAATTTGTTGGGAATAATTGTTTTCGTAAGATAATAGGAACGCCCCCTACAAGCCTTAGCGAGTGCTTCTCACGGAAAGATCCGCATATTTTGCCCCATGTCTGTGTCACTTTGTGCATTTTGTTCTCTTTCCACCAATGAAGAGTCTATGGCGTTTTGTGCTCTTCTTTTGGGGTCGCTTGTTCCTATTATTTCTAAAGGGGATTTGAAGTGTTGTAAAAGCTTTGGCGCATCGCCTTAGATTAGGTTCGCTTATGTTTATTTCCTCTTTCCCTTTCCATCCTCTCTAAAATTTGAAGAGTCGGCTTCTAAAATCCCGGAGGTCGTTTCACAAGTCGCATCCGGTCCCACACCTATGAACTTCCCAAACTGCCCTTGAAAGTTTCCAACATTAAACCAAGAAGCAAAATGAACATGAGGTCTAAAAAAGTACAAGATAATTCATTAGAACACAAACTTAAAAGATCCATGGTTCCAAGTCAAAGACGTGAGCGTGTTGGCAACATGTTAGCTCATTTGCTCTTGATTGTATAACTGCATCTTGATGTGTCATTGTGATTATTTTCAATAGTACTTTGCCCAATAACTAACAACACAAGAACTTACTAGTAATTGGGTATAACACAAAATAAAAGGAAATTTGTTTTGTTCTCATATTATTGAGTGTAGTTTCGCTATTGCTATAGGGAAATATAACAAACTTTGAGAGCTCCCCTACCTGACCAAAACCTCACACAGTAGTGATATCGATCTCAGACCACAATTTCCTCACACTAACCAATGCTAACAAACATATAACCCCAACTGACCATGTGATAACTGTTGTTGGTAATTAGGGCTGGCGGATTCCAATTGCCCTAGGCAACATTGGAATCCGCCTCCATCATATAGGGCCAGGCCCAATACCTCTCGGCTCACCTAAAAGGCTTCCACGCTTCACCCAAACCCAACTTGCCTCCTTGATAGGGCCGACCCTATTTCAACTCACTTAAAAGGAACTAAAATAAATAAAATGTTCAAATTGAAAAGAAGGCCGACATAATTAAGAAGTAATATGACTCCTATAAATGTATCATATACTTCTCATTATCATCATTCAGTTTTCATGTAATGCAAAATATATTCGGTGAAAGCAAAAGTCATAGTAAGGCAGATAGGAGACAGCGAACTTCGATAGGAGACAGTGAACTTCATTAATAGCAGCAGATCTCTAAATAGGAGACAGCGAACTTCACCAGATGGCAGCAGATCTCTAATAGGAAACAGCGACCTTCATTAAACAGCAGCAGATCCCTAATTGAAGACAGCGAACTTCATAAAAGGCAGCAGATCATCTCCAAAATATAGAGAACTCCATTGAAGGACTGTGAGCTACTTGAAAGGTGCTGCTACCCTTGCTATGCACAGAAAAATCCGATGAGGAGGACTGCAAAACATCATCTTCATTAGCAAACTAATTGTGAAGGCTTCTATCTTCCTTGTGACTGCAACCTCTATACTCCAGATAAGTGTGTAATGTTCAGTTGAATTCAAAATCATAATCAGATCTGAGGATCCTTTGGCTGGGTTTTTCCTCCTAGGAGGTTTTCCCAGGGTAACTCTGCTTTGTCCTTGTGCATTTCATTTCCTTTATTTTGCTTAAGTCTGGGAAACAATAAATTAATTAACCTAGTCTAAACTAATTCTGATTTTCTGAGTTTTAATTCAATCTGAAAGTACTAAAAATAACAATAACACAAGCCCAGTCGGTTTATTCTAAAATGATAACAGTTCACTTCAAAAATATAGAACTTATATCCCAATTAAGGTGTCAAACTATGAAGACGTCAAAATTAAGGCAAGGAGTATCACAAGTCGTGCAAGGAGATGAGCTGACCTCAAGAATAACCATGAAAATGATAATGGTCCTGTACCAAAAAACACTGAAGGTCTTTCTCATTAATCTCATGGTTATGGCACTGTGATAGTTTTACAGGGAAGGTCGCTACATCTATACTGGGACTTTATCCACTCTGTTAAATGCATGATTAAAAGTTTCCAGGGCTACCATAAGAAACCTCCAACAATTACCAGAGCAACCCTGTTTTTAAGAGTAACACAAAGAACTTTTCATTATTGAGAGAGCAAGTAAAGGAAGTTGCTGAAGAAGTTTCGAGTGTCTACAGGGAATTAACACTATCATCACTAGAGACAAAGCTGAAATCGATTTTAAGTTTCTCTGTCAATTTTTTAGGCCATGTCTAGGAGACAATTATATGCAGTGGTTGTATGTATTTAACAATCCCAAGTTAGGCCGTTTACTAAGCAGGATTTAATATGACTTCATATCAATTGGATTAATTTTAAGTATTCAAAAACAAATGTTACTTTATATATGTTTGCTAGAGATTATAGCATAAGAGAATATCTATTAACTATGTTCCTTAGTTTGAATTGTATTTAATTTATTCAAGAGATTCCTGCTCTAAAAATCAGTGTAGGAACCCCATTGTTTACCACTTTACACAGAGAAGTCTAGCTTTTAAAAGAAATTTTATTAGTTTGAGCTGAGCAATCTCCTGTAGTTTGAATTGTGCAAGAAGATATGAATCGTACACTTCTGTTTCCTGTAGTTTGAATTGTGCAAGAAGAAAGGATTTGCTAGCAAATATTTTCCCTAATTGTTAATTTAGGTTCCCAGTTTTGCAATGAAAGTAAAACCATCACATTTCCTAAGTCAAAATGCAGAGAATCATTTTCTAGATATGATTCCTCTACTTACTCATGCAGGGATCATAATAACAGCTTGTCTAGTTACTACACAATGCATGTGACATCCTTCTGCAATAGATGCAAACTATGCATCTCTTTCTGTGTACTGCGTAATGGGAATAACATAACTTATGCATCAAACAAGAAATTTCAAATTTTCAACAGAGAAGCAGCTGCCTTAACTTTCTATAGTTTGAGATCTTAGTTACTGAATTAAATTTTTTGAGGAAGAGAATTATTTTTTCATAACGTACAAATTAATACATAGAAAATCAAACTTAGTAACCATAATTCTAATTTTGTTGATCTAAGTCAAGTCAGCTATGGTCTTCCTTCTATAACCTGGTAACACAATTCTGCTCTTTGATTATGGCTAACATCTTGTCTAACCATCAAATGATTGTATTTTGAACAATATGGCCTCTGTTTTACTTTTCTTACAAACCAAAGGCAATTTCCACACACTTTTGTAGTTTTCTATTATCAAATTTCAGGTCAATTTTCTTAAAAAGTTTAAGGATCCCTAAACCTTTATGTTTTACTTTTTAAAATAACTATGATTCCATTTGCAGCAAAGAGACACTGTAAAATCTTAAAAAATGAATTAACATCCAAAAGGTAATGGAATCCACCATGGTAGCTAAAGTTTATGAAAATGAGTTCCTGTGAGAGCTGCAGAATTCTTTTTGAAAAGATGAAAGGTATTTTATCTCAGAAGCTGCAATAGCATGCATGCGTTGCCACTAAAGTAATAAATTAATTATATGTGAATAATTAAAAATGGCAGCATAAATGCTAATAAGAACCTTCATACTGCCTGCATCTCTAGAAGTGTCACAGAAATAATCGAATAAACAGACAGGTATAAGGAAGCACATACCATTTAAACAAAATCTAGAAACCGCAAAACAATGGGACAATAATATTTTAGAAACATGAACCAAATAGTAATTGTTAAAATAATCAATTTTTAAGCAAGTGATGTTTCCACAGTGCATTAAATCATGTGATAAAATTTATCCATATTCATCTGTACACTTTAGAGTCCACCTATATTAACCATATTTATTTGATCCAATGAAATATGGGCCAATGTAGATTGACTAAAAACTACACAACTGACTGCTGAAAAATCATCACATCAAAAAATAAATAATCAAATTGGTATGATGCCCTCTGCAACAAGTCAAACTTCACTAATCCAAAACAAGATCTGTATTATGATAAATGAAATATTAGTAATATAATTTTGAAAATCATACCTGTGGTCTGGTTTTCTTGAACACCACCAGCTTTCCTGTTTGCAAATGCTGCCAATGGGGCCATTGCTTTTCCTTCCTCATCAAAGACAACACGCTGGCCAACTGGCTTATTGACATTGATCTTAAGTTTCTTTTTCTTCGAGACCCTTGTTGCCAGACTGTGAAATATTTAAGTGCATTTGTAAGTGCCAAAATACAAACAAAGATGCTATTTCTATTACTTTACTTAAACACAAACTATAACCATTTTACATACCTCATAGCCTCGGTGTCTCCATCCTCAACTGATCTCTTTTGGGTCAAAAATAGATTATCCCCTTCATCGTCATTTTTGGATATCAATTTATCATATACCGGAGATGCAATATCAGCATCCTTATCATCAACACATTCATCTAACTTTGAATGATATTTTTTTATTTTTGAGTTTCCATTTGCTACCTTTTGTAAGAGCTCTTCATCTCCATCATCTGCACTGTCATCCTCGCTAAAAATCCCCTCTCTCTCTTCAAGCTCTTTTTCGAGTTCACTACCCATGTTTTTTGGCTTGTTTCCACCTCTTTTTAAGAAACGGATTCCAGGAGCAGTTGGGAGACCTAAAGAGACAGAGAATTCTTCTATTGGTAATTTAGAGACATCAAAAAGTTCCTTATCAGAACGCAAATGGATTGACCGTAAATATGTCACAAATGCCCGCTGTGCCATGTATTTCAGATCTGGATCTTTTGATAGAAGCCCTGCTAGTGGACCTGATATAGACCGCAGCTTGCTTTCATTTGCCTACATGGTCATCCAAAATAGATAAAAAACTCATTTCTTTCACTGACATATGACATTAAAAACATAACATAGAAATTTGAAACAAGGACCATGAATTCTATGAGAAACTGCTTTCAGCTTTCCACCATAAACAATGCACCTTAATCACTTTAATTGGTATTTTAGCTGCTTGGAGCTGGGTCAGCATTTTCAATTCCGAAGGCATTAGAAATGCAACAGAACGACCTCCAGCTGTGAAACGAGCTGTACGACCAACACGATGAATATAAGATGGTACATCTTCTGCGCAATCCACCTTAAATTTAAGAATAAAAAACAGAATTTAGTGCCATACAATACAGCATACAAAATTGGCTTGTTTTCTAATGTAGGATAGTAATATCATTTGAACATTTCATTTCAGCACAGATAAATGTCAGAAAGGCATATACATCTCTACCATAACACTTACCTGAACAACCCAATCAATAGATGGAAAGTCCAAGCCTCTTGAAGCAATATCAGTTGCAAAAAGAACAGAATGTTGTTCCTCTGTATACTTGTAGAGTACCAATAATCTTTGAGTCTGTTTCATGCGCCCATGAAGGCATCTCACTGGAACACCAGGATGTAACTTCTTAAAAGATTCATAAACAAACTTCACCTGTACCAAATATCAAATTATTTGGTGCAGAAATAAATTATTAAAATAGTCATGGAGTTGCATGATTATTGTTACCTACGTTAAGCTCTTATACTCTATCCTAGACAAACATTTAGCTAACCATATATCACAAAAGCAGTGCTAGAAAGAGTTTATCCAATCCCACCTGCTTGCAACTTGAAAGGAATACCAGTATCTTTGAATTGAGATGGCTCTTGATAAAACTCCAGAGCATATCAAGTTTTTGTTTGAGAGGAACAATAATTGCAGTTTGTTGTAGGCGTGCTGGAGTAGCTACTGCAGACTCAGCATGGACAGCTATATACTCCGGATCTTTTAAGCTAAGCCTTGCTAGATCCTGCACAGATTGTGTCTGAGTTGCAGAAAACAGCAAAGTTTGACGTTTTATTGGAAGTTGTGATAGGATTGCATTCAATGATTTTGAGAATCCCATATCCAAAATGCGATCTGCCTCATCAAGCACTAACACCTGTTGTTAACCACAAAGAGTATAGTGTATATCAAAATAGGCTTATCATAAAGATAAAGATATCTTAGGTAAGTGTTTCAAATAACCGCAGCCACTTGTATGCCTTTCCTAAAGTCAAGTAATTATCATGCAAGTTGTGTAATTCCTAAATTCAAGAAATTAGAAATTATCATGCAAGTTGTTCCTTGCACCCATAAACTGAATCTTAGCATCTTCTCTGCAGAAGTACAGCTATTGCCTAGAATTACATATACAATATTTTTGGTTCTTTATCTTTAAAATTCATCCCTGTCCCAGTAATATAACATCTTGCAAATCAAATGTTTTAGTTTACCCTTTATCATTTGCAAAGTTGTATTAAGTATTATAAAGAGAACTTTGAAATAGTAACCTGGAGCTGTGAACAGTCAAAGAGGGGAGTCTCATCCATGTGCTGAAGCAACCGCCCTGGTGTGCAGACCAAGATGTTGAGGGCATTCACCCTTTCCTTTTCCATGTCAACATCTTTCCGCCCACCTATTAAAAGGCCTCCACTTATAGTATGGTGCTTTCCCACTTTCCGTAGCACCTCAAAGATCTGAAGTGCTAGCTCTCTTGTGGGTGAGATAATAATAGCACCAACACCATCAACAGAAGACCACCTTAATCGGTAAAGTTTTTCAATCACCTGAAACAAAGGTGAGCATCATAATTATGGCAAAGTACCGAATCTATCTATTAAAACAGAAAACAAGACCATGAAATGCAGTGAGACATTGTCATATTTAAGGCTCTAAAGTTTCTGACTTGGAATAATATCCAAGTACTACTCACAGTGTATTGTTGTGTGTAAGAGTATCTGACTAGCTGGAAAGTAAAATTTGAATAAATCTCTACTAATTCAGAAGAACCACATCCATGAGTAATCCAAATTTTTCTAACATATAAATTGTTTAATACATGCTTGAAAATTCCTTAAGTAACAAAAAATTGTTTTGAACAATTGTCATTTTCTTTATCATATACAGCTGTGTAGCCTGGGTTTGCAGCATCTCTCAGGAGACTCAGAACAAAATTGAGCAAAACCAAAAGTATACTACAACCTACAACTTCAAAATCAAATGAAATATTTCACAAGCGGGTTGTACCTTAATGGAGTCTAAACCCATGATCAGATTTCACAAGTGGGTTGTACCTTAATGGAGTCTAAACCCATGATCAGATACCTAGACTATAAACATTGTTAACATGCTTGTACCCATATGAAACTCTTCACATTGAATCATGTCTGAAGCTAAAGTACTATCATTTGCCTACCAAGTGACTCAATGATAAATCCTTGTCTCCTTGGATCCTGAATGTTGTAGTTGTTGTTTCTAGTCAATATCTTTGCAGGACTAACAAAAGGAGCATTCCACTGCATCGGGCAAGGTGAACATAAGAGCTTGGATACACAAAAGGTCAATAATGGCTAAGGCATGAAAGGGGCCAAAACACCTGTTAGAAATTTTACAAGTGTATTTGGACAAAAGAGTCAAAAATAAAAAAGTGGATACAGGTGTCCCAAGCACTTTTGCCTCACATTTTCAAAAAAAGTAAAAAGTTGTCCCGTTTACCCTTGAACGCTTGCCATATTTCAAAATGGATACAAAAAATGGTTGTGATGGAGTTTTGTAGACGAGTGTCTGAAGTTCGTTTCTTCTTAAATAGAAAGCATAATTGTCTGAAGTTCGTTTCTTCTTAAATAGAAAGCATAAGACGGGAGTTGGCTTTCCAATCCAACTTAGTATTTATGAGTGCAAAGCCACCATAAGTACCTTAGCTGTGAGAAAGCTAAATTTAACTTCAAGTTTTGTGCATATATGATCCTAAGGGCTTAATGCATGAAAAATTGGAAGCATACACTGGCAGTAAGATTCAAGCATGTGCCACCCACGGAGATTATCGAGCTAAATGTGCTGATGAGTATGAGATGAGAAAAAGGGAATATTGAGCCAATTTCACTCACATAGCTCGAGAAGGTTAGGCTCTTTGTTTAAGGAATCTCCTTAAAAGAGAAAATTGCATATTTTGAAGGGGATTATGTGATAATTTCTGTTAACTACGTGTTGCTGTAAAATTGGAAGGAGCGGAAAGCTGGAGAATAGTACAGATATTTTGTTCAGGTAGGCATCAGTTTCTGTCCAATTCTTCAAAAAAATAAGGGAAATCATATCTTAAATCCTTATGATCCCTTTTGTTGCGTGTGTAAAATCTGAGGTGTAAAAATTGTGCTCTGTGTGTGTCTTGAGGATGACTGTTTAATTGCTGTTGTGTCAGAATTTTCAGTAAGTTATTGTACAATTGTGAGTTTGGGAAATAGATAGGGGTCTGCCTTCCCTACTGATTAAGATCACCCCTTGTGCTGGGGTTCAGAGGTGTAGATCTCTACAGGGAATCTGTGGTGTCCGTAAAAGTACCCTGGCATTTTAGCTACAACAAAGTTGTTAATAGGGTAAAAGTACCTTGGCATTTTAGCTACAACAAAGTTGTTAATAGGGTTAGAGTACCCTTTTCTATCATCTGCAACCAATTGAAGAAGTAGTAAGAAGTTAAATTTTCTGGTTTTATGTGAGGAGGATCTGGTGAAAGAGAAATGGGAGTGTTGGTTATTGCTACAATTATATTTTCTAGTTATATGTGAGAAGGATATGATGAAGGAGAAATACGAGTATTGGGTTATTGCTGCAATTTATTAGCATGTGCTTCCCTCAGATGATGTCCCTACTCCCCCTATGAAAACTTCTTACAGAATTTTTGTGTATGGATTTTTCCAGGGGGGGTTCATGTGTCTGTAAAAGGCGAATTTTGTTGAACGCTTCCTTCGCGCCAGTGGATTAACTCTTGAGCCCAACGACCTGGTTATCTCAAGCGCTACCAGGATTAGAAAAGAAGTGAGTTCATTTGGAAGGAAAGAAGTGAGGGAGGAATCTAAGGGAAGCATTTACCGGAATTAGAAAAGCAAGAGTTTTGCCGGAGCCGGTCTTGGCAGCACCGAGGATGTCACGGCCGCAGAGGGCGTGAGGGAGAGACGCCCTTTGAATGGTGGTCATGCGAGTGAAGCCACCTTCTGCCAGCCCTCTTTTCGTCCTTTCTGACACCGGCAGCTCGCTGAATAATTTTGCCAACGCACTGCCAGCGGCGAGCGGGTTGCTTCCGCACTCTGGTTTCTCCGCTTCTATTCGAGCTTCCAAGGATTCGATCTCCTGCACTTCATGCTGCCGCTTTTCTTTGCGAGCTTTCGTGGTGAAATTTTTTGGCTTTCCATTTTGGTTGCCGCGACCTTTAGAGGGACGAGGTGGCCGAGCCATGAATTAATACTTGCGAATTCAGATGAGTTGCTACTTCCAAATCGTGGTCACACTTCAGCTGTTGCAACCTATTCCAAATTGCTCCTCACTGACTTCTCGATACGATTTGGCTGCTGCTGAAACCTGTTTCAGGCTGTACAGATTTTCCAAGATATTGAATTATCGTGTTGCTTTCGTATATTCAAAATTTTATTCTACACTTAGTTTTCTTGTGTGCAGCTTTTCCTAGCCGGTTGAAGGACATCGATGCGTTGAGGAAAAAACCCTAAAATGGGAATTATATGTATTCATCCTTTCTGTATACTAAAAATGTTTAGTGGTATTCGGGTACTAGTGAAGGAAAATAAACTCTTTATTTAAAGTAAATACAACCATTTAAGTATCTATTCTAAAATTTTGTTTTATTTATTGATATATTCATTGTAATAAAGTTAGTTGATGGTTTTTGAAAAAAATTATTAATAAATTTTATTTTTTGTATTTAAAGAAGTTAAAGGAATGGAAGTATTTTGTTATTTCAATTAAAGTAGTGACTAGTATATTTATATTTAAAAAATATATGTAAAATATGTCGAGAGATATCTTATAATAGAAGAGAATCATGTGTAAAATAAATGTTCTTCTAAAATATAAAACACCAGAATACAAATTCATTGTTGTGAATCTAGCTGGAGACAAGTTGAAAAGGGTTCTATTTTATTTGGAGTAATAAAATAACACCTCCACAAACGTTGAAACATGGTATATTGCATGCATTTACCTGTCATTTGCATGTCAAATTGTTTCAAAAATGGATTTTTGTTTATGGACATTTTGATGTCATTATAAATGCCTCTCAACATAATTAATAAGTTGTTAATTGATTTAAAGAATTCAAAAGGTAAGAGTCCTAATTAATTATAGCAAAGCTTGATGAAGAGGTGTTAAAGAGGGGAAATTAATGAACTTGACTAGTTCCTACTATAATGATAAGGGTTACTTGAGAGGGGAAGTCAGTAGGGTAGTTGAGTGTACTTGAGCTAGCTTCAACTACGTTCCCCTTCATAGCTCAAGACAAGGCAAGCCTTCCCTTATAAATTCTTTGGATTGCAAATTGAGTCTGAACAATTGTTATCCATTTTTAATATGGCATTGTCATGTTTATGATACAAACTTGCTAATTTGCAATGCACATGGTGCTTTGTATAATATCATTTGTAATTAACGTTCTAAGCATAACTTGCCTCATGGTCGCCACTCATTCTTACATTATAAATTATAAAAATATTGTGCAAGGAGAGTGAACATTAAATTTCTTCACCATTATGTAGCATATAGTATTAAAGAGGCCATCCTCATAATTTGTGGTAGTTTTATTTTTTTTTTGTATAACATAAATTTTCCTTCCAGATGTATCATATGTCAAGAACTACAATGAATTGGCAAGTCATGTGATGGCGTATGTATAATATTGTTTGAAGCTTTATCGCAAGGCAATAGTTTGTAATGAATACAGAGAAGGTTTTTATTGGGAAACAAAATATTGTAGACACCTATAACTGGCACAACTAAATAAATGAATTTTATTCATTTAATCATCATTAAATCACCTATTAATTAAATTAAGATTTAATTAATATCCATATTCTTCTAATCGCCTATTAATTAAATTAAGATTTAATTAATATCCCTATTCTTCTAATCGCCTATTAATTAAATTAAGATTTAATTAATATACCCTTCTTCTATCTAAGTCATTTAATTAAAAATATCAATTTATTCCCTTTCCCATTTTAATTAAAATCTCCTTTACATCTAAAGTAAATCAAAATTTATTTGTAAATCCCCCCCCCCACACTTGCAAAATCCTACAAATGCAAGTTGCATCCTCTTTTGGCTAAATTGATTTTTTTTAATTTACTAAAATTCCTATTTTCCCTCACCCACTTGCCAAAACCTACATTTTCCATTTGCCCTCCTAATTTCTTCTAGAATCCCTATAATCATCCATTAATTAGCCTAATTATCATCATCATGTCCAATCCCTAAATTTGGGGATTCACTTCCCCAAATTTGGAGAAAGTCTTCAAAATGCATTTAAGACCTTCTCCTTTCAACAAGGTAACTTGTTGAATACCCCCAAATTTGTAAGGCTCTTACAAATTTGTCCCCTAGACCACTAGTGGTTTTCCTCTTGAAGCAAGTTAGCCTCCAAAGTCTTCAAAAGGCATTTAATGCCTCTTACAAGCTCACACCCCTAACCCATGATGGTTGTCCACCTGACCATCTTTTATCCTTGCACAAGAGTTTACCTCTTGGACAATAGCATGCTTCCTTGGATAAAAGCATTATCCAGTGATATCACCCCTTGAAGCCTTCCCTGATGCTCAATTAGCATCTAATGCTTGCTTAGCATCTCTCAAGCCCTCTCAAGGTGACATTTGTCAACTTGGGATTGGATTGAATCCCTCACATGGATTGGTAACTTTTAATCCTAGCCATTATTGAGATTACTCAATCTCAACCATCCATTTCTCTATTTTCTCTATAAATAGAGCCCATCTCTTCAATCTAAGGATCCATCCACTTCTATTGCATCCAATCTATAGTCTAATTGTGTTGTGCAGGTTATCAAGGAGCTCAATCCCCATCACCAAACATTTAGGCCATCTTAGTTGCATTATAGCTTAGTTCTTTTAATACGTGTTTAGAATATCTTGCTAGCTCAATTCATCTCATTTTCATAGCATTCTCATATAGCATCCTCATATTAGCCTAATTAGTTCACTTAATCTTTCAATCGGGAACTCATTTTATATCTTCATCTTGCATCTTGCATCTTCATCCATCATCTCATCTTAGCTATGATCTTAGTTGTATGCATTTTGATCCTATAATCATCATTCATAACTCGTTCTCTAGGTTGTCATCTTGAGGATCAAGTGCTCTTCCAAGTGAGGGCCACCTTGAATCTCAGAGATCTTTAGAGATAGAGGAGCATGGGACAGACTTAGCAATCTTGAGATTTCTTGGACTAACATTTAGATTAATTTGCCTTTTCAATCTCTTGATTTCACTAACATAATGTCCCATGTGTGTATGTGATTTGTGTTTTCTTGCAGGTGTGGGCATCCCCCATATTTTAACCACACAAATACAATAAAGGTCACAATATGTATAATTTTCTTGAAATTCAAATGTTCTCTCTTGATTATTGTCTCCCACAGTATAATTGGTATGTTTAACAATTTGGATATCTATGTATTATCTCCTTTCAGTCTATTTCCAATTGAAGGTAATATTAGCTCATTTATTATTTTTGATGGGCTAAGGTATTCAAAATAGGAAAATATTTTGGATATCAAATTGTGAAGAGGATGAGCCTTGAAAAATTGTAAGTCTAGAATTTGTCATTCAATTTCGTAAGTCAATGTTCGGAAAGAAATTTTATATTGGTAGGTCATGTTTGTAGTAAACTATTGATTTTGTGAAATAATTGAAATAGTTAGAAAAGGAGAAGGGGTTCAAGTTGTTGGCAACTTTTAAATGTCACTAAGTTCACAATTTTGTGAACTCTCTAAAAGTGTCACAAGGTTTGAAGGTCTGTCAATTTCCTTAAAGTGTAAAAGTGCAACAAGTTGTAATGCCCTGCCAAGGAAAGCTAGAGGGTATGAGAATTAAGAAATAAGAATACATGGAAATATATTCTTTTTTAAGTTGTAATGTGAGAACATTCACAATAATTAACCTCACTCCTCAAGAATAGTTTATTAAGAGCCAATATCTACGCAAGGCAGAATACTAAACATCTAACTAGACAAGCTCCTATAAGGTTCCCTAACATCATTACCCTAGTAGCACGCCTAAACATGATCATGGTCTCATTGCCAACAATATTTAACTCAACTAATCTTATATTCATCATATTATTTGTCTAAGTTAATTCTAGAGCACCAATTGAAGTGTTCCTATGATGACATTATAAATTAGGAGCAAGTAGAAAGCATGCATACTCATTAGTGATGGTCAGTTCCAACACAAATCCACTAACATCTACTCTACTCATCTCATTATGTGGTGATTACATCATTCTCCAATTGGAGTGCTCGTAATATACAAGGCTCAATAATTTCAAAGCCCAAATCATAAGTGTTGGAGATTGTTGTTAGCATGAGTTTGTATGGTTATCATCGATGTCAAACCTGGTTATCTAGGTGATTATTGGTTTGGATATGCTTTGTCAGACCTTGGTTATCTAGATAGAGTTTGGTCTGAATACTCTTTTGATGTTGGTTGTGTCATCATGTATTCAGGGTGGTGTGGAATGCTTTTGGTGCCCTCCAAATATGTTGTTAATTGTATTGTGGTTTAGTGGATCGTGTTCTTTTGGTTCAAATTTGTATTGGACGATGTGTTGAGATGATTATTTGGGTCTCACTTTGGTTTGTGGAGATCTGCATGGAGTATTTTGCATTGGAAGTGGTTATTTGGCCAACTGCTTGATTAAATCTACACTTTATGCTTTGTAACATATTTTGGAATATATGTTAGTGTGTACGTTTTGTTGTATCTTTCATGGGATGGTGTATTTTGGTTCCCTCTTTCTCTTGGAGTGGACCATCCAAGTATTTTTGGTCTGGGTGGCTTATTTTGTGTTATATTGCCTATTCTGTTTTGGCTAACCCTTGATTAGGATTTCAATGTTGTATCTCATATATATATAAGATGTGTGGAAGGGTGAATTGAGTATGGATGAGAAGTGAATTGTGTGATAAGTGTATGCGAATGATTTTGCAAGCATATTTGAGTTTGTGGTGATGCGAAAATCAGTTTGAGAAGAGATTTGAAGTTAATATATTCTACCAGACAGAGAGTTGTGACAATGGAGATTATCAAAGATGTTTGCCATGTTATTGGTCGCTTGATTGTTGTTCAATGGCAATTTAATGATCAGGATAATCCTTCTTGTTTTTAGTTCAACAATTTCATTATTGCTAGTTAACAATGAGTCCTTCAACAATAGTTTGTATCTCGTCCTAAAGAATTGTTCTCCAGTTGTACAATTCCTTTGTGTATCTTGCCTAAAAAAGTGTGCTTTTGTTTCACAAGTCCTTCGAGTGTTAGTTCTCCTTGGCTACAAGCCTAAAATGTTGTTAGCATTGGTATTCATATTGTGAGTTAGATTCTCACTGTGGTTTTTCCCTATTTCGATTTTCCACATAAATTTGGTGTTCATGTGTTTCTATTTGTTGCGTTGATGGTTAAAATGTTGATATTAAATAACTTAATTAATAGTTGTTTTTGATGTTCTAGATTGATTTAGCCCCCCTCTCAGTCTTGCTAGGTATTCAACAATAAGACATATACATTTATGTAGACACTTAAAATTAATTAAATTAATATTTAATTAAGTATTCCTCTCATAATTAATTTTATTAATTATGTTAGCTCATTATTCTTCTTGAAATTAATTAAACTATATTTAATTAATTTTGTCTTCCCAGCCATATGATTAATTTATCAATTAATTATATAATCCCTTGTTCTTCTAAAGGTTTGATTTAAATTTCCCAACCTTAGCCAAATTCTTCAATATTTTTTCTAAGCCCAATTAGTTAATTAATTTACAATTAATTAGATAATATCCCAATTCCTACAATATTTCCTATTAATCCCCTTCATCAAGCTAATTAACCAAGGCCTAATCTTCATTTATCATTTTCGGTAATTTAAAATTCCTTCACATCTCCCAAGTCCACGCGTGACTCCTCCTCTTAAATGCACTTGCATGCACAAGTCATTTCCACTTCCACCTCACCTTTGACCCTTGGGTGCCAGCACATGTGTGAGAATGCTCTTCCCCATAAGACCCACCCTACACTTTCTTCTTCCATCCACATGTCATCCTCCTCTATCTCGTTCCTCTTACACTTTGCCAAAAGTGTTTCCACTTGTCATCCTCATGTTCTTCCCAAGATGTTCTCACACATGTGTGAGCACACCTTGCTCGCTTACTTGTGACAAGTACTCTTCCCAAGATGTGCTCACACATGTGTGAGCACACCTTGCTCGCTTACCCGTGACAAGTATTCTTCCCAATACTTTCCACCGTGTGACACATGTCACAAGGCTATCAACCTAAGCCACCCCATCTTGTCTCACTCAATCCCAACCCATTCATCATCTTTTAATCTCTATTATCCATTTCAAATTTAAAAGTCCATAAATTGGAATCTCTTGCCTTCACAAATCATCCACTTCATTTTGTATTATCATGATGCTTGTGTGATTTTCATTTTGCATCCTTACCGTGTTCATTTGATCATCAAAATCCATCCTCTATAACATCACTATGCCCGATTTCCTTTAGAAGTCCCACATCATTTGAACATCCATCATCCCTTATATCCTTTTAAGCCTATTAAATATTGTATTATTTAGAGAGCATCCCACATTTAATCATAACAAAGAAAATCAAATGGACATGGGTGCATCCATTTTCCGCTCAATCCATGGAGCTCGAAGGTATATGATTTCACTGTTTTGCACTTGGTTTAGGTGCATTGCATGTTATTTAACATATTCCTTTTTGTAGCTTTCATTTTAGCATGCCCAATGGAAGCCACGTCCCTGAAATTCTAATAAAATTTGAAGTTGTTAGTTAACATGCACAAGTTAGTGGAATGACGTCTTCGACTGTGAAATGGTGCCTTTATCTCTGAATTAGTGTTTCTGATTATGCAAATCAGCATCCTATTTTAACAAGTTTTTCTACCTCTGAAGGATTTTTGAATATTTTGCTTTTAAACTGTTTGTCTATTGTAGGACCTTGAATTGACATCTATGCCTCTAAAACAACATCTTTGTGTTAACATCTTTATGGTGTTTGTATGATTTTTAGATTATTTTTGTAAACTAACTATTTTTTTGTAGGGCTTTGAAATAGCGTATGCACCTTTGCTTTGGCATTTGTGTGTCGGTGTCTGTGCAAGCGAAATACCATCTCTACCTACAAAATGATGTATTTGCCTATGCTGGCATTTTGGTGCATTTTGTCTGACCGGTGAATGATATGGTTGTCATTATTGGCAACATCATCTTCCAAGTCTTCACAGTCTATCAACAGTAAGTAGACCGGTATACAGAGGTTACCAGGCTAAGCAATGTGTAGACAGGGAAAGTAGTGAGTAGACCAACATAGAAGAGGTCAACCGGCTAAGCAGTGAACAGATTGGTATACAGGAGGTAATCCGCTAGGTAGATTTTGATCGGTACACCGACATACTTGGTAACGTTCAGTTAACATCCAATTAAACCGACAGTCTTCTCTAGTCAACCGACGGACTTATCGGCATGAACGACTGTTTTGATAGAGATTCCTGAAATGATTTCATGTGAAAAGAAAAATGTGAAAGTGAACACAGGGGGAGCAGAACAAAGTGCAGAGCAGAGGGACAAAGGACCGACAGAGTGAAGAGCTAAGGGACAGAGGACCAGCAGAGTGAAGAGTCAAGGATCAGTAAATCAACAGAATGCAGAGTCGAAGGTATATTCAGGAAACCAATGTTGTGCAGAGTAGACACAACCAATGCAGATAGAGCATGATTTTCAATATGATCTGATCAAGCTATCAGTAGCCACTCCAACAGATCATCTTTTTGTTGCTTTCTAACCATTGCAACTAAAATCCCTTAATAGGGTGGACTTTAACAGGTCCCATTGTAAAAATCCCTTAACCGGGTGTCATCTTGATTGATGATCCTAAGACCTTTAACAGGGTAAAGGCACTGACAGGCCTTAATCAAAATCCCTTAACTGGGTGGCACCTAATAGTGTCTTTGTAATCTCCTAACAGGGATGGCTCCTTACTAGGCATACTCTAGAAGAGTACAAATTTTGTGATTTCCTACTCACACCGTGGTTTTCTCCCATTTGGGTTTCCACGAGATAAATCTTGGTGTCACTGTGTATCTTTTCATCCATGTATATTCTTCTGTACTAATTATTTATATTGATGAATGTTAAGTTAGTGCAAACTTGAGTTAAAAGTTTTAATTGTGTAAAACCGATAAAGTGTTGATTCACCCCTCCCCTCTTAGCACCGGTTGGGACTAACAATTGGTATCAGAGCTCTGGTCCTCTGAAGTGAAGCTTGACAAGTTGAGGAAAAAGATCATGGAAGAATACTGGTATCAAAAGCAGATCGATGAAGCAAATGAAATTATTGCTCAGCTGAAAGAGAAACAGAGAAAATCTCTTGCAAAAAGAAAGGAACTAGCTCAACAACTAAATGAGAGTCAAGATATTATAGATCAACTCTCTGAATAGAGTGGATTTGAAGAATCTGAAGAAGCAGTCTCAGAACTCATGGAAAAGAACAAGAAGTTGACTGAAGAAATCACACATCTCAAAAGAGAACATGAAAGTCAGGCCCTAAGGATGACTGAGTTACTAGAAGCTAGCAAAAGTGTTGATGAAGGAAAAAGAAATGCAGAAGAAGCTTTGTCAAAAGTTGAAAGAGTCAAAAGGCTTGTTGAAGATGCCCTGAGAGAAAATGATGCAATCATGATTGAAAAAGATGAAGAGATCCGAATTCTCACGTAGGAGACTAAATACATACATAAGCATCTACATGACAACACAGAGGAAAAGGAGAAGATGATGAAAAAGATTGAACAACTCAAGAGTGAGTTGAAAACTGCAAATGAGAGAAATGAGAAGTTGAGAAAATTCAATGAAAGCTCTGAGAAGATAGATGAACAATTGAAAGCTCAGAGAAGAACAAAGGAAACAACTGGTCTTGGTTACTTTGATATAGGTCCTATGGAAACTGGAGAATCATCTAAATCCAAAAAGATGAAGGATGATAAAAGGAACCATTCTTAAGTGAAAGGTGTGAAGTTTTCTAAATCCTCTTGTAATGGTAAACTGGGTCATAAGTCTGATGACTGTAGAAATAAATCGGTTAGTCAAAAGAAGATTTTCACCTTTGATGGTGCTGCCATAATTTTCATAAGTATGGCCACACTGCTTATGAGTGTAGATCTCAATCTAGTAGTATGTCAAATAGGAGAAGATTCAATGGACATTGCTTTACATGCAATAAGTTTGGACACAAATCTAAAGAATGCAGGTTCAAGTCAAATGTATCAAGATCACCATTCAAACCAGTTACTCCTAATAAAAGGAATAATCAGTTCAATGCCACCTATTCCACTTGTGGTAATTTTGGTCATGTTGCAGCAAATTGCAGAATGAGAATGGGACAGAGAAATAATTCAGGACCGTGGAGGACAACTGGTATGGCATGCTTTAATTTCCATAAGATCGGTCACTTAGCAGAGAATGTAGGAATTGATCCTATAACCGGTCTGAAGACAAGAACCGATTTAGCAAGAAGAAAGAGTATAATGACCATAAAGGAAATAAGACAATTGAAGAAGTGAAAAATGAAATAAAAAACACATGGATCAAGAAGGAAGAAAGGAAAGAAGGAGAAAGTCATTCTGAAACCAAGTCATCATCCATCGATGATGACAATTCCTCTTCTAACTAGGTATATCGATGCTTAGGGGGAGCACATATGGTAAAATTACTTTTGAATCCCCTTAACAAATATAAGGTTATGTCTATCTGCATAGTTGAGATGCATAAAATTTAGCCTAAAAGTTATTGGTTGAGAAATGTCTTGTGAGTTAGTTGTTTTTGTATCGGTATCGGTAACAAACAACCGGTAAAGGGTAAATCAGTGTACCTTAAGTTGTAAGTTTCAAGACTAACCATTGCATCATAACACCGATAAATCTCAACGAATAAATAAGGAAATGTCAATACATTTCACTTACCCTAATTTCTTGTAAACTTTCTCGAGCTCTCGTGCGACCAAAGGCGATTGAAAACTTGCTAGTAATATTTGCGCGAAGAGTTCATGCAGAGTGATAGTGGTTTTGGGTATTTATGAGGAGAAGGTATTTTAACCTTGCTTGAGATATTTGTTTGAAGGTCATCATGGTAGCATCGATATCGACTCCTATGTTGGTTGAAGCTATCAAAGAACCCCAACCCGAGTTCAAGATGCATCCAATGAAAGTCGATGAGATCGACATGACCGATGCCTTATCATTTTTCCCCTTTGGTGTATTATTGGTTGAAGACATTCTCTCCTAGATCCATTGCAAGCTCGAAGAACTTGGAGACAAATTCATTCGAAATGAATTCAAAGGGTTTTATGTTAATGATCAGTTGAAGGCAGATTATCTACCTCTAAAGACCAAGGGTTTGTCTAATGTTGTCAATTTGCTTGATCAGTTTCATGTTGACTGGGTTAGGTATGTATTGAGCAGAGTTCATGATCAATTCTTGTGGCTGAAAACTCAAGCACCGATCAAGATCACAAAGGATGTGATTCGAAGAGTTACAGGGTTTAGTGCGACCGGTGAAGCATTAACCCTAAGAACAATTTCATTGACTGAAGTCACTAGGTTAACCAAATCCAAATGTGAAAGTAGAGCAATGACAATCGCTCATATTAAGGATGTTGAAGTAAGATTTGCTTCTATAGTGTTGGGTTACAGGGTTTATCAATCAAGCTGGATAAATAGTATACTGAGCGGTGCCATACATGCTACCTATCGAATCACCAAGGATGATGCTTCATATGATATCTTTAAGATGATCAGAAGCCAATTTCTGGTAAACATGGAGAGAATCGAGAAGGATAAGAAGCAATCTTTCAAATATTGGTCACTACTGGTATGTATATTTTTCTATGTGCAAAACTTCTTTCTCGGTAAGGGTAATATGGTATGGTCTAAAGAAAAACCTATCATGGTTCAGATAGGTGAAATGATTAGGGATCTAGGAGATAGGTTTGGTGAAACAATGTGGGGATACTTTAAGGAATTTCAAATTAGGATGCACAAAAGAGAAAGAATACCAACCAGTATAATGTAGAAGTACAAAGACAACATTTGCTTTCTTGTAGACACAGATTGTTGCATCATTCAAGCGGTTCAACCCAAAACCTTTTGGGTTCCACCTATGGGTTGTGAGGTTGCAACAGATATTGTCAAAATTCATGTAAACATGCTACTGTCCAAACCTGTAGACCACAAGGCAAAGAGATTTGGAACTTGTGAGGAGGCAAGCTCCAAAATAAAACAAGAACTTCAATCATGAAAAGAAAAGTAAGAAGAATGATTGATACTCTTGACAAAAACTATGGAGGTGAAGCATCTGGTGCCACTACCTCCACCGGTGCCAATGAACAAACAGGGGTCAACCCTAATAAAGATGAAGAATTAATAGGTGAAGAAGAAAGTGTCAAAGACCAAACCAAAGGGGACTACAGCAACCAAGCCTGCAACATGTACAAAAGAAAAGGATTTAGGTACTCCTGTATCTTCCCCGAGTAAAGATAGACCGGTAAGAGTGACTTATACCAGAAAGAAGAAAAGTGAAGGAAAAGTTGATACAAAGCTCAAAAAGGATGAAAAAGAGGGTGATATCATTGACACCTAATCAGATGTGGAAATTAAAGAGGTTAGAAGAAGTGGAAGAAACAAAGCCCCAACATTTGATGAATTAGTCCATGGGATCAAACAATTTGGAGGCCTGTCTGGTGTTGGGAAAACATATTCCCTCTGTAATGAAGAAGACAAAAGGAAAATTGACGAAGCCCTGATCTAGAACTTGCACAAGTTTTGTAAGACTCCTAGTGAATTAGATGGATTAATCCCATAAGATTTGCAAGATCAAATTGAAGGGAGATGGAAAACAACTCTGGCTATTGAGAAAGAACACACAATAAAAGCACTCATGAAAGTGCAACATGATTTAGACCTTGATCAAGCTTCACTAGTGGCTGAAGCATGCATTCAACATTTCAAGGTAAGAAATAGAATTGGGAGAGTGGCAGTAGGTGAAGTTGAAGACGAAGAATGTGTTGCCTTGTGGAAGAAAACCATGAATCAGTAAAAGGAAGCTAAAGAAGAAATAGCAAAGGAAACAAAACAGGACCAAGGTACTATGGCTTAAGCAAATGTTGCAGCAGCAACTAACTATACACAGGTACTATGGCTTAAGCAAATGTTGAAAGACATAAAGGTAAAATGCAAGGAACCTATTACTATCTATTGTGATAACACTGCAGCAATTGATATATCTAAGAATTCGGTATTACATTCTAAAACCAAACATCTTTTTATCAAACTGAATTTTCTAAGGGAAAAAGTTGAAGCAAAGGAGATAAAACTGGTTTATGTTAATACTAAAGAGAAGATTGCGGATATTTTCACTAAACCTTTGCCTAAGGAGACTTTTGAATATCTCAGAGATCAGCTTGGAGTCATACCACCACCGGTAGAGACTTAGACGGTTGATGATTGTCATCAACCGACAGAATTATCAGAGAAATCTTTTATTCCGGTCTTTGATGAGGAAGCTACTTCTCAAGGGGAGTAGTTGGTATATTGAATTGATTTGTATTTTGTATATGAACTTGGTTTTATTGTAACTTTGGCATTTGATGTCAAAGGGGGAGAGATATATATGGAAAAACACATTATCTTTATTATCTTTTGGGGAGAGATTGGCATGGAAAAACTTTAGAAAACACATGTTGCTCCCAGGGGGAGAGATTGTTGTTTAGGAGAGATTATTACTTTCTGGTTATAATCTTTTTGGAGATTGTTAGTTTTTGGTACTTGGCATTTCTATTTTGGCACTTTGATGGTTTTTCCATCTTGTGTTGCCATCAATGCCAAAGGGGGAGATTGTTGGTATTTTGGTATGGTTTTGTCATTGATGTCAACATCTACTAAAACACTAGCACTTTGGAGATCCAACAACATTCACCAACAAGCAAGTAACTATTGCACAGTTACTGGTATTTGATACACCGGCAAGATATAATGATCACCGGCACTTGGAATGGCATGGAAAACACTTGGTAATGTCGAAGACATCGTCTAGACATCTTGTCCTGGAGTTTTGTTCATTGGTATATTCATAGTTGCATATTTGTTGTTACTGGCAAATAGGTCTAGGGTTACACCGATAGGTTTATCTTTTCCAGATCAACATGGCACACTATGGAGATGATTAATTATTGTTGTAAATGCATTAAGCCGACATGTTCAATCGGTTATTGCATCGGATATTATATTGTTTGTAAAATGTTTTTATTGTAATATCTTGTAGAGCCGACCTACTAAAATTGGTCTTAGGTTATGGTATAAATGTAAGATCTTATTTGTAAGATCAAATGTGGAATGCAAAAAAGGATTGTGTGAAGGTATATGTGAGATTAAGCAGAGCTATACACGCAGACATCATCTGAAGATTGAAGGAGGGTTTTTGTGGAAGCATATCAACATTACACCGGTACTGAATCCAACATATGAAGATGCTATTTTGTGCAGTACATTCTTATTGGATTTAACCATCCAACTGTAGTGAGTGTGACTCCCATTTTGTGATTGAGCAGTGAGCTCTAGGCTGTTGGCCTTTCTGCATGTGCAGACCCCATTTATGTACACTTACTATATGCAGTAGTATCATCTGATTGTGGATAAGGTTTCCCACCATGGTTTTTCCCCTTACAGGGTTTCCACATACAAATATTGGTCTTATGTGTTGTGGATGACTTTGTGTTTATGTTTCATGCACTAATCCTTATTGGTATAGCAATTAACTGTTATAATTGTCTATCGACATACTTAACTGGTTTACCGGTATTAAGCATTAAGTTGGTTAAGTTGTTTTTGATTTAAATTTATTTGACAACTGATTCACCCCCCCCCCCCCCCCCCCTCCTCTCAGTTGTCTTCGGGATCTAACAGATCAAGCTTCACTAGTGGCTGAAGCATGCATTCAACATTTCAAGGTAAGAAATAGAATTGGGAGAGTGGCAGTAGGTGAAGTTGAAGTAGTGCACGAAGAAGGTGTTTCCTTGTGGAAGAAAACCATGAATCAACAAAAGGAAGCTGAAGAAGAAATAGCAAAGGAAACAAAATAGGACCAAGGTGTAGCTGCCCTCGACAAAGAAAAAGACTCTATTGAATATTTTGATGTTTTCTCAGTTGAGGACATCATAGGAAATGTTGTGTCAGACATTCCCAATCTGAAAAAGGATGTCAAGCAACCGGTTCATACTACACAGGTGAAGAAGGATAAACATACTAAGCATCCCGGTAAAGATGAGGTGATAGTTGAAGACATTCCTTATGAAGATACACCTCACCGGAATTTAGTGGCACCAAATACTATTATGTCCGACAAGGGCAAAGAGGAAGAGAAGAAAGTAGAAAATAAGAGTGCAGTGATGGATACTCCTCTGGCAAAGAGGAAGTTAGACTTAGAAAAGAAAAGTGAAAAGAAGAAAGTAAACTCACCACTGTAGTCAGTTCAAAGGTTGAGACTACAGAAAAGGAAGATGAAACAGAGGAGGAAGAAGAAGGAGAATCGATCATTGATATAAAGAAAATGACTCCCAAGTAGTTGATGAAAGTCTCTGAAAAATTGAAAAATTAAAGCTGAAAAGGCTAAATTAAGAGCAAAGAAAAAGAAGGAAAGAATTCTCAATTCTACCAAGACACTTCTCTTTGACCTAATTCCTGACATTGTTGTTGATGATACTGCACCCATCATTGATCAGTTGAGTACTATTGTTATAGCAATCGGTTCAGAGGCAACCGATCTGGAGAAGGTTGCAGTAAGGCAATATGAATCAAAGAGAGGAGAGAATTTAATGAACAAATATTAGTTGGAAAAGTTACCCTCTCCACCCGAACAGAAGAAGTCAAAAATATACTTTAGGAAATTGGTCAATTACTGGTCAAATCTTCAAGTTTTACCAATTTAATCAGAGATCTAGAAGATAAAAGAAATCAGACTCAAAAAGAAATTCAAGATCTGATAAGTTCTTTTGATCCTCTTACCAGTTCAACATCAACTTTTACTAGCAAGGTCAAACAGCTTAATCATGACATCAAAAGGTTGAAAGAAGAAGAAGACAAACGAGGTCTTAGTTTGTTAGAGCTACAGTGCTATCTGACACCAATTATTGATTTCATGCAAATGAATATTAAAGAAGCAGAATGCCTCATAAGTGAACCTGACTGCAAGACAGTCGATGATATGGAGATTTTTATTACAGTTATGCATGGACACTTCACCACCATGAAACGGGTAAAATCTTCATGGGAATCCTCTTTGAAAGTTGCTCAAGAAAATTTCAAGGAGATTTTTGCTTTACTTTGACAAATTATTTTGTATAGTACTTGCCATTGATGGCAAAAGGGGGAGTTTTGGAGATTTGTACATTGTGAGTTATAGGGGTTAGAAACAGGGGCCAAAACTGACACATTTTTATAGTGTTTGCCACCAATGCCAAAGGGGGAGTTTGTTGGCATTTTGGTGCATTTTGTATGACCGGTGAATGATATGGTTGTCATTGTTGGCAACATCATCTTCCAAGTCTTCCAAGTTTGTCGATAGTAAGTAAACCGATATACATAGGTTAACCAGCTAAGCAATGTGTAGATAGGGCAAGTAGTGAGTAGACCGACACAAAAGAGGTCAACCGACTAAGGAGTGAACATATCTGTATACCGGAGGTAATCAACTAGGTAGATTTTGATCGGTACACCGACAGTCTGTAACTGACAGACTTGGTAACATTCAATTAACATCCAGCTAAATCGACAGTCTTCTCCAATCAATCGGCGGACTTATCGGCATGAATGACTATTTTGACAGAAATTCTTGGAATGATTTCTGGAGAGTGATTTATGGCACGGTAACAGAATTTTGAATCTGATGTTTTGGAGGGAAAGTTGGAGATAGATCAAAAGGGTAATAAATTCACATAATTCATTTTTTATGATGTTGTTGTTCATGTGAAAAGAAAAATGTGAAAAGAAAAATGTGAAAAGAAAAATGTGAAAGTGAACACAGGGGAAGCAAAACAAAGTGCAGAGCAGAGGGATAGAGGACCAACAAAGTAAAGAGCCGAGGAATAGAGGACCAGCAGAGTGAAGAGTCGAGGATCAGTAAACCAATAGAATGCAGAGTCAAAGGTATATTCAGGAAACAGGTGTTGTACAGAGGAGACACAACCGGTGCAGATAGAGCATGATTTTCAGTATGATCTGATCAAGCTATCAGTAACCACTCCAACATATCATCTTTTTGTTTCTTTCTAACCATTGCAACTAAATTCCCTTAATAGGGTGGACTTTAACAGGTCCCATTGTAAAAATCCCTTAACTCGGGTGTCATCTTAATTGATGATCCTAAGACCTTTAACAAGGCTACCTTTAATAGGATAAAGGCACTGACATGCCTTAATCAAAATCCCTTAACCGGGTGGCACCTAATAGTGTCTTTGTAATCTCCTAATAGGGATGGCTCCTCACCAGGTGTACTCGAGAAGAGTAAATTTTTTGTGAGTTCCTACTCACACCGTGGTTTTCTCCCATTTGGGTTTCCACGAGATAAATCTTGGTGTCACTGTGTATCATTCATGCATGCATATTCTTCTGCAATAATTATTTATATTGATGAATGTTAAGTTAGTGCAAACTTGAGTTAAAAGTTTTAATTGTCTAAAACCGGTAAAGTGTTGATTCACCCCTCCCCTCTTAGCACTGGTTGGGACTGACAGCCTATGATTTGTGATTTTCATATTTTATTTTAACACTAACACTTGTGCAGCTTGTCCACGATCATAGAAGACAAATTTGATAAACTATTGACTTGTGGTTTTACAGGTTCATTTGACAAAGACATTTTTTATCACTAAATGGATGATTAGTTGCATTTTTATTTGAGTAGTAAAGATCTTGTTTGTTGTGTTTTCAAGGTAGTAGGTATATGCTCTCCCCTTGTGCAAACTTGGGTGATCAAAAAGCTAGGCCTACCTTTTTGTGTTGTTAGATTAAAACTCAAAATATCATGGAGGTATCCTCTCCCTTTTTGGTGGGTGTAAGAGAAACCACGATATTTCCTTAACGAGCCTGGCTCTCAGTACGTTACACTTGTGACTTTCAATTCGGTCTGCTATATAAATGGGATAGGCTAAAAACTCGAGTCTTCTTGGTGAATAGTGTATCTTGATGATTCCCCCTATATCCACATTCGTGTGAGATACGTAAAAATACTCGTGTGAGGACTGGGACAATCTCTTAAGTGAGTCGTCACCGAATGGATAGCCATCAAGTCCCTAAATAATGATTAGAAACCATTTTTTGTATTTGTCCTAAAACCCATACTCACTAATTTAAGGAATGTGGATTGTATCCCAAAGTCAACCCTTCATGTACCTTTCATTGTGAGGTATGGAATTCTTTGATTAAAAAAAGGTTTGCAAACCTTTGGGGATTGAGACCTAGGGTGTCTGTGTCATGGTGGGGGAGCTAGTGTCACCAGGACTCTGCATATCCACTTTATTTGAGGTATTGTTATTTATAGCAAAGGGCCTTAGTGAATAGTATCCACTCTATAGCCTAGGTTGTACATGCTTACAAGTGTTTTCGATTATTGAGACCATTTATGTTAAAGTTGGGCTAATCTAGGCCCTCCCTTATCTCATGCTTTCTTAAGCGTTAAATTGGCCAATGTCTATTCTTGTTTGACATTTCTTGCCAAGAAGACATATCTCCAAATTTGACTAAATTTACCAAAGTCTTGTAAAAAACTATATTTCGACATTTGCATCCCTATTTTGGCGTCTCTACCTACAAAACATTGTCTCTATATGTCATACCCCTGACTGCATAACACCATCTTTGATTGTAAAATGGCATCTTCGCCTTGATTTCACTGTCTCCACCTAAGCTAAATTTTCATCCCATTTGTTTGATTTTCAATTTGTCATATCCAAAAAGCCTCTCAAACATGTCAAGAAGTACATTTATCATCAAGTCAAAAAGAAGAAGCCTATTCAAAAGGAAATCCTAAAGAGGAGAAGCTTTTTATACAAAAATCACAAGCTCTTGCTAAAACACCAAGACTTCCTACATCATTTCCAAGACTTCCTTAACGACTTTACCACAAAATTTGAGCTAGAACCCTTGAGATCATGAGCCTTTTCACAAATTGTAGCCTTGTCACAAATATTAAATGGGAATCACCGCATCTCGCCATTTAGGTATTCCTGGACCAAAAATATCCTATTAAAGCCTTTTCCATCTCGGTTAAACCTCTATCTTTTGGCATCAATCCATTGTCGAACTATTCCATCCTTGTGAACTTAATGCATCAACCAAAAATTAATCTTTTAATCTAGACCTACCAAATCACAACCAATAATCATTGATCCCTAAACCAAGGTTATAACTTTGCAAAAGTCTAATTTGGATCTTTCATCCTTTAAGAATCCATAATTAGTAAAGTGATGTAGGGGAGGATATTTGTCACCTCCAAGATGATGAATCCCGAAGGACAAACCAATCCGCTGCCACCTCACTCAAACTAGCGCTAAGATGAGCCAGGGGATAACAAAACTAAAACTTATGCCAAAGCGGAAATAATTGACAACTTAAAGTACTAGAATAACAAAATGCAAAAAAATGAGTTGACAGAATAACACAAAGCTTGAAACAGATCATATCACAGGGTCAGGGAGCTCTCGGGTTTTTGACGCCAGCGCGACGCGCTGTCATCTGCACAATCAAAAATCACATAATCTCCCCAAAAGCCTACAATGACTCCTTTCCACTATGTGGAACCTATTCATCACCTGCACACATGGAGACATGAGAAAATGTTGGGGTTGTATAGGGGCCCGCCTCAGTTAGACCCTCATTTATGTGTTTCTGCTACCACAGACAGCCAGATAGATAAATTCGAATAGATGATAATTGGAAAAACTGCAAATAGAAACTATACTCTGCTTAATGGAAGCAAACCCCTATTGCAAGTAGATAAAATGACAAATTGGTAAGTTGAATGCACCTAGATAATAGATACACCCAAAGATGCAAAAGATAAAATAGAAAGATAAATGATAAAGAGAAGACAAGGCATGTAGGTAAACCCCCCTTTTTGGAGATATGAGTGTGACGAAGCTTGAGATGTGTGCTTATTGGTAAGATCATTGCAAGATAATCGCAAGATCGTTGTAACTTAGTAGTGTTGGTAGAGCCTTCAAGAGATCATCAAGAGATTGAGAGTGAAATAAGAGTTGTGAGAGCCAAATGAGAGCATAACACATAGAACCCAAAAGGGAACCCCTCCAAATGAGCAAGGAAGAGTTTTTAAACTTGAAAGAGGCGCGGAGAGTCATTATGACGAAAGGTGAGCCAAAGGACACACGTCGAGTAGCGTTTGACTCACTACAAGATTTAAGATTTTGTGGACTTATCGAGACGTTAGCGCGACGCGTAGATGTCATCACATCACACTTCCATCCTACCAAAGATAGGCCCAAATGGAGTTTTAGGACAAATAGAGGCACTTTGTCTTGAGGCTCATGATGCCAAATTAATAAATTTTTGATCATGAATTCATTATTAATGCATAGGGCGCTATGTGTAAGTGTCATAAATGCATTGGGCACAATTTAGGACACTACATTTTGCCCCCACTTTAGTGGACTAGTTGACTCGAGGGATCAGGTGCACTAAAGTAGTTTCAAAAAGATAAATTCATTAAGCCCATGCAATGCAATAAATGCAATGAGTGCAATAATTACTTAGCCCAAAAGAATACTATAGAGGCCACAGAGGTCAAGTCGGCAATCACAGATGATGCCCCCAAGCCTCCACAAGAAACCACAATGTTCAACGTGATGAATTTCATACTGCAAAAGTCAAAAAATTGTCAGCATGAAAAATAGAGGAAACTACTTCGGTGAGGAGAATGCTTAAGAGAGTTAGTATATATAGAAGAGGAAAAAATTGATTTAGGTGAGTGTATGCCCTTTGTGTTTTCCCCCCAGTAGGGTGGGGAGAACAAGAAGGAAAATGAGCCAAAATTGTCCCAAAATGAACAAGAAAAATTTCGGGCAAAATTTTGGCTATATACTCAAGAGTGGGCCCCAAGAAGGGTCATTTTCACTATTTGCCATGGGCATTTTGGTTGAGATTTGAATATATTTAGAGAAAAATTGCCACACAGACAAGAGCACAGAGCGAGTAGGATCGAGGAGTTGCGGTCTGTAGTAGAGCAAGGTGATGAGTCCGAGCAGGTACACCTCAAATCATGTTATTTTGTGTCTTTTTATGCTATTTTTTAAAGTATTTTAGGGTTTAGGGGTGTGAAAGCGTCCAGGGGATGTGTCATGGTCCTAGTACCATTCTAGCGTCCTAGACACACATTGGCATCTAGGGACCGCACTATGGTTTGAGTTGGATGCTGACATCCTTAAAACACACTAGCATCTTATGAGCATGATAACATCTTGAATTTTAGCACCAATGGAGATTGATGAAGAATTTTATTCATGTGCAGGCATTTCTCTAGATGAGGGAGCATATGTTGGGTCATTTGTTGCAAACATTATGGGACCAGGCGCAGGAGTTGTCAGTTGCAAACAGGCGGCTACTTTGGAGAGTAGGACTGTGGTGGACATTTTGTCGGCCAAAGTTCTAATTCCATGTCGTAATGTTGCGAGCTCTCATGGAGAGGTGGGACGCAAACACAATGTCATTTCATCTACCCACAGGGGAGATGACTGGTAACCTTGATTGATGGGTACCACATCCTCCAACTACCCATTCAAGGGGAGAGAGTATCACCTACGATCTTGTCGACAGTGGAGCTGAGCAAGCTGTAGGAGCAGGCCCTTGGACAGAGGGTCGATGCGATCAAGCACATGTATCTGTGAGTGTCAGGCTAGGAACGAGTGCCTATTCCCTTGGTACAATGCATTATGATAGCGATTGTAGCATGACAAGTACTGATAGACAGTCATGGATTAGAGTTGATCACTGGACTCGTTCCATGGTCTAGGATATGGAGGAGCATGAAATGATATATGCGTGGGGCCGGAGCATGCTTGCTCACCTGTAGTATGATTTGTCCCAGTACATACACCATGAGTACCAAAGCCTTACAATGTGCATACTACTATAGGTGTGGATCTTTGAGCACATCACATGCACTTGACCAGTCATATTCCCAGTATCGATGCCATTAGACATGCCAAGAGCACATGGGTATCCACTATGATGGGTTGAGTGGTAGACAGGTGACCTAACATATTGAAGGGTCATCCTAGACCAAATCAGGATCAAGGACGTTGTTTGGCAGCCATTTTGGGACATGGGGGTTCGAACCACAAACTGCATGTAGCTTCCATGAATGCAACGAGACCGATTCCTTCTAGGGTGGCAAGACCATATCATCATGTCATACTACTAGCAATAGTGCATGCGATAGTTTGGGCAGGTGCAGACCATCCCACCCATCATGCCCACCTATGTACGATTGGACAGGAGTGCAGTGCGACCACAAGAGTTGCCTTGCCCCACCATAGGAGATGTGCAAGACAGCTCCGAGGGTAGTGACGATGATGACATAACTCCTCAGTTATTGATGATGGTGTAGTCACCCCAGACTTTGCAGGTTTGTGAGGTAGGGTAGGTCCTGCATCGATCTTTTTGCCAGATGTAGCAGGAGGAAGCGTCAGAGCTTTAGGAGGGGATAACGACAACCATCCCTCTTAGAGCGATGATGGAGAGAGGCCCACACAGAGGCAACAGAGGGGAAGCTCGAGCCCAGAGAGACGAGTGACTACATCCAGGGGGCTCCCTCCATCACCTATTGCACCACCATCTGCACTACCAATGCAACCACCAACACCAACATCATCTGCGGGGCATCCACTAGCAGTGTGCCTCCATAGGATCTAGATTGGTAGAGAGGCAATCCTAGTATGTATTATGATTTGTCGTTTGTGTATTTCAATCTTTCTCTTACATATCGATGTAGAGATGCTTTGTATTTGTAGAGGGAGTTGCTCAGTGGATGAGCTTTGTCCATTAGGCACTCACAAAGATCATCTTTTTTGTACAGACTCGGGGTCCAGTGTTGGACGCCTACCTGCCCCTCCAGACTACAAGGAGACATGCACATCCATTCAAGCTTGTAGCATAGACGAGGAGGGCCAGCTAGATCTAGTGTAGGGAGCGACGCAACTAGTGACGGTGACGGGGCAAATGGACCAGGTCCTTTGTGAGGCTCGCACTATTCTCGAAGAGAGAGACCAGGTGGTGATGCAAGCTGAGATGTGAGAAGAGGGCATGTGACACTCTGCAGAGTCAGGGCAATGACCTCCATCGACAAGTTGGTGGTGCCCATGAGAGCGTAGCTGGTCATCTTGACCACCCTCGAGTGCACCAGCTGATGGTAGACTTGGAGGTGGCATGCCAGAGAGAGATGGAAACATGTGAGGAGCTCATGACACAGTAGGAGACTGTGGCAGAGCTACGAGGGGAGCTAAGGGGTTTGAGGTCATGGAGCATGACCGATGCCAGATTGCAATCCACCTCAGTGAGACTGCCCTCACGTTGAGACTAGGACCCTCCAACACCTACGACTTAGAGGACCCATCCACCAAAAGGGTCATGAGGAATTTTTGTAGATATTTATCCAATTTTTTTTATGTAGAGCATACTTTTGATATATATACAGATGTATTCGTGTACTTCAGTTACACATATGCCACCATCACGTGTTTTTTTAGTGATGTGATACATATACATATACATATACATATACATATACAAATACATATACATATACATATACATATACATATATATATACAAATACATATACATATACATATACAAATACATATACATATACATATACATATACATATACATATACATATACATATACATATACATATACATATATATGTATACACACACACACACACACACACACATATGAGATTCATCGTTCGAATCTTCTCTTGTGTTATCATGGATGGATGTACTTGTTATTTTACATGCTCATTATGTATTCTCATGTAATAGATGATTTAGATTAGATGTATATCATGATTTAATTCACTTACTATCATATATATGCATGATTAAATTCTATGGTGGTCATTATATAGATGTTTGGAGATGTAGATAGAATATATGTACACATGCACGCACATGCACAGATATATATATGCACAGTCACTCCATCACACAAAAATGGGTAAATATCATTTTGATGAAGATATACATACCATGACGTGACTGACGTAGATACCTAGGCGTCACACATGATATAAATACAACTTGTTTTCTATGCATAGTATCAACGTAGGTGCGCTGCATTGATAGGCTCTTTGAGAGGTGTACCATCCATATAGGATAAACCATAAGCACCCAAACCATAAACAAAGATGACAATGTATGGACCTAACCAATTTGAGCTAAACTTCCCTCTTTAATCAGGTGGCACACTAACATTTCTCTAATTCTCACAAAGAACCAGGTCACCTACCTTAAAAGCTCGGGGTAGCACACTTTGGTTATATTTTTGAGATAAATATTTTTTATAAGATTAAAGATGTTGAAGGGTCTTCAGACGATGCTCATCCAACATCTCGAGATGATTGAGGTGAAGGGTACAATAAGAATCGTCATCTATCACCCCTTTCAGGGAGATATGCAATGATGGCATCTCCAACTCTAGAGGTGTGATAACATCGACACCATACACGAGGTTGTAGGGCGTTGTCCCGGCAGCCGTACGAACACTCGTGCGATAGGCCCATAATGCATACACCAATTAGATATGCCAGTCTTTGCCTTGTTTGGTAACAATCTTATTAGATGCTTCTGCTTGATCATTAGATTGAGGATAATAAGGTGTAGAGAAATGATGTTGGATGTGGAAATTTGAGGAATTGCTTAACCTCTTTGTTCTTAAATGGTTTACCATTATCAGAAACAAGGGTAGCCGGTAAGCCAAAACGAGATATAATGTTATCCATAATGAAACCATAAATCATGTCAGTGAAAGTGGATCTTAGTGGTATAGCTTCGACCCACTTTGTGAAATAATCTATAGCAGTGATGATAAAGACACGAGCGTTAGACGAAGGGGGAGATATCTTGCCAATGATATCCAATCCCCATGTCTAAAAAGGCCATGGAGAAAGTTGAGTTTGGAGCTCCTGTATGGGGGCTTGAATCAAGTTGTTGTGTTGTTGACATTGGGGGCATTTCTTGACAAAGGCAAATGAATCTTGTTCCATTGTTTGCCAATAATACCCCATATGAATCAGCTTGTGAATCAAGGATTTTTCCCTAAAATGCCCACCTCCAGAGCCAAAATGGGCCTCCCGGAGGGCAAGGGGTATCTCAAATTTTGTCAAGCAACTCAAGAGAAGACCATTATATTATCTTTGATAAAGAACATTAGATAAAAGGATATATTTAGTGGCCAACTTCAGAATTCACACGAGCTCTTGTTGGCATCATCAGGAAAGCTTCCAATTTTTAGATAATCATAGATGTGTGCAAACTATTCTCCTGAATCAATATGAGCACACATGAAGTTATTTAATTGGATTTGGTTAGCTATAGCTGGAGAGTGAAGGGCTTGTACCATGAAATGATATTCATCGCATTCAAAGTCTAGGCCTACAAGGGAAGCAACACTTGCCATTGCATCTGCATGATGGTTTTCTCTTCGGGAAACACTATTGATCATTTAACTAGTGAAATATTTTAGTATGGTTATGACTAAATCTTTATACTGGGATAATTCCAAATGTTTGACACGATATACACTTGTAATCTAGTTTACGATAAGCTTGGAGTCTCCGTGGATGTGGATGTTTTTCATAGCCATGGCAATCAGGACACATAACCCTGCAATCAAGGCTTCGTACCCAATGACATTGTTGGTGCAATAAAATCCTAAGTGAAATGAGAGAGGGACACCTACTCTTGAACCAGTCTGACACCTTGATCCATCAAAATACATGTCCCATACAAATTTGTAATCAACGACTAATACATCTTCATCAGGAAAATGATCTAAGGTATTAAAAGATTTTCCAGATGGGGCATCAGCCGACTGATCAACAATAACTTGCCCTTTGATTGACTTTTGAGTTATGAAATTCAGGTCAAACTTAAAGAGAAACATCACCCACTTAGCCACTCTTCCTGAAAGATCGGATTTCAAGAAGAGATGTTTGAGAATGTCATTCTTAGCAATAACTCATGTCTCTGCATGAAGGATGTAATGCCTTAGATTTTGTGTTGAATATACGAGAGCTAGGCATTGCTTTTTCACAATAGAATATTGAGTTTCATACTATACCAAAGTGCAACTAATGTAATAGACTGCTCTCTCTCGACCTTCATCGTCTCGCTGGGCTAACAAAGTTGCAAGCATGGGACATGAGGCAGAGATGTATAGAAAGAAAGGTCTATCATACATAAATGACATTAAAATAGGAGGATCAACTAAGCAATTCTTGATAGAGTCGAAAGGCTATCAAAATTCCTCATTCCATTTGAAATGAACATCTTTCTTCAACAGTTGTGTAAAGGGAAGGGTACGATCAGCCAATTGTGTCCCAAACCAGTGAATGACTTGAATCTTTCCTTGCAAACTATGAAGCCGAGAGATATTTTTAGGTGGAGGCATGTTCACAATTGCATCGATTTTATCAATGTCTATCTCAATTCCTCGATGAGAGACAATGAATCCTAAAAAATTTCTGGCATCAACACCGAAAATACATATAAGAGAATTTAGCCTCATCTTGTACAACTTAAGCCTTTTATATACTAGAGGAAGATTTTCAATATGCACTTGGTGAGTGATAGATTGTACCAAGATATCATTGAAATAATCTTCCAATATCTTATGGATGAAAGCATGGAATATTTAGGTCAATGCCTGTTGATAGGTTGCTCCTGCATTTTTCAACCCAAATGACATGATTGTAAAGGCGGTCTTATACTGATCTTCTGGGTTAATATGAATATGATTATAACTCGAGAAACCATCCATGAAAGAAATAAAAGTGTAACCCGCGATCGAGTCTATGATCATGTCAATGTTCAGGAGCAGAAAATCATCCTTGAGGGAGGCCTTATTCACATCCCAAAAATCAATGCAAATGTGAATTCGACCATTGGGCTTACTCACTGGAATAGTGTTCGAGATCCAAGGTGAATAGTCGATAGGACAAATAAAAGCAACCTTCAAAAGCTTTTCTATCTCTGCCTTGATTAATAAGGCCACCTTAGGATTCATCTTTTAAATCTTTTGCTTTGCTAACTTAGCATCAAGACTAAGCACAATATTACGCACAATGATTGATTCATCAATACCCGACATTTCTTCATAAGACCAAGCAAAGATGTCAAGGAATTGATGTAGAAGATCAAAATATTCGTTAAATTCCTCAAAAGATAAACACTTCCCGACCTTTATGACTTTGCCAGGAGTCTTATCATTCATAATGACATCTCTCCACTAATAAGTGCACTATGGTCTTTTGGATGGGATGTGTGTACATTCTCTTCATTGTGAGATAAAGATGCCCCCTACTCAATGGATTATCCAAAATACGCTTGGGTATTCAAACAATAAGGGAATATACGTTTATGGTGATAAGAGGGTAGATCATCATACATGCCCAAAAATTCCTTTAGGAATTCTTTCAAAGGAAAGAGATCCAGGGGAATTTCATTAAGCAATGTAAAGTTATCAATAAGTTCTAGATGAACAAGCTTAAGATGGAGAGGGTCGATTGAAATCATATTAACAGTTAGCCATGGTTTTATTTTTTGACTCGTATGATGATACCCTAATTTGGTGTTGTGGTGACGAGGTTTGGTTTACAAAGGAATTTGAATGCCTTGTTCATTAGGCCCACAACCTTTTCCGTCACATCCAAGTTGAGATGCGAGCTTATATACAAGACCATAAATGCCATGTAATTCCTTAAATGAAGGTGGTTTCATATAGAAAAGGTGATCAACATGATAAGCATCACCTGACTTTATGGATGCATAGTTGTCTTGTAGCCGAAGTGAAAGAAATTTTAGGAAAACTCAGATGGAGAGGGTCAACCTTATATTCTCCAACATGAGAGTCAGTAAAATATAAAGAACCCCAATCATCACCTAAGCATGCATTTGTCTTTGATGGAGAAGGTGATTTAATTGGAGAAGTCTTAACAATAGTAGACTCCAGTGTTTGTAGCTTGGGGAGATCTGCCTTCGGGGAGTCCTCTTTAAAGAAACTTGTTCCTTGGGCGATTTCTCCATCACAATGTCTTGTGTTCTAAGAAGTTCCTCTTTCTTTTGTTCTTCCTTTTTAGGGGACAAAACAGAGGTAGGAATCATTATCGATGAAGATATAGCAGGCACATGATTTTGAAATGAAGGTGTAATTGAGGCCCGACCCATTGCTCGCATAGCCTCAGGATCAACCTTGATTGTGACAACTTAGTTATTAGCTACAAACATCACCGATCCATGAAGTGTAGATGATACAACTCCCAAAGAATGAAGCCATGGTCTTACCAAAAGGAGGTTATAGGAAAAATGACCTAGCATCACATGTAGAATGTAGAGCCCCTCCCCGATAAAGCTCTAGTTAACTTAGTTGACCATGGTTGACCATATTAATAAATGCTATAATTCAATAGGATGGGCTATGTTAGACAGATAGATTAGTGGGAAAAATAATTGAACCAGGTTATGGAATCATTTTACCTTGCGGTGCACATTTTGATGTGTTATGGATTTATATCCTATATGAATTTGATAATCTTGATATGACGTATGTCATCTATATCAAAATTTGTAGTACTTCATTATAATATTAGAAAACATGGATGCATGTCATATTAAAGATTGAGTTTCATGAGGATTATGATGATGCCTTTTGAGTAAATTGATTTATGTGGATTTTATTAGATAAATGATTAAAAATTTCGTTATGATTGAAATTGTATTCAAAGTGTCTGAATTGTATTCTTTTCATATATTGATATTAAATGTGATTATTTTGGGGTTACTAATGTGCAAAGTGAGATGTGCAGGAAAACTAATCCATGTGACCATGGAAACTATTTGGAGAATCAAGCCTAAACCTATGTGCGTTTGTGAAGCCAAGGGTTGTCTATTTGGAGAGACAACACCTCATTTGTAAATGTGTTTTAATTTATAAGTGTTTATGCTTGGATGTGTGTTTAATTTATTTATTCCAAAAAAAAGGGACATTGCCATGTGTATTTAAGTGATGTGTAATTTTGTGGTGTCACTTGACACGTGTTGTAAAGTGAGTTGGCAGTGACATGTCCCTTGGAAATAAATTGTTTTACCAATGCTTCTAGTATAGTCCCAAGAAAGTCTTGGATAGGAAGCCATTAGGAAGGTCAACTCAAGGTTGACCCGTAGGTAAACTTTGGGTGAGTTTCTAAAGGGTTAAACTAACTCCTAAGGTCAAGTTAGGGGCCTTTTTAATGTGCCATATGATGTACATATGGATGAAAGCCAATTTTAGCCATGTGTCCACTCCCTAGGGACTGTTTAGTCACCCCAAAAGTTGAGTTTTTCAAGATGGCCGAATTTCAACTTTTGAGGATCTTACCTAAGTTAGACAACCTTCCTCATGAGTGACTTTGCTCTTCCCCATTTTCTTTTACCTTTTTGAGGTCCCTTGGCTAGAGATCTTGTAAGGTGTTGGGAAGACCAACCTATGAACATCCCTCACCCTTCCCAAGAGGATTGGAAAGAGTGAGGAGTGTCTTCTTAGGGAATGGTTTGGGAGGGAGAAGTTTGATCACCACTCTCCATTTTTGGAGACATAGATTTTATTGAGAATTTTTTTTTTTTTTTTTGGATTTGGAAGTTTTAGCTAAGTCTTGTGAAGGAAAAGATAGTGGATTTGGGCAGCTCTCCTACAAACTTTTATTCACCCATTTGCAGTTTTAAGGTTGGTTGAATAATGTATGTTATTTTGTAAATTTGAAAGGATTGTTTGTTGTTTGCCATTGTTGTTTTCTTAGTAAGCTTAGGAAGATGTTGAGTTCTTCCTTGTGAATTTTTATTGCATATATTTATGTTATTGTTTTGGGTGTTTCAAGGCCATACTCACCCTTGGGAGGGTAGAGTGGCCTTGGGGTGAAGGTTGTTTGATAGCCTAAGAGTGTAGAGGCTCTTTTTGGAAGAGAGTGATACACAAGGGATTATGGGACCCTTGTTGAATAGTGTTTTGTTTATGCAATTAGGGTCATAAAGGGAGTTTGTTGGCTTGTATGCCTTGGGGGACATAAGGATTTGTTGGGACAAGTTTAGAACTTGTGGTTATTCTACTTGGTAGCCTTGCAATGACATTATGTTCTCCTACTTGCAGATTGTTCCTCTAGGTATTTGGTCCACTTTGACCCCACCGGTTATAGTCACTAAGAGACTTTGTTCATCCTTGGGATGGGAGTGTTTGTGTTGTGTTTTCCTCGTGCTTATATGTTTATGCTTGAGTGTAACCCATTTAGCCTTGGTTCTCTTAGCTCGAGGGTGGCTTCTTGTAAGCCTAGGTTGGGAGGTGAGCCTCCATGGTCACAACCTACAAGTTTTTATTGCAGGTTGCTTGGAAAAATATTGGAAAGGAAGCTATGGATTGATCCTATTTTTATTTGTATTAAGTTGCAAGAAAATAAATGTATTTGGGCAAGCCCTCATTTAGTAGAAATGAGAGGTTTGATTTCGTAATCTTCCTATTTTAGTGAAGGAAATCATGATTTAATAAACATATTTATTTGATTAGTTCATTACAAGGAATAAAGATGTATTTAAAGGCTTGAGTTATTTCATTGTATTTATTTCAAAAAAAAAAAAAGATGGAAAGAAATTTGTTTTCTGTTTTATTTGTTAATGAAATGTATGCATATTTTGGTAGTTTCATTATGCAAAAATAAGTGTTAGAAAAGTAGTTACAAATAAAAAAGAAAAGTTAATCCTGTCTATAGTTTTAAAAAGAAATGTAGGAAAAATACTTTAAAGTGTTAGTTTAAATCTCCTTTTAAATTTTCATTTGTTGTTTTATTGTTCAAATATAAATGTTTAAATTATATATATATAGTTGCAGCTGTTAAAAGAGTATTTTTGGTTAAGCTCTATAATCTGATAATACACAGTTAGAAGGATATTTTAAATTTATGCATCCTTATTTAAGTAGAGAAATAAAATAACAAAAGGAGGACATTTTGTTTATTTATCATACCTATTCTAGGTTAGTGTAAGAGAAACTAATAGTGCAGATTTAAGTATTTAAATACATGTATGTTTTACATTCTAAATACCTATTATATGGCACCAATCTAATCTGTTGTTAAAAGGAAATTTAATAAGATAGTGTTGCATCTAGTAAAAAAAAAGAGAGAATTTCATTTGCATTTAAATAAGGATTTTTACATGCATTCATTATTTTGACTAAAATGATAGATTGTTTAAAACTGTACTAAATAATTATAACATTTAGTATACTAATAAAAATGATAGATTAATTAAATCTAAACAGATATATTTGTAACTATAGACATATAAAAATGACCACTTTCCTAAGTGAATAT
This sequence comes from Cryptomeria japonica, assembly GCF_030272615.1. Classification (NCBI taxonomy): domain Eukaryota; kingdom Viridiplantae; phylum Streptophyta; class Pinopsida; order Cupressales; family Cupressaceae; genus Cryptomeria; species Cryptomeria japonica. The sequence continues at coordinate 472,619,307 of NC_081406.1, read as the reverse complement.
TTAATATTTATTTTAACCTCATTCCTCTATTTTAATTAAATTTTATTTAATTAAAATCATTCACATTCATCTATTTGATTAAATAAGTTATTCAATTTATTTAATTAATTTCACATAAGCCTTTCATATCCTTTAATTAAATAAATCATTTTATTTAATTAATTCCCCTTTCCCCCTTTTTACTTAAATTGCTTGTGGCAAATAAATAAATCTAATTTATTTAAATCCCCCACTTGCATCTATTTTGTTGAAATAAAGCAATTTATTTTAATTAAAATTACTCTCCATCCACTTGCATTCTCCTACATCTCCTACTTGCCTCTCTAACCCCCCTTCTAGATTCTTCTAATCACTTCTAAATTAGCCTAACCCATCTACTAAATATTGTTACATCCCTAAACAAAGGGAAGCCACTTCTCAAATCCCTAAAGTCTTTGAAAACCATTAAAGGCTTTATTTCTTCAACACGTTAATCTTGAAAGTCTTCTAAACCATTAATGGTTAACTCAACCCTCTTGCATGATTAGAGACTTTCTTTCTAACTCAACCCTCATCTAACCCAAGGGTCTCATCAAGCATTCATGGCTTTACCCTTGGTTATCCCTTTAACCCTTGCACAAGATTTTACCCCTTAGGTAAAAGCTTTATCCAATGGATAACCTTAGCCTAACCTTAACCCTTACCTCCTAGGGTAACCATCATGTCTTCTTAAGTATTTAATGCTTCTTACATCTCCTCTCAAGCAGTTTTATGTTGACAATTGCCACCATTTCATTGGTGAGAATTGTAAACATGGATTGATAACTTTCAATCCTGACCCTTGATAAGATTATCCCATCTCGACCATCCATTGCCCTATTTTTCCTATAAATAGAGCCCTCTTTCTCTCATTTTGATCATCCAAGTTTCATGCATCTAATCTATACACATTTTTATAAAACATTATGTCTCTCTTTGAATAGAAATCATCTAACTAGCATTTTAGAAGTATTTCCATTATCATAATAATCATATTAAGCTAGTGTATCATGTTAGGATAGTTCTTTTACTAATCCTTTCATCTTATCATCATACACATGCTAGTTTAATTCATATTTGTTAATATCATGCACATATAGGATTGAATTCATGTTAGATTGATCAAACATCCCTCATTCTCATGATTGTCATCCCTAAGTCACTTTGCCTAGTGATCTGAGAGCAAAGGCATTGGCTTGAGGAGTCTTGTGAGATAGAGAACAATGGAACATCCCTTGGGAAGTTGAGTTATTCCATATAACTCCATAACTTGCACCAAGAGTCCCATTGGTGTGTGGACTAGTCCTGAATTCGTATTTTCTGTTTCATGACCCCACTTTTCCTGCACATAGTAACATTTAATATTCTAAAAAAAAAATGGATTATTTAAATCTGTGCAAATATATGGTAATATTTTATATTCTGCATTAAAAGAACAAATTACTTTAAAACATAATATATATATATTTGGATATAACCTGAAATACTCATATCCCTTCTGGTCAATGCACACACACACACACACATATGTATTTGGATATACTCTGAAATACTCATATCCCTTCTGGTCAATGTACACACACACACACACACATATATATATAACATATAATGTGTGTATATATATATATATATATATATATATATATATATATATATATATATATAATGTGTGTATATATATATATATATATATACACACACACACACACACACATATATATATATACACACACACACACACACATATATATAACATATAATGTGTATATATATAATGTGTGTGTGTGTGTGTATATATATATATATATATATATATAATGTGTGTGTGTGTATAATGTGTGTATCATCGTGCCTTTTAAAAAAAAAAAAAAAATAATATATTAAATAAAAAAAAAAATTCATTTAAAAAAAAAAAAAAAAATTGCAAATGAGGGCAGTGGCGGGTGAAAACCGCGGGCCGTGGCCCACTGGGTGGTCCACAACCCCCACAGTGGACCACGACTCACCCAGTGGGGCATCCCACTGGTGGCACTACGACTGCTCAGCTGTCGCCCACCCCCCTCCCCCCCCCCCTTTGAAACCCCCACAAGCTCTGTTGCAACTTCGAACCGCCGCCTCCTCCGCTATGGCGTGGACCCCTCTGTGTGTGTCCTCGCCACCATTTATCATACTTGGAACATCAAAAAAAAATTCATCCACCATGAAAATATTTCATGGTGGAACCCTAATCCGACCTAGGGTTAGGGGGTTGATAAAAACAAAAGAAAATAGAAGAGATTAGATCTCATTTTAAAAAAAAGGGAAAACCCTAAATAGGGTTAACTCAAATAGAATAAAATTTCGAATAGGGCTTTATATTAAAGGAATAATTTAAATGGGTGATACCCCATTTCAAATAAAGATTAATTAGAATGAATTAATAAATTCATTTATTAATTTAGGAGGTTTTAAAATAATATGAAGCTTTGAAACATTTCTTAGGGAGGAATTCATATCAACTTGAATTAAATTATATAAATATATTTTAGGAATTTTAATGTTATATATACATTTTGGAAATTCTAATGGTATACATTAGTTGGAATAATTTAATGAGGGTTATTAGACGACTATTTGTTTGTAAGGGGTATTGTAGTGGGATAATATAATATTTTAAAATAAGATAATGGACTTGATCTTGTGTATTTATTTAACCCAAGTGGAACCTTTTAATAAATAATTTAATTAACATGATGTCGTTTGACACTTTAATTTTAACTGCTCAATTAAATAATATTAATACATTGAATTTGTATTAATATTGATTAAACGGATTCTAGAATTATTTAAGTTATAAAAAAGAAGAGATTAAATTATCAATGATTTGGGGAAACTTGATATTCCTTTACTTAGAGAAATAATTGATATTAGTTCAAGAAATTTTATTAATGTCATTTAGTGGAAATTGGGCTATTTAAATATTATAAAATATAATTAAAATTGAAGGGGCTTTTGAGCGAATTTATTTAATATCTAAAAGGATATTGTCCTTATAAAATTAATTTATTCTGCTTTGATAATAGGAGTTATTGTAATTGTTACGTAAGTGAAAAATCTAATTATATCACTTAGAAGTTAAAATTGAAACCTAAGACTTCTAGTTAAATTTTAATCCATCGGTCACGTTAGAAAACCATTCTAATATCAATTAAGATTTCATTAGTACAACTTGTTAAGTTGTCACATCTAATTAAACATAGGTCGCATGTAATTAAGTGTTCGAAAAAAAATTGTTGTTGTGTTTTTTGCTCAAAAGTTTGGGCATGACATAGAAGGGTTGGGATAGTACACATGCCCAACCTTCAAGGAAAATATGACGGTCCCCACAAAATTTTTACCACTATTATCAAATTCTCGAATAAACAAGGAAGAGTTTGCCAAAGAGTTTGGATCCACCTTGATTTTTGGTAACAAATCCAGGCCGCAAACATAAAGCGCAAAGTTTGTATCAAAAAGTGTTCATTTAACACTAACACCATTCACGTGAACAATTATCATTAAAGTATTAGCCAAATTTCTCACTTCTGGAGGTGGAAGCTCATGAGGATAGAAAGTAATATTTGGTGAATCTGCATGAATATGTTCCATAAATGCATTCGCATCCATTGGCCTCACTAAGGAAGGTAGTAAAATCTTTTGCAAGGCTTCCTGCAACATACCTTGATACACCAGAGTAGTTTAAAGAAAATCCCATAGTGAGTGATGAGCCTTAGTTTTATGATTTTATTTGCATAGATTTTGCTATCTTTTAGGACTTTTATATTTGTTGATGGACTTTGTATCATGCTTTAACCGACCTTATGGACCTATTTTGATAATCATCTAACCTATAGTTTAAGACCTTTATTTTGACAAAACCTTGAACTTTATGAATGCAAGTATAAGTATTTATTATTTTTGTGTGATTGATGAATGTGTGCAATTGATGATCATGAAATGTGAATGAAATGCTTGCTCTAATATATGTGTTGTAGATGAGTGGAAACATTCTTTGAGATGAAACATGGTTTCATTTATAGCAGCATGGTAATGTGGGAAGAGACTGGACAACAAGGCGAGAAGAGGTCAAGGATTGTTGCAACTCAGGCACTAGTTGTCCAAGCTCATTAAGGAATCCGCAGAACAATCATGATTCATTAAATAATTTTGTTGATGGTTGTGATGGATGTTAGAGACTATAGAGGGAAGATCTACAGATGTTCAAGAATGGGACAAAGTCCTAATTGTCTTAGTTTTCCTAGATTTCATAATTTAAATAAAAGCTTCCACCTAGATATTGGGAAGTGGAGTAACTCTTATGGGAATTGTTGTAAGGATGGATGCTATAAATCCTTCATGTATTCCTTAGTTAGTTAGTTGCTACTTTCTTATCAAGCAATGTTATGCTCACTTGATTTCTGAATAAAGAGCATATCTACTTTCTGAACAAGTTTACGATGTTCTAATATGGTTGTGCGAGTTCAATAAGTTAGTTTATGTTGTAAATTTCATTCCAGAAGACTTAGCCAAGGGGGCCCGCTTGGTGAGGATTATATCTAGTTATCTTTTATGCATTTTGTCTTTTGAGTTATTTAATTTTGTTCTATTGAATTTCTCATTGCCTGCTCCTACAACAATAGACTGTTACTTTGTGTTTGTTCCTGCAACCACGACATAACAAAATAGTTGTTTTTGTGTAAGTTAGATGTATTTACACTTTGATAGTATAAGTTAGTATAGTCTTCCTGAGTTATGATTTTAAAAGTAATTTTCTTTCTTATGAAGATTTATTTAGCATTTCCATTTGCTTAGAATAGGAAAGACTTGTTCCTAGACACTCTTAGTGCATATATCTTGCAGTCCCATTTCAAGTTGTACGTCCTCAGATTGATAGATAAATGAGTCAAGCTAATGGGGTTTGGATAGCTGCTTAGATATAAACTTGTGCCTCTAAGTTGAGTACTAAGTTGTGTATAGCATCCATTGTTTTGTACCAACATTTTTGGCACTGTTGCCGGGGAATGGTGACAAACTGAGAGTTTATGAGAAAATAGGATTTCATTTGTCAATTCATTATAGCAGCACTTTACTTCCTAGAGTAGAATAAGTATTTATGTCTTTCATGCAGGCATGATATTATCTTTTCAATATCTGCATGCATAGAAGAAGATATCCCCTTGGGAGATTCCTTCCTAGCTTGGATTAGTCTAAAGAAGATCCACCTAAAGATACAAACACTAAGCCAGAGCTTGATCATTTTTTACAACTCTTTGTAGACCTAGATAATAACAATCTAGATAATCTCATTCCTCCACCTGAGCCACCACATGTAGAAGATCCATTTGCTACATTAGTGATTTTCGAGGCAATTATTAGTGTTAAATGGTGACTGAGAGGGGGGTGAATTAGTCAAAACAATTTATACACAATTCAAACATTCAAACTGACCAGTCTACAACTATCCTTCCAAATTTACTTAAACAATGCATAAATCATGAAAGAAGAGAACATCAAAGAAAATAAATTTGTATGCACAAATAAGCATCACATAACACTACCAATTATATGTGGAAACCCTTGGTCAGAGAGAGAAAACCATGGTGGGGATAACCCACAATCTCTTTTACTACAGTGAAAAAGAGTGCCCTGTTAAGAACTTACAACCAGTTCTTTCTGAGAACATCACCCTGTTAGAAGTGCCTTGTATCCGGTTAAGAATACCTTAGAACCTGTTAAAGTTCACCTTGCTAGAGGATTTTACAACTTCATATCTGAAGTGACTCGGTTAAGAGATTTTACATAAAGAACCAGTTAAGGTCCACCCTGTCAAGGGATTTACAATATTGCAATTGTTAGAAGGCAACAAATATGAATGATCTGTCTGATGACACTACCTTTGTCTCATAGATCCACTTTGCATGCTCTGTTCTACTGATCAGTGTTGGCTTCACCTATTCATACCTGTATCTATTGTACTCTATTATGCTCCCCTTGTTTACATTCACATAGATCTTTTTCACATTAACAACAACATCATCCGAATGAATGATGTAAATATATTAGCCTTTTAGTTCTGATGCCAACTTTCCCTCCAAAAATCTGATTCAAAATTCTGTTATCGCGCCTCAAATTACCCTGCAAAAATCATTTCAGGAATATTGGTTAAGACAATTGTTCATGTCGATAAGTTTGTCGGTTGAAAAGGGAAGACTGTCGGTTCAACTGGATGTTATCTAGATGTTTCTAAGTCTGTCGGTTGAGACCTCTGTATTGCCGATTGTCGCCTATGTACCGGTCCAATTCTGCCTAATCGGTTACCTCCTGTATACCGGTCTACTCACTGCTTAGTCGGTTACCTCCTATGTACCGGTCTACTCATTGCTTATCCGGTTAACCCTTGTATACCGGTCTAGTTACTACTTAGCCGATTAACCCCTGTATACCAGTCTACTCACTATTGATAGGAATAAGGAATCTCGTTCTTCACCAGTTACCCTTTACTCCTTTACTGATGGATTATGGAGACTTAGAAGATGATGTTGCCAACAATGACAACCATTTCTTTGGTCATACAAAATGCATCATAATGCCAACAAACTCCCCCTTTGGCATTGGTGGCAAACACTGCAAAGTAGTCATATATGTGTCAGTTCTAACCCCTGTTTCATCTACCTCATGTACATATACAAACTCCCCCTTTTGACATCAATGGCAAAGAATATACAAAAGGATTCATGAAAGTAAAGCAAAAATATTTTTGAAATTATCTTTAGCAGCCTGCAAAGAGGATATCCATGAAGTCTTCACCTGTTTCATGGTGTTGAAGTGTCCATGCAAAATTGTAACAAAATCCTCCATTTTATCTACTGATTTACAGTCAGGTGCACTTATTAGGCTTTCTGCTTCTTTGAAATTCCTTTGCATGAAATCAATGATCGGTGCAAGGTAGCACTGTAGCTCTAGAAAATTAAGAGCTCATTTATCCTCTTCCTCTTTTAACTTTTTGATTTCATGAGTTAACTGTTTGACCTTACCACTAAAGGTCATTGCAGAGCTTGTTAGAGGATCAAAAGAACCTATCAGATCTTGGATTTCCCTTTGAGTCTAAGCTCTTTTATCTTCAAGATCTTTGATTAAATTGATGAAGCTTGACGACTTGACCAATAATTGGCCAACTTCCTATAGTATAGATTTGACCTCTTCAGTGTTGGTGGAGAGAGCAACTTTGCCAACTGATATGTGTTCCATTAATTTTTCACCTCTCTTTGTTTTTACCGTCTAAATGCGACCTTCTCTAGATCAGTTGCCTTTGAACCAATTGTTGTGATAAGAGTGCCAAACTAATCAATGATGGGTGCATTGTCATCAACAACAATGTTAGGAATGAGATTAGACTGAATGGTTTTTGCAGTATTAAGAATTTTGGTCTTCTTTTTCTTTGCTCTTCTTTTTCTTTGCTCTAAGTTTTGCCTTTTCAGCTTGAAGTTTCAATTGTTTGGAAACTTTCATTAATTGTTTGGGGGTTATCTTCTTTATGTCAATTACAGAGTCTTCCTCTTCTTCCTTCTCTGTTTCTTCTTCCTTTTCTTCAACCTTATCCTTAGAGCTGGCTGCGGTGGTGAATTTTGCTTTCTTCTTTTCACTCTCCTTTTCTAAATTTAACTTCCTCTTTACTGGAGGAGTGTCCACCATTGTTTTCTTGGTCTCCTCTATTTCCTTCATCTCTTCTTGCTTCTTTTCTGCTTCCTTCTCCTCAGTTTACTTCTTCTGTGATTTCTTCAAGAGGTGGTATTGATGTATTTATCACCTTTGGATTTCCTTCCTCTGCACCTTTTTCTAACAAAAGGGGTTCATTGTCAGTAGGATTTATTGTTACTGAAGTTCTGTGAGGTGTATCTTCATAAGGTATATCTTCAACTATAACTTCATCTTCACCAGGATGCTTGGTTTTAGTGGTTCCCTTTATTGGTGAAACACCAATATCAATAGTTTCAATGGTTGATTTGTGTTCAACCGGTTGCTCTACATCCTTTGTCAGATTAGGAATATTTGACATAATATTAACGATGATATCATCAACTAAGAAAACATCAAAACCTTTAGTAGAGTCTTTGTCTTTACCTTTCCCTTTATCAAGGGCAGCTGCACCTTGGTCCTGTTTTGATCCCTTTGCTATTTCTTCTTCAACTTCCTTTTGTTGGCTCATGATTATTTTTCATAAGGCAACACCCTCATCATGCACTCCTTGGACATCTCCTATGGCTACTCTCCCTGTCCCATTCCTTATTTTAAAGTGTTGAATACATGCTTCTGCCAGTATAGATGCTTGATTATAATCAAGCTCATGTTGCACTTCCATGAGTTCTTTTATCATGTGCTCTTTCTCAATAGCTAAAGCTATTTTCCATCTCCCTTTAATTTGATTTTGCAAATCTGATGGAACTATTCCATATAGTTCACTGGGAGTTCTGCAGAACTTATGCATGTTCCACATAAGTGCATCTTCAATTTTTCTTTTGTCCTCCTCATTGCAGAGAGGATATTTTCTCCCAACACCAGAAAGACCTCCAAACTCTTTGATCCCATGGACCAATTCATCAACAGTTGGAAGTACATTTCTACCACTTCTTCTGACTTCTTTTATTTCCACATCAGATTGGGTATCAATGTTATTACCATCCTTGTCATCCTTCTTGGGCTTCTTATTAGCCTTTGTGTCAACTGTCCCTTCACGCTTTTTCTTTCTTGCATATGTTACTCCTACCAGTCTATCTTTACCTGGGGAAGATGCAAGAGTATCTATTTCCTTTTCTTTTGTGTATGATGTCGGCTTGTTGGTTGCAGTACCTTTGGGTTTTGCCTTCGAAATTTTCTTGTTTTCTCCTATTTGTTCTTTAACTTTGTTTGATTTGGCCCCTGTTTGTTCACTAGTACCGGTGGAAGCAGTGCCACTGGATGCTTCACCTCCTTAATTTTTGTCTAGGGTATCAATCATTTTCCTTACTTTCCTTTGTATGATTGGCTCCTTAAGTTCCTGTTTTATTTTGGAGCTTGCCTCCTCATAAGTTCCAAATTTATTTGCTTTTCTATGTACCAGTTTAGATAGTAACATGTTTGCATACACTTTATTAATGTTTGCCCCGACCTCATAACCCATAGAAGGTACCCAAAAGGTTATAGGTTGAACCGCTTGAATGATGCAACAATTAGTGTCAACAAGAAAACAAATGTTGTCCTTATACTTCTGAACTATACCGGTTGGGATTCTCTTTCTTTTGTGCATTCTGATTTGGAATTCTTTAAAATATCCCCACATTTGTTCCCCAAACTTATCACCGAAATCCCTAATTATTTCACCTATCTGAACCATGATAGGTTTATCCTCAGACCACACAACATTGCCCTTACCGGGAAATAAATTTTGTACATAAAAAAATATACATACCAGTAATGAGCCATACTTGAATGACTGTTTCTTGTCCTTCTTAATTCGCTCCTTGTTCACCAAAAATTGAATTATGATCATCTCACAAATATCATATGTTGCATCCTCCTTGATGATTCAAAAGGCTGCATGTATAGCACCACTCGACACACTGTTCATGCAGCTTGATTGATAGACCCTATAACCCAGCACTGCAAAATCAAACCTCGCTTTTGCATCCTCAATATGAGCGATTGTCATTGCTCTCCTATCACATTGGGATTGAGTCAACCGGGTGACTTCGATGGATGAAATTGTTCTTAGGGTTAGTGCTTCACCGGTTGCGCTAAACCCTATTACTCTCTGAATTACATCCTTTGTAATCTTGATCGGTGCTTCAGCTTCCAGCCATAGAAATTGATCATGCACTTTGTTTAATACATACGTAACCCAATCGACATGAAATTGATTGAGAAAGTTAACAACATTTGACAAACCCTTGGTCTTTAGATGCAAATATTCTACCTTCAACAGATCATGATTACATAACCCTTTGAATTCACTTCGAATAAATTTATCTCCAAGTTCTTCAAGCTTGCAATGGATGAAGGAGCGAATATATTCAACTAGTAACACACCAGAGGGCACAAATGATAGGGCACCGGTCATGTCGATCTCTCTAGCCTTCAGAGAATGTATTTTGAACTTGAGTTGTGGTTCCTTAATTGCTTCAACCAATACAAGAGTTGATATAGAAGTTGCCATGATGAACTTCAAACAAATTATTCAAAATAGGGTTTGAATACCTAGAATACCTTCTCCTCTAGGATTGCCAATCACCACTATCATGCTGCTTGATCACTTCCCACAAATATCACTAGCAAGATTTTGATTGTCTTAGGTCGCACGAGAGCTCAATAATGTTCACAAGAAAGCAAGTTAAATAAAATGTATTGACATTTCTTTATTTATCCACTAAGGTTTATCGGTGCTTCAATGCAACAACTAGTTTGTGTAATTTTGACCATTTACAACTTAAGGTACACCGATTGCTTGTTACTGATACCGATACACAAACAACATTTACACTAACCCTCAAAACATTTACCAAATAAGAGTTTGAATCAAACTTTTATGCATCTAAACTATGCAGATAGACATAACCTCATATCGGTCAAGGGGATTCAATAATGATCTTATCATATGTGCTCCCCCCAGAGCATCGATATGCCTAGTTTGAAGAGGAACTGTCATCACAGGTTGATGATGACTTAGTTTCAGAATGATTTTCTCCTTCTTTGCTTTCTTCCTTCTTAATCCATGTATTTTTCATTTCATTCCTCACTTCTTCAATTGTCTTCTTTCCTTTCAGTTCATTTTGCCCTTTCTTCTTCCCAAACCAGTTCCTGTCTTCAAACCGGTTATAAGATCAGTTCCTACATTCTCTGGCTAAGTGACCAATCTTATGGCAATTAAAACATGCCATGCTAGTTGTCCTCCATGGTCCTGCATTATTTCTCCGACCCATTCTCATTCTGCAATTTGTTGCACCATGACCAAAATTACCACAAGTGGAACAGGTGGCATTAAACTGATTACTCCTTTTATTAGGGCTAACCGGTTTGAATGGCGATCTTGATACATTTGACTTGAACATGCATTCTTCAACTTTGTGTCCATATTTATTGCATGTAAAGCAATATCCATTAAATCTTCTTCTATTTGACATGTTGCTAGATCGATATCTACACTCATAAGCAGTGTGACCATACTTGTGACAATTATAATAATAATCATCAAAGGTGAAAGACTTATTTTGACTAACTGGTTGATTTCTACATACATCAGACTTATGACCCGGTTTACCACAATGATCACAAGAATATTAAGAAAACTTCATACCTTTCATTCCCGAATTGTTCCTGTAGTCACATAAATCTGTCCAATTTAATTAAATGAATATTTCCTATTTATTTGATTAAAAATCCACTAGCCATCAGTTAATTAAATTAACATTTAATTAATTCATCTTCAAACATTCTCCTATTAATTAAATAAATTATTCAATTTATTTTAATTAATTCATTATACCAAAATCACAAATCAATTAAATGAACAAATCATATTTATTTCATTTAATCCCCTGTTCCTCTTTTAAATAAATTAAAAGCAAACATTTATTTAAATCATTTATCCCCCCACTTGCATTTTCCTACAAATGCAACTTGCACACATTTATTGAAATAAATTAATTTATTTTAAATAAAAATCCTATTTTCCCTCACCCACCAAATCTACTTGCATTCCTAAACTCCTTCTAGATTCTTCTAACCCCTTCCTAATTAACCTAATCCATCCCCTAATTATTGTCACATTCCTAAGCAACTTGGAGTCACTTCTCAAAGACTTCAAAGTCTTTTAAAAGCATTTAATGCTTTGTGTGTTCAACAATTTAACCTTCAAAGTCTTCCAAAACCACTAATGACTCTTACATGACCATTAATGGCTCTTACATAACCATTTATGGTTATTTCAACTTCCACTCATGTGTCTCCTCAAACATTTATTGCTTTGACCATGGTTATCCCTTTTGCCTTTACACAAGAGTTTATCCATTGGATAAAAGCTTTATTCTTTGAATAAAGCATTTATTCATTCAACTAACCTTGACCTTAACTCCCAGGTTAACTCTCAGGTCATATCAAGCATTTAATGCTTATTCCCTCTCCTCTCAACCTATCTCACATTGACACTTGTCATCCTAGGATTGGGTTGAAAGCCTTCACATGGATCTCAAATCATTCAATCCTGACCCTTGTTGAGATTACTCAATCTCAACCATCTATTGCTCCATTTTACCTATAAATAGAGCTCACATTCCTCATTTTCAAATCCTCAAGCCTCAAGCATCCTGAAAACTTATATGCATTTAAGCTATAGAGAATTTTAGAGAGCATTTAGCATAAATCACTAATATCTTGTCATTTTGGTTAAAATAAATCGTTTTAGTATCAATAGCATAGTATTAGCTTTTTATTCACAATTTAGGATAGTTTTTAATTTATGATTTTCTAACATCTAACAATCAAATCTTGTTGTTTCTTGTTCAGGTGTTTGTTTATCCTAACCTTGTCCTTTTTGTAGAGCATCATTTGGTGAACCCGACATGAATCCAAGCACCTAAAAAACATTTTTTTAAAACCCAACTAACATGTATGAATGTTGAACTTGACACACAGGTCGCGCTTTGGCGCTTTTGTCGCATTTTAGCGCTATTGTTTTTTTTGTCTTTTAGCGCTTTTGTTCTTACAATAGCGCTATTGTCAAAGAATTAGCGCTTTTGCCAGTATTTTGGTGCTTGTGTTCATTAATTAGCGCTTTTGTATTTATATTAGCACTTTGTATTGTTGTAAAAATATTTTCTTTTAGCGCTTTTGTAATATTGTAGCGCGTTTGTGTTAAAGTAGCGCTTCTGTTTTCACATAGATTAGCGCTATTGTAACAGAATGTTGTAAAAAAGGCCTTGTAATCGATTAAATTATTTTTCTTAAGCTTGTGGGAGGCAGAATATATATGGAATATAACATTTAAGTATAAGTGACATTTCCTCTTCTCTTTTCTCTTTCTTATACTTTAAGTTATATTCCATATATATTGTCAGGATGTTTGAGAGGGGTTTCAGACCTCTAGGAGTTGTAATGCAAAATCTAGTTTTTGGAAGATCCTCCAAATTTTAGAGCATTTCAGGATCAGGATTGTAAAATTTGTAACCAAGATCAGAATTTAGGTTTGTGTAAGCCCACACTAACATTTGATCACTGACTATGTGCAGGTTCTAATATTTTTTGTGCAGGGGAAGGAGTTAGTTTAGAGGCTTTAAGTTTCTTTTTTTACTTTCTTTCAACAAAAGTTGGTTAAAAAGAATCCACTGTCCCTTCTTGTACAAGTTAAAATAAACCTCACATTTTATTTTGGAGTGCATAAAATGAACCTCAAACTTGTTTTTGGTGCTTAAAAGAAAATTCATCTTTCTTTATTGCAAGGTAAAAAGAACAACAACTTCAAATTTGCTTTCATTGCAAGTTAGGATAGACTCTATTTTGGTGCTTAAAACAAGACAAGACAAATTTCTTTCTTGCATCAAACTAAAATTTACAATCCACACTTCAAAATTTTGGTGCAAATAAAATTCACAATCAATTTGTCTCAATTTTTTTGCAAAAGCTATTTACTTCAAGCAAATGTGCTTTTTATTAAGTTGACTAGGATTTCATCTTCCTAGTTATTTAAACATATTGCCTTTGAAGTTAAAAAGAACATCATGGTTGTTGGAGCAACATCTCCAATTAAATAGAAAATCATTGCAATGACAAGTTAAAAAGAACAAGTGCTCTTCGTGTTTGGCACGTTTGTGCAAAAAGTTGGTTGAGTGGTCCTACTTCTAACACACACTATCCTCTCCCTTAGATTTCGTGGTCCTAGGTGCAAGAGAAAAGTGTTAGTAACACTCAAATTTTTATCTTTTTAAGAGAGGTCTGCCAAGAGACACATCACTCTTGGGAATGACCTCGCGCGGTAAATCTTTCGAGCTGCTATAGAAATCAGGTGAGAGCGAAAGCTGTAGCCTTGGGTATAGTTGTTCCTACAGTGTAACTTGCCGAAAGGACAAATGGGCCCCACCACAAGTTACAAGGCTCTTAAGTGAGTCACTGCAGAATGAACTTATGTCCAAAGACATCGAAAATGACTAAACACCTTTAAGTAATAGCCCACCCGTTCTATTGATTGAGGATATTTGTCATATAATTTAGTGCAAGAGCATATATGGTTTTGCTCCCAAGATACTCACCATACATATTTCCTTGAGTAGAAACATAGATTTTTGAAAAGTCACTTGTGGCTTGATGAAAGTGGTGACTCCCCCATCATAGGGATCATCTATTTGTTATGCTCGTGCAAGACTTAGTATATCACATCCTTACCTACCATGACGGGATTCATAAGGTATGTAGTACCAAAGTAGAAGAAATATCAAGATGTGGGCTGAATTTATCACAACTGGCCATTTGACCTTAGGGATACAAAGTGTTTGAAGTGTTTTCATTTTAGTCAAGACCAAGTACAAATTGAGCCGACTTTAGGCTTTGGAAAGAAAAACACCTAAAATACACTTAAAGAAAAGGGTCATAAAAAGTCCAAGGATTGGGTTGATCTAGACCCATACTCATTTATGCCTTTTGAGGCAACATTCTTGTGTTTGTGTGCTTGCTTTGTTTTCTTGTCAAAGAAACATCATAAAATCCAAAAATCAAAACAAGTATTCATCCAACCAAACATTTTTCAAAACAACCAAAAATATTAAAAACAAAGTGCAACAACAAAGTATCAAATTTTATGACCATTCTTCACATCTTGAGAAAGAAGAATCTTCATCAAAACATGAACTTGAAAAGAAGACCATTGAGCTCAAAGGCTTTGATCAAAAGGAGGAAATTCTTCTATCTAAATAGACAAATCTTTGTCTCTCATAGAGATTTTCTACATCACATGTGTCTCTACCTTCAAGGCAAATCAAACGAATTTGATCCAGAGTCATTGAACCGTAGAGCTTTGAGTTATCAAAAAAATTAATGAGGCAAGATCAATCCCAACTTCTTCCCAGACATTTGTATCACATACAACGTAGCTCGAGAAATGCCACCAACACCCAAAAGGGAAGAGGTAGAATTCGTCCCATATGTGACACGAAGCTTTTATTGAAGTTAAACATTTCATCCATTTCTCATCTTCACATCATCACTTCATTTCAACTCTCAAGACATTAAAGAGGTTCTTTTCCTAAGTTCTCTTTTGGATATTGCTTGAATCAAACACAAAACATCACCTTTTAGATTGTTTCCACATCTAGGATAAGCTCATCCTAGGAGACATTTCTATGCAGGTTAAAACTAGTCTTTGAGTGAATCCTCTCATTACTAGGTAGTTGAATCTGTAACACATCTTAGATCCCTCTAAACCTTATCACACAAAACTTTATCAATCAAACACAACAAGCAATTCAAGAAAGGACTTTGGTCACATCTACCTTTAGTGCTAGAGATTCATATGCAAAAAAACTCCACCAAACATAAATCTCTCATTTCATCAACAACTCATCATCATTTTCACCCAACTTCAACAAAAACTTGTGAACAAAATGGCTCACACTAGATGGAAAACTGGACAACTAGAGATCAAAAAAAGAGGAGGACGAAAACCTCAACGATTTTCAAGAGGAAATTGGAGGAAGCACAAATCCTGAAGATCCCTAATCATCAAGGGAATCTTAATAGTCAAGGGGATTCTCCTCAATGGTTCATTCATCCATTCCTTATATTTCTATACATTGGGGAAACCAAATACATCTTTCTTCTAATCCAAAAAGCTCCAAAAAATTGAAATATCCAAAAATCAAAATAAAAAAATTGATAAAATCAAATAAAAATTGAAAGTCAAAGCATGAACGCATGGCTCATCAATCAATTCAACAACAGGAAGACTCTCAAAGTCTGTGATCAAACTAATCATATGTCTTGTTAATCAATTCATCACTCGAAATCTATCGACATCAACATGTCTTATACAGGGATGGGTACACTCGAAACCAGACAGATCGGTCTTATATGGGGTACTCACTCTTTGAAACCAGACATTTTTATCAATCATCAAACAAAACAAAACAATGACATAGACCAGTATGACTACTGGATTTTGTTCTAGTTAACCTTATCTTTATCAGTATGACATTCTAACATCTCATATCATACATCTCATTTTCAAGGTACATCTCATCATCATCATCATCATCTAGTCACATTCATCTTGCATCCATCACATGCATATCTGTCACATCATCATGGAATATTTCTTCACTTTAATATCTTCATCATTCTTCCAACTCTCATGTCTTATACAAGATGCATCTTTCTTGAAACCAAACATTTTGATCAAGTCTTATACAGGATGTATCTTTCCTAAAACCAGACGCTTTGATCACTTTTGTCTTATACAGGATGTATCTTTCTTGAAACTAGACATTATGATCAAGTCTTATATAGGATGTATCTTTCCTGAAACCAGACGCTTTGATCACTTTTGTCTTATACAGGATGTATCTTTCCTAAAACTAGACACTTTGCTCATCTTTGTCTTATACAGGATGTATCTTTCCTGAAACTAGATGCTTTGATCATTTTTGTCTTATACAGGATATATCTTTCCTGAAACCAGACGCTTTGATCATCTTTATCTTATACAGGCGATGTCATTCCTAAAACCAGACTTAATATCAATCTAATCAATCTTGTCAAACCCGTGCATGTCATCAACTATTCACTCTTCTATCTTTCAAATAGCTTTCTTCTTCTTTCAAGAGATCATTCATGCCTTTAGTGCACAAACGATCTCTTGAGGGGGGCATTATCATATCGCATCTTTGTATCAATCTCATATTAGTCTCATATCAACATTAGTCTCATATAAAACTATTCATATCAAATCAATTCTTTATATTTACAGTACCCACAATCCCATTAGTAGCATCAGTAGTACCAAGTACTCCAATCCAAATACCAACAACACCAATAATCCTACTTGCAAAACCCATAATCCCACTAGCAGTACCCACTATACCCATAGCACCAATAAATATACTCGCAACACCAATCATTCCACCAATCAAACCAGCAACCCCATCAGTAGCAACAATAAAAGCACCATTAGCAGCAGCCACTATATCAGAATTCCCAATAGTATCAACAACATTGGCAATTCCAGCAGAAGCAACAGAGTCAACACTACCAATACTCCCCGTATCAGATTCATTGATCCCCATAATCCTTCCTACAACACCTATCATTTCATCTACAATGGTACATCAACCGATCACACATGCAGTGTTTAACACAAAGGACATCCCAGTATGGTATAGTAATCGAATATTGGAAAGTGATTTAGAGACTGACTCACGTGAATGGGAATTTGATTCCATCTAGCTTAATACTTCAGATGAGTAAGACTCATCACTACCTCCACCTCGCAAAGACATCCCTGTTTATGGAGAAGCACAGATAAAGACCTCTTGGGTTCCTGAGCTGGAAACTTCTTCCACAGACCCTACGTCACATCATACACCTGATTCTAACAGGGAGAGTACCATCAATGACCTTCACCACACCGTCTTAACCCTCACTAACACATCTAATGAACTTAACCTAATTGATGAAGTAATGCCCATTATCCATCCTGAACTCATCGAATGGAACTCGCCTAATCCCCCATGTCTTGACCTTTTACAAAACGATGAGGTGCTCATTGACTTTTTGGAACTGTGGGATAACATACCAAGCAGGGATCACAAAGCTGGATTCGCCATAGAACTTAATAGCGCAACATACTTTGGGGCGGATGCAAAACCTTTTAGCTGCAAAAATATAACAATAAAACATGGATCTTCCAGTGAAAAGCACACCGTGGCACTGTTTGATTCAATAAAAGTAAAAAGAAAGAGCGTATCCAATGGTGAAAACCTCTCTGAGCCGCCAGAGGATGAAAGGTTTGACATTCTCCCTACTAGTACACAACAGGAACAATCAATGATTCTCATCGAGGAAACAAAAGAATACAATGTGGGGACTCTTGAAACTCCTCACCACATACATTTGGCATCTCTTCTAACTCTAGAGGAACAACCTAAGTTTGTAGAGTTATTTCAAAAGCGTCATATCAACTTTGCATGGTCATATGCAAACATGCATGGGCTTGATCCTGATTTAGTCATGCATCACCTCACCGTAGCAGAAGGAGCCAAACCTGTCAAGTAGAAACTTCATAAGATGCATCCTCAGATTGCAGTACTAGTCAAAGCAGAACTCAAGAAACTCCTAGATGTTGGTTTCATTAGACCAATTGATTATGCAGATTGGATATCTAATATTGTTCTTGTCGGCAAACCAAATGGGGGCATCCGTATTTGCACTGACTTCAGAGATTTGAATAAGGCATGTCCTAAGGATGACTTCCCCCTACCAAATATCAACATCATATTGGACCTAACAACAGGAAATGCCATGCTTTCACTCATGGATGGCTTTTTAGGATACAATCAGATAAAGATCGCATCAGAGGATCAACATAAGACAACCTTCACATGTCTATGGGGCACATACTGCTGGAATGTAATGCCTTTTGTTCTAAAGAATGCAGTAGCAACCTATCAACGAGCAATGACTACTATCTTTCATGATATGATGCATACCATAATGGAAGATTATGTTGATGACTTACTGGCAAAATCACTCACAAGAGAAGGTCATTTGAACACATTAGAGAAAATCTTTGATTTACTGGAACAATATCATATTCGACTCAACCCAAAGAAATGTGTCTTTGGAGTAACCTCAGGGAAACTTCTAGGATACATTGTCTCTAGCAAAGGCATTGAGGTCGACCTAGCAAAGGTCAAAGCAATCATGGACATGCCACCACCAAAGAACATCAGTCAGCTTCGGACATTACAAGGACAACTACAATCCATCCGAAGATTCATTGCACAACTGGCAGATAAGTGTCACCCCTTTACACATCTGCTACACAAAAACATCCGCTTTCAGTGGGATGCTAGATGCCAACAAGCATTCCAGATGCTTAAAGACTATCTCATGAATACACCATTGTTGATTCCGCCAAATCCAAGCAGATCGTTACTACTCTATATCTCAGCAACAAGCACAACATTGGGTGTACTACTAGCACAACATAATGCCAAAGGGAAAGAGTGCACTGTTTACTACATCTCTCGCACATTGGTTGGCTATGAACTCAACTATACCCCTATTGAGCGAGCTTGCCTAGCAGTAATCTTGGCAGCCACTAAATTGAGGCACTATCTATTGACACACAAAGTATAGCTCATTGCGAAGATTGATCCACTCAAGTACTTACTCAGTAAAGCAGCATTTACAGGCCGCTTGGCCAAATGGGTGATTATTCTAAGTGAATTTGACATCAAGTATGTAGATCGTAAGGCTATCAAAGGACAAGTTACTGCAGATCAGTTGGCCGATGCACCACTCATAGGCGATCATCCCCTCATTTCCAATTTTCTAGACGAAGAGATATTCATGATCACAACAACACAACCATGAAAACTATACTTTGATGGTTCGTACACTAGGCATGGCTCGGGGGCAGGCATTCTGTTTATCACACCTCAAGGTGACAGCATCCTGAAGTCTTACAGGCTCACATTTCCATGCACCAACAACATAGTAGAGTATGAGGCCTTGATCATAGGACTGAGGCTAGCCATACAATGGAAATTACAAGAATTACAAGTATATGGCGACTCCCAACTGGTCATTCGACAAGCAACAGATGAATATCAGACCAAGGATGATAAACTCGTGCCATACAAGCAAATGGTGGACAAATTAAAGGCATCTTTACTACTATCACCTTTGAACAGATACCAAGAGATCAGAATTGAGCTGCTAATGCTATGGCTACTATTGCATCCCTCCTAGATCTTCCACTGAATTCAACACGCTACGAGTTCTTGGTAGATTAGCTTTGGATCCTCGCTTATGATATCCCCAAATTTGAGATGATATGTCACCTAATCGGTTCTGAATCCCCATGGTACGGTGAGTTCTACACCTATCTCCATGATCACACCCTTCCTCCTAACCAATCGAATAACCAATGTAAAACTTTCATTTGCCAAACCGCTCGGTATACCATTATTGTTGAAACCCTATACCGATGTAGTCTTGATGGTACCCTCCTTCGATGTCTGGAGCAGGATGAGATAACAAAGGCCTTGGAAGAGGTACATGAAGGAATTTGCGGATCTCATGCAAGTGGTCCGTCACTAGCCAAGAAACTCCTGCGCACTTGATACTATTGGCCATCAATGGAAAAAGACTCCTACTACTTTGTCAAAAAGTGCAAGAAATGCCAAGTTCATGGAGACCTGATACATGCACTAGCACAAGAATTGCAACCGATCACAACACCGTGGCCTTTCTATCAATGGGGCCTTGACCTTATGGGTAAAATCCATCCATCTTCATCCAATGGTCACAAATTCATTATCACCGCCACCAAATATTTCACAAAGTGGATCGAAGCTGTTCCACCTACCCAAGTTACTGACAAGCAGATCGCTTCCTTCATCCTCAATTACATCATCTGCCAGTATGGTGTACCCATGTCCATCATCATAGATAATGGGCTTCCTTTAAAAAATCAAGATGTCCGTGAACTCTGTGAGAAATTTCACATCCAACACTGCTTTTCCACTCCCTATTACCCACAAGGAAATGGTCAAGCCGAAGCATCAAACAAGAACATATTGAGGATCCTAAGGAAGACAGTTAATGATGCCGGTTGTGATTGGCATGTTCAATTGAATCCAGCACTATGGGCATATCGAACTAGCATTCGAACCCCTACAGGCGCAACTCCCTACTCATTGGTCTATGGTGCAGAAGCTATTTTACCTATTGAAGTCGAGATACCATCACTACGGGTTTCCTTGCACAATCTCATCGATGATGAAGCATATAGAGTATCCCATCTCCAAGACTTAGAGCTACTTGATGAGAAACGACAAGCTGCATACAATCACCTCAAAGCCTATCAGCAACGCATGAGCAGAAGCTATAATCATTGAGTTAGACCTTGTACATTCGAGGTAGGTGATCTTGTTCTTCGAGAAAATCCTCATAACCAACCCAACCGAGAACATCAAGGAAAGTTTGAATCAAATTGGCTGGGTCCATATGTTGTCACTGCTGTATTTGGGTCTGGGGCATATTAGTTGGCTACTTCAGAAGGAGACCCACTAGCCGATCCGAACAACAACATGCACCTCAAACAGTTTTATACATAAGCTGCACAGAGCATCGGGCTCCCATATATACTGGAAAAAATACCAAAAACATCCAGATAAATGACCTGAGAAAATACAAAAACATCAAAATAGTAAAGAAAAATCATGCATCCAAACAGTGAACAACCACTCCGGTGGCACCTTGGGTAAGAATGATGGTGAAAACCTGGCAAATGGGCGCCACTCGTAACGGCTATGGCTCCATTGTCTTTCAAACTTGTTGCAATCACATCCACTACATACACACATCCATTCATCCACACCATGGCTTGTTATTGATCTGCAATCAAGAAAAGTACTTCATGCGACTTGCATCCCACTTTTTCATAGTCATGCCTACACTGGGGGCAATGCCCTTAACCTATTGATGGAAGTGGATTCTGCATTACTTGTGATTCATTGGGTTCTTCATTCAAAACTATCTCACAAAATACCAAAAACATTCAAAACTATCTCGCAAAATCCAAAAACATTGAAAAACAATCATCAAAATCCCCCCAAAATTGGGAAAATATCTCACAAAATCCAAAAACATGATAAAACATAAAAAATCAAACAAAAACATGGCAACACATTATACATACTCATCCGAGCAGATACTAAACAAGCATTGAAAAATACTCGCATGATGATCACTTCTCAAAATTGACCAAACAATCAATATCAAGACTCAAACTGTCTTCAACAAGGATGCATCCTTCTTTACCAAAACAAAGACAAAAATGACGTTTTCTTTGACAAGAAAATTTTGTGTTAAGATATCAAATACTTGGTTGATTTGTGGGTTATCTATATCAGGATCTTATAGCATTGTTTGTGTATCATCGACGCATTATTCCGATGAAGTTTTGGGGCATGTACTAATGGTGTCTACGTGGGAAGTTCACTAAGCTACATGATCTTATGGTAAATGCAGTCATAGATCACTACGACTTGTTGACTACAACGTATACCTCGACCATATGAACATGAACCATTACCAAGGATCCATATTCTTTATTCTTTATGTATGTTATTTGCTTACCGATACAATGCTCCTTCTTTGGTTCCTCCTCATCCAATTTGGATAAAGGTTTTTGTCTCTTATTAAGGTATGAACTTGTCTCAAGATATGATCAGCCCAAGATCAAGGAGGACAATCCAAGTCATGCATGAATGGAGATAATCCTTGTTTGTTCTGCAAGCAATACTCTGGTCAACTTGACCCATTATATTAGGTTGCTTGTATCAACTTGCTATATCAAAATCCATGTAAAGAATACTCAAGTCATCTTGAATCATTATGTCAAGTTGCTTGTATTTTCTTACAACATTTTAAAGCTCAATGATGAAAAATAAATCACTATGGATTGTCATTCCATCTCATTTGTATATATTGCATTCCACTGCATTCCATCCATCCATACATTCGTAATAGATGCATATCATGCATACATAGTAATGACAGTGCATACTCTATTTTCCTTTTCTTCCATAGGAATGAGTCATAGGTCCTCCATTTCTTTTATCTAAACATCAAATCCCCACCTCACCCTCCCCATCTTGATAATCAATGTCACATACCCTATATTGTTTCCCATCAACCCAACCAAGCCACGTTCATCACCATCCATCTCTAATAGGAGGGACTGCGTTTCCCATCCTAAGTCATCCTATAAATCAAGCCAGTTACTCTATCTGCATAGGTACATCGACTCACACACACCTAGACTATCAATAGATACTTTGATCAAGTATCTTCGGGTCTCAACAGGTAATCAATCATGGTAATCCTAGACTACATAAGGCATTTATCATAATGACCTAGTCTCAACGGGGCTGCTATGATTCACCACAACCATTCATCCCACGCACACACTATCAATTGATCAACCAATCAAACACAATCCAATGGACAATTACATCAATTGTCTAAGTCTCAACGAGTATTTTGATTCAAATACCTTGACTTCATCGGGCAATTACATCAATTGTCTAAGTCACATCAGGTCACTTTGATTCACTTACTCAGACTTTATCTTGTCCAAGTGACCAACTGACATCAACTGTCACGCTTTGACTCGACCGGGGCAATTAAACCTAT
This sequence comes from Cryptomeria japonica, assembly GCF_030272615.1. NCBI lineage: Eukaryota > Viridiplantae > Streptophyta > Pinopsida > Cupressales > Cupressaceae > Cryptomeria > Cryptomeria japonica. The sequence goes on along the minus strand of NC_081406.1, from coordinate 472,595,829 downwards.
TGCACCAGATTGTCCAACCAATTTTGATCAATTGTATAACATCAATCGAAAACACAGCCACCACATTTTCACCATATCTCCTGCATGACCTCAAGGTACTCACTGGCTTGATATTTCTTCGTATTCATTCCGATTTCTTCCATTCTTTCAACACTATTGCTAAATTCTTCTCTTCTATCACCCCGCCAATTTTCATTCTTTTTCGAGAGATTGCCCGATTTTTTGAAATTTTTCGGTCCATCTCTCGAGGGGGCATACCACCCATTAAATTAACATTTTTTGGGGCATTTCTTCACACCTATTTTTCTTTCTTTGAAACAACGCGATAAACCGCATCATCTCAAAGAGGGGCAAATGTAGTCACATAAATCTGTCCAATTTAATTAAATGAATATTTCCTATTTATTTGATTAAAAATCCACTAGCCATTAGTTAATTAGATTAACATTTAATTAATTCATCTTCAAACATTCTCCTATTAATTAAATAAATTATTCAATTTATTTTAATTCATTCATTATACCAAATTCACAAATCAATTAAATGAATAAATCATATTTATTTCATTTAATCTCCTATTCCTCTTTTAAATAAATTAAAATCAAACATTTATTTAATTCATTTATCCCCTCACTTGCATTTTCCTACAAATGCAACTTGCACACATTTATTGAAATAAATTAATTTATTTTAAATAAAAATCCTATTTTCCTTCACCCACCAAATCCACTTGCATTCCTAAACTCCTTCTAGATTCTTCTAACCCCTTCCTAATTAACCTAATCCATCCCCTAATTATTGTCACATTCCTAAGCAACTTGGAGTCACTTCTCAAAGACTTCAAAGTCTTTTAAAAGCATTTAATGCTTTGTGCGTTCAACAATTTAACCTTCAAAGTCTTCCAAAACCACTAATGGTTCTTACATGACCATTAATGGCTCTTACATAACCATTTATGGTTATTTCAACTTGCACTTATGTGTCTCCTCAAGCATTTATTGCTTTGACCATGGTTATCCCTTTTGCCTTTGCACAAGAGTTTATCCATTGGATAAAAGCTTTATTCTTTGAATAAAGAATTTATTCATTCAACTAACCTTGATCTTAACTCCCAAGTTAACTCTCAGGTCATGTCAAGCATTTAATGCTTATTCCCTCTCCTCTCAACCTATCTCACATTGACACTTGTCATCTTGGGATTGGGTTGAAAGCCCTCACATGGATCTCAAATCATTCAATCCTGACCCTTGTTGAGATTACTCAATCTCAACCATCTATTGCTCCATTTTACCTATAAATAGAGCTCACATTCATCATTTTCAAATCCTCAAGCCTCAAGCATCCTGAAAACTTGTATGCATTTAAGCTATAGGCATTTTAAGAGAGCATTTTAGCATAATCAACTAATATCTTGTCATTTTGGTTAAAATAAATCATTTTAGTATCAATAGCATAGTATTAGCTTTTTATTCACAATTTAGAGCAAATACTTCAATCTCAAATCTCCATAAGCATCCATAGTGCAAAAAGCTGCTGAGAGCTACACTATTTTGGAACTTGGAGAGGAGAGGAACAAGGAAGGAGAAGCTACCAGCATGGTAGAGAGCATTTGGAGGAGCTTAGTTGCTTTTTGTAGATTCCTTAAGCTTTCTTTTTGCTTAGTAGTGTCTTTCTTGATATGCTTGCTTAGGATAGTTTTTAATTTATGATTTTCTAACATCTAACAATCGAATCTTATTGTTTCTTGTTCAAGTGTTTGTTTATTCTAACCTTGTCCTTTTTGCAGAGCATCAGTTCCTTTTATCATCCTTCATCCTTTTGGATTTAGATGATTCTCCAGTTTCCATAGGACTTGTATTGGAGTAACCAAGACCAGATGTTTCATTTGTTCTCCTCTAAGCTTTTAATTGTTCATCTATCTTCTCAGAGCTTTCATTAAATTTCCTTAGCTTTTCATTTCTCTTTCAACTTATTTTTAAGTTGTTCAATCTCTTTCATCATCTTCTCCTTTTCCTCTGCATTGTTTTCCTCTGCATTGTCACGCAGATGCTCATGTATGTATTCATTCTCCTAAGTGAGAATTTGGATTTCATCATCTTTTTCAATGATGATTGCATCATTTTCTCTTAGGGATTGTTCAGCAAGCCTTTTGGCTCTCAACTTTTGACAAAGCTTCTTCTGCATCTCTTTTTCTTTCATCTGCATTTCTGCTAGCTTCCAGGATTTCAGTCATTCTCAGGGCCTGACTTTCATGTTCTCTTTTGAGATATGTGATTTCTTTAGTCAGCTTCTTGTTCTTTTCCATGAGTTTTGAGACTTCTTCTTCTGCTTCTTCAGATCCACTCTATTCAGAGAGTTGATCTATGATATCCTGACTCTCATTTAGTTGTAGAGCTAGTTCCTTTCTTTTAGCAAGAGATTTTTTCAGTCTCTCTTTCAACTGAGCAATAATTTCATTAGCTTCATCAATCTGCTTTTGATACCAGTATTCCTCCATGATCTTTTTCCTTAAGTTGTCCTGCTTTTTTTTAGAGGATCTATGCTCTGATACCAATTGTTAGTATTAACTAGTGATTGAGAGGGGGTGAATCAGTCAAAATAGTTTATACACAATTCAAACATTCAAACTGATCGGTCTGCAACTTTCCTTCCAAATTTACTTAAACAATGCATAAATCATGAAAGCAGGAAACATCAAAGAAAAAAAATTTGCATGCACAAATAAGCATCACATAACACTAGCAATTATACATGGAAACCCTCGGTTAGAGGGAGAAAACCACGGTGGGGATAACCTACAATCTCTTTTACTGTAGTGAAAAAGAGTGCCCTGTTAAGAGCTTACAACCAGTTCTTTCTGAGAACATCACCCTGTTAGAAGTGACTGGTATCCGGTTAAGAATACCTTAGAACTTGTTAAATTTCACCTTGCTAGAGGATTTTACAATTTCATATCTGAAGTGACTTGGTTAAGAGATTTTACATAAATAACCAGTTAAGTTCCACCCTATTAAGGGATTTACAATGTTGCAATTGTTAGAAGGCAACAAAGATGAATGATCTGTCTGATGGCACTACCTTTGTCTCATAGATCCACTTTGCATGCTCTGTTCTATTGATCGGTGTCGGCTTCACCGATTCATACCTCTATCTACTGCACTCTATTACGCTCCCCTTGTTTACATTCACACAGATATTTTTCATGTTAACAACAACATAATCCGAATGAATGATGTGAATATATTAGCCTTTTAGTTCTGACGCCAACTTTCCCTCCAAAAATATGATTCAAAATTTTGTTATCGTGCCTCAAATTACTCTGCAAAAATCATTTTGGGAATATCGATTAAGATAGCTGTTCATGCCGATAAGTTCACCGGTTGAAAAGGGAAGACTACTGGTTCAACTAGATGTTATCTGGATGTTTTTAAGTCTGTCAGTTGAGACCCCTATATTATCGGTTGTCGCCTATGTACCGATCCAATTATTCCTAACCAGTTACCTCCTGTATACCGATCTACTCACTACTTAGCCGATTATCTCCTGTATACCAGTCTACTTACTACTTAGCCGGTTAACGCCTGTATACCAGTCTAGTTACTACTTAGGTGATTAACCCCTATATACCGGTCTACTCACTGCTGATAGGAATAAGGACTCTTGTTCTTCACCGGTTACCCTTTATTTCTTTACCGATGGATTGTGGAGACTTAGAAGATGATGTTGCCAACAATGACAACCATTTCTCCGGTCATACAAAATGCATCATAATGCCAACAACAATATGGTAGCCATGGGCGATGGTGGTAACAATCCACTCCCATCTCCTGACTTGACCTTCAAATTTCCTATTCCACCACAGGGAGCCAGTGCAAATCTGAAAAAACATCCCTCCCGCTACTCTCCCTCAATTTTATGACCTTGTTACAGAAGATCCAGATACCTTCCTTTTTGAATTTGATGTCCTATGCAGAATTTATGACTATACCACAGATGGACACAAACTCTAGTTGTTTCCATCCACCTTGAAGGATTCTACTCTCCATTAGTTTATGTCCTTAGGAGAAGATTCTGTAACCGATTGGGACACCATGAAGAAAAAATTCCTTAACAAATACAAGGACTACTGTATGGGAAGTGGTATGAGGGGAGATGATATATTCAGGATGCAACAAAAAGATGAAGAATCTCATTAGGACTATGTAGGAAGGTATCTCTTCAGCTTGAAAAAGTCCAAACATAATCAGTTGAGTGAAGAGTCCCAGAAATTGTTCTTATTAAGAGGAATCAATGAGGAATGTATTGATGCTCTGAACCTCATGGGTGGTGGTTGTAGACATCCAAAATTAATTAAATGAAATATTTAATTAATTTTATCCTTTCTACATAATTAATTTAATTTTGTTAGTCCTTATTCTTCTCAACATTAATTAATTAAAATTTAATTAATCATGTCACTATAGTCCAGATAATTGATTTATTTAAATCAATTATTTCCTATTCTTCTAAGGGTATCTAATTATTTATTTCTTCTAAAAACTCTTTAGTTAATTAATCTAAACTAATTAGCTAAATCAAGTGATTCCTATAAATCACTTTCTCTAATTCCTCATTAGCCTAATTAATTCTTATAGAATCCCTCATAATCATGCTTAGCATTATTCTTTATTTTTTAATTCCTCCACTCATTCTCTCTCCTCTTGTCAAATCCTCTGACAAATCCCATTTGTCTTCTAATCCCTCATTATCTCACCTAATCACCTTCTTAATCATTTGCTAGTGGATAATCCTCATGATTAGCCACCAAGTCAACTCATAGCCATAAATGGCTAAATATACTTGTCCCTTCCTCACCTTCCACCTTAAATGCACCCAATCGGGTCATTTCAAGGATTTCAAAAATCTCACATTCTCCCATGCCTCTCACCTTCCCAAGGTTAAATTCCTTTTCTTATTTCCTTTCCCCATGCATCCAATATTTTGGGAATTTTCAATTTCCTCTTTATCCCCCAAGGATTTTTTAATTCCTTTTTTCCTTCCCAATGTACTGGGGGATCTCTTCCCCATGTATATTGTGGAGTGTGGAGACAAGAAATGCCTTTATGGAAAATATCTTGGTCTCCACACTTGTCACCTCATGTCCTCTCAATTTATGTGCTCCTTGTCCTTCAATCTCAACCGTCCATTCATCCTCTCTCAAATCTATAAATTGGGGTCTCCTCCTATTCATTCTCCATCTCCAAGTCAAGTAATCTCATGCTTCCATTTTATCTTTAGAAATCCATCAAGAGCATTCACATTATAGCTATATTTGCATCCATAATCCACCATTGAGCACTTATCCTTCATCCATATCCATTCCTTGTTGTGAAATTTGGAGAGCGAACAACATCCCATTTTGGAGCCAATCCAATCAATTGGAGATAGGGTGCTTATCTACTTCATCAAAGGATCAATCCGAGGAGAAAGAGAAAGTTTGTGAAGGTATAATAGTGTTTTATCTTGTTTTGAATGTTATTTGAATGTTTTTATGGATTAAATTAACTATTTTCCCTCACTTATATTTTCCCTTGGTTCATTTTGGCATGCCCGGTGGGACCCACATCTCATTTTTTGAATTTTTTTGTGAGTTTTTAATATTTTTAGCTCATAGATTGCCTCTTCAACATGTTGGTCTGCACTTCAACGCGTCCACCCCATTGCTTTAGTGCGTCCGCCGCAGTTTAATGCCTCCATTTTGAAATTTGATTTTTTTGACTGTCTTTTTAGCAGGTTTTGCAAATCAGTGCGTTTGCCCCTGCATTAGTGTGTGCGCCACACTGTCTTTTGACACTTGTTTTTAAAGCTAGATTTCAATTTTTTGTTTTCTACTAATAAAAAAATCACAAAAACACTAAAAAAGGATCTAAAAGGAACCCAAAACAATTGTAGGATAGGTTTTTTTAATTCTGTTTTTTATCAATCTAAGCAATTACTTAAAAATTTTGGGTTTACAGGCGAATCAGTGCCTGCGCTCTGGTTCAGCGCCTCTGTTGAACCTAAAAACCTGCCACTTTTTGAATTTTTAAATTTCAAAATTTGGCTAACTTGTAGATTTAGGTTTTTGTCCTTTGATGCCTGCGCACACACATCAGTGCCTGCTTCATAACTTAGCGCATCTGTTTCAGGTATAATTCAAATTTAATTTTTTGAAAAATTAAAAAATTTCAAGTTTTCCCATTGTTTCTGTTTTTAGGGCCGCTGACTCACTTTAGTGCTTACGCAGATGTTGTAGCGCGTCCACCTGTTGATCAACGCTTGCTCTGTATCCTTAGGGTTTTTGGTTACTAATCAATTTTTGAGTTTTGCAGGCTCTTTTTTCATTTGTCCAATGTCAAAAATTAAACTACTAATCCTATTTTCTTGCAGCACGCATGTCAAAGACTCATTTTTTCGACCAGTTTAGTTTTGTTTTTGTGATTTCTAGATAGAAAACCTTATTCTTGTGGGACTAAAATGAACAATTATCTTCTGTGTCTTGTGCACTTGCATGCTTCATGTTGAGCAGACCCACCGTTGTGCTCTAGTATTCTCTCCCCTCGGCTTTGCGGATCTTGGGTGTAAGAGAACAGGTGATCAACAACACTCTCTCTTTTTTAGTAATTGAGGGGTATTTCTTGATTGGGGATTTCATCACCCCACAAGGGTATCTCTAATTGGGACACGTCAGGGATATCGACTCTCTTGATGTGATCTCGAGCGGGTTTACCAAGCTTCTATATAAATAAGTTGGTTAGGCGGCTAGAGTGCTAAGTGAATTCGATGTATGTGGGGGCCTTCCTTGCATCGATAAGCTCAGTTAAAGCCTTAAGTGGTTTGCTTTGATAATCTATTGTTGGATTGGTGATCCCTCTGAAATTATACTAGACACCAATTTTAGTAGCCAAAATCCTACATTTGATAGTGCACGGGATGTAGATCATACCCCGAAGTTACTCCTCATGTATCCACTCAGGATGAGACATAAATTCCCCATGTAATATATCCTTGGATTTTTGGGGTAAGAGAATCCGATATGCCCAAGAAGTGAGTGTCGTGAAGTGGAGATAGTCCTACAAAAATCTCTATTTGTCCACTTGAGTGAGGTATTGCTTATGCAAGGGGCCTATCAAGTGATTTCCACTTTCCAGCCTAAGTTATGTTGTCTTCAAGTGTCTTGGACAATGTGTTTTCTATGCATGATGTTTTCTTTCCAAAGTAGAGTGATAGACACCCCTTCATCTTCCACATTTGACAAACATTCCAAATCCCAATTCCACACTTGCATAAACTAAGCCCAAGTCAAGTCCACCTCATTTTCACCTCATGTTCCATAAGCCTAAGTTGTACAAGCATCCCAAGAAGTCTATCCATCATCAATTCAAGAAGAATAAACTCACCTAAGCCCCACTCATTAGACGTCAAAAGTTTTGGTACACCAACCGCAAACTCTTGCTCAAACATAGGACCTTCTTACGTCGATATCACAATTATACTCATGGTCATAGCAATGAGTTTGATGGTAGTGATGGACTAAGAGTCTATACCCTACACCAAGGATCAAGCTTGTCTTTCAATACCAACTATCATCAAAATCAGGGTGGTCATATCCCCTCATACTATTTGTCGTCTGAACCTATCATTTATTGAGTCATTTCCATCCCAAGAATAATCTAATCATCACTTTCTTCTAGTCATCACTATCACCCCTCTTTGATCTTTCATCATCCACCTTTTCTAAGGACTTAGCACATAAATCAATCCAATAATCAAACCTTAATCAAATAAACCCTCAATCAATCAAATCAACCCTTAATTGATCATCCAATTATTCAATCAATCATCTAAATCAAATCAACCTCACTCTAAGGTTTACACCTTTTGAAGTTTTTAGACCTTCTCTTTAATCAATTGGCCTTAGTGCATGTGGAATAATCTCCCCCAAGTACCCTTTGGCTCATATTTTGGGTCGGTCAAGACCCCAATCCCGCGTCTTTATTTTTCTTAGGATCATTAGTCAATCCTTAGTGGAAAGAGACTTTGATCATTATCCTAAGGTCTAAATTTCACCCAACTTGGTTATCATCTTGTTTGCGGTTTTCATAATCAACATCCCCCACCTAAAATCCTCATCTAAGGACTAAGGTGCAATCTTAATTAAACTTTGTCCTAATCTAAGGACCCAATCAATCATTCAATCCAACTTCATCAAATTCAATCAATATCTAAAATTTTCACTGTCCTTTCACTAAGCTCTTTCTTCCAATCAATCTTCCCTAAGGTTATTCTTGTATGGTCACAAATCGATCTCAAAAGAAGAAAATGGCCAAGCAACAATATGGTATGTCAAACATTAGTGTCCTATATCAAAATACTATAGAAGATCCCACACAAGGGCAAGATTCACAACCAGACATTCAAAATCCACAATCTCAAGTGGACCCTAACATGGTTGACCAAGATGACCTCCCTCTGGAAATGCAAACATTCTTAGAGGATTCATACAATCAATAAATGATGGAGAAATTTATCCGACATAATCCTAGTGGTCTCTTAAGGACTCTCATTGAAAATAGGACTCGTCTTCCCCTTGATTTTGATAGATCCATTCTTGATCAACAACCACAAGGAGAATTTTCTCCTAATCTCATTATCGATAGATCCATTCTATCCCATCCTCTTCTACTTTCCCACGTGTCTCTATTCCTCAATCTTCTATTCCCCTCAACAATATGGCTACTTTCATCAATACTTCTCTCTCACGCTACCACAATCCACGAGTCATGACCAATCATCACCTCTCAAGTCCTTGTCACATCGATCATCACATATCATATCCTTGCTTCTTCATCTTATCAATTTATTAGTGGTGGTGGTGTATCATCCATGACCCACCATATACCCAGGGCAAACACGGTCCATCATGTCCAAGGTCCACAACATGATTTAATCAAAGAAATTCAGGACATGAAGAACGTCATCAAAAACATAAAAGAAGGGACTTAAAAAAGAAAACCTTATTCATTTGAGGAATTTTGTCCCTGCCCTTATGATCCATCAATATAGGTCGCACCTTACCCACCAAGGTTTGAGATGCCTAAGTTCACTCTATCCTTATTGATATATCTATTCTATCCCATCCTCTTCTACTTGCCCACATGTCTCTATTCCTCAATCTTCTATTCCCCTCAACAATACCACTAATTTCATCAATACTTATCTCTCTCATGCTACCACAATCCACGGGTCACAACCAATCATCACCTCTCAAGTCCCTGTCACATCGGTTATCACATCTTATATCCCCGCTTCTTCATCTTATCAATATATTAGTGGTGGTGTTGTGTCATCCATGACTCACCGTATACCTAGGACAAACACGGTCCATCATCCTCAAGATCCACAACATGATTTAATCAAATAAATTCAGGACATGAAGAACACCATCAAAAACATGAAGGAAGGAACTAACAAAAGAAAACCTTATTCATTTGAGGAATTTTGTCCCTGCCCTTATGATCCATCAATATCAGTCGCACCTTATCAACCAAGGTTTGAGATGCCTAAGTTCATGAAATAAGATGGTAAGGGTGACTCCTGAGACTACGTCTATGAGTTTCACATCTTATGTCAAGAGGTATCTTATAGTGATTTGTATCTGTGTGTGTGAAAAGTGGACCTGTATCTGTATCTGGAATACACAACACTTCAATTAAGTCATTACATGTATGGTTAGACAGATATAAGCATTAATAATATAACCATAACAAATCGACCAATTTCCTTCTAAAAGATGCGAGTATAAGATTGCTCTTAGATTTGTATAAGCAATACCATTGACTAGACTACACCAAGATGAAGGATTTAATCTATATGAGCATGATATTAAGCTAAATGGATGCAAGATTTAAGCTACATATGCAAGATTAATCTAACATGATTTAAGCAATATATGAATATTTAAGCCAAATGATTTAAGCATTATGAAATAACTAATATGCAATATCTCAATGCAAATTCTCAATGAACCTAGAGAAAAAACAACATAATAACAATATATTCTCTAGGATCCTTGAATGAGAGATGAGAGCATGAGTTTATAAAAAAAATTAAAAAAGAAACCAATGACTGAGATCAAATGATGATGAGTAGTCAAGATTTTCCAAGAGGAAGCACAATCCAGGTGAATTGATGTGATTGGATGCTTTTCTTAGTTTTAAAGGAAATTGAACTAAAATTAAGATAAAATTAGGAAAAATCGATTTATTCTCTATTTCATTCAATTTTAATATTTAATTGTTTTAATTGCTTTCTCTGAGATTATTTATCAATTTTTAATTTGTTTTTCAAGATTATCTCCAATTGATTTCTTTTCTCAAATTTTAATTCTTTTTTTGGTCAATTAATTCCTTTTTTGAAGATTTAATGGAAAATTGATTTATTTAATTAAATATGCTAGGATATTCAATAAAATAAATAGGATATTTGTTTAAAAATGATTTACTTGGAATAATCAATTAATTAAATAAATATTTAATTAATATTGAGTTATTGATTTGCCATGTGACATTTGATGATTTAAGAAATCAATTATGTGCTCAAGATTGATTTAATTGCCTTTAGTTAGGACCTTGGTGATGGAATCGAGATTAGGGGCTCATGGTTTAGATGACCATTTTTAGGGTATTATATTTGCCCCTCTTTGAATTAATGCATGAGCAACACGTTGGTTCAAAGAATAGTTGATGTCTAGGAGATACCAGTTTTGAACTTGATTGATCACAAACCAGATGAAGAGCGAGGTGTGTAGCTTGTTTTGAAGTGATAAAACTAAATAGAGTTGATTAAAGCGATACCGATCTTGAACTTGATTGAACTAGGAATGATAGAGAGCAAAGATACTGAACTTGAACTTGATTGATCAAGAAGCGGATCTTACTGATCTAGAACTTGATTGAACTAGACACAGTGAGCGAAGATAAAATCGATCTTGAACTTGATGGATCAAGATACGATGAGTGAAGATAAACTGTCCAGCTTTATTCAATGCGATGAAACTGAACACCTGCTTAGATTGAGTGTGTGATTGAAGATACTCTTTAAACCCTTGATTGAGTTTAAACGAATAATCAGCTTGATGAAAATCGATGAAACTGATTAACGTTAAGAGATTGATTCAGACAAAGACAATATCAGCTTGATTTGAAGCGACGAAACTGATATGCCCCTAGAGATTGATTTGATGAAGCTTAGCTGCTTGAAGATTTGAAAATTTTCTCGACATTTGAAGATGTGAGGTCATAAGGTCATGAGTATGCCCCCTCGAGAGTGAAATCGAAAGATAGCGAGGGTACACGATTATAGGCAACTGATTAGCGATGATATTGATTTATTTGAGCACAAATGATTCAGAGGAATATTTGAAAATTAAGCGTGATAATAAATTGAGCACAAAGTTGATTTGTAGAATAAATTGAGATTCAATGTTGATTAATTAGAAATTGAGCACAAATTGAAGAAAGAATGAGCTTTTGATGAAAAGCGCCAAGTGGTCCAAATTTTATGAAATTGACTAGCAGAATGATCTCAAATTTTGATTTCGATCCTGAAAATGGAATCAGGACGGGCAAATTAGCTAAGGGTACAATTTTCATGTCTATTAGAGTAAGTTGAAAAATTAGGGTTTTGACTATATATGGGGTAAAAGTGTCATTTTCAATTCATTTTAACCCTCCAAGTTTGAAAATTCAAAAAGCTTTCTGTGAAGAAAAATGGTGGTTCCCACTCATGTGCATCGATTCGAGCACCAGAGACGGCATAATCAACCTCAAAAGTGGTAAGTGATCTATCTTAAGCCTGTTATTCATTTCAAAATTGAATTTTTTTGTTGATTTTTTCATGTTTTGGGCATGTTTAAGTCGGACAATCTCATTTTGTTGTGCGAGACAAGATCCTGTCTCGTATGTTAAACTGATCAATTTTCTTTTATCATTTAAGGTTATTAGTTTTGTCATTCTAGACCTACCCTTCTGTCGTACGAGAACCTTCAAAAGAGCCCATTTTGTCGTTTAGGGGCTAGTCCTGTGTCGTATCAGCCTATTTTGTCGTATAAGACCAATTCCTGACTCGTACGAGTTGCTGCCTCTGTGATGTTTTGTTGTTTGGAAAACAATGAGCATTTTTGAAGGTGTAAACTTGAAAGTTTGATTTTGCAATTAGTGTAGTTGGATTTGCATGATGTTTTGCTTCCTTTATCAACTACTTTGGAATGTGTCCTGATGATCCTGTGTTTGATTTTTGCAGGTTCGATTTCCCCATGTATCATTCAGATGTGTATATCCACCTACGATGACATTAGTTCGACAACTATCCGATATAGACCAAGCACATATTGATGTGTGCAGATTGACTCATCTTCTTGGGTTGCCTGATATCCATGTGAATCATGGTATGCTTACTGCATTAGTGGAGAGGTTCCATTCATAGCATAATACATTTCATTTGCCAGCATCCTGGCCTTCTATTCCTGAGGCAGGTATTTCATGATGCGGACATTCTGACAGGGTTGATCAGTTGGGATGAGATAATGACCAGATATAGTGAGGAATTTCCACTAGCTTGTGTCTGAGCAGGTTTTATCACCTATTTTCTTATGCCAGACAGGGGGCAATAGGGGTTTTTATGCGGATGGGGCAGGATGTTAGAGAGACTTGTGGAGAACCACCAGAGATTAGGATGGGGTTCATGTATACTGGCACACATGTATCGTGAGATGCATGAGATCGTCTACCGGGAGGGAAAGAGCGTGGCTGCCAAAGTTTTGATTTTGTAGGTATGGTCCTGGGAGCATCTCCCAATATGCAGGTTGATTGTTGATGAGGCCAAAGATCCACAAAAAAACCATTGTTTATAGATATGCTAGATATGTGACGCAACCCCATCTGGGCAAGACCGATTATTAGAGACATCAACTACGATCTGATAGTTGTCACACGGAGACCTTACATGTGCCTGGAGCCTTGGGATGATTGGAGAGATGTTCTTAGAGACCTCTTCATGACACGACCTCTCATAGGCAGATCACAGACAGTGGTCGAGCTATTTATTGTTAATCGAGTGATGAGGCAGTATGGTAGACCTCAGAGGATCTTGCAGGAGTTTACTGCATACGCATGTTATGCAGATGAGGAGAGGCAGGGATGGGGACCTATGCTATCATACACCTTGAGCATGCAGGAGCTAACTGGGTTACATCGGCACATATAGGATTACCTAGATGATATTGTAGATGCGGGGGTATTGCCCCAGTACAGGGACTGGTTCCAGTGGCATCCATTCATGAGATTCACGGATCCGGCTGAGCAGGCACCTTGCATAGAGGAGGTTGAGGATGATGCCCCCATACAGGGACTGTTAGGGTTTCAAGCAGATCTGAAGCAAATATGAACTAACAATTATATGCAGATTTAAATACAAAAGATAAAGAAATAAAACAGGACACATATAACACAGAGATTTAACGTGGTTCACCCAGAATGGGTTACGTCCACCATACACATCCGTCCAATCTTTCTTATTATCCAACAAAAATAGTACATCAATCTTACAATGCCTTACGCATCCCAACCACTTATAACATGCATTTTTAGGGCAACAAACAAAGTCAACCTTTTTAGGGTTTTATTACAATGTTGGTTTTCATCAACAAAAAAAATGGCAAATTTTTTTTTCTCATGCAGAGTGTACAATACTTTGCTGATCAGTCACAACATATCAACAATCTCCCACTTGGAGACTGATCAGGGTCCACACCAAATAATCTCCCACTTGGAGACTGATACTAGATGACACCATTGTACTTGTAGCATCCGTTGGATAAAACACTTGGAATTGACTGGTATAAATTCCACAATTATCAATCAAGAAGACCAACAGAAACTGATGAAGAAATCAGATTCTCCTATGGAACTTCCTTCGTGAATATATCGACAGGATTTTCACTTGTGTGAATCTTCTCAAGCCGTAATTGACCCTCCTCCAAAACAGTCCAGATGAAGTGGTACCTGAGCTGAATGTGCTTTGTCCTTGAATGAAAAGCAGAGTTCTTCACAAGATGAATGACACTCTGGCTATCAGTATACAATGGGCAATCCTTTTGTGTTTGACCCAATTCCTCCAGAAAACATTGTAACCAAATCATCTCCTTGCTGGCTTCTGTAGCAACAACATACTCAGCTTCAGTGGTTGAAAGTGCAACAACCTTTTACAGCCTAGAAATCCAACTCATTGTAGTTCCCCCTATAGTAAAAATATACCTTGTAGTACTCCTCCATGAATCAATATCACCTGCCAGATCAGAGTCAACGAATCCACTCAGAGAAGCATTAGATCCTTTGAAACATAATGCCTTCGTAGTAGTTCCTTTCAAATACCAAATAATCCATTTCACAGTATTCCAATGTTCCATACCCGGATTACTCATAAACCTGCTCACAACTCCCACTGCATGTGCAATATCTGGCCTTGTGCAAACCATTGCATACATCAGACTGCCAACAACTGATGAATATGGGATGTTAGACATTTTGTTTACCTCTTCCTATGCCTTTGGGCACATCTCCTTAGTCAATTTGAAATGACTAGCCAAAGGTGTACTAACTGCTTTTGCATCCTGCATGTTAATTCTTTTCAACACCTTCTTTATATAGTCACTTTGGGACAAATTCAAGGTTCTATTTTTCCTGTCCCATGTAATCCTCATACCGAGAATTTTCTTAGCTGCACCCAAATCCTTAATAGAAAATGACCTAGCAAATTTCTGTTTAAGATCATCTATATGTTGCATGTTAGACCCAGCAACAAACATGCCATCAACATAAAGCAACGGGATAATATAACTGCCATTATCCAATCTCTTAAAATATACACAATGATCAGAATGACATCTATGATAACCGTGTTCAACCATGAAACTATCAAATTTTAAATACTATTATCGGGGTGCTTGCTTTAGGCCATATAAACTTTTCTTCAACCTGCACACCAAGTTCTCCTTACCTTTGACCTCATATCCCTATGGTTGCAGGATGTAAATTTCCTCCTCCAAATCTCCATGGAGAAAAGTTGTTTTGACATCTAATTGTTCAGGATGTAAATCATCTGTAGCCACAAGACTAAGTACAGTTCTAATTGAAGTCATTTTTACAACTGGAGAAAATATTTCATCATAATCTATACCCTTTTTCTGTGCAAAACCTTTTACCACAAGTATGGCCTTATATCTTTTCTGACCTCCTTCCTCCTCCTCCAACCGATAAACCCATTTTTTAGGCAAGGCTCTTTTTTCTGCAGGTAAAGGGACTAAGTCCCAAGTCTTATTTTTCATCAAGGAGTCCATCTCCTCTTTCATGCCTAGCTCCCACTGTTGTTTGGCATCCCCCTGCATTGCTTCTTCATATTCTTCTGGTTCACCAGAATTAGTTAATAAAATAGAATACAAAGAAGGAGAAAATCTTTCAGGGGGTCTACTTGACCTCATAGAATGTCTAACACTTGTAGGAGTTTGTGGGACAATCTGTTGTTGCTGAGCATTAGGTACCTGTGGAATTTCATTTTCAGGAATCTCATCCAACACCACATATTCTTGTTTGTCCTGTTCATGCTTCTTTTCCTGCATCTGTTCTTTATACATAACCTTCTCATTGAATATAACATCTCTACTTCTAATTATTTTCTTATTTTCAAAATCCCATAACCGATAACCATATTCATCTATCCCATATCTAATGAAGGTACATTTATGAGATTTAGCATCAAGCTTGGTTTTGTTTTCTTTATCAATATGGACAAAAGCTTCACAACCAAAGGTTTTCAGAAAAGAATAATCTACCTTTTTACCAGTCCATGCCTCCTCTGGAATACCACCATCCAAAGGGGTTGAAGGTCCTCTATTTATCAAATAGACAACAATATGTAGAACATCTGCCCAAAAATGTAAGGGCAATCCAACATGCAATCTCATGCTCCTTGCGCGTTCCATGATAGTCCTATTCATTCTCTCTGACACACCATTTTCCTATGGAGTTCCTGGAACTGTTTTCTGCTTTCGAATCCCATTTAAGGAGAAATAATCTTCAAATGCTTTGCTGCAATACTCACCTCCATTATCTGATCTGAGACACTTCAACTTTTTTTCTGTCTCATTCTCAACCAAAGCTTTCCATTTTTTAAAAGTTTCAAAAACATCTGATTTTTGTTTTAGGAAATATACCCATGTTTTTCTGGTTGAGTCATCAATAAAAATAACATAATAACAAGAGCCACCAAGAGATCATACTTGAGCTAGTCCCCATACATCTGAATGCACAAGCTCTAACTTCTCACTCTTCTTCTCTTTCCCAACCTTGAGAAATCTGACTCTTTTCTGTTTATCATAAACACAATTTTCACAAAACTCTAAATCAATCTTCTTTAGTCCTAGCAATAGATTTTTGGAGTGAAGGATTTTCATCTCTTTCTCACTCATGTGCCCAAGCCTATGGTGCCACATTAGTGAATCTGTTCTTGCAATATCTATTGTTGTTGTCCTTGCAGTAACTTTATCTGTAGCAGCTAGGGTAGAGTAAGTGTTACCAGTACACATATATAATGTGCCTACCTTTGCACCTTTAGCTACTACTAATGATCCTTTACTGACCTTTCAGATACTGTTTGAGAAGGTAACTATGCAACCTTTACTACCTAGTTGCTTTGCAGAAATTAAATTTCTTCTTAAATTAGGAACATGTCTTACCTCTTGTAGAAACTAGTCATTTCCATTTTGCAACTTGATCTTTATCTTTCCTTTTCCAACAATTTAACAGGGCTCATCATCACCCAAACATACTTGTCCAAAATTACCTTGAACATAATCTAGAAAATATTTTCTATGGGGTGTAGCATGAAATGAAACCCCAAAATCTATTACCTGGGAATCATTAACATTATCCAAACATAAGATTAAAGCATCTTGTAAAGTATTACTTGCAATATTAGCTTCCTTATTGTCATTTTCATTTTTGTCTCCTTCTTTGTTTTTCTGAGACCAATAGTCTTTCTTTAGATGACCAGGCTTTCCGCAGTACCAACAATATTTCTTTCCTCTAGATTGAGAGCGTCCTTTCTTTGACTTCCCTGTGACTTCTCATTCCAAGGGCCTTTTCCTCTTTCCTTTGATCTTCCTTTGTTCTCCACATTCAAAACACTACTTGATGATGTTGGAGTCTCACCTGTGCTTTTCCTTCGCATTTCCTCGGTTAGGATAACACCAACAATATCATCAAATACCAAAGTATTTTTACCAGAGACAAAGTTACTTACAACCATAACCAAGCTATTCCAACTTTTTGGCAAAGAACATAAAATCAAGAGAACCCTAACCTCTTCTTCAAAGGTAATTTTTACCAAAGACAATTGACTGGTAATTGTATTAAATTTATTTAAGTGCTCCGCTACAGATCCTCCCTCACTCATTTTCAAATTAAATAAACGCTTCATAAGAAATACCTTATTTAAAGCCGAGGGTTTCTTATACAACTTAGCCAATGTCACCATCAAATCTACAATCATTTTTGCTTCTGTTATATTGAATGCTACAGACGGTGCAAGGCACAATCGAATGGATCCTAGTGCCTTTCTATCTAAAATGTCCCACTCTTCATCTGACATTGTGGTCGCTTTCTTTGCCTTTCCTTCCAATGACCGCCACAAATCCTTTTGATATAGGTAATCCTCCATTTGCATTTTCCATTACTGATAATTCTGGCCGTTAAACTTTTTGACCTTGAATTTGAAATCCTCCATTGCTCCCACTCAAATCTGAAAGTCCTGCCAATTTATAGAAAACCTCGCTCTGATACCAATTGTTAGGGTTTCAAGCAGATCCAAAGCAAATATGAACTAACAATTATATGCAGATTTAAATACAAAAGATAAAGAAATAAAATAGGACACAGATAACACAAAGATTTAATGTGGTTCACCCAGAATGGGTTACGTCCACCATACACAGCCGTCCAATCTTTCTTATTATCTAGCAAAAATAGTACATCAACCTTACAATGCCTTAAGCATCCCAACCACTTATAACATGCATTTTTAGGGCAACAAACAAAGTCGACCTTTTTAGGATTTTATTACAATGTCGGTTTTCATCAACAAAAAAAATGGTAATTTTTTTTCTCGTGCTGAGTGTATAGTACTTTGCTGATCAGTCGCCACATCTTAATAGGGACAGGGACATGGACATAAGCAAGGATAGAGAGCCAAGGCTTTGAGGCAGGTAGGTGGTGATTCTGGTGCTAGCAGAAGTAGGGTACCAACTGGTGGTAGGCAACAAAGAGGAGAGGGTGGATCCCTAGGGACGATTGGAGTGAGGCTGAGCAGAGTGAGGGTAGTGGAGAGGAGGAGAGAGCAGCTTTGAGATATGTTTGACAGAGGTGAGAGGAGTAGGGGGAGCCGGAGGTAGAGATGGAGGAGGCGATGGAGGTGGAGATGGAGGTAGAGAGCCTGCGAGGGATCAGGGGGTCGACGCAGGTCGGTCGATGAGAGCACGCCTAGCGGGTTTGCAGTCACAGCTGACAGTGGCACAAACTCAGTTGGCAGAGTGAGACCGACAATTGGTGGATGTTAAAGCAGAGAGAGATCATCAGTTAGTTGAGGTCAGAGATGAGCATGATTGTCTGCTGGTGGAGCTCAGGGTAGAGCGCGATCACCAAGTCATAGCGATGAGGGCAGAGTGAGACACTCTTCAGCAAGAGGTTCTGCATTAGACGAGTCGATCAACCTATTATGTTGCGGCTTATAGCATAGTAGTTCTAGTAGCGCAGTAGGTTGTACCATATTCGCAGTATATGGTTTGATCAGAGGGAGCTCGAGCACCTAGGTAGGATCTGGGTCAGCAGGCTCCACCTCCTCCACCACCTGGCAATGAGGGAGAGGCAAAGAGCTAGATCTTTTTGTAGCTCTGAGATTTTTTTTGTAGACACACCCATTTTTTGTAGCCCTTACGATTCTTGCTCCGATGGGAGTTTGTATATGTCTGTTGACATTATTTTGTACCTTGAGACTTGATGATTATATATACGAGATCTTGATTTGACTTCATTGTACTTGTGTCGATCGATTTATGAGATGCTTTTCTATATGCTTTATTCTATATGTATGCATATCTTTTCAGTATGGATGTAATGCAAATGAATATGGATGTTTGTTTTTGTTTCTTTTCATATGCAAATAAAATGGATGAAATTGAGTAATGAGTAGTGTAATTTTTTTTCATTTTCAATGCAATAAGATAAATGTAAATGAGTGATAATGAATGTATGAATCTATATAAAATGCTTATGTATGGAGCTAAACATCTCAATACACAAGTACTTGATCGAAGAAATAATGAAGAAGAGACCACTTAGCTAAGAAATGATGAAGCTTCAAACTCTCATTCAGAAGATAAAGAGATCATTGTTACCATACTGAAATCACTCTAAATTCACAAAATGCAGCATGAAATGCAAAATGAGATGCAAAATGAAATGCAACCTAAATCTAGTCACTGGATTTGAAATGCTTAAGGTTCATCACTGAGCGTTTTACAACCACAGCAGGCAGATTAGAGTTCCTTTCTTTTCATGTGCAATATTAATTATCTCGTTTGCAATAACCCTTTTTTGTTCATATCCTTGGACAAATTTCGCAGGGACCTGGATTGCATGATGAAGAAATTCCCTCAAAATAGACAAAGAAATGATGGGAACCTCCCTGTAGCATTCAAATAAGTGGAGTCAAGGTATGTGTGGCGATTTCACCTTGATGTGAAGGATCTTATCATAGACACCCAACTAATTTAGATGTTTCCAGATCATTGAAATCATTCCTACAAGTAGAAAACAAAGAAAATATTATGCCCCCAATCATTGCTCCTCTTAGTCAAGATAGACTTCCTCGAGTTACTCAGAGGGATAATAATCGAAAACCAATATAAAAGACAACACACAATTTTTTTTTCATACATAGCTCAAACTATTTAGTGATTGTTTTGCTTGTGTACTCAGTGATAAAACTCTTCAGTAGTCAAGAGATAGGTGACTGACTCAGAGTGGACGACCAGGTTTCATTGACGTAGAGATGACTTGGTTGATACTGCTTAGGACATGTAAATTACTTTGTCGATTATCCTAAGACTAGAACATTGATCAGTTTCAAGCCATGAGGGTTCCAACGAACCAGGATGTCACAAAAGTGATTGAAATATGTACAAACGAAAGCAAAGGTGCATGAAAGCGGGAATACCAATGTTGCGTTGATAGATGGAGTGCTTGAGTACAAGAGGCGCCTGTTTGCCAGGTTTTCACCTACTTGGCAGAGATTCATTTTTATTTTTATTTTTTTTACCAAGGTGTTTGTTTACCAGGTTCTCACCAAGGCCTTTTCTCTCTTTTTCCTTTTTTTTTTTTGTTTTTTGGATTTCTTCAGGACTGTTTCTAATTTTTAGGATTTCTTTAGGACTTTTTCTCTGATTTTTAGGATTTCTTCAGGATTTTTATTTTTGTTTTTTAGGATTTCTTCAGAACTTTTTAGTTGCATAGGTTGCTGGAGTAGAGAATATTTAGGTGAAGAATTTCTTTAGGTGGATGGTGTTGATCGGTTCACGGAGTTGTTCTCCTTTCGATGTTGAGAGTTGATAGGCACCAGAGACAAAGGTTGTAGTAACGATGTAGGGACCCAACCAGTTGGGTTCAAACTTCCCTTTGTTGTCTCAAAACTATTGATTCTTAAGATTTTCTCTCAGAACAAGGTCACCAACTTGAAATTCTCATTGTCGAACCTTTTTGTTATAACCTCTAGACATTCTCTTTTGATATGCTGTTAGATGATCAAACGCCACTTGCCAACATTCATCCAACAATTCGAGTTCTTGTAATCTAGCTATTCTGTAGTCTTCATCAGTAACAAGACCTTGCAAAGAAAATTTTAGAGACAGTATTTCCACTTCAATAGGTAATACTGCTTTGGACCCATATACCAAAGAAAAAGGTGTAACCCCAGTAGGTGTTCTGATACTTGTTCTATAATCCCACAGGGCAGGATTGAGCTGCAGATGCCAATCCTTTCCAGATTTATTTACTATTCTGTGTAAGATAGTCAACAAATTCTTGTTAGATGCCTTAGCTTGTCCATTACCTTGAGGGTAGTACACAGATGATCGGTGTTGTTTTATTTTGAATTTTTCACAAAGTTCATTTAGATCTTTGTTCTTGAGTTGTCCTCCATTATCAGTTATAATGGATGAAGGTACACCATACCTACAGATGATATAATTAAGAATGAAAAGAGATACTTGTTTACCGATCACTTTGATGAGTGGAACTGCTTCTACCCACTTAGTAAAGTACTCAGTGGTAGTTATAATAAACTTGTGTCTGTTAGATGATGCATGATATATTTGGCCAATTAGATCAAACACCCACTGTTGAAAGGACTAGTGTGTAACAAAGGGTATGAGATCCCTTGCTGGAGCATGTATAAGGTTCCCATGTAGCTGACACTTTTCATAGGTTTTAGCAAATTTTATAGCTTCTTTCTCCATGTCTGGCAAGTAGTAGCCAGCCCTTAGTAGTTTTTGCGCTAAAGTTAGACCGTTCGAATGGGATCCACAAACACCTTCATGAACCTCAGATAATGCGCGTAGAGACTCCTCAGTTTCTAGGCATCTAATAAAAGTACTATTTAAACCTTGCCTAAATATATTGTTAGCAATGATGACGTACCGTGATGCATTTTAGATTAGGTTCCTTTTTTCATTTCAGGAAAGATTAGCAGGGACAACTTGGTCATGCATGTAAGAGTAAATGTGGCTATAGCGAGACAAGTCATGTCCAATAATAGAACAAACCATTTGGGACTCGGGAGAATCATAGGCAGGATAATATAACTCTTCCACCAGGAAATCAAAGCAAAAATTAGATTCCTGTAGCTGTGGTATAGATGCCAAGGTGGCCATTACATCCGCTACTCTATTTGCTGATCAGGGGATCTGCTGAAATGATACAAAGGTAAAGTATTTCTTGAGATCATCCACCATTCTCTTATAACACATTAGTTTCTTATCTCTTGTTTGATATAGATTATTGATTTGGTTGATAATAAGTTGAGAATCTCCATAGATGTGTAATTCAACAATCTTCCACTCGATGGCCATCTTGATCCTGTTTACCAAAGCTTCATATTCTGCAATGTTGTTTGTGCAAGGGAAGAGAATCTTGTAAGCTTTTAGAATTGAATATTTTTGAGGAGTAATAAAAAGTATTTTGGCATCAGAACTATGTTGAGTGAAAGACCCATCAAAGAACATCTTCCATGATTGTTGAGTAAGGTGCATGATTGGTTCATCCAGAAATTCTATATGCAGAGGTTGATTGTCTTCAAGTGGAGCATCAACAAGTTGGTTTGCAAGAACTTGTCCTTTGATGGCTTTATGTTCCACATATTTAATATCAAATTCCATAAGAACCATGACCCATTTAGCCAGCCTTCCTGTGAGCATTGCTTTGCTGAGAAGATATATGAGTGGATCAATCTTAGCCACCAACTTAATAGAGTGTGCTAACATATAGTGTCTTAATTTTTGTGATGCAAAGACCAATGCCAAGCATGATTTTTCTATTGTAGTGTAGTTCATTTCATAAGACACGAATATTCTGCTGATATAATATATGGCTCTTTCCTTTTTATTCTCATCCTGTTGTGCCAGAAGTGCCCCCAGTGAAGTATCTATAGCTGATATGTATAGAATCAATGGCTTACCTTGAATCGATGGCATCAATATGGGTGGATTAGAAAGATAATCTTTGATTTGTTTTAGATGTTGTTCACAATCTTTATCCCCGTTGTATTGAACTCCTTTCCTTAATACCTTTGTGAAGGGTTGAGCTTTGTCTGCTAGCTAAGATATAAAGCACCTTATTGATTGAAGACAGCCCTGTAAACTTCTCATTTGACTGATATTCTTGGGCGGAGGCATTTCCATTATAGCTTGGACCTTTTCAGGGTCAACCTCAATTCCTTTCTTTGAAATTATGTAACCAAGCAATTTTCCTGATGTTACTCCAAATGCACACTTTTTAGGATTTAACCAGAGCTTGAATCTTTCCATTCTATCTAGTATGAGGCCTAGTTCTTGAATATGCGTAGATCTCTTCATAGTTTTTACTAGGGTGTCATCAACATAATCTTCCATGTTTTTGTGCATCATATCATGGAAAATAGTGGTTACTTCTCTTTGGTAAGTTGCTCCTACGTTCTTTAGCCCAAATGGCATAACATTCCAGCAGAAGTTTCCCCATGCACATGTGAAGGCTATCTTTTCTTGATCTTCAGGAGCTATCTTGATCTGATTGTAACCAGAGAATCCATCCATTAATGAATACATCTCATATCCAACAGTCATATTACTATCATATCAAAGTTGGGCAATGGAAAATCGTCTTCCAGACATGCTTTGTTGAGATCCTTGAAGTCTATTCAAACTCTAATAGATTTGTTTGCCTTTGATACAGGTACTATGTTTGATATCCATTCTGCATAGTCTATAGCTCTGATAAATCCAACTTTTAGCAATTTTTCTAGCTCAGCCTTGACTAGCAGTGCCACAGAGGATGCATCTTACAAAATTTTTGCTTGACTGGTTTAACTCCTGGTGTAATAGAGAGAAGATGCATGATGAGATCAGGATCTAGTCCTGGCATATCGGAGTATGTCCATGCAAAGTTGATCTTCTTTTCTGAAAAGAGGTTGCTGAAATCTTTTAACTCTTCTGCTGATAGTGATTAAGCCAAATGAATGATATGTGGTGTTTCTTGACTTCCAATATTGACTGGTTGAGTTGGTTCAATCAATATCGAAGACCTTTCTTGGAAGTGACTTGGCAGCATATCAATTATCTCACCTTCAAGTACCTCAGAGAGGTTTTCACCTTTAGGTACGTCCTTTATTTTTACTATTTTTTATTTTGACACCGCCACAATGTGATTTTCGCCATCAGATCTCTTATTTTTCTTTTTTTTTTTTTTGATTTTTGTGACTGAGATACTTGATGTCTGTTTTAGTCATTTTCTCACTTTGCTCACTGGTGGAAGAGTTCATTGGTTCTACTGCATTAAGGTAGCAGGATAGTGTGTAGTCATTGGCGAAGGTGGGTATATTCAAAGGTTGGTTATAAAGAGTACAATCAATCAGTTCAGGATATATAAAATATTAAGTTTAAACAGGTTAAAGGGAGTTTACGGTACTATCATCATGACTTCGGACCGACCAATCGAGTTCCAGAAGACTACCTTGTGTAGGTGTCGTGAGACCAGAAAGAGTTACAACATGATTATGAAAATTTATGTTAGTATTTATTGGACCTAGACCAACCGACCTACTTCTAGCGTCGTCCCCTACTTCAGACTAGACTACATACCATGGTGTGATAGTAACAGGGTCAACAAACAACATCTCAACATTCATGATAGAGTAGTCATAATGTGTTGTTGAATAGTTGTTGTTATAAATAGAGCTTCTGTCTGAGTTATTAGAGTCATAAGATGAAGTTTCTGACTCATCTTCAAGTGGTTTAGTAAAAGTATATATAGTATCAATACCTACATCTTTGATGTTGCAAGTTCCTTCATGATTTGGTTCACTGATCACTTGTATTTGACACACTTGTGGACATAACCTTGATGGTTTTGTTAATCCCTGTCATCTGTTCCATTCATCTTCCTCTAGACTGATGACTGGTCCTACTTTTGTAGCTTCTAATTCTTCTTTTGTAGTTCCATACCTGATTTGTCCTATCTCATTAGTGGGAGAGTTAGTAGGTGAAGAAATTTCTTGTGTCCTTTCTTCCTCCAGCTGTTGTTCATAGTCTTCTTATATTTTTAGTCTTATTTCTTCTATTTCCTTTTGCATTTTTAAGCGTATCAGCCCTTGTGCGTCATCTGCAATATCAATGGATTCTTTGGGGGCTCCTATAGTAGATGTATATGAGAGATGGTTTGGACCCCATTCATACTCATTTGAATCAGTTTCAGAATCCTCTACTTGTTGTCTACTAGTATATGTGACTGGAATGTTCAGTGGTGCAAACAATTCTCTGATTCTGTATACTTCTTCTCTTATATCCTCTAGGATTTCTACTTCCTGTAGTGTTATAACTGATACGATCAGAACTTGATTACCATTTGCTTCCTCTCTTTGGGTTGGCAATTCTTCTTGTTCATCATCACACTCGTCCTGAGTTTGTCGAGTATTAATTTCCAGTGGTGTTGAAGGTAGTACCTTTTTCCTCCACTTAGGTTGATGGTGAGGAGTACGTTTCTGATCTGATGAATTTCTTGGATCGTATCAAAGTCCAACTTTATCATTTGTAGACTTAGTTTGTAACTGAATAGGTTCAACAATACCTTCCTGACGCTTGCCTAGAGGACCAGTACCTGAATATCCCATGCGTTGAAGCATCTTATAGCCTAGACCATATTGTGTTGCGGAAACCTCACAATGTTGTATTTCTTTGTTTGCGCTATCTTCTCTGAAAAGCTATTTGAGAGCAGCATCCTCTTCTATTTCATCTGCAAGGGAAGTAGAGAACTATATAAAGAGACCATCATAAATGACTTTTGGAGTGGAAATTTGTGGCTTCATAACCTCTGATGGTTTTCCTGACTATCTTGGTGATGGAGGAAGAGACATTAGTGAGAGTACATGCTCTATCTTGTAGCCATCCATGCAGGTGTTTGTGATTTTCAATCTCTTCTCTAAATCTTTCAGCAAAGATTCTGAGCTTTCAGCTGTAGAGGCCTCTCGATTATGAGGAACAAAAGCATCAACACTCTGTGTTAATGCATTGTAGGTATAACTTGTATCAACAAGAATACTGACTTCAACTCCATTATAAGGAAATTTCAAGCACTGATGATACGTAGATGGTACTGCTTTCATTTCATAAATCCATGGCCTACCCAGTAAGATGTTGTATGAAAGAGGAAGGTAAAGGACTTGAAAAATGACATCTCTTTCTACAGGTCCTGCCTTGATTGGTAATAGTACCAGACCTTTAGAGGTTCTTTCTTCTTCATCATAAGCTTTGATTGTTATTTTCTTTGTTGGATCAATGATATTTTCAAAAAATCCCAGCCGTGTCAGTAGATTGTAGGTACAGATATTCAACCCAACGCCTCCATCTATCAAAACACGTTTAACTCAGTTTTTATGGATCATAGCTTCGATGTGTAATGGCTGGTTATGCAGGTGACTCAGTGAGTTATCATCTTCTTCGAAGAAAGTGAGGTAATGAGGTGAAGTCAGGTGACCCACCATAGATTGAAACTGATCTACGTCTAAATCTTTAGGGACACTAGTGGTGAGCAAAGCCTTGTCCAGGATCTCTCTATGAGCAGAAGAGATCTTAAGCAGTTCCAAAATGGAGATTTGAGCATTAGTTATTTTCAATTGTTCAACAATAATATAAGCAGGAGAGGATGATGAAGACAACTATTTTGATTTGGCTGTGATTGTGTTTGTTTGTCTATTTGGAGGAGTTGGTAGGTTTGATGTTGTTTGATCAAAAGTTGAGGAACTAGCTCCTTGGAGAGTAACCTTCTTTTGAGCGCGGATCACAACATTATTAGTTTGTGCTTGATTTTGTTTATCTTTGATTATAATCATATTGCAATATTTAGGTTGGGAAGATTCAATCATGTTGATCATGTTGTCGTTGTTAGTGTAGGTATAATTGACTGTAGCACCTACCTTGGATTTTGAGGAATCTCCTTGTTCATAAGTTAGTAAGGGATCTTTAAAGGCCTTATGATCAACATTAGTCACGTGATTTCCAACAATGATCTTGACAGTGTCGATGAGATCTTGAATTTCATGTCAGAGTTTCATGCAGTTGTTTGTGTTATGTCCCTTGTTCCGATGGTAGTCACAGTATTCATTTTCTCTCCACCATTTGGGTTTAATTTTTGGATCATATGGTCTAGAATTGTCTGGCAATGCTATCAGATCATTTTCCAATAAAGTTTTAAAAGCCAATTCATATGATTCATCTAGAGGAGTAAACTCACGCTTAGGCTTTGAAAGCCAAGGTTTCTCTTTAAACCATTCTCTTGCTTTCTTCGGAGGATTTTCTGCTGCAGTTTCAGCTGCCTTGAGTGCTTGTGTGCCACTAGCCAAGTTAAATATGGTGGATTTTGTTTTTGCCTTAACATTGTCTACCACTCCATCATTAACAACATTTTTGTTGTTATCTTGGTCGTACTTCCAGTATTTGTTCTTTTCTTTAGAGCTAGAACCTTGTGATGTTTCTTTCCAAAGTGATATATCTCCCTTTTTTATAAGCACATCTTCCATTCTGAGGGCATTATCTACCATTTTTTTGAATGAAGGATGTACTTGCATCTGGATGTTGTATTTCAATTCAGGGATTAAGTTGTTAACAAAGATATCCATTTTTCTCAAAATCTGGAATTGTTCGTGAATATCTAGAGAACATCTTTCTCCATCGTTGGAGAAAAGTGAGGAAGGGTTCTCCTGTTTTTTGTTCCGTATTACAAAGCTCTATCATTGATTGGGTGACGAATGTTATAGGAATATTGTTGTAGAAATAGTTGGATTAATTCTTCAAAAGTTTCTATTCCCATAAGTAGACTTGAGAACCATTCCATAGCTTGCCCCCCTAAACTTCTCAGGAAAAGACGCATGAGATACGTTTGGTCGTGCATGAACTCCATACATAAAGCACAAAATTCTCTGATATGATCTTGAGGATCTATATTCTTGTCATATTTATCAAACTTAGGCATTTCTACGTTTGAGGGGAATGGAGACATGTAGAAGTTTTTGTCAAATGGGAATGGGCATATTGTGTCCAGAGAATATTGTTTTGGTGATGTCTTTGTTTTTCAGTTCTGTGATCTTAGTTCGCAATGCTTGTAATTGTTTGTTTATCATTCCCAATGGTATCTCTTCCTATTTAGTGACGAGGGTCTCCACATCATAACCAATAGGAAGCTTAGCGCCTTGTTTTGCTAGTTCTAGGAAATAGTCTTCTTTTTCTCTAGCCATGATAACCTTCATCATTTTTCAGAAGTCTTTATCATTTTGACATTTACGAATGTCTTTTTCTGGAGGTTCAGAGGCTTCAGATTCACTTGATGAGGAATCACTGTTGGTATCATGGATACTGATGTCGTCATAATTTTTGTGTTTAGCAGCTTGTCTTTCCTGCCTTTCTCCAGACATGGTGGGAGATAGGGGCTGACCAAAGATTGGTAGATCGTAAACAGGTATTTGTGATGATGACGGTTTATTTGAGATGAGGTTTTCTACAAAGAATGGATTGTCATTTGATGAAAAGGGAGTTTCTTTTCCTTTGTCTGTCTTGTTGTGAGAACTTCTGGTTTGAATGGGCATTACAATTGACGAGACTAAGAGCTAGATGTGTTGCAGAAGTCAAGATCAAATTGTAGCTAGTTGTTCGTTTAATGCAGTGATTGAGTGAAGTAACTAGGATCTAGTCTAGTTTCAGGAATGATCTATCCTATGTAAGACATTATCTAAGTTAACTTAGGTTTGATAAGATGATGTTTGAACTAGCTTAAAGATGATTGACAAAATCATGCAACGCAACGATAGGGGTACACTATCAAGGTTGTTTATGCTCAGGAGGATGATAACCAATTTTAGGCTCGCTGTAGACTGTTTTAGGCAAGTTTGACTATTCTGGACTGACAAAATCAGAGATTCATATGAAAGGTTTTCCAGGATCGGATGACAGTGTAATAGCTTCAGGAAAATGACAATACTATTTCGTATGAGTTGCTGCCTAAGACCGAACGATAGATGGGTATGTCTGAAATGACAAACTGTTCAATGCAATGAGTTATCGTACGACACAGAATGCAGGACAAAATGATAGTTCCCTAAACAAGATGATAGATAATCAGGTATTGTATGACACAGAAAGCAGGCTCAAACGACAGACTGTTAGGACTGATGGAATATCGTATGACACAGAATATGAAGCAGAATGATAAAACAGAAGGCTCGTATGACTGTGTCTAGATAGAGATTAAATTCTGAGTTTTGGATGACTGAGTATGACCAGTTTTGAGGCAGATTGAGTTTTCACTGACTGATGAAGAGTAGTTTTTGACACTGACAGAGTTTATCATTGAGTTATTTGGTATTGTTTTCTCCATTTTTAGTATTCCAGTTTCAGTTTCAGGGATGAAAACACAGAAAACATGCAATATGAATAATAACTTCAATCACAACATGCAAACCCTATGGAAGTTGGCTTAGAGAAGAAAACCTTTGCTTGCTGACTTAGGCACACACCCAATAGCTAATCAGAATACAACTGCTAAGTCTCACGCAATGGATTCTCAACGTCGTATTAGTTGACTCCAAACGCTAATGGGGGCACGATATGGCAAGTGTCTTGGGAGAGTTACTATCTCTCTTGCACAAAGATTATCAACCTTTTAGAGGTGAACCATGTAGCTTCTAATTTGAGTTGGAACTAGTAAGGGGTCCGTTTAGCACTTTGAGGTACAAACTCAATTAAGAGGTCTCCCAACCTTGAAAACCAAGGTTTAATATACCCTAAGGTACAAAGGAGAGCTATTCCCGAGCACTGTCGTTGACTTGAATTTCATCCAATCGCGTTTGTTTTATAGTGGGTTGGAGTACTTGGCATTTAGCCATTCCCACTTGGGTTGTTCCCCTCTCACCTACCGTAATGGCTATAGAGTTATTAGCTCCTCGGGAGGGCAGGCCTGCTAAACATATGCAAATCTCAAACTTAAAGAAAATGCCTCAAGGGTCAGGATTTTTGAATGCCTATACAGACAAGAGCATACTCTCCTACCTCTTAGAATTCTCTTAAAACACAAAATACAGATTTGTTCTTTAACCAGATAACAAGGTAGGTGCCTAAAAATTAATTTAAGGAATACATGATGTTGGTTGATTCTCTTTAGGCAACCTGCAAAAACAATGCATCAGTAGTCATATTGTTTTTTTCTTTGACAAGCGTATATTTGATTGGTAAATTCTTTGACAAGCATTCTGCAAGAAACTAGTTAGGCTGTGAAAATCTCCGACATATAGAAGATAATTTAGGGTTAGCGTCAGTGTAATCAAAATTGGATAGAAAACCTGAAGAATAAAACTTGTTTTAACCCAACAGAATACAGTATCGTACGACAATTTATCCAGAACAAACGACAAAAGCCTTTTATCGTACAAGTTAGAACTGAGCATGAAATGACAAAAGACAAAATCAGATTATTCAGAACAAAACTTCGCACAAGTCCATTTACTGGTTCGTACGATAAAACAGAGACTTCAACATAATGTCATACGATACAGTAATACCACTCGTATGATATTTCACAGAGATTGTACGAACGAAACCTGCGGGATAAAAATAAATGATTTTGAGGCCAAAGTTTTGAATTTCGTGCCCCATGGTGGGCACCAAAAATGTGTGTGAAAAGTGGACCTGTATCTGTATCTAGAATACACAACACTTCAATTAAGTCATTATATGTATGGTTAGACAAATATAAGCATGAATAATATAACCATAACAAATTGACCAATTGCCTTCTAAAAGATGTGAGTATAAGATTGCTCTCAGATTTGTATAGGAAATACCAGTGACTAGACTACACAAAGACAAAGGATTTAATCTATATGAGCATGATATTAAGCTAAATGGATGCAAGATTTAAGCTAGATATGCAAGATTAATCTAACATGATTTAAGCAATATATGAATATTTAAGCTAAATGATTTAAGCATTATGAAATAACTAATATGCAATATCTCAATGCAAATTCTCAATAAGCCTAGAGAAAAAACAACATAATAACAATATATTCTCCAAGATCCTTGAATGAGAGATGAGAGCCCGAATTTATAGAAAAAATTCAGACAGAAACCAACGGCTGAGATCAAATGATGATGAGAGGTCAAGATTTTCCAAGAGGAAGCACAATCTGGGTGAATTGATGTGATTGGATGCTTTTCTCAGTTTTAAAGTAAATTGAACTAAAATTAAGATAAAATCAGGAAAAAACTGATTTATTCTCTATTTCATTCAATTTTAATATTTAATTATTTTAATTGCTTTCTCTGAGATTATTTATCAATTTTTAATTTGTTTTTCAAGATTATCTCCAATTGATTTTTTTTCTCAAATTTTAATTCTTTTTTTGGTCAATTAATTCCATTTTTGAAGATTTAATGGCAAATTGGTTTATTTAATTAAATATGCTAGGATATTCAATAAAATAAATAGGATAATTATTTAAAAATGATTTACTTGGAATGATCAATTAATTAAATAAATATTTAATTAATATTGAGTTATTGATTTGCCATGTGACATTTGATGATTTAAGAAATTAATTGAGTTCTCAAGATTGATTTAATTGCCTTTAGTTAGGACCTTGGTGATGGAATCAATATTAGGGGCTCATGGTTTAGATGACCATTTTTAGGGTATTATAGTATCTTCAAAGAATTTTCCATAAAAGTCTCACAAGAGATGCACTTGCATGGTTCTTGTCTTTACCTTGAGGTTCTATCACCTCCTTCCCGGACTTGGTAGAAAATTTTGTGGCCCACTATGCTTACAATATCATCAACGAAGTTTCTATGATGGAACTATGTAACACAAAACAAAGGCCTGAAGAAACCTTTGCCAACTTCTTGCAAAGGTGGCGACACCTTATTAAGAAATTCCAATGGGATATGCTAGAGGAACATCAAATTGAGTTATTTCAAAAGAATCTGGTACTTGAACTATCATAATCCTTGATAGCTCAGTTTATAAAATCTTTCCAAAAGTTGATTGACAAGGGCATAGCCCTTGAACGTGTCTTGTTAGAGGAAGGTACTCTAAAACATTATCAGAAATCACGTCAGAACACTTCCTCTTATAACAATGATAAACTAAAATTTTGCTCTAAAAATAAGAACACAACCAACGATGGTGTCACTGATGCAAAGTGGGTTCAAACTGTGGTCGCTCCTTCCAAACCCACCACCACTAACAATCAATTCAACAATCGATAAAATAATTAAAATCAATCTCAGAGACCCCCCAACAATGTCTCAATCCAGGGGTGACCACCCCGATCTAATAATCAAACTTGAAGGGAGTATATTCCCCTTTCTGAGCCCATCGAGGTTGTGTTCCAAAAGCTTGTCTAGGTTGGTGCAGTTGTCTTTCCGATAACTCACCCGTTTGATCCTAATCAACCCAAACCTAGGTGGTATAATGAGAATGAGTATTGTGAATATCACCGTATTAATGAGAATTGTTGGTGTAATTAATTATTCATGTTGGATATTATTACACCTTACTTAAGTTTACTTAGGAAATGCATTTCATAGTAGTTTGGGTATGAGACACTTGGGTGTTTGTGCCACATTGGGATAGTATGTGTAGGAGAATTTCCACCTTTTATGGTGTGATCTTGGTACTACTCTATCATATCCACTTATTGTGGACTGATAATTCCACCTTTGGTGGATGATCCACCTAATGTGGAATATTTTATTATTTCTCCTACCTACCACACCTATTTCCTACCTACCCTTATTTCTTATTGAGCCACATGTCATGTTTGTGTGCTCATATATCCATATTGCCTTGCCTATATATACAGGCTCATATTCATTGTATGTAACAACAACTATTGAACTTAATGATGATCTATCTATTGATGAGAATACAGTTTATTCTTATCCTATATTTTGTCTCTCTATTGTACTTTTCATTGAGCTCTTGATCTTGTCAAAATATCACAGGAATGATACACGAAAGTGTATGAAACTAAAGAACTATATCCAATATCTCATTGATAATGGTGATACTGAGGTAGCAACAACAAAACCTAGTAATAATAATGACAAACTAAAGATGTACCAGGAACCCTTTCCAAAGCACGATAAAGGAAATACCTCATCATATAATTTTGTGAATTATGATTACACCAATTATATATCTGACTTTGACTCCTTGGTGGGTCGTATAGAGCTAGTAGATAATCATGTCAACGTGATCACTGTTCAGGGAGCCAACCCTCCCCCTTTGTAAAAAAGACCTAGGGTCACTATTCAAGGTGGTCCTCCCCCTTCAAAACCGGCAAGAAGGTCTAACCCTGCTAAGATAGTCATTCAATGTGTCACGCCTTCCACTTCCCATTCTCAAAATTATTGTAATGTAACCACCTGTTGCAGAAGGGTGACTGTCCAAGGAGCCACTCCTCCACCCAATCCCCCCCACCCCCATGTCATCCACCCACCGATATGACCTCCTTGATCACCTTGGGAAGACTCCTGCACAAATTTCCATCCTAGAGCTCCTCAAGACCTCCCTCGTTCACAAGGAGATTTTGGAACAAGCCCTCCTTGAATCACGTGTCCTTGACAACATCAATGTTTCCCAATTCCAAGCCCTCATTGGAAACCTCACTGCCCAACACCATCTTGTTTTCACCTCTAATGATGCCCCCTCCAATGATGATCATAATAACCCATTGCACATTGAAGCTCTTATACAAAATCACAATGTTAAACACATCTTGATAGGCGGTGGATCTGGACTGAATCTTTGTACATACAAGTTAATAAAGCAATTGGGGCTTTCTGAGGACCTAGTTGACCCATCAGGAAAAATCACAATCAAAGCCTATGATGATTTTGAAAGGGTTTCCAAAGGCATTATCACCTTACCTCTTCAAGTGGGCCCTATTATAGTTGAGACCCCTTGCCAAGTCTTAGATCTTGACCTCCCTTATAACATTCTCCTTGGTCGTCTGTGGATTCATTCCCTTCAATCCATCCCATCCACTTATCACCAATGCATTAAATTTCCCTTCTATGGTAGAGAGATCTCTTTCAGAGTTGATCCAAAACCTTTTCAGTATTTGAAGCTCTTAGAAGTGAAACATCCATACCATTGCCCATTAAGCAGACCTACTCCACCTCTGCCATCTAATGCATCTAAAGTTTCCTCCACTTCATCTCAAGAAAAACCTAAGGTCAAGATCGTAGATAATGGATGCAGAGAGTACAAGCTTGAGGATGTCCTACTTGTGGGAAAACTCTCATTATCTCCTAAGTCATTTGGTAAGCCCAAAGAAATCAAGCCAAATCAGAAACCCACTATACAATGTAAAGAAACCACCTTCAAGAAGTGGGGCCCACTTGATGAAGAAAGCCTAGAGACAGATGTTTCCTCTTGGTTGCATCGAGAAGAATATGAAGAACCAACAAAATTCCCCAAGAAGATGTCTCCAAAATCATAAGCCATAGAGGATAAAATGGGTTATAAAGGACATGGTCTGGGGCAAGAAGAGAAAGGAATCAAAGCACTAATCAATCCCATTTCATACAAGTATAATAGTGGCCTGGGTTATACTCTAGTACCTAAGATCACTATCGTCAGCCCCCCTTCAGGTCCCTCTTTGGATGTCAAAGACTCTGATGAAGAGGAATTTCATGAAATGCCTTTTGAATACCAAGACGATATCTTCTTTGACACCCATATCAACACCATCACCCTCGTAACTCCTTCAACCCCATATGAGCTACAACTTGTCCACCCTAAGCTTATAGACTGGGACCAACGAGACAAACCTATTTTGGACATATGTGTGAATGACAATGCTCTCATGACTCTCCTGAATATGCACAACTTGGAAGACTGCAACAAAGTTCACGAGATCCAACTACATGAGAATAGATGATTTGGTAGTCAGGTCAATGCCCTTAGTCATAAAAAAGACAATAAAAAGAAAAATCACGATTCCTTAGGTGAAAACCTTTCTAAGGCACCTATGGAGGAGGAAAAAGTAAAAATAAAGGGTGTATTGTCAAGTGAAAACCTAGATCAGGCACTTGAGGATGAGGGACTTGACCTTCCTACCATTTTTCCCCCATCACAAGACAGGTCAACTCTACTTATAGAAGAAATGGATACTATCAACATGGGCATTGAAGATACCCCAAAGAACGTGCTCATTGCTAAGTCCCTGTCAGATCAAGAGAAATAGAATATCAATTTTCTCTCAAAAACAAAGATCAACTTTTCCTGGTCATATGCTAACATGCCAGGCCTTGATCCAAACTTAGTAGTCCGTAATCTTGTTATTTGTCCAGATGCTAAACCTGTAAAGCAAAAATTGCGCAAGATACATCCACATATTGCACTCCTCGTCAAGGCATTATTTCAAAATATGTTGGATAAAGGATTCATAAAACCAATAGATTATCCTGAGTGGGTGTCCAACATTATCCCTATCGAAAAAGCTACTGGGGACATCTGCATTTGCACAGATTTCTAAGATTTGAATAAAGCATTCCCTAAGAATGTTTTCCCAGTTCTCAAGATAGACATGATCGTAGATCTCATAGCGAGACATGAAATGCTATCATTTATGGATGGATTTTCTAGATACAATCAGATCAAGATAGCAGAAGATGACCAATACAAAACAATATTTACAATGTCATGGGGCACCTTTTTTTATCAAGTTATGCCTTTTGGTCTCAAGAACGCCGGAGCAACATATCAATGAGAAATGACAACAATCTTTCACGATCTTTTGCATAAAATCATGGAAGATTATGTGGATGATCTCCTAGGAAAATCCAAGACAAGAAATGAGCATATCCCTATCTCGAGGCATGCCTTTGAGAGATTGGAAAAGTATAAGCTACGCCTAAATCCTAAGAAGTGCATCTTTGGTGTTACATTTGGGAAATTGCAGGGTTTTATTGTCTCCCATAGAGGCATAGAAGTTAATCCTGCAAAGGTGAAATCTATTATGGAAATGCCATCGCTAAAGACTCTCAGATAACTACGCATCCTTCAAGGAAAGCTCCAATCCATTAGACGCTTCATTTCACAGCTCACAGATAAGTGCCACCCATTTGCACACTTACTACACAAAGATACTAAATTCAAATGGGACTACCCATGTCAGAAAGATTTTGAGAAACTCAAAAAATATCTAGCATCACCTCCAGTTCTTATGCCTCCTATTCCAGGACAACCACTCCTTTTGCACATATCAGCAACCATAGTGGCACTTGGGGAATTATTCACATAGATAGATGATCAAGGAAAAGAGCATGCCATATACTATATCAATCACACATTAGTAGGGTATGAGCTCAATTATACCCCTATTGAAAGAGAATTCTTAGCACACAAAAACTTTGGCACTACATGCTAAACAACAAAATTGATTGCTAAGATTGACCCCTCAAATATCTCTTATCAAAGGCTTCTCTTACAGGGAGAACTGCTAAATGGGTCATGTTACTAAATGAGTTCAACATTGAATATGTAGATAGAAAAGCAATCAAAGGACAAGTCATAGCAAATCAATTGGAAAATGCTCCCCTTCAAGGTGATCACCCTATCATCACATAATTCCTAGATGAATCCATAATGACCGTCACTATGTCTCCCACATGGCAATTGTATTTTGATGGTTCTTGCACGCAGAATGGATCAAGGGTGGGTAAATTGTCGGTCACATCTTAGGGAGATTGCATCCCTGAATCATACAAGACAGCCTTTGCATGCACCAACAACATTGCAGAATATGAAGCATTAATCACTGGACTTCGCTTGGCTATCCAATGGAAGATATCCGAATTGCATGTCTATGGTGATTCCCAACTTGTCATTAAACAAGTCAATGATGAGTATTAAACAATAGATGACAAGCTTCCTCCTTATCATAGTATGGTTGAGGATCTCATGCATCGCTTTACATCAATCAAGTTTGATTAGATTCCACACACAAACAATAGAGCTACATATGCAATGGCTACTATTGGTTCTCTACTTCAAATGTGAGAACATAGTCAGAAATGTGAGTTTTTGGTCAAGCAACTCTTCATACCGACATACGATCTACTTGAGTTTGAAATGGTGTGTGTATTCATTGGTCCTGAATCCCCTTGGTATCAAGAAACCTTCGCCTACCTAAGGGAAAACACCATCCCTCCCCACCTCACCAAAACCCAACAACAAATTTTCATTCGTTGCTGCGCCCGTTACACCATCCTTGGAGACACCCTATTCAGAAGGCATTTTGATGGTTCCCTCTTAAGGTATTTAGACAAACAAGAGGCTGAATAGACACTGTGTGAAGTGCATGAGGGTATCTGTGGGGCACACTTGAGTGGTCTCACTTTGGCTAAAAATATCTTGCAAACAGGATACTGCTGGCCTACAATGGAAGAAGATGCATAGAACTATATGAAGAAATGTATCCCTTGTCAGAAGCATGCTGACAAGATTCACGCTCCATCATAGGATTTGCAACCTTTTATCATACCTTGGACCTTCTCACAATGGGGGCTAGATCTCATTGGGAAAATCATGTCTGCATCTTCTAACGATCATAAATTCATCATCACCACTATTGCATACTTCACCAAGTGGGTGGAGGCCATCCCTATTACCTTCACCACTGCGAAGCAGATCTTTAAATTAATTCTTAACTATTTAATTTACTGCTATGGAATCCCCAAAGTTATCATCACAGATAATAGAAACCCTTTCAAGAATCAGGATGTTAAAGAGCTCTATCAAAAGTTTGATATCTAGCACCTCTTCTCCATCCCATATTACCTGCAAGGTAACGGTCAAGTTGAGGCTTCTAATAAAACCTTAATCAAAATAATTAAAAATATAGTCAATGAAATTGGCCATGATTGGCATCTCCAATTACATCTTGCTTTGTGGGCTTACTGAACCTCCATCCGCACACCCATAGTCGCCACTCCATATTCCCTTGTCTTTGGCTTTGAAGTTGTCCTTCTTCTTTAGATTGAGATTCCCTCCCTAAGGGTATCATTATAGAATATCCTCCCTAATGAGGAATACAACGTTTCTAGGCTACAAGAGCTAGAATTACTGGATGAAAGGCGCCTCAAGACCTTGAACCATCTTCGGGTATATCAAAATCGCCTATGCTTGAGCTACAACAAGAAAATCAGAACCGGGGAATTTGAAGTTGGTGATCTTGTCCTTATGGAAAATTAGAGAAACCTTCAAGAAAGAGAAAAGAAAGGCAAGTTCAAGCCTAATTGTCTTGGACCTTATGTGATCATAATAAAATATGGATTAGGGGCATATCAGTTGGCTACTCTGAAAGGAGATCCCTTGGATGAGCCTATGAAAATCATGCACCTGAAGAGATTTTATGCCTAGTCCTCTGAAGGTTGCTAGTTGTCAAAAAGTATGCAAAAAAGTTAAAAAAAATCAAAAAAATCAAGAAAAATACAAAAAAATGAAAAAAGCAAAAAAGTAAAGAAAAATCAATTCGTCCATCAGTGAAAACCACTTTGTGGCGCTCTGAGCAAGTACCTTGGTGAAAACTTGTTTACAGGCATCAAGGTAAATAATCTAGATCCACCGTCTATCAGGTCAGATTCTATCTTCCCTGCCCACCCACTCGATATCCATATTCCTTAAATCGAATATTTTGACTTCCTTTGCACTACTCCACCCCTTTACCAATGAGGAGGATTTTACAAGTCTATTTAAATGGCCTTCTATGCACGATGTTTCCCTATGCTTTAAATTGAAGGTGATGAATTGATATACGTGGATACAATCAATCAAAGTGTGCAAAACTAATTGACATGACTCAAGCAATTATATTCATTGTGTCAATATGCTCTGACATGACATGAGTAATTACATGACCTTCCATACTTCTCCACATTCCACCCCACTCGCCCACTGCATAAACCTTCTTTCATAGTATCTGTCCCCTTGATCGTTGTCAATTGTCTCCTTCATTCTATCAAGAAAATTGATCTTATGACCCTGCCATCCCCTCCCAACAAAAGGTGCTCTTGAACACATCCATAGATGTCGCAATTCATTTTAGTATCCTCCGCAGTAGCCCTACCTATTTCCCCCACTAAACTATCCTCAGCTGGTTGGTTATCCATTCTTCCCTAATATATGATGATGAGTATTTTCCTGAATTTTAAATAAGGATCATCCCATCAAACTGAGCTTCGATCCCATCAACCTGAGCTTCCATCCTAGTAACCTAAGCTTAATCCCTAATCATGAGCTTGCGCTTCTTCTTGACTTGCAAGTTATCCAAACATTCATCCACATGTATTCAATCTAGTCTTTGCAGTCAAGTACCACATCTGCACTCACATGTCCACATCATCTTCTCTATTGCCTATTCAGATCCATCAGTCACTCCTGCCTATCAGGATGCATCCTTCCCCTATCCGATAGTATATCCACAAATCCTAAGTCCTACTCTTGGCAAGAGATGTCAGTTGGCCATGTGCATTTTACTTGCATGATTTGGTCTATTTGCTTTGACTTGCATCACTTTGTTCTATGATTATTCCTACCCATGACTGGTAGGATCAATCTATATCTTGGTATGTTATGGGTTGAGGCATACTAGGGCATGCTTTTGTGGTATGGTTTGTTTGAAGGTCTTTCTTGTATGAACCTAAAGCACTATACTTACATCTATATGGTGTTTACACGATTGCGTACTGGAGATTCATGTTTGTGTGAGAGTCAGTCCATGCCTTGGATTTTTCATAATATCTTGGTTCCTATAATTAGTGGTGTAGACTATTCTTGGCAAAATAAAAACTAGGTTTTCTCTCCACATTTTGCACAACAAATCCCTTCCATTCACTCATCTACATTTCATCCTATCACTATGCATTTTGGAGACCTCAATTTATCTACCTTTTTAATTTCTTCTAATCCTATGTTGTTGTACTATGGTTGGCACATTCCAAAAAATCATTTCATTATGCATTATCATTCTAACATCAATTGCATTGTCCATTTAAATTGCATAATAATTAGTTGCATTATCACTTTATTATCATCATAATCATTTTTTCCATTTAGTAGCTACAAACTTGTAAACTAGTACATACAATCTTGACTATCTATCATAATGTATCTGTCATGCATGTTCACAAGTCACACATCTTGGGTTAATTAAATCCCATTCAAACATTAGTATCTTATATAGCATTGCAATCATTAACAATCACATCATTCAATATAAAACATTTGAAAATAATCACATTTTGACATCTTATTTAGCACATCATGCATCAGAATCCCACAACCATTCATTTTGGAACATTTTACAAATGACAAGAAATTCAATAGCCTGAAAAAAAATCATTACACCAACAATACTAGGTCACATCCACTACCAAATTCCTGGTCTATGAGCAAAGCAAATCAGATATAAAGGAAAAATTGACAAGTCCGGATCAAATTGTTAAGAAAATATTTGATCAGTGTGTCAAATTAAAATACAGAAGTACTGTTATTCCATACTAATTTGTCACCTATCCCCAACAATCTGTACTTGAAATGAGATGATTACATGTTTTGGGTTAGGATTTGATTTGTCATTATAGATTATCAATTTGGTTCCAAAAGGTGTAGCCTCAGGGATATCTTCTTCAGATCTCATCACATAAACAAAAATCCAAAAACATTCACATCATATAAACATATCACCCACATGCATCCTACATCCACAAACATGTCAGCAACATCACAAGCATACATATAGGCATCCATCCTGCATCATAGGTAAGTCAGATAATATTCATCACATGCATCACATCAAATCATAATCATAAAATCACCATCCATCATTTAATAAAATAAGAAGCAAAGTCCATAATAAAGTCTATACATGCATATACGCCGCCAAAAATCATCTCATATATATAAAAAATCAATGGATGTGTCAATCATGGTACAATGATATAAATCCATGAAGCATCAAAATACAATATCACATATAGTAGGGCTAGTCCACACTCCCTGTCTCCTCATCTCCATCACCTCTCCTAGCTGTACCTCCAGATGGTCCTGCACCCCCTCTAGGTGGCCTCATAGCTACTGATCCTCCTATCTATTGGCTTTGGGTCTGAAGCAGACTCTGAGTCCCATGAGATTGGCCCCCATCGGTGTAAGGTATATCTCTTTGATTTGAAGGCATGACCCCATGGTACAAGCCTCTATAGTAGGCTGCCTCCCTCACTGATCTCTCTGCCCTGCCCCTGTACTCAGTATACTCACTAAACACACTTGAGAATCCCATGGGCTCTAATAATTGACGAGCTGCATCCTACTTTTCCCGTAACCTCCCTGCATCTGCCTCTACTATAACGGGTTGAGCTCAGAGTGCATCCATATCCCCATTTGTCCTCTCCAACTTTGTCCTTAGCTTCCTGATGGCTCCTCTACTCCTTGCCTCCTCTAGCAATCAGTCTATATCATCCCTCTCCTCTCTCAAAGCTTCCACCTCTGCCCGAGCTGCCTCCAAGCTCTCTACTAGGTCATCTACCTCCCTCCTTAGCTGTGTAACCTCTATATGTAGGTTGTCACCCATCACTCTCTCCACCTATATATCCTCCTCTACCCTCCTATACCTCTCCCTGGCAACACCCTATCCCTGCAACTCATCCTCTAGGCTTGTAGCCCTTGCCCGAGCACCATCCCTCTCTTGTATGACTCTGTGGTACTCATCCCTCAGCACCCTACCCTCTACTATCCCTTGAAGCTGTATCTGTACTGGTGATCCCTCACCCTATACCTGTATGTTTGGGATGTCCATCAGATGACCTCCATCCTCTCCTTCTCCCTCTCCCTAATCAACCCAATCTGTGTGACTTGTGGTTGGACTTGTACTTGTTGCCTCCCTCACCCCCTCTGTTGGCCTTGACCTCTCCTCATACCTCCTCTCCTCATCCCTCCTCTCCTCATCGGCCCTCTCCTCTGACCCTAACCTCCATCACCTCCCCCTGTCGCTACTGCCTTGTTTGCAGGACACTCATCCTCTCCCCCTATGACCTCATCAATCAATGGTTGTAGCTCATCCTCCTCCAGAACTATGGGAATAGTGAGTTGCACTGGCAAGTGAGCCTCACACCAGCCCCTGTATACATCAGTCATGTCTGCATCATCTCCCACCTCCCTCTGCTCATCCCACACCCTGGTGGCTGCACCCTCCCAACTCACTCGAACCTCCAAAGGGCTAACAACCTGCTCCCATGTCCCGGTCTCTCGAGTGATCCTGAGATATAGCCACTCAGGCTCCATTGGTTCCTTAATGTTTCCAAACTATCGAGCCACCCAATGTGGTACATAGTGCTCAATGACATGTACCAATCTGCCAAATAGCCACATCTCTGACTATGCTCA
Source organism: Cryptomeria japonica (assembly GCF_030272615.1). Lineage (NCBI taxonomy): Eukaryota > Viridiplantae > Streptophyta > Pinopsida > Cupressales > Cupressaceae > Cryptomeria > Cryptomeria japonica. The sequence goes on along the minus strand of NC_081406.1, from coordinate 472,553,455 downwards.
GTGTAGCTGCCAGTCCTCTCGCCACCTCTCGCAACCCAAATAGGGTCTCCAAGTGAAGAACATTAGCTCATCGAAGACCGTCCTCAAAGACCATATCGCTCCAAGCCTAGTGTAATGGAGCAGTCCCCTATATCGATCCACATATGGGAACCGTCGCCACCTGTCTTGTACTCCCACGGGTCGTGTCACTGCAATATAGAGAGTCACTCCCGTAGAAAGACTTTGATACTCTCGATACAAAACCAAATGCATGTCATGGTACAACTACCCTAACATAGCCGCTCCCCACACATACTCCATATGATCGTGTACAATGTAGTACACACACCTGCTCCACCCTATTGAGAAGTTGTGTCCACCGAGATCCAACAACACTCGTCCGGTGATCAATCCACAAATAAAAATCATTAGGCATGGAATGTGCATGATCCACATCACCTGCCCAAGATGTAACTGTGTCCCATCCATAGGAAACCTATCATACACATCAAGTGAAGTTAGTATTGGGCCATGTCTAATTGGTACTCAGGAACAACTCCATGAATGGGGATCTTGAAGATCCTCCAAACATCTAACAGTGTGATGGTGGCCTCTCCTATAGGCAGGTGAAAGGTACAAGTATTTCTATCCCATCTCTCCACTAATGCAATCATCATGGCTGTATGCGCTCTGATCCTCAGCCATCGATCGACGAAACCCAAGCCAACTATGCTCAATATCTCCTGCTGATCTGCTCTCACCTACCTATATAGCCTCATGATAGTTGGCCAGTGCTCACATGATGGGAGTGGTCCTAGATCCTCGTGCACCTAGTTAATGCACTTTATTAGCCCTCATATTCTATCTTAATCCTCTTTTATTATAGCCAATTCTAGCCTATAATATACCTTTGGGGTGTCTATTTGCCGCGTTGGGCCTTTCAATCCCCTTTCCCCTATCATCCTCCCTCTACTCACCAAGTGCATGCATTGAATCATTCATACGAACGCGTTAAAATCGTGCTGCATGAGTTGTACCACAATCAGAAGCCCTGATCTATAGACCTATGCTCTTTGACCCTATCGACTACCCTACTCGTGCAGACTAGCACGTGCGCCTATCCTGATCCCCTCTATTTACCCCAACCCCATGCGCATTGTGCGCAAGCATACACACTAACCTAGGGCGGTGGCGCTGAAATGGCTATTAGCACCTCTATCGTGCTACCTTGTTGGATCCTATTTCTAGCCCTAAAATTCACCCTAATCTACCAAATCACTGAGTGGGTCCAGGGTACGTACTGGTGAGCCATAGTGAGTTGGTCGCTTGTGTCATCTGACCTTCTTTGCATGGTGCTCATGAATGGGAATGCGTGCCATCTCTCTCTCTCTCTCTCCAAGGGCTCTATGCTCTCTATTCTCCAATAGGTGTATGTGACAATGACCTTTCCTTGGGCCCCATGGGCCTTATATGGGCCCCCCTATAGCCCTCCTTTCTCACTTTTCTTTAGCTTTCCTCACTTTGTCATCTTCTTCATTTTTCTTGTCTCATCTCTCATTCTTCTTTTTTCGAGAATTTTCCTGACAATTTTCAAAAAAATCCTGGTTAATTACTCAAGCTACTTGGAGTGACATACAACAACTTTGCCAAAATTATTCAAGAGTTGCATTGAGAAATCCTAGAGGATAAAAGTATATATGATCAGGAAATAAAGCAAATTCTGGGGTCTCAAAGATGGAGTTGACTAATCTGCTCAAATATTTTTAGTAATATATTATCAATAACATGGCCACACAAATTGACACTCTACAAGCAAAATAGAAGCAAGATGTTGCAGAAACAATACTGTCTGTATTTTGTCCTCATTATAGACAAAGGAAAAAGGAGTGTAGATGCAAAAAGCTGGCCAACATCAACAACAAAATTCATCAACCGGACTTTCATCCAGTAGAAGATGATGAAGGCTAAATTTTCTTTGTGGCCCAAAGGAAACCATGGGCTCCAAGACAAGGTATGCCACCCGATCTCTTATCTTTCAATGGTCCATATTTATATGCACATAGTAAGTGGCAAAAACAATATTCTCCTAACTTTGGTAATTATGGGAACCCACAATGGAACTATCAGCCAAATTCTTGGTCTGGACCTCAAGCCTAATGGAAACCACCTCAAAGAAATTGGTAGCCACAACAAACTAATTGGCCTCAATAACAACCTTGGAGGGGACAACAATGGCCTAATCAACCAACTAGATATCTCCAATCCAATCAACCTTCTAACTAGCTAGCCATTATGCTACTTGCACCTACCAATGTTCCACCAAGACCTACTCAATTACCAACCTAGCCTGCTCCTAATCCCAACATTAAAACTCAATAACAACAACAACTAGTGTATTCCACATAATTCAATGAATACCCTATATATTTAGTTAGCATTAGTGATGTTTATCTTAGGCTAGGAAAAAAATTGCAATCACCTGTTACTCCTATCACCACAGAGTTAACTAATGTAGAGGATGAAACTGTAGAACCTACTCCTATTTTGCCAACTGAAGAAACTAAGAATCCAGATCCTCCATTCCCTCAAAAATGAGCTCAACCAAAGTTTGTCTTTTAGCCAGCATTTTATTTCTTGGACCTTCTTAAGTAAGTATCCATTAAGATACCTCTCTTTCAAGCAATTAAGGATGTACCTATATATAGTAAAGCTATTAGAGAGGAATTCTTGAAGAAACCTGGGAGGACGAAGAAGGACCCTACAAAAGTTCATTTAATGGGTAAGTTAGCTAATATTATGCTAGGGAAAGTAATCATGCCTAAGTATTCAGACCTTGGTAGCCCAATAGTTGCAATAGTGGTAAATGGGGTTATGGTTTAAAATGCTCTCATATATTTAGGAGCTGCTATCAATGTGATGACCAAAGAGATCATGCAAAATCTGAATTTGGCTAATATAAGACCCACTCATACAGTTCTACATGTAGCTGACAGTTCTACAATCAAGCCAGATGGTATGATAGAAGACATTGTGGTCACTCTTGATTCTTGGGAGTATCCAGTTGATTTTATGGTTTTATCTCTCGAGGATACGTTGGGGGTATATCCAGTAATTCTGGGAAGACCATGGTTGGATACTATGAATGCTTACATTGGATGCAGGTCAATGGAGATAGTACAAAGAAATTGACACTTTATTCACCTAGTCAACAATATGAAGAATCATATATGCCTTTGCACCCACAGGTAATTGTCACCCCTTTTGACAAATGGGGAATGAACTTCATAGGTCCAATTGATCCCCCATCCAATGGAAAATCCTATATCCTAGTGTGTATAGACTACCATACAAAATGGGTAGAGGTAAGGGAAATGAAATACGTAAGAGACAACAAAGTTGTCAAGTTTCTATATGAAGAATGTTATTGTGAGGATCCAGTTATTACTAAGAGGGGGGGTGAATCAGTAATAACATAAACTGATTTTTTTTATCAATCTGAAAACACTTCTAAAAAATCGTTCATAACCAGTACCGATACCTACTTAATCAATCACTTAAAGCAGATTTACCAAACTGCTCATTCATATGTTCATCAACATGTAAACGATGTAATGATATAAAATTCACACATAAACAAATTAACCACCATATGAACATAGATATTTTTTATGTGGAAACCCAAATGGGAAAAACCACGGTGGGAATTGGTACCCACAAAATTTGCACTCTTTTGAAATGCGCCCTGTTAAAGGCCTAGCTCGGTTAGGAGCTTTACAATAATGCCCGGTTAAGAGAAGACCCTATTAGGAGTCACCCAATGAAGGGATTTTAACCTCGTCTCTGTTAGGAGCTCTACCCTGTTAGGAGTAACCTTTCTAAAGGATTTAAACTCAAGTTAATGAGCAACCCGATGAAGGGATTTACAATATCAAGCTTGTTAGGACCTACCCGGTTAAGGGATTTTAATACTGTTGTAACTGTTAGGGAACAACAGGTAAATGACCTAATCACAACACTCTCTGCTTGCTAGTACAGATCCATTTCAGCTCCAATCTGCTTCACACATGAAGACATCTCAATCTGGTTCAACACACTCTTCTTCTCTGATCACCGACACAAAATCTCTTCTCAAACTCGACCTAAATACTCTTTTCAACTAGGTCAGTTACATAACCCTAACCATATTTAAAATACATTGAATTTACATTTTAGATCATTACAAATTATTACAGTTCATCATACAGATCATTACAACAAATTTTAAGACAATTACAGCCGTTGAATGATCATAACACGTCATCGCATATCGATCTGCTAAGCACTTTGTTGTTTCCCAAGAAATATTATCCTTGTACATGCTTAAATGCAATCTTATCATCACACACGGTTTATGAGACGTCATCACTAAGATAAGATCATGAAAAGATTGACTTCCAAACCATAAAACATCACCGATTAAAGATCTTTTTACTGGTTCTCAAACCCTATACTAAATATACAATAGTCAATTACAAACATGACTTCCGGTTCTCCAAACATGATGCGGTTCCTATCATAGACTCATTATAATGTCATAAGCATACATTCCAAACCACAACACCTAACTCAACATGGATCTCTACCACAAACATCTCCTTCTTTGTTCCTACTTAAAGGTTGAGTGCAACTTAGCAGTTTTTCTGTCCAACTCAATCTATTACCAGTTAGGCTAAACTTAGATAACTTAGATGATATACCAAATATAAACAAACATGGTTGCCATCAATGACAACACAAATAATTGATCATAAAGCATCATACCACAATTATATCATCACCAATAGTCCATCAATATATCATCATCATCCTTTATTGATACATCATCATCGCCATCAGTTATGCCAACATGCCAACAAAGAGATCTTTACAAGGTATGGAGTTCCTAGAGAAATTGTTATAGATCAGGGTTCTCTATTCACATCTAACCTTATTCTTGCTATGATAGAAGAATATAACAAAGTCTACACCTTATCATCCATAGTCCAATGGCTAAGTTGAGGTGACCAACAATGCAATTAAGGCAATATTAACAAAAAATGCAGTATGGGCATACATGACATCCTGGAAAACTACTATAGGGTTTACACCCTTTGAATTGGTGTATCGAAAAAATGCAGTATTGCCAATAGAGTTTGAACACAAAAATTTACATACTACAATAGTGCTGGGTATGGACCTCTCAGAAGCATTAAAAAAAAAGAATATTACAACTCAATCAATTGGACGAATTGAGGAAATCAGCCCTGCAAAATACAATTCTAATTCAACAACATTGTATGAAATGACATGATAAATATATCAAAATGAAAGCATTTCATGCCGGTAACTAGGCTTTGTTATATGATTATAGATATAAAGACAACCTTGGTAAATTACAAACACGGTGGCTTGGTCATATGAAATTGAACAAGTGTTTGCTAATGGAGTGGTCAAACTGACAACTATTGATAATGCAAGATTCAAACTGCCATTCAATGACCACCATATTTTTCTGTATCACAAGCCAAATAATAAGGAGGAGTTTATGCAATAATTTGAAGGACTTTACAATCCTCCTGCAACTACTGACGGTGACCCTCTAGGTTCAACATCTGTTTGACCACAGTTTACATGTTTCATTAAACACTTCATGTTTATGTGGAGTTTATTTCTCCATTCCATTCCACGTCACCTGTGCCTCACTCATACTTCTTTTCTTCTATCTTCAGTTCTATCACCATAATTATTATTTGAAAATATAAAGATACAATTCATTCACATCACACGTGCCAATAGTCTTATGAGCGTGAGGAATAATCTCTTCAACCACATAATTATTTTCATTGCTTTCATGATCATTTTGTGTCATATCATTAATTGTGAATATTTATAATTGCATTCCTCTATCCTACCTATCTACATGTGTGGACAATTGCATCTAACTTCAGTTGGGGAGGATAGATTATGTTAAAAAGATATTGCCATTATTAGGAAGACATGCTAACTTAGATAGGTTTTTGAATTTTACTTCACCTCAATGTTTAAAGTCTAGTCTATTCAAATTTTAGGAAAATTTAAAATTTTCTTTTGAAATGAGTTTGTGCAAAGCCCTCTTAACTGCTCTTACTATAAATAATTCCCTATTACATTTGAGAAGCTTTGTCATAGTACATTCCACTTTTTCTTCTTGAGACTTGGGGAAACAAAGAACTTGGTATTTTAAATTATAGAAGAAGGGTTTTCTTGAAGGTGGCGATAGCTACAGTAAATGGAGAGTCCTCCAATTAGACGAGAACCTATAGATCATAGTCTGGTATTAAATTATCAAGATTGTGAACCTCTATTTTAGAGGTTGTGGATGGTTAGACTATTTTATGAAATTGCATGCTTGTGATGAAGATGTTTCTCTAGTATTTGCACAATCCTTAAAGGATGATATGGTAGTGGTAAAGGGATTGAGGGTTCTTATCACAAAGGAACACTTTGCATAAGTTTTAGGCCTACCTATGGATGGAGAGCCTTTCCCTACTACTAAGGATGCTAGGTCAGCTCAAGATCATTTTACAAAACATGGTGATCCTCTGCTGCATGTCACTAAGCAAGGCACGAGTAGGTTGTCTCTTCCACCTCTCTAGGCTCATAGAATAAATTATGTTATTATGTATATCACTTGTGAAGGAAGACGGTCTCAATTACACTATGTACAATTTAAGTTTCTAAGTCATTTGAGGCATGGCAGACGTATGAATGTCCCCAATTTTCTTTATAACATGCTAAAATAGATGGTGACTCAAGTACAAAAAGGTAACCCTCAGTTTGTTTCCCATCACTGTTTAATTTAGTTATTGATTGAAAAAACCCTAGTGGAAACCAACCCTAGAATGCAATGGGTAGAATTTCTACCTATAAGTAGGGCTCAACCATTAAGGCAGATTCCTAGCATTGGAGAAGCAGGAGGCACTTCATCCTCTAGACCTACTGAATTTCTTAGTGAAAATTCTTCTAGTGACGGTGAGGATTCCTCTCTAAAGGTTGTAGAGAAAACCTCTGTAGAATAAGGGCTTGCATCTAAATGTAAAAAGAAGGAGAAGCCAACACAAGAAACAATGGTTAAGGGAAAGAATAAGTATAAGCTCCCCGAAGTTACCTTGAAAGAGCTAGCACCACAAATAATCCTCTCTAAAAAGAAAAAAGGGAAGAAATCTAAAATTCCTACTGCAATACAGAAAATGAAGAAACCAGCTGTTGAAGCGAGCCAATCTGGCTAGAAAAGAAAGAAATTAGGAAAAACTTCTGAAGAAAAACAATATACAAGGACTAGTCATAGATTGAAAAACAAATTTAAGGGCAAAATAGCTGTAGGAGAAAATTGATATTTAGAGCTCCCATACTGAAGAGGAAGAACCTCCTCGAAGGCATTCTCCTATAATTCCATCTCCATCTTCCTCCTCTAGCGAGGAACAAAAAAGAGAGCAAGAAATGTCTCATTTAGAGGAATTGTCAGAAGAAGAGTCGAAAGAGTATTTAGGAGAGGAAGAGTCAGAAGATGTGGCATTTTATGAAGTAGAAAATGTAGCTCACAATATTACCCAGATCATGTTAGAAACAGAGACACAAGGTGGTAAAGAAGAAGAAGAAGCAAGCAAAGAAGAAGAAGCCGCATAAGAAGAAGAAGGTGCATAAGAAGAAGCATCAGTTTGCTTTGGAGAGATTCAGATTGACCAGAATATTGGAAATGCTTCTAACCCTTAGAAAACCCACCATGAGGAACCTACTGTTGAGAAGGGGACTAATTCACTTGGGTTGGTGAACTTGGTCGAAGCTGCTGAAAAAGTGAATCAAGAAGAGTAAAGGACAAAGGGTATGGTAAGTAAGCACAATCCACCCTCATTTTCCTGGGCCACAATTTTTATTGAATTTTGGAAATTGTTAGAAAAGAGGGAGGAAAAATGTAAAAGGGAGAGAGAAGTATTAGAAGAAAAACTAAGAAAGAAAGATGTAGAGATAAATAGGTTGGAGGATAGAATAGACCATATTGCTACTCTACTGCCTCAGGCAATTGAGTGTAGGCCACCTCCTAGGGTATATTCCCTTTATTTGAAGGAATTACATCTTTCTTACAAAATAAGCAGGGATTTGTCTGGATTAAGGTCATCATTAATAACCCCTGAAGAATTCATCAATGCTTATAACACCTCCTCTCCCTATCATTAAAATTTGCTTTGTGAATTTTATCTTCACAATTATGCCATTCCATATACTCTACATTGGAATCCACTACTGTCAATTGGAGAGATTCACCTAAGGGAATTTATATCCTATTATCAGAATTAAAACACTAGAGGCGAGCAAGCCAAGGAATATATGGACATGGAAAAAATTGTTCCTTTACCATTGAGGGTTGAGGTAGGAGATCTAAATGAAATATATTACAGATGGAATCAACTTACTATCGAACTAGAGGTTAAAAAAAAGATCCCGTCATTAAGGGAAGAAGTTTATAGTGAATATGAACAAATGGCAGGGACAACAACTAGAATGATATGTGGATATCTATCCCGAAGATGGAATTGGCTACCCGACGATCTGAAAATAGTGGAGCCTCATTCCCTCAAGAATTATCATGCAACACTCATAAGAGAAACCAATTACATTCACTTGGGAGAAGGTCAACAAGAAAAATAGATACCCTTGACCTTCCAATCACCTATGTTATGGTGGCTTGTTCCACACTGGGAAGAATTGCAATATTATGATATGGAACAAGAAAAGGATAGATGGGAGAATTTCAAGAAGCATCAGGGGTTCTATTGGAGGCCTATTGCCAAGATCAGAGGGGAAGGTTCGGTTTCTGATTTCAGGCTACTTACCCAGAAGGAAAATCATAAAACTTCTACTGGTACAAGCAAAACCTTCAGCTGGGGGGTGTGATGAGCCTTAGTTTTATGATTTTTATTTGCATATATTTTTCTCTCTTTTAGGACTTTTATATTTGTTGATGGACTTTATATCATGCTTTAACCAACCTTATGGACCTATTTTGATAATCATGCCACCTATAGTTTAAGACCTTTATTTTGACAAAACCATGAACTTTATGAATGCAAGTATAAGTATTTACTGTTTTTGTGTGATTGATGAATGTATGCAATGGATGATCATGAAATGTGGATGAAATGCTTGCTCTAATCTTTGTGTTGTAGCTAAATGAAAACATTTTTGAGATGAAATAGGGTTTCATTTATAGTAGCATGGTAACATGGGTAGAGACTGGACAACAAAGTGATAAGAGGTCAAGGATTGCTGCAAATCGAGCCTTATCTATCCAAGATCATTAAAGAATCCACAAAACAATCATGATTCATTAAATAGTTTTGTTGATGGTTATGATGGATGTTAGAGATTATATAGGGAAGATCTACAGATGTTCAAGAATGAGACAAAGTCCTAATTGTTCCTAGATTTTGTAGTTTAAATAAAAGCTTCCACCTAGATTTTTCGAAGTGGAGTGACTCTTATGGGAATTGTTGTAAGGATGGATGATATAAATCCTTCCCATATTCCTTAGTTTGTTAGTTACTATTTTCTTATCAAGCAATGTTATGTTCTTCACTTGATTTTTGAATAAAGAGCATATCTACTTTCAGAACAAGTTTATGATGTTCTAATATGGTTGTGCGAGTTCAATAAGTTAGAATCTGCTATAAATTTCATTCCAGAAGACTCACCCAAGGGGTCCCACTTGGTGAGGATTCTATCTATTTATATTTTATGCATTTTGTCTTTTGAGATATTTAATTTTGTTCTATTGAATTGCTTGTTGTGTGCTCCTATAACCATAGACTGTTACTATGTGTTTGTTCCTGCAACCACAATAGAACAAAATAGTTGTTTCTATATAAGTTAGAATAATTTATATTTTGATAGTAGAAGTTAGTATAGTCTTCTCGAGTTATGATTTTAAAAGTAATTTCCTTTCCTATGAATATTTATTTATCATTTTGATTTGCTTAAAATAGGATAGACTTGTTCCTAGACACTCTTGGTGCATATATCTTGTAGTCCCATTTGAAGTTGTATGTCCTCTGATTGATAGATAAATGAGTCAGGGTAATGGTGTTTGGATAGCTGCTCAGTTAGGAACTTGTGTCTCCAAGTTGAGTACTAAGCTGTGTATAACATCCATTGCTTTGTACCAATAGTGGGATCTTAGCTGGAATAACTTTGAGTTGCTCGATAAGATTGTAGTCACTAGTTTTCTTATCTGTCGACAAAGGTACTTTAGGAAGGCTAGGTTGAGAAGGTGGTGAAGAAACTTGTGGTTGATCAAGAGTTTGTTTATTCCTCCATGTATTATACATGTGAGAAATGGTATTATAAGAAGATTGCTTGGATTGCATGAACCTAGTATATAAGTCAGAAGTTTCTCCTCTAAAAGGTTTTCCATTAGTGGACTCAACATTCTTAGGAGAAGGACTTGTTGTAGTCACATGAATTTAAGGTCTCTTAGGCCTTTGAGGAGCCACATAGACAATAATAACATTCATGTATTTTTCATCTTTGGATGAGGATGTCGTAGAGGATGACTCTCTTTTTACATCTCTTTTCAAAGAGGCACATCTAAGAAGTCATCTAAGACTTCATCCAAGATGTCAAAGTCATCCTTAGGGAATGCTTTATCAAAAGCATCAAACTCTAAGAGAAGGGGATCTGACATTAGGCATTCACATTGGGTTCACCAAAATGTATGGGAGGAGATTTGTCACCTCCAAGATGATGAATCTTAGAGGACAAACCAATCCGCTTCTACCTCACTCAAAGTGGTGCTAATATGAGCTAGGGGATAACAAAACTAAAACTTATGCTAAAGCAAAAATAATTAACAACTTAAATTACTAGAATAACAAAATACATAAATCTAAATTGATAGAATAACATAGAGCTTGAAATAGATCATACCATAGGGTCAAGGAGCTCTCGAGTTTTGGACGCCAACGTGTCACGTTGTCATCTACACAACCAAAAATCACACAATATCCCCAAAAGCCTACAATGACTCCTTTCCACTACATGGAACCTATTCGTCACTTACACACATGGAGATGAGAGAAAATGTTGGGGCTATATAGGGGCCTGCCTCAGTCAGACCCCCGTTTGGTGTTTCCACCTCCATAGACATCCAGATAAATAAATTGGAATAGATGATAATTAGAAAAACTGCAAATAGAAACTATACTCTGCTTAATGGAAGCAAACCCCTATTGCAAGTAGATAAAATGACAAATTGGCAAGTTGAATACACCTAGATAATAGATACACCCAAAAATGCAAAAGATATATTGCATGCAATGATAAAATAGAAAGATAAATGATAAAGAGAAGACAAGGCATGCAACCAAACCCCCCTTTGTCAAGATCTAAGTGTGACAAAGCTCAAGATGTGTGCTTATTGGTAATATCGTTGTAAGATAATTGCAAGATTGCTATAACTTGGTAGTGTTGGTAGAGCCTTTGAGAGAGCATCAATAGATCAAGAGCGAAATAAGAGATATGAGAGCCAATGAGAGCATAGCACATAGAACCCAAAAGGGAACCCCTCCTATCGAGCAAGGAATAATTTTTAAACTCAAAAGGGGTGTGGAGAGCCATTATGGCTGAAGGAAAGCCAAAGGAAATGCATCGACTAGCATTTGACTCATTGCAAGATTCAATATTCCTCAGACTTATCGGGACGCTAGCGCGACATGCATACATTAATGCGTTGCACTTCCGTCCTACCAAAGATAGGCCCAAATGGGGTTTTAGGGAAAACATAGGCACTTTGTCTTCGAGGCTCATGATGCCAAAATAATAAAATTTTAATCATGAATTTGTCATTAATGCATCGGGGGCTATGCGTAAGTGTCATAAATGCACCAGGTGCAATTTATGACAATACACGTGCTTGAGAAACTTTATATCTCAAGTATTGTGCCTAATTGGCCTTGATCATTTGGGTTGATCCAAACCCTCATCTACGCCCAATCTTGCTTAGGAACTTAACCTATGCTAAGTTGGAAAACACTTGATCCAAATCTAATCATAATCAATGGATCTAGATTTAACCTAGCTTGGTTTTTACCTTGCCTTCGAACAAAATCATTGATCCCTACACCTCATCTAAGATTTCTTGGGAAATTCACCTATCCTAAGTTAAAGGAGATTTTATACAATTAAACCCAACCTAATCCTAATCAAAGGGCTAAGGTTCTATCCAAACCAATATAATTTCACCTAATCCTACCCCAAAATCAAATTTGTCAATTGTCAATCCAAAGTGCTAAGTTCAAAATCACCACTCATATTCCTTCATTGCTCTTTGAGATTTCCACAACCATCTTATTCCTACATTATTCTATTCTTGCCACCTTGAGGTTACCCTTGTATGGTCTATACACACTCAGAAAAGAAAAATATGGCTACCCAAGGATATGAACTTCATAATCTCGATTCCTTTTTTGACCATAAAATTAAGAAGAGGAAAACCTTGTGGACCAACAAGTTTGAACATTTGCCTCGCTTGCAAAGTTTCCTAGGATATTTTTATAATCTGGAGATGATAGAAAAGATGATAAAATCCAATCCTAGTGGTTTCTTAATAGATCTTGTTAAATATGGAGCGAGACTGCCACCTGACTTTGATAAGTATATCCTTGATACTCCCATGGAAAGTGACTTCACTGATAGGCCCATCCTTGACACTATCCTTGATCCTCATCCAAGCACTTTCTTACCTGCAAGAACAATCCTACCATTCAACCACCCATAACTTTCACACCTTTGAAAAATTCCGCTAAATACATCAACACTAGTCTTCCAATTGTTAGCATTGCACCTGTTTTGTGCCCCCCAACCACTTCGCAAGTGGATACATCTTCTTACCAATACTTTGGTGGTGGCATTCTATATATGCCCACTCATATCCCAACATCTAATTCAAACCATGGGATCTATCAATTCCAACACCAACATAATACCACATCCCAAGCACCTGACCTAGCCAAGCAGAACCAGGATATGAAAAACATAATTAAAAACCTAAAGGAGGTAAATTGCAAGAAGTCTTATACATTTGAAGAAATATGTCCTTGTCCTTTTAACCCGTCACTCTTAGTGACTCCTTATCCACTTGGCTTCGAGATTCCTAAGTTTGACAAGTATAAAGGAAAAGGAGATCCTAGTGAACATGTTAGAGAACTCTACATATCTTGCCAAGAGGTCTCTTATAGTGACGTTTACCTAAGAAGACTCTTCCTCAAAAGTCTAAGTGGACCTGCTCTTACTTGGTTTGCTATCTTACCTCATGGCTCTATCACATCATTCCCTATTCTTGTTAAAAGATTTGTGGCTCATTATGAGTACAATATTGAAAATGATGTGTCCATGATTAACCTATGTAATACCAAGCAAATTAATGGAGAGACCTTTGCCAAGTTTTTACAAAGGTGATATCACCTCATTAGGAAATTCCCTTAGGATATCCCTGAGTCATACCAAGTTGAGTCATTCCTTCACAACCTCATACCTAGGATATCTTTTCATTTGAGTTCTCAATGCCTTGAGAGCTTTGAAGAAGTCACAAAAAAAGGTCTAGCTCTAGAAAGAGTTATCCTTGAACAAGGGGTCCTTAAGCCATATTAGAAAGATTCCTAAGGGTCATGATCCAATAACAAGTCTTAAGTATTGGTCCAGGAACAAACATTCCATCAATGATGGTGTGAGAGATGCTAAACATGTCGAAATCATTACCATACCAACCGATCCATCCACCAACAATAACCCATCTCATACCCAATCCAATCCTCAAAACCAAACCAAACCCCACAATATTGTATTCATTCCTAGCTGATCATCCCATTCTAACAACCATCCTTAGTGAGAATATGCCCCCTTGCAAAACCCACATAGGTCATCTTCCAAAAGCTTGTCCAAGACAATGTCATGGTCTTTCATATGACCCATCCCTATGAATCAAATCAACCCAAGCCATAATGGTAAAATGAAAATGAATATTGCAATTACCATCATGTATGAGGTCATGATACTAGAAAGTGCATGAAGCTTAATAATTACGTTTAGGACCTTGTTGACAAAGGTGACATTGAAGTTGGAGTTTCCAAAAATAACAAATCCAATAATAAGCTTAGAATGTATCAAGACTAATTTCCTAAACATGGCAAGGATAAAGGTTCATCATCTCATTTCGTTCCTTACGACTACACCAATACTATCATAGGATTTGACTCTCTTGTAGGATGCATTGAGCCTGCAAAGAACTATGTCAATGCCATAACTATTTAAGGAGTCAATCCTAGACCTACACCTTGTAGGGGAAGGATAACCCTTTAGGGTGCCCCTTCTTCATCATCCAATAAACCAAACCAAGAAAAGGTATTCATCCAAGGTGTCTCACCTTCAGATCCACACCCTTCAAGCGATTGAAATGTAACCACATGAAGGGGAATGATAAATATTCAAGTAGATCCTCTTCCTTCATCTTCTCCTTCCATGCCATCCACCACTTGCTTTTGTTATATTGGTTGAGGGGATAAAAATACTGAGAGGGGGGGGGGGTGAATCAATATTCCCACAGACTCTAAAACTTCCACACAATTTTAAAAGATTTTACATATGCATCAAATTTACCAATTAAGCACATCAACATGAAATAGAAAATGCAGAATAAACACGAAAACACAACCACAAATGGAACACCAAATTTTATATGTGGAAAACCCAAATGGGAAAATAACTAGTTATATGGTGTTTACAAAATGGGTGGCTCACTACCAGATGAATCACTACCAGAATACTCATTGCAAAGATATAAATGAATTGAGGAAATTTTCATCTCCAAATGCATGAAATCAATTCCAGATTAAGCTCAATTAACTATCCACAAAACTAACAATAGATCTGGTAAAGGATCTTTGTTCCACTGTCCACAAACACCTATAGCAGATCGGGTAAGGGATTATTAGATCACTCTACCAAAATAGTCACTTGCAACAGATCCAGTAAAGAAATACTGCAATATTGTCCACACACTGACTTTCCTCTAGTTTCTTCACTATCCACAACTCACACTTCATACACTACATCTTTATCTACCACTTCTCTTCACACATTATCCTTCCATATCTCTCTGTCTCTATATTTTTTTCCTAAATGCATTTACACACACACACACACGCACACACACACACACACAATGGAAAGCTTACACACTGAGATAATATGTCAACCAAGCACATGTAATATGCTGCTAGGATCAACACATTATCCAATAAAGCCTTAATAAAAAAAATGATAACCAAGTAAGCCTCCACAAGATCTCTACACACTTCCTTTACACAATTCATTTACCGATGCATATTCCTTAATTATCAAGATAGAACAAGGGTCAACCAAACCCATAAATATAGACATATAAGTACAAAAGCCTAAGCACAACAAATCCAAACTCCAAAATACAAATACCATGCATACCATAGATACCATAGATACCAGACCACAAAATATGAAAGATACAACTGATATAACTAAAATAGATGATATAGGTTCACACACAATTGATATTGGGACCATAATAAGCATAACTCAAGATTTTGAAGATGAGGATCTTTCGGAAGTAACTCCAATAGATCATCTTCACCTTACTGCATCATATCCCATACTTTACTTCGAACAATATCAAAACTGCATACACCATCTGCACATACCATCTGCATATATCATCTAGACCAAACTAGATAACTGGTTCAACATCAATGACAAAAATGATAGTATTCACACAATTCTAACAATCTTCCCCTTTTTTATTGAT
This sequence comes from Cryptomeria japonica, assembly GCF_030272615.1. Taxonomy (NCBI): domain Eukaryota; kingdom Viridiplantae; phylum Streptophyta; class Pinopsida; order Cupressales; family Cupressaceae; genus Cryptomeria; species Cryptomeria japonica. Next base: position 472,537,593 of record NC_081406.1, on the reverse strand, counting down.
GGAAAAACATCTCAAAAAGAAACATATTTGCATACAACTCCCCCTAACTCACATATCTCCTTATTTCTCCTATTCCATTACCTTTCTCCATTTTCCATATTTACCTTTCTCCCCCTTTGACATAAGGGACAAAGGATTCCTTTGATGAAAAAGAAAAGAAAGAAAAGAAAATAAACACTTTAAATTGCAAAAAGAATGTCAAAATTGTGTACCAACCCAAGGAATTTTCAACTACTCTTCCACGGAAAGATTAGCTTATACTTCTCTTTCAATTCTGGAAGAAGAACCTCCCAAGAATTCATAGCCAATTTAATGATAACTAACAGACTCATGCACTCTAGTTTCAAATCAACAACATGAGAAGTTGTTCGAAGCAGATGGATTCTACTCATATTCAACTACATTATCAAGAAATGCTGAAAAATGCTCCAATTTTACCTCAACAATTTCCTTCACTCTCCAGAAAACACACAAAATCTTCTCTTTGTCTTTGCAAAAATAATAGTTCAGTTTAAACATAATTTATCTTTTTCCTCTTCTCTCCATCCTTGTCACTTAGAAAATGAAATGATTTGCCCAAGAAACTTAATTCATTTTCAATGACATCAATTGTAGCTTTATGCTTCATTGTAGTTGTTGTCCATGAGAGACAATATCTATAAACTCTGCTAGCACTATGCATACAATCTTTCATCTCATTAATGCATATGGATAGGGATTTTTGTGCATCATTGTATTCCTTCAACAAGTACTACATATCAACACCTTTTTCTTTTGAAATTTCAGTATCAATAGGCCGGTCAGACAATTTTTCCTTAACAATATCATATAGGGATTCTGGAAGCACATTACCAACATCCTCAATTCCGACATTGTTCCAGACTAAATTATTTATCAAAATATTTTCAATCTATTATGACTCAATAGAATTAATCCACATCTTACCAATTTTCCTCATTCTATGTGTGTTGCCAATGATTTCTAGCAAGTTAGATTCATCATCAGATTCTTTTGTTTCTTGCTCTGCAACAACCAACTCTCCTTTAGCCACAGGAGTTTTTAGATCCTCAATTATTACAATATCTTTTCCTTTTGATCCTTCTTGCTCTTCTTAGATTCTGGGATACTCATAGACACAAACTCTCTTCTTTTCCTCTTATCAGAGGAAGAACCTCCTTTAGTAGAATTGATAGCAGGGAATACTGAATCAACACTCCACATATCTAAGAAAGATTTGTAATAAACATTGCATGCCTTTTCTTTTTAATCTAAACAATTTAAATATCTAAAGATTTTCCTCGCAACCGGAACATCAGACTCCCATATCATATTTTCTTTAGTTGGAAGGGATCCCAGACAATACATAGCTAAGAAAACAAGTAATGATCCAAACCAAAAGGGGCAATTCTTCTCTTTTCACATCAAGTAATGTTTTCTAATAGTAATTCCCTCAACAATTCACACAAGTCAAAAACTTTGTCTTCTATAACAAGCATATGCACCATGTAGACATCGATGGTAGAGGTGGAACCTTCCCTATTTCTAAAATAGATCTAATAGGAGATGCCATATGAAACATACCTCACAATGGGATTGATGATTTTGTTAATGATTAATGCTCGTTGATAACCCATTACGTTAATTAGGGTTTTGACTTCCTTGTTCTTTATTGATTTCTTAATCAGAATGACTCCTTTGTTGCACAAACCAGTAATAATCGAGATAATATCCTTCGTGATTGGATAGGGTTTATCCCATTTTTGCGATATCGAAAATTAACACTCCCCATATTCAAAAAATGACAGCTCAGGAATAACAAAAATGAGCTGCCTACGAGATGCAGTCATTCTGCACATGACTAAGAATCACTTTGTTCACTTCCTCATCATCAAACCAAGGAAATTTTATTCATAGATTCAGTCCTTTATGCTCTAACTTCTTAATACTCTGCAACTCTGCATCACTCAAACTATTTTCCACATTTCTAATCTTCTTCGGGTCAAATTCATCCAAAAATACCTTCTCCACAACCTTAAATTATCTTCTACTAGATTCTTCGATGATCATCTTGCCTTCCATGATTATTTTCTCTTTCTTTACTACTCTTCAACCATTCACAATACCTTCAAGAACTAATAACATGATAAAGAGAAACAAATTCAAACATCGATACTTATCTTGCCAAAAATCTCCTTTAGGGCTTTGGTGCCAAAAAGTGTCTTGACGATAATGTCAGCATAAACCTCTAATTATTGGATAACATCTTTACCACAATCATGCCAAATCAAAGACATGATCCACTTAGAAAGGGGTATCAAAATATTTTTCTTTAAAAACTCCCCTTGAGTCAAAGCAATATGCACAGATACTAGAGGAAGAGGTGCCTACATTGGATTTCAGTATGTCAGGCTTGCTTCTGTAATCCACTTCCTTCTTTCTCCAATTTCCTTTTTCTTTTAAATCCATCCTTCATTACATTTGTTTCAACAGATTTCTCCATATTTCCATTTCTGCACTAATTAGCATAGTGTCCAAATCGCTTGCAAGTGTAACAACTAATGTTCTTCTTTATTGAATTTACCGAAAGAGTTCTAGATCTGCACTGATCGACTTTATGATCAAAACCATTGCATGCATGACAATATGCATGAAAGTTATTATTCACCTTATTTACTCCAATCGGATTATGATTTTGACTCATAGCATGATATCTACAGTATTTTTGTTTATAACCAAACCTCTTGCAATTTTAACACTGAATGCTTCTATAGTTTGCAGCCTTATGACCAAATTTATTGCATTTAAAACAATAACAATTAAATGATGGGTACCTTTGTGCATTATGTCGACTTGACTAGATATCTATATTAGCATATTGGTTAATATTCAGAAACTTGAAAATTGTATCAAATAAATCTTCATTCAATTTAATGATAGTTTTCTTTCCATTTGCATCCTTGACAGTCCTACTTGCTGGATAGAACCTGTTGGCCAATTCTAGCACAAATTTAGGATTTTGTATAGACATTGAGAAAGCTGTGACTAAGTGAATACTGCTTTTAATAGTTGCCTCCATCTTGTAATATTTAGGCGGTTCTTTGATACTCTTAAGAAATTCCTCCATATCCACATTACCAATTTTTGTGTCTTTGATGTTGTCAATATTAGATGACATGAATGAAGGTGGAAAAATTGAATGAGGATCTTACTTTTTAAATTTCATGGTTCTTTTACTTAGAGATGGCTCTGTCGTCTGTCTGAAATTGAAACTACAACATTAGAAAAATTGTCATCACCATGCACTTGATTTTGAGGAAGATCATCGAATAGCATGCTAGATTCATATCATTAGGGTTAAAAAACCCTAATTAATTTGGTAGTACAAAGTTGCCTTTGGGTGTAAATCAGGTTTGTAACCTCGATTTACATGTGTGTGAATTTAGTGTAAATCAAGTTTACAAACCTAATTTACACTAAAACAAGTGTATGGCTTACAAGATGCATTTTGGATTTACAAGTCTAATTAACACTTAGGAATAGGTTTGAAATATAAAAATGGTGTAGATTGGGTTCGTAAACCCAAACTACACCTACGAGTTACATACAAAATGTGGTGTAGTTTGGGTTTACAAACCTGATCTACACCATTATATTGGAAATATAACTACTTGGGTGTGATTTAGGTTATACCCTCGAACCACGCCATTGTCATGATAGTTCAATTTTTCTTGGGGGTATTACCCCAAATCACACCATACAAAGGAAGTTTTCAAGTATTACTTGGTGTATGTTTGATCTTTAGTGTAATTTGGGGTTGTAGCCCAACTTACACTACATGAAAGAACTCAGTGTAAATCGGGGTTGTAACCTTGGCTTACACCATAATAATGGAAGTACCTTGTGTAATTTGAGGTTGTAACCATGAATTGCACCACAATGGTGCAAATTTAAAACTATGTTGTTTGGGCTCATGAGTTCAAACAACAGTTTATAATAAGCCTTGTTCAGGCTCATGGGCCTAAACGACACTACTTTCAAAGTGTTCATAGTCAATAGGAAATGGTGGAAGGAAGTGATAGTTTTGATACTTAATATAAGTACAGATCCAATAGCCAACAAGATGAGAGGGGGGGGGGTGAATCATACAAACTTAATCCTTCATAAAAACATCAGATTCAACCTCGGTAACATATATTTCAGTAATATAACCAAAACTGTCAAACATGCAAACTCAAAAGCATATAAACATCATAAACCTCATAACACCAGATTTAACGTGGAAACCCAAATAGGGAAAAACCACTGTGGGATTTCGGACCCACTAAGAAATATACTCTTCTAGAGTATGCTCGGTTAAAAGCAAATCCTATTAAAGATTACAAACACATTGCTAGATGTGACCCGGTTAAGGGATTTCCCTCAGATCTGTTAGGATCTTCACCTTGTTAGAAGTGACCTTGTTAAAGGATTTCAAACACTCAATCAGAATGTCACCTTGCTAGAGGGTTTTACAAATAAGACTGTTAAGTCCACTCGGTTAAGAGATTTTTTGTCACTTTCACAAAATAACAATAATAAAATCTATCTGCAACTTCACATCTAAAATGCTAAAGTGGATTGCTATTTGTTCAATACAATCTAGACATAGAAGTAATCTTGTCTATCTGCTGGGCTTCTATACTCTGTTATTCTAACAGGTCTTCAAGCTTCTGTGCTCGGTAATCACTATGTAGCATCCATGTGCATACACTTGCCCGCATACATTGTTTATCAATAGTTTCCTATTTATAAACAATTAGGTAACCGCTTAATCTCCTTGATCACATTTCCCATGATCAATCACAACCATCAGCTCTTCGATCTTGTCCAGGTTCAATGCATCTTTTGATCTGAAAATGTTTTACCTCACCTAGGAACTTGCATACATTTCTTGGAACTTGTGCCAAGGTATTGCAGTTCAATCTACGTTGTAGATCTTCATGTTGACTTTCCATTGCCTTAGATTCGTTAACAAACTTCATCCACGACTCACCAATCATTTCATCAATTCCAGTTCATCAGCTTCCTTCATTAAATAACGCACGCAAACATTTAATGCATTCTATTATAGCTCGGTTACAACTTGGTAACAACTCGGTGAATACTAAACTTTCCTCAATAAACATTCCACCTTCATTAACCGATAGCGATAACCTTAGGGTTTACCAACTAGGTTCCTTAGGGTTTACCGACTAGGTTCTTTGCTTGATAACATAGTATAGTATTAACCTTTACAATTTACAACATATGTATGATGTTAAAACAATCTAAAACATCATGATCTCATCATTGTCTGACTTGGTACTAGTTGGCCATTGAATACCTTATTCATCCCCTTATTCATCATATTCTTTCCTGTGTCTTTTACCGACATCTTTCTATTCTTCATATCGTACTTCTCAAGATATGGCAACATCATACTGAATTAGAAAATCAATTTCTTGACATCAATGAAAAAATAATAATATCAAGACAGTAAACATCCTTAATCAGTTATATCCATAATCATCAACAACCTTCTCAACATCCTTATGAAATGCCAACAATCTTTCATTGTCTTTTATAATGCAATATTGCCAACAATCTCCCCCTTTGACATTGATGGCAAAACCAATTTATTTGACCTTAAAAGATTCAGATTGCTATGATTTTGAAATGCTCTGCCCCATACATTAGACTTCTCCTATTTTCTTCAGTCTTCTTTCCACTCTATAGTCTTCTTAGTTTTCTTTAAGTCTTCTCCCCTTTATAGTAGTCTTCTCCCCCTTTGACAACAATGCCAAAAAGTAAAGAACTAAAACATAATTTCTTTTTGTATGAAGTTGTGTATCAATTCAGTCTCGGTCAGAGCATTTTGTCTTCAATTCCTGTTCCTTGTATCAATTCAATCTCGGTCAGAGCATTTTGTCTTCAATTCCTGTTCCCTGTATTATTTCCTGTACACCTTTAGAAAACATCCTAAAGTGTATAAATCAGCATCAACTCCCAAAAGATATTCGATAGAGTCATCAGATTGATGCTTTCACCGAACTTGGTCAGTGAGTAGAAGATAGGTGTAGGACCCCTAACTTACTTATGATATATTCAAAAGTGTCCCTTGGTAGTGGCTTGGTGAAGATATCTGCTATTTGTTCCTTTGTGCTAACATACTCCAACACCACTTTCTTCTCTTGAGCTTCTTCTCTAAGATAATGATATTTGATAGATATGTGCTTTATCTTAGAGTGCATAACAAGATTTTTTGAAATATTAATGGCACTAGTATTGTCACAGAATATAGTTACTGGCTCGGTAACTTTCTCATTTATACCTTCCAATAGTTGTTTGATCCATGCAATGTTGGTACAATTCAATGCTGCAACAACGTATTCAGCTTCTACTGTTGACTGTGAAACACATCCTTGTTTCTTGCTAAGCCAACTCACTAGTCTTTCTCCTAAAAAGAAAGCTCCTCCACTTGTGCTTTTTCTGTCATCAATGTTGCCTGCCCAATCAGCATCAGTATAAACTTTTAAATCAAAATCATTTCAATTCTGATATACTAAGCCATAATCCTCAGTGCCTTTCAAGTATCTAAAGATTCTTTTGATTGCTGTCATGTGTGTTTCCTTAGGATCTGCAAAGAATCTTGCAACTATACCTACTGCATGTGCTATGTCTGGTCTACTGTGAACAACATATTGTAGCTTTCCAATCATGGATTGGTAAAGTGTCTCATCAACAGATGTAGATTCATCATTCTTTGATAATTTACAGTTGGTAGTCATAGGAGTACTTATTGGTTTTGAATCCTCCATTCCAAATTTCTTCAAGATTTCCTTTATGTACTTGGATTGAGTAATGAAAATCTCATTTTTCATTTGTAGTATTTGTAAACCTATAAAATACTTTATCTCACTAATTAATGACATCTCAAATTCTTTGCTCATTTCATTTCCAAAGTTCTTGCATAAAGAGTCATTTCCACAAAATATAATATCATCAACAAATATGGCTGAGATCAGTATTCCATTTTCATCATTCTTCATGTACATGTTTCTATTCTCACTTGTCCTTATAAAACCAATCTTAATCAAATAAGAGTGCAATCTTTCATACCATGCTCTAGGTGCTTGTTTCAAACCATATAAAGCTTTGTCCAATTTACATACCTGATCTTTATTATTGTCTTCAACAAATCCTTTAGGTTGTTCAATAAAAACTTCTTCTTCTAATATTCCATTTAGAAATGCAGATTTGACATCCATTTGATATACCTTGAAGTTCTTGAAAGCAACATAGGCCAACAATGTTCTTACTCCTTCAAGTCTAGCAACAGGTGCAAAAGTTTCACCATAATCAATTCCTTCTTCTTGAGCATAACCTTTGCAAACTAGTCTTGCTTTATTTCGAATGACCTCTCCTTTTTCATTTAGCTTGTTTTTGAAAATCCACTTTGTATCGATTACATTTTTGTCCTTTGGTCTTGGGATTAGTGTCCATGTGTCATTCTTCTTGATTTGATCAATCTCTTCTGTCATAATATTTATCCAATCTTCACTGTTAAATGCCTCTTTTACTATTCTCGGTTCAAATTCAGATATCAAACATGTGTTCTGTCTCAGTTTGTTCCTTGTCATCACTGGATCATCCTTATCTCCTATAACCTGACTTGGTGCATGATTTCTTCTGACATACTTGGCTAATACAGGCTCGGTAGCTCTGTATGATCTTCTTGATCACTCGGTAACTAGATATTTTCTTCATTTTCTTCAACAGTCTTCTCGGTAAGACTTCTCGGTTAAACATAGACAAATTCATCATAGTCTTCTGGTTCCTTGGAATTTCCTTCATCATTTCTTTCTGCAAATTCATCAATTTTCACATTTGCAATTTCTACTATTTTCTTAGATGATTTGATCAGACATTTAAATGCTTTGCTTCTAGAAGAATAACCTAGAAATGTTCCTTCTTCACTTTTCTGGTCAAACTTGCTATTTCTATCATCTTTATGAACATAGCATCTACTTCCAAAGATTTTAAAATAACTTACATTGGGTTTCTTATCATACCAGATTTCATATGGTGTCTTCGAAGTATATTTCTTCAATTGTACTTGGTTCAAGGTGTAAATTGCTGTGCTTATTACTTCTCTCCAAAATGTTTGTGACACCTTCTTTTCAATCGTCAATGTTCTAGCACAATCCACAATAGATCTGTTTCTTCTCTCAGCTATTCCATTCTGCTGTGGAGTTCTCGGTGCAGAGACTTGTCTTTTAATACCATGATCATTGCAAAATAAGTTGAACTCATCAGATATGAACTCTCCTTCTCTATCTGATCTAAGACATTTCAGTTGTCTTCCTGTTTCATTTTCAACTCTTGCCTTGTACCATTTAAGCATTTGAAAAGCTTCTGATTTTTCTTTTAAAAACATTACTGACATCATCCTTGAATAGTCATCCACAAATAATATGAAATATTTATCACCATAATAACTTTGAACTTTCATAGGACCACAAAGATCAGTGTGCACTAGATCTAAAATTCCCTTAGAAGTGTAAGACTTACTTGTAAAGCTTGATCTTGTCATCTTACCCATCTGACATCCTTGGCACATAGCATTCTCAGGTTTTTCAAGACTCGGTAGACCTCTTACTCGGTGCTTCTTACTTATTTTGACCAGATTATCAAAATTTACATGACAAAACCTTTTATGCCATAACCAGGTATCATCTATCTTTGCATACAAACACTTATTCCGAGTTGAGTCAATGTGAAATGTATTACCTTTTGTTTGTGTCCCGATAGCAGCTAACTTTCCATTCTTGTCATGAACTTTGACATGAAATTCTATTCGGTAACTTGTATTGTTTAGCTGTGCTACACTCAACAAATTGTATTTCAAACCTTCAACCCAATAAACATCATGGCATCTTGCATTTTCAAGAAGTGTTATAGATCCTTTACCTCTTACCGGACATGGTGCATCATTACCAAATCTAACATAGCCTCCATCATAATCTTCTAATATAACAAACTTGTGTTTATCTCCTGTCATATGATGTGAGCATCCACTATCTATAATCCAAGAATCATTAGTGTTTATGTGAGATATTAGGGATTTTTCTTCATACCTTTCTTCATCTGATCCATCTTTGATAGCCACATAAACTACTTCCTCTGTATCAGTCTCATCTGATTTATCATCGCTGGATTCTTCATGTCTTTCTATCTCTTCTTTTGAAGTCTCAGTGTCCTCTATAATGATTATCTCTCTGTCTGTCATCTCAGTAATCTCTTTTTTTAGTAGAATCTTTGTCAGGACAGTTAGAAGCCATATGTCCTATCTTATCACAATTGAAACATTTCAAAGGTAGTTTTCCTTTATACTTACCTTTGCCTCTCGGTAACCTTTTAGCTAATATTGCTTCAAACTCTTCTTGCTTACTGATTTCCTAATACAGTTTGTGTACTGCCTCCATGTTCTTACGAAATCTTTCACTTGCTCCACTGTGATCTCTTTCAGAGTACTTATACTTTCTTTCATTGAAATCATTAGATTCATCAAGATGAAAAGAACTAAATGCAGATTCAACTTTATTTTCCCGAAGATCCACTACTATCAAAGTTACTTAATTCAAATGCATGTAGCTTACCAATAGTAGCATCTAAAGAAACTAACATATTAGGTACAAACCTCAATTCATTGATTGTAGAGACGCAGATTGCATAAGCTGGTAGAAGGGTTCTCAACAACTTACTTGTTATATCCTTTTCTTCAATAGTTCCACCTGCTCCTTTGATTTGATTGACAATCTCCTTTAGTCTTGTACTATACTAAGTTATGTTCTCACCTTCATTCTTCCTCATAGATTCAAGTTGTCCTCTTAGACTATCTACTTTTGCTCTTTGAACATGTTCATCTCCTCCATATACTGATATGAGCTTATCCCACATTGCCTTTGCATCATTGTAGCCTTCTAGATCATTAAACTCTGAATCGGTCAATGCAGATGTTATTTCAATCATTGCTTGAATATGTTCTTGCTTTGCCTTTATCTCTTCCATAGTCAATGGATAGGTCCTCTGTGTAACAAAATCATTCTCTAGATAGTATACAACATATTCTCCAACTCCTGATAGATGTAGCTTCATCCTTTTCTGCCATGTTGAGAAACTTGACTTGTTCAGCTTCGGTGCTTCCCTCTTATACATCTTTGGATCTTTAACTCAAGTGCCTTTAAACTTTCCTTCTAGAGTCCAAAGCTCTGATACCAATTGATAGTTGTGATACTTAATATAAGTACATATCCAATAGCCAACAAGATGAGAGTGGGGGGGGGTGAATCATACAAACTTAATCCTTCATAAAAACATCAGTTTCAACCTCGGTAACATATATTTCAGTAATATAACCAAAACTGTCAAACATGCAAACTCAAAAGCATATAAACATCATGAACCTCATAACACCAGATTTAACATGGAAACCCAAATAGGGAAAAACCACTGTGGGATTTCAGACCCACTAAGAAATATACTCTTCTAGAGTATGCTCGGTTAAAAGCAAATCCTGTTAAATATTACAAACACATTGGTAGATGTGACCCGGTTAAGGGATTTCCCTCAGATCTGTTAGGATCTTCACCTTGTTAGAAGTGACCTTGTTAAAGGATTTCAAACACTCAATCAGAATGTCACCTTGCTAGAGGGTTTTACAAATAAGACTGTTAAGTCCACTCGGTTAAGATATTTTCTGTCACTTTCACAAAATAACAGTAATAAAATCTATCTACAACTTCACATCTAAAATTCTAAAGCAGATTCCTATTTGTTCAATACAATCTAGACATAGAACTAATCTTGTCTATCTGCTGGGCTTCTATACTCTGTTATTCTAACAGGTCTTCAAGCTTTTGTGCTCGGTAATCACTATGTAGCATCCCTGTGCATACACTTGCCCGCATACATTGTTTATCAATAGTTTCCTATTTATAAACAATTAGGTAACCGCTTAATCTCCTTGATCACATTTCCCATGATCAATCATAGCCATCAGATCTTCGATCTTGTCCAGGTTCAATGCATCTTTTGATCTGAAAACGTTTTACCCCACCTAGGAACTTGCATACATTTCTTGGAACTTGTGCCAGGGTATTGCGGTTCAATCTACGCTGTAGATCTTCATGTCAACTTTCCATTGCCTTAGATTCGTTAACAAACTTCATCCATGGCTCACCAATCATTTCATCAGTTCCAGCTCATCAGCTTCCTTCATTAAATAACGCATGCAAACATTTAATGCATTCTGTTATAGCTCAGTTACAACTTGGTAACAACTCGGTGAATACTAAACTTTACTCAATAGACATTTCGCCTTCATTAACCGATAGCGATAACCTTAGGGTTTACCGAATAGGTTCCTTAGGGTTTACCGACTAGGTTCTTTGCTTGATAACATAGTATAGTATTAACCTTTACAATTTACAACATATGTATGATGTTAAAACAATCTAAAACATCATGATCTCATCATTGTCTGACTCGGTACTAGTTGCCCATTGAATACCTTATTCATCCCCTTATTCATCATATTCTTTCCTGTGTCTTTTACCGACATCTTTCTATTCTTCATATCGTACTTCTCAAGATATGGAAACATCATACTGAATTAGAAAATCAATTTCTTGACATTAATGACAAAATAATAATATCAAGACAACAAACATCCTTAATCAGTTATATCCATAATCATCAACAACCTTCTCAATATCCTTATGAAATGCCAACAATCTTTCATTGTTTGTTATAATGCAATATTGCCAACAGGAAGCTCAGTGTTTTTTGGGTATACGAATTTGGCCAACACTAAGAAACAATATGAAACAAGTAAAAAAACTAAGGGAAGAGAAAAGGAACAAAAAATCAAAGTGAAAATGAAGATAGAAGAAATGAAAAATTAATAGGAAAAATGATAGAAGCTAAAAATACGACTCCAAATCTTCCCAACGAACTAGAATGGAGGTAGGAAATGACACTAGGGCACATAGGAGATAAGTGTTAGCAACAACAAAGAAGGAAGAGTGAGAGGGGGGGTGAACCAGTCTTCACCGGATCAACAAACTTAATCACAAAAACAAATCTGTTAAACTACAGTAACAACAAAGATAAGCAAATTGAAAGCACACGCACAAAACCAAGATTTTGACATGGAAAACCTGGTTAAGGGAAAAACCACAGTGGGAACCTACCCACAGTAAGATGATACTATGCAGTAGTATGTGAAAATATTACAATGGGGAATGCACATGCATTCAGGTACACTGCCTAGATTTCACCACTCAAAAGATATTCTCCCAGAAGGCTACAACACTTAGGGAAGTCTCATTGACTTACAACAAGATTCATACTACAATCTGGAAGAGATGAACTTGAAGAATAGCATCTCCAAATGCCTGATTAGAGTTTCGATTAAGCATAGTTGTCTGCCCAGCAACACCAATCTCTCCTTAATCACAACATTGAAAGATGAATCACTTGATCCAACATATACCACTCTCTAATAATGTAGACACAACCACAACTCTTAAATTACATGACAATATCACCTATATATACAAATCATCAACCTTGGCAACAAGGTCGGCTAAACCCTCATCTCATAATTACAAAATTACATCACACGATACAAAGATCAACCACCAAATAAATATAATTATTTAAATTATAAAACATGGACCTTAATAAAATTCTCAAATGCTTAAATCCACTGGAAATTACACCAAGATCAACCGCAACACACTATACCATCAGAAATACTGCATAACACGAAAATCATCACCGATTATTAAAACCACCAAAAACTCACACAACGATCAATGCAGATCACCAAAACAAATAGGACATGACTAGGAAACACCAACAAGCACATTAGAATCATCAGGAACAACTGTGCCAACACCACTTATCAAATCTTCATCCGCCAATGTCTGAAAGCTCATGAGCACAACTAATCAACAACTATCATGAAGAAAGATAAATTGCAGAGCACCAAATCATGATCCATATGAAATGAAGATACACAAGACCATTCCAAGAATTATACCAAAATCACAGCACAAGATCTGATCACACTAGAATATACCAAAGGATATATTGAACTCTGCAAAACAGTTATCAACAAAACAAAACTGCAAAACCGGATCATAAAATATTCCCAAATACATGAGAGAAAATCATAGGAATATGTTGACATCAATGACAACAACATATCCTAACAGAAACAATAACCAACAATCTCCAACAATCTCCCCCTTTGGTATTGATGGCAACATGTGAATGTGAAAAACAATCAATGCAAAAAAAGAAGATATCTCCAACAAACTCCCCCTAAGATCAAGACATATAAGTAGTTTTTCACATGATCTCTCTGCCCCTTTGACAACAATGCGAAAGATCTGAAAATAGAAAAGAAAACTCTCTCTTCCCCTAAAACACAAACTACTCCACTAGAGGAGCAATACCAATTCATCAATTCAGATAAACATATAAGGCTTTGAAGTCCATCAAATTGATGCAACTCAATGCATCTAGTTCTCAGTAGGAGGGGTAGATATCCCTAACTTGTCTCTCAAATAGATAAATGCATCTACAAACAAAGGCTTCGTAAAAATATTAGCTAATTGTTTGTTTGTAGATACATACTTCAACTTCACCTTCTCTTCACTGACTTCTTGTCTCTAGTAATGATATTTGATTGACACATGTTTAGTCTTTGAATGTTGCACTAGATTCTTTCACATGTTATAACACTATAATTATCATAGCCTATGATAGTAGGCTCATCATAGATAACTTTGATATCTTTCAACCTTTGCTTCATCCAAACTACCTGAGTGTAATTACTAGCAACATCAATGTACTCAACTTCAACAGTAGATAAGGACACCGAATTTTCTTTCTTACTAGCCCATGAAACTAATTTATTTCCCAAAAAGAATGCTCTACTGGTAGTGCTCTTCCTGCCATCAACATCATCAACCTAATCAACATCAATATAAGCACATAGCATGAAATCATCATTCCTTGGATACCACAAACCATAATCCATAATTCCTTTCAAGTATTTGAATATCTTCTTAACAACAGTGACGTGACTCTCTTTCAGATCAACTTGATATCTAGTAGCCATGCACACAACATGCAAAATGTCCGACCTAGTTTGAGTAAGATATAACAGTCCACCAACCATAAATATATACAAACTCTGATTAGCTTTCAGAGATTCATCATTCTTAGACAATTTATAGCCAGCCACAATAGGAGTTCCAACCAGTTTGGAGTCATCACTTCTTTAGCAATTCCTTCACATACTTATTTTGAAATATAAATATACGTTTTCCAGTATGTGAAATCTACAAACCTAAGAAAAATTTCATCTCACCAATCATAGACATCTTAAATTATTTCTTCATATCACTGACAAACTTCATACTTAAGTCATCATCACCTCCAAAGATAATATCATCAACAAAGACTTCAACAATCAGGATGTTATCATTATCAATCTTAAAGTACAGATCACTATCAACAACACCTTTACTAAATCCCAATTTCAATAAATACTTATCTAGTCTAGCATACCAGGCTCTAGGGGCTTGCTTCAATCCATAAAGAGCTTTCTTTAGTTTACATACCATGTCTCTATCATCTGACAATGAAAATCCATCAGGTTGCTCAATGTAGGCTTCTTCCTCAAGATCACCATTCAAAAAGGCAGATTTGACATCCATTTGATATACCTTAAAATCTTTATAAGCAACATATTCAAGCAACAGTCTAACAGCTTCAAGTCTGGCCACCAGAGCAAAAGTCTCCTCATAATTAGTTCCTTCTTTATGAGAATATCCTTTGCAAACTAGTCTAGCTTTATTTTTGACAACTTCACGAACTTCATTCAATTTGTTCCTGAATACCCATTTAGTACCAATAACATTCTTATTCTTAGGTCTAGGCACAAGCTCCCATGTATTATTCTTTTCAATTTGATCTAATTCTTCTTCCATATCTCTCATCTAATTTTCATCTTTACAAGCTTCAACAACATCTTTAGTTTCAATTTTAGAAATCAAACATACTTCTTTAGCAACTAACCTTCTTCTAGTCATCATACCTTTATTCTTATCACTAATAATTTGATTATTAGAATGATTCAATCTTACATACTTTGGAGTCTTCTGGTTGTTCTAATTTTTTAGGTTCCTGCACTTCTTCATTGACAACAGTAACATCTAAGTTAACTATCTCTACCCGATCATTCTGCTTAGGTTCTTTAGTCTAAACATGGCTAGAAAAATATGTTGTCCATAATCATATCCACATGCTCTGATCTCTTTCCCAAGGTTCTCATCCACATTCATATTTTCACTCTCCACTATCTTTCTTAGTCTCTTGTTGTAGTACCAGTAGGATTTTATCTTTATAGAATATACCAAGAAAATTCCTTCATCACTTCTAGCATCAAACTTTCCTATATCCTCATCTCTCTTGATATAAAATTTGCTACTAAATACTCTGAAATATCTCATAGTAGGAACATGACCAAACCATAGCTCATAAGATGTCTTACCGTTATCACCTTTAATATGAACTCTATTGAATGTGTAAACAATAGTGCAAATAGATTCTCTCCAGTAGATCTTCGGAACATTACCTTCAATCAGCATAGTCCTTGCAACATCCAAGATAGTTATGTTCTTCCTTTCAACAATTCCATTCTACTGAAGGTTTCTAGGAGCAGATAATTGTCTTCTAATTCCATACTTCTCATAGAATGAATTGAACTCATTAGAACAAAATTATCCACCTCTATCAGATCTCAGACACTTTACCTTCAAACTAGACTCAGTCTCCACCTTATCTTTGAATATCTTGAATTTGTCCAATGCTTTTGGTTTCTCCTTAAAAAAAAAAACAACCCACATCATCCTGAAATAATCATCAATTAGCAACATGAAATATCTATCACCCTGCACACTTCTAACATTTGTAGGTCCACATAGGTCAGTATGCACAAGATCTAGTAATCCATCTAATGTATATTGTTTGCTCTTGAAAGAAATCCTTGTTTCCTTACCCAACTGACATTCCTTACATACCAGATTAGCAAGCTTGACGATCTTAGGCAGATCTCTAACAATATGTGTAGAATTTATCTTAATCATTGAATCAAAATTTACATGATACATTCTCCTATGCCACAACCAACTCTCATCAATATAAGCAATCAAATAAATTTTATCACAGGCATTCAAATGAAAAATATTATCTTCAGTCTTAGTTCTAGATGCAATCTCTATACCAGAGGCATTTAGGGTCTTGCATTTTCCATCCTTGAATTATAGATCATAACCTTTATCCGCCATCTATCCAACACTCAAAAGATTATGCTTCAAACCTTCAACATACAAGACATCATCAATATTATGCTTACCATCAAAATAAATAAAACCTCTCCCATGGATCACACAAGCTTTGTCATCTCTAATTCTAACTATTCCACCATCATATATTTCGATACTCAAAAATTTTCTTTTATCACCAGTCATATGATGTGAAAAACCACTGTCAATTACCCATTCATCCTTCTCTTCAAGTTTAGTAGCTAAAGCTTTCTCTTCAATAGTACAGTTTGTAGAATCAACAGGTATAGGTCCACCTTCCTTAATGTAAAGGAATGCAACTTCATCTCCTTCTAATTCTTCATCTATAATACCTTCATTAGCAACATAATAAAATTTCTTCTGATTCCTATACTTTCGGTTAGGCTTGTAGGGATTTTCATACTTGTCATGCTTCTCATATCTATCATTCCTATCATGTTTGTCAAACTTATCATGCCTATCATACTTAGCCATTCTTTCCAAGCATATAAAAGAAAAATGTCCTATCTTATTACAAGAGAAACATTTTAGAGGTAGTTTTCCATCATACTTACCGTCTCATTTAGGAAATCTCCAGGCAATCAATGCTTCAAGCTCATCTAGCTCTCTTTATTGCTCTTCCATCTCTCTTCTCTCTCTTTCATATTTGGATATTCTACACTCATCAGGATCATACTTCTACTTACCAGATATAGATGCCGATGCTCTAAATGTTGTCTTAGACTTTCCATGCGATTCTCCAAATTTGCTTAGCTCAAATGCAACAATATTTCCAACCAGCATATCTCTTGTCATTGTAGTCACACTCTGGATCTCATCAATAACAACAATCTTATGTTTATAAGTAGGAGGCAAAGAAATCAGCACCTTAGCAACTATTTCATCTTCTTCAAGGGTTCCACCAGCACATCTAATACCTAGGACTAGATCATTCACCTTAACCTTAAAAGAGTGTATGTTCTCATCATCTCCCATCTTCAATGTCTCATACTTTCCTTTCAAATTCTGCAACTTAGCAACTTTTACTTGTTTATCACCTTCATACAGGATCTCAAGCTTTTCCTAGATCTCATGTGTGGTCTGAAGTCCCGTTACATTTGTTATTTCAGAATTAGTTAGGGCACTAAGCAATTCTTCCTATACTCTAATATTATTCTCAACTTCCTTGATCTCATCAGGAGTAGGTCCATTCGGAGGAGAAGAATAGACATTCTTTGTATTCTTTCAGTAATCTTCACCAAGACATTTCAAGTGCACTTCCATCAAACCTCAAATTGTCCTTAAAGATAACACCTTGAGCTTCCATCTCAGATCTCCTTAAGTGGTTAAGCTTCTATTGGAGGATCAAGGTCTAATACCAATTGTTAGCAGCAACAAAAAAGGAAGACTGAGAGGAGGGGTGAATCATTCTTCACCGGATCAACAAACTTAATCACAAAAACATATCTGATAAATTGCAGTAACAACAAAGATAAGAAAACCAAAATCATAACATATAACACCAAGATTTTGACGTGGAATAAAATGATACTCTATAGTAGTATGTGAAAATATTATAATGGGGAATGTACATGCATTCAGGCACACTACCTAGAGCTCACTACTCAAAAGATATATGCCTGGAAGGTTACAACCCTCAAGGAAGTCTTACTAAATTACAATAAGATCTGGACTACAATCTGGAAGAGATGAACTAAAAGAATACCATCTCCAAATGCCTGATTATAGTTTCGGTTAAGCACAATTGTCTACCTAGCAACACCAATCTCTCCTCAATCACAAAACTAAAAAATGAATCACTTTATCACACATATACCACTCTCTAATAATGCAGACACAACCACAACTCCTAAATTACATGATAATATCACCTATATATATAAATCATCAACCTTGACAAGAAGGTTGGCTAAACCCTCATCTCATAATTACATCACATGATACAAAGATCAACCATCAGACCAATATAATTATTTACATGACATAACATGGACCTAAATCAAATTCCAAAATTCTCAACTCCACCGGAAATCACGCCAAGATCAACCACAACACGCTATACCATCAGAAATACCGCATAACACGAAAATCATCACTGGTTCATTAAAACCACCAAAAACTCGCACAACGATCAATGCAGATCACCAAAACAAATAGGACATGACTAGGAAACACCAACAAACACATAAGAATCATTAGGAACAACTGTGCCAACACCACTTATCAAATCTTCATCTGTTAACGTCTGAAAGCTCAAGAACAAAACTAATCAGCAACTGTCACAAAGAAAGATAACTTGTAGAGCACCAAATCATGATCCATCCAAAAAGAAGATACACAAGAAAATTCCAAGCAATACCCCAAAATTACAACATAAGATTTGATCACACTAGAATATACTGAACTCTGCAAAACAGTGATTAGAAAAACAAAACTGCAAAACCGGATCATAAGATCTTCCCAAACACACCAGAGCAAATCACAGGAATATGTTGACATCAATGACAACAACATATCCTAGAAGTAGCAATGACCAACAATCTCCAACAATAAGCACAACAAGAAATAATAAAAATAACATAACAAGGGGAAATAAAAAGCAAGAAAAAACCCAAAAGGTTTCAAACACTTAGCAATAAATATGAAATCATACAAAATAAATAATGCATTTCAGAGTCGTAAACCCAAAATGCACTAAGATGTGTATTTCAGGTTTACAACTCTGAAATGCACATGTCATGATAACTCCTAAAATAGGTGTGATTCAACTTACAAGTTTGATTTATACCTAAAACCCTGAAAAGGTGTAATTTAGAGTTATAAGTTCAAATTGCACTTGAGGACATAGAACAAGTGTAAAATTGGTGTTAGAATCCAATTTTGCACCAGATTTAATAAAAAATCTCCAAAATTTTTTTTTTATTAATTTTGCAAATCAGTGACTTAAAATAGGATTGAAGTGACCACCATTAGAATCCTAGTAATACCAAGGAAGCAAAAATTTGCCTTGGAAAATGTGCTTAGAGTAGGTAGATTATGAATTTGGATGAAAATTTGTAGGGGTTATCCTATTTTTGTGACATAGCCAAAAAAAATGATAACACATTCATTCCAGACCACAATAGGTTTCACCAGAGCAAACACAAAAGATAATAGAATTACTTCCAAACTAGATAAGGAACACCAAAAATCTGGAAATAGACGAAATCATCACATGACTTCATTTTATCCGTATAACATGAATCCACAATTAATTCTATAACATAGACACATAGAAACAAGCATCTAGACTAATAACCAGATACACCATGTAGTGGTTGAACATATATACATATATCTAGATCGACAACAACAAAGGTTTGACATTAATGACAACAATGACATCCATATGTGCAATAAAGAATGTCATTTTTCCTTTTATAAGGTATAACAATAATTGCAAGAGCAAAGGTGGTGATGTGTATTGTCTCTTTTATCATAGCTATTCTCATTCTCTTGGAGATTGTAAAGCTTTTAAAGAATTTGTTCAATACCAATATGATCAAAGCCCATATCACTCTTACAATTGATCTTATACATTTTCTTAGTATACTAGATGTGCCTTTGCACTCTTCTCTACCTATTATTTTTCTCCTCACCTTATGACATTGATAGTTTATCTTTATTTGGGGGCTCTTTGTCATGTGTGGTTATGGAAGTTGAATTCCAATAATATTTGGACAACAACATAATAGTCTTCCTTCCTTTCCATTTTCTCTCCTTTTCCAAGATTTCCTCTTCCTATGAGTGGTATTTTTCATAACTTGAGGTAATTTCTTACATAGAGTTGTCCTCCATGCGAGTACATATATGTCCCTTAGTTGGACTTATTCTTTGTTTGCATTGGTACCTCTTCTTATGAATGAACTACCCTTAGTGAATATGTGCAATCCTCTTTGCCCTCATCCTTCATGCTTGTGGGGCAAGGATTCCATCTCCTCCTTATTTCTATGGATTCACTTTTTCTTTATTGAGTTGTATCTTTCATAACTTGATGTCCTTTCTCACATTGAATTATCCTTCATGCGAGTATGCGTTCCTTGGTTAGGACTTATTATTTTCTTAAAATGATACATCTTTTATGCATAATCTCTCCTTAGAAGGCCTGTAATCCTTCTATTTGTCATTCATGCTTGGGGGAAAGGACTCTTTTTTTAGATATCTCTTATCCTTTTGAAGGACCCACTTTTCCTTGGTTGGGTGATATTTTCTTATGTTACTATTCATTTCTTGTGTGAAATTGTTTGTTTGCTCAAGGATTCTCTCTTATGCAAGAGGTGTGTATCCATCAATAGAACCTCTTCCTTGCTTGATGATGCATGTTTATTTTAAACAAATCACTCACTTGGGGTCAAAAGTGTGTTTGTTGGCAATATTGATTATGTGTTGTCATTTATTTCAACATTGTGCTCCAGTTGGATATGGTTCTTTCCCGATTGGTTTCTACTATCTCGGTTTGACTAGTCCCAGTTGGACTTGGTTTTGGCCTGATTTTGATCCGGTATGATCAGATTGGTTGTTTTAATTTTTGATGGTTATTCAAGATAGTTATATGCTTGTCACATTTAGTTGGTTCATGATTTGGTTCTCTGAAAGCTATCACTTATATTTTGGTTTACCGGTTGGTATTCCTGGTACCAATTGGCTTTATTCGATGAATTGGTTAAGTGACTTTGGTCCAACTTACTGAAATAGTTCCTAACATGCTAAAGGTGTTCTTGATCATTTCCTAATTGTTTGGTGGCTTCGCATTGGCTAGCGTGATGATTTGGTGATCCTATTTGGATCCGATTGGTTATTCCGTGTTATTGCACAGATGGTTTCTACCGGTTGGTGAAATGTGTTGATATTGGTCTTAGCAGAATTTCTGGTGGATATAATTGATTGGGAATTTGTATTAGGTCCATGCTATGTAATGTAAATCATAATATTGGTCTGGTGGTATCGTGTGATGTAATTTTTGTAATTATGGGTTTATGGGTTTAGGGTTAAACAACCTTGTTATCAAGGTTGATGATTTGTATTTATAGGTGACTTATTCTTGTAATTTGGGTGTTGATGGTTATGTTTGCATTATCAGAGAAAGGTAATTGTGAAAATAGAGATATATCATTCAACAAAGGGTGTCAAGGATTTAGAGTTGCAGGGAAGACATCCGTGCTTAACAGGAACTGCATCAAGCATTAGGAGATGCTATTTTCATAGTTCACTTTCTCCGGATTGTAGTTCGA
The DNA here is from genome assembly GCF_030272615.1 of Cryptomeria japonica. NCBI lineage: Eukaryota > Viridiplantae > Streptophyta > Pinopsida > Cupressales > Cupressaceae > Cryptomeria > Cryptomeria japonica. The sequence continues at coordinate 472,515,860 of NC_081406.1, read as the reverse complement.
TGTTTATGTAAGTCAGTGATACTTATTTTTGTGATGAGCAGTGAGCTCTAGGTGGTTGGCTTCATTGCAAGTGCAATCCCCATTGTAATTATTTCACATACTATTGCAGAAGTATTATTTGATTGTGGGTAGGGTTTCCCACCGTGGTTTTTCCCTTTACCGAGTTTTCCATGTCAAAAATATTGGTGTTGTGTGTTCTATGCTGTCATGGTTTATTTTTCTATGTGCTATTTATATTGTACTTCAGTAAATGGTTTATAATATGCATTAATTATTTAACCTGTGAAAACTTATTCACCCCCCTCTTAGTTTTCCTCCGGTTTATTATTGATATAAGAGATTCTAACAATTGGTATTAGAGCAAGGTCCTCTCTCTAGAAGCTTAACCGCTTGAGGAGATCCGATGGCATCAACTTCTACATTTAATCCCTATGAGAAGGAGAGTCCTAGATTTGATGGTACAAATTGTAATATATGGAAGGAGCGAATGAAGATTCATCTGAGATGTCTTGAAGCTGAAGTTTGGGAGATAATAGAGAAAGGGTATACACATCATGATCCTAATTATGGAACTCCGACACCTTCTAATGAGCAGAAGAAAGATGATAGTGATGTTAGAGCGGAAGAAGCATTGTTAAGTGCCCTATCAGATGAGAAGCTGTTGAATATCATAGAACTAGAAAATGCATAGCAGATCTAGTTGAATCTTGAAACTCTTTATGAAGGTGACCAAGTAGTAAATATTGCAAAAAATGAAGGTTACCGTGTGGGATATGAAACTTTGAAGATGTCAGAAGATGAGAAGATAAATTATTTCATGGATAGAGTGAATGAGATTGTAATGGGAATCAAATGCTGTAGTGGAAATGTTAATGAGGACGAGGTTGTGTCAAAGATTCTGAGAGTTCTACCTCCAGCTTACAAGATGAAGGCTACTACAATAAATGAACTCCGGACAATGTCAAATACCCTTGTTACTAGAGATACATTACTTGGGAAGTTGACTACTTTTGAACTTGAAGAACTTGGAGATTAGAGTGCTACTAAAACAAAGACTTCATTTAGAGCATTTGCCTCTGGTAAGTAGAAGATAGGCTAGAAGGAGTTATATGCTAAATATTTGGAAGCCATTGAGAGAGAAGACATAGAGATTGAAGAGTTGGAAGCCCTAATTTCCAGAAGAATCCCTAACGAACCGGTTGGAAGTAAGTATGAAGGAAAAGTTCCTTTTAAATGTTTTTCATGCAATAAGATTGGTCATTTTGCTTCTAGATGTCTTATAAGAGTTTCTAGGAATTAAGAAAAATTAATGAGGAATTATAAACCTAATCCAGAATATCAGAGAAAACCTAGATTTAGAAGGAATAAAGATAAATCATGTTACTATGCTAGTGATGATGATTTTGGTATTACCGATGATGATGATAATGAACTTGTGAGTGGATCCAGTAATGGAAGCTCCGAAAATGATTGGGTATTTATTTCTATCAAGGATGATTCTCCAGAACTTGTCATTGATGCAAATCATATCGAGGAGAAGGCTCTAGCTACTAAGAGAAGGATTGATGGGTTATAGATAGTGGTTGCTCAAATCACATGACTCGCGACAAGAGGAAATCTCTGACTTTGCAATAATTTGATGGTGGACTAGTCATATTTGGAGACAACAAGGCATGCAAGATCAAAGTTAAAGGAACAATATCCTTGGATGGTAAGACTAATACTGACAATGTTTACTATGTTGAAGGTTTGAAGAAAAATCTTTTGAGTGTAGGTCAGATGGTGGATAGAGGATTTCATTTACATTTCAAAGATGGAAAGTGCAAGATTATCAATAGATCTAGATTGGAAATTGCATTCGGAACTCAGACCAAAGGAAATATCTTTCATTTGAACTTCGGTGAAAAGGCTTGCTTGATTGCTCAAATTGATGAAATTTGGCTATGGCATAAGAGGATGTGTCACATGAATTTTAATTGCATAGTGAAGATTAGTTCAACATAGGCTGTTAGAGATTTGTCCAAGATTATCAAGCCTCGTAATCCGGTATGTAGAGAATGTCAAATGGGTAATCAAGTTAGAACTTCTTTCAGAAGCATACATGATAGATCTAATGAAATTCTTGATCTTATTCATACTAATCTATGTGGACCGACAAGGACTAAAAGTTTTCAAGGTGATAGATACTTTATGTTTCTTATTGACGATTATTCTAGAATGATGTGGGTTGCGATTTTGAAAGAAAAATCCAAAGCTCTTGAGAAATTCAAAATTTTCAAAGTGATGGTTGAGACAGAAACAGGATTGAAGATAAAATGTTTAAGATCAGATCAAGGTGGTGAATTTACATCTGGTGAGTTCAACAACTTTTATGAGAAGCATGGAATTAGAAGACAATTTTTTGCACCTATAACTCTACAACATAATGAAATAGTGGAAATGAAGAACATAACTATCTTAGATGCTGCAAGGTCAATGATGATGGAAACCAAATTGTCTGATATCTATTGGAGAGAAGCTGTCAATACTATGGTATACACTTTCAACAGAGTATACATAAAAGGTGATACCGGTAAGACGCCTTATGAATTATGGTTCGGTCATACTCATACTGTTAGATATTTTAGAATTTTTGGAAGGAAATGCTACATTAGAAGAGATGATGCATTAGTGAAATTTGGTCCTAGATGTGATGAAGAAATATTTTTGGGTTATTCTACTAAGAGTAAATCATATAGATGTTATTAAAAAATATTGAATAGGATAATGGAAAGCATAAATGTCAAAGTGGATGAGTTTGAGGTAATAATCAGATCAGATCATATGACTATGGACTAGAAGATGAAATTGTCAGATCAGAACCAATAGTGCAAGAATCTATTTAGAGCATTGATCCAATTGCTCTGGTAACATCAAAAAATTCCACAGTGACTGTTGATGAGAAGAAAGGGTTGGAAAGTCAAGATAATCCTAAGATTCCCAGGTATGTGAGCTGAATCATTCTGAAGATCAGATCATTGGAGATAAGAGGAAATGTGTGATGAAAAGAAGAAGGTTAGATGCTGAAGAGGTATGTTTAATTTCTCAAATTGAACCAAAATCATTTATTGAAGCAAGCAAAGATGAAAATTAGATGAGAGCAATGGAAGAAGAATTGAATCAGATAGAAAGGAATAAAACATGGGAATTGGTTCCTAGGCCCAAAGATAAAAATGTTATTGGAACTAAATGGGTTTTCACGAATAAATTAAAAGAGGAAGGTTAGGTTGTAAGAAACAAGGCTAGATTGGTTTGCAAAGGATATTCTTAAGAAGGAGATGATTATGATGAAACTTATGCTTCGGTTGCTAGGATTGAAGCGATAAGACTATTTATTGCCTATGTTGCACACAAGAACTGCAAAGTATATCAGATGGATGTTTAATGTGCATTTTTGAATGGAGATCTTGAGGAGGAAGTCCACATTGAGCAGCCTGATGGATTTTCATTATCAAAGGAAAGGGACATGGTTTGCAAATTGAAGAAAGCTTTATATGGATTGAAACAAGCCCCTAGAGCATGGTATGCCAGATTAGATAAATATCTTTCAAAGATCAGTTTTAGCAAAGGTAATGCTGATAGTAACTTATATTATAAGATTGAGCATGATAACACACTGATCATTGAAGTATTTGATGACATCATTTTTGGAGGAGAAGAAAATATATGCATGAAATTTGCTGATGATATGAAGAATGAATTTGAAATATCTATGATTGGAGAGATGAAATTTTTCTTAGGTTTGCAGATTAAGTAGACTGATAAAGGTATTTTTATTTGTCAAACTAAGTATGTGAAGGAATTGCTTAAGAAACTTGGTCTTGATAACTCAAAACCTATTGGTTCTCCTATGATACCCAGTTGCAAATTGTCTAAGGAAGATGAATCTCCTAGAGTGAACCCATCTAGATACAAATCAATGATTGGTGGATTGATGTACTTAACTCAGACTAGACCAAATATAATAAATGCTATTTGAATTTCTTTTAGATTTCAATCCGATCCAAGAGGAATTCATGATATTGCTGTTAAAAGGATATTCAGATATTTGGCAAGAGCAATAGATTATGGGTTATGGTATCCAAAGGATGATGATTTCAAATTATGTGCCTATACAGAATCAGATTGGGCAAGAGATGTTGATGATAGGAAGAGCACTATAGGTGGTGCATTCTTTCTTGGGTAGAATTTGCTCTCATGGCTCAACAAGAAACAATCATGCACTTCATTATCTACTACTGAAGCTGAATATGTAGTTGCTACAACAAATTGCACTCAGATCTTATGGATGAAGTAAATGTTGAAGGATATAAGGGTAAGTTATGATGAGCCTATTGTTATTCACTATGATAATACTATTGCTATTGATATGTCAAAGAATCTGGTATTTCATTCCAAATCAAAACATATTTCTATAAGGTATAATTTTTTGAAGGAAAAGGTTGAAGCAAAGGAAGTCAAATTGGTTTATGTGCCTACTAAGGAACACATTGCAAATATTCTAACAAAACCATTGCCTAAAGATACTTTTGAATATCTCAAAGATCACTTGGGGGTCACCACCCCTCCAGTAGAGACTTAGAGATGCAGGGATGCATCAATCCGGTGAGCTTATCAAAAAAATCTTCTAATATGGGTTGATGGGATGAAGCTACTGCTCAGGGGAAGTAGTCCGTTGCATGGTTCAGTATTTTGGTTTGGCATCAGTCCTTTGTCATTGATGTCAAAGGGGGATATAGTATTCATGTGAAAAACAAAAAATCTTAGGGGGAGATATTTTGTTGGTTCTTGATTATTTGGGAAGATTGTTGGCATTCCTTGGCACTTGGATGTTTTTCACATTCAATTTTTCCATCAATGCCAAAGGGAGAGATTGTTGGAAATATTGATTATGTATTGTCATTGATGTCAGCATTATGCTCTGGTTAGATATGGTTCTTTCCCAGTTGGTTGTTGTTATCCCGGTTTGACCTATCCCAGTTGGACTTGGTTTTGGCCTGATTTTGATCCGGTATGATCAAATTGGTTGTGTCGGTTTTGGATGGTTATATGATTTTCACATTTAGTTGGTTCATGATTTTGTGCTCTGAAAGCTATTGGTTATGTTTTGGTTTACTAGTTGGTATTCTCGGTATCGGTTGGCTTTACCGGTTGGTGATATTTGATGAATTGGTTAAGTGACTTTGGTCCGACTTACTGAAATAGTTCCTAATGTGCTCAAGGTGTTCTTGATCATGTCATAATTATTTGGTGGCTTGGCATTGGCTAGCTTGATGATTTGGTGATCCTATTTGGATCCGGTTGGTTATTTTGTGTTATTGCACTGAGGGTTTCTATCGGTTGGTGAAACATATTGATATTGGTCTTAGCAGAATTTATGACGGATATAATTGATTGGGAATTTGTATTAGGTCCATGTTATGTAATGAAATAATAATATTGGTCTGGTGGAATCATGTGATGTAATTTTTTTAATTATGGGTTTATGGGTTTAGGGTTTAGCCGACCTTGTTATCAAGGTTGATGATCTGTATTCATAGGCGACTTATTCATGTAATTTGGGTGTTGATGGTTATGTCTGCATTATCAGAGATAGGTAATTGTGTGAATAGAGATATATCATTCAACGAAGGCTATGAAGGATTTAGAGTTGCAGGGCAGACATTTATGCTTAACCGAAACTGTATCAAGCATTAGGAGATGCTACTTTCACAGTTCACTTTCTCCAGATTGTAGTCTGATGTTTATGTAAGTCAGTGAGATTTGGGCAGTTGGCCTAATTGCAAGTGCAATCCCCATTGTAATTATTTCACATAGTGTTGCAAAATTATTATTTGACTTAAGGTAGGGTTTCCCATTGTGGTTTTTCCCTTTACCGGGTTTTCCATGTCAAAAATATTGGTATTGTGTGTTCTGTGCTTTCATGGTTTATTTTTCTATGTGCTATTTTTATTGTGCTCCAATAAATGGTTTATAATCTACATTAATTGTTTAACTTGTGAAAACTGATTCACTCGCCCTATTAGTTTTCCTCTGGTTCATTATTGATATCAGAGTTTCTAACAGTGTTATCCTTCATCATGAATCCATTTACCTACAAATAGGAGGAAGGCGTGAATTCTTGTTCTCCTTTCTTTCTTTTGGTCAATGATGTTATTTTTGTTTCAGAACTCCTCTTGTAGGTAGATGCCTTTGAGTAAATATCTATTCCTCCTTCTCTTCCAAAGGATACCCTTTACACTTGTTGTGGGATATCTCATATTTGTCTCTTCCTTGGCTCATTAGAGTTATACCTCTTTGGCTAGGGTTGCTTGTATATTGTTATTTAAGGATATCTCCTTGGTTATTAAAGGTGTGTATCCTTCTTATTTTCCTTTAGATGTCACAATAGCTCTACACTACCATATTGTGGATTTTCTTGGGGGCAATGCTTTCCTTTGTTATCCTTTTTGCACTATTTATTTCAGATTTCCTTGCATAATGCTTTCTTGGTTATCTTGCATAATGCTTTCTTGGTTATCCTTATTGCAAGTCTTAGATAGGGTGTACATTCTCAAAACTAGACCAAAAGTCTTAGACAAGATGTTGCATTCCCAAAACTAAACACATTTTTAAAATTGAATGCCTTATACAGGTTGTTGCATGCTTTAATCTAGACCAAAAGTCTAAGATGAGATGCTTAACTCCTGAAACCAGATGACATTTTAAAGATAGGTTGACTAACATAACATATCTTGTTAGAATATTTGAGATTTCCTTTGCACCAATACATTTTTCAAGATGGGTTGACTAGCATAACACAACTTGCTATACTATTCAACTCTCTCTTTGGGATGATCTAACTAGCGTAACACAACTTGCTAGACTATTCAATTATTTCTTTGCACTAAGCCCTCTCAGGATTTGTGGAACTAGCATAACATATCTTTCTAGACCATTTCCTACTCTTCCTCCTCTTTCATAGATTCATATATCACCTAGCATAATGCAACTTGCTAGCCCATGGAACCCATGCTTTCCTTCCATTTCTCCTCTATGATCCCATATCATACCCTTTGCTAGTTGTTGGACCATAGAGTCTTGTCTTATCTTTGATGCATTTTATTTCTCTTTCTAGGTGATCATTTGTGCTCTTACAATAACATTTGAGGGTGATATTAATGGTTGAATTTTTTTAATTATCAAGGTCTCTTCAACTAGTTGACTTTGCGCCTTTATTTTTAGCACTAACCCCTTTTGTGTGTATTTTGTGTAGACACTAAAAAAATGGTCAACGCTTGTGTCATTGCATGTTAACATGTTCATGTTACCTTCTCTTAGGTTTTCATGCTTACTAGCACTTCCTCTATGTTGCACATTCAGTCTATCATTTGTCAACATCGTGTCATTCTTTTGCTTTCTCTTCCTAATCGATCCTATCTAGTCGTTTCAATTTGGATCTTATCGATGTCAATATCAATTATCATTTCATGATCATGGTTAGATATCAATGTCATTTAATTATCATTTTAACCCTAATAAATGTCGATTAGTATCAAACTCAATCAATTCCAATCAATTCTCAATATCCTATCGTTAATCATTATCAATCAATTTTCCTTTATCTCTGTGATCCAGATCTTCCATGGTTCACTGTCTCCATTAGTGTTTCATCCTTATTTACCATAAAACAAATTTCAGTTGAGTATTTGTCAACTATATGCTTTGGAATTCTTTCTCTCTTCTTCATTGCTTCTGGAATTATTTGAAATAACCCCAAAGAATGGAGTTCCTATCTTGTCCCATATTCCTTATAGCATCTTTGATTTGTTTTGTTATCGGTATATAAAATTCCCATTGGGTCTTACCGGTTCCAAGTAACTCATTCAGAAAGAAAAGCATTAAATAGACAACAAGGTTGCCATACTAGAAAATACATTTCTTCTCACCCTTAATCTTCCCTAGGTTTATAATTAACTCATCACACATCCATTGACATAGATCTATCTTTTCATCCTCCTTAATCATTTTGTGAGCACATTAAATGCATGAACTAGAAACAAAGTTCAACCGGCTTGATTGGGTTACCTTGTAACCGACAATCATGCTTGCAAATTGAACTGCTTTGTCTCTGATAGTGCTAATTCTCATTGATGGGTTGTCAGATGTTGCACCAGTTAACTTCTCCACCTCATTGTTTGATATCTTCTTCTTTCCAGGGGTCATACTGGTCGGGTAAACCGGGGATTGCATAGATAGCCTCCTTGGTGATCTTGTAAGGCTGGTCTAGCCATATGAATTTGCCATGGACTCAGCTTAGTGCATACCGGATCAATTCATCTTCAAATTCTTACATCTCCAAAATATCGATAAAACCCCGATCCTTCAGAATTTGAAATTCTAGTTTCATCAACCCATCCTGGTTCAACAAGGTGCCAATATACATGTTCTTGATCTCAATAGAACCCAAATCCTCCAAAGTGCAGTGAATATATGTACGAACATCTTTGACATACAAAACTCCTTTAGGAACCCTAGAAAATGAGCCAACTAAATCATTGACCTTTGCAATCTGAGGGAATTTCTTGAAAATTGGGCGTGGATGGTCCTTGATGTCAACAACAAGAGGGGTAGCCACACCTCCTGGAGTGGAGGTCAATCCAAAATCCATTGCAAACAAAGGATAGTTCCAAAACTGATAAAATACCTCACAACCTTCGTCGGTGAAAGCTTTTGAAAATCTACTGTGAATGCATTGGAATTCGCTTGAAATGCTTTTGATTGCCTTGAATCACCTTGAACTCACTCTGCTTTGCTTTGAATGCTATGTGAATGAAAATGAACCAACATTTACCTTTTATTTAGCGAAACCTTAATTTCCTATTGATATTAATGCATGTTGGCATATGATACTAGATACAAAATCTATTAACTCAACATCGGTGAATCTCCAGACTGACTTCACCAAGATCTGAAACAAGCTTTCAGACCTCTACTAGGGGCAATGCAGGATCTATCATTACTTTGCCTCCCCCTAAGGCTAAGGCCTTGGTTATCGGATAAGTTTCCTACCAATGTAGGAACATTCTGCTCTATCAGTTGAGTAACTAGAGAATTTATCTTTGCTGATTGATCTTCAGACTTTCTAATCTACTGTTTAGCATGAGCGTGTCAGATCTCATCAACCTTTTTCTTTCCTTTCTCATTTAATGTTTCATTTTTTTTGGGTGTATTCTTGCTTCTGTAATATTTGGCAATATGTCCTATTTTGTTGCATGCATAGCAAGTAACATTGTTCTTCCGAATCGCCTTATTGATTCCTTGACCATCCTTCGACCTACATTGATTAGCCATATGTCCAAACTTTTCACATGCATGACATCTCACATTCTTTCTACAATCTTATGTCCTATGACCATATTAATTACACTTTGAACACTGACCGGGAACAACATTATTATTTTGATTTGTTCTATTTCTGCATTGACTTTCTCAGTGACCAAACTTATTACAAACAAACCATCTACCATTAAATTTATGTGCATTGGGTTTCCTTACCGGTGATTTCTGATTCCGGTTGTCTGGTGGATTCCTCTAATTTGCAGTACCAGAGCTTTCTCCATGCTCAAATCCAAGACCTCTAGTGTCTCCAGTGTCTCTTGGATCCTTCAATAATTCATCAAGCCTTGCATAACTGACCCTGAACTTTTCTTTGTATTCATTTGTAACATCCATATCACTTCTTAGGATTGACATCATTCTTTCCAACTCTTGCTCATTGTTTTGTGATTGCACCAACTCAGTTCTCAACACATCAATCTCATGTGCCAACCTAATACATTCCTCAGATCTATCTTTTAAAGATCTGCCAAGATTTTCTTCATTCTTCTTCTAGTATTCAATCTCCTTGGACATCTCCATAGTCATGGCTTGCATTTCATTTTTCATGACACCATTCTCTTGACTCATCTTCTGACATTGTTCCTTAAGGGCATCCTTCTTTTCATCATCTAGATTTTGTAAAAGTTCTTTCATTTTAGCTTGAACAAATGATAGTCTCTCCTGCAGGGTAAGAATAAATTCCTTTGCATAATTCAACTCATCTTGCAGCTTCAAGTTCTTCAACCTTTCAACATCATAGTCCTTAAGTGCTAATTCAAGTTTCTTATGTAGACTCATCTCCATGGATTCCAGATTTAGGATCTTCCTTAAGCTGTTAGACTTACTCCAAGGCACGAGGCTCTGATACCAATTGTTGAAATCCAAGAACACTAAGAGAGGGGGGGGGGGTGAATCAATGTTCTGCTGATATAATCAATTTTAACCTTATCAACAATGCAATTCAGTAACCAATAACCATAAAAGAATACAACAACAAATAGAAATGAAGCAACCACAAGAGTATACACCATAACACAAAGATTTATACGTGGAAAATCTCAAAGAGGAAAAACCACAGTGGGATTGGTGACCCACAATATCTATCCACTGACCAAATGAATAAATATTATAATAGGGGCCTTCACATACAGGAAGGCCAACAACCTAGAGCACACTGCTCATCACAAAAGGAGCCTCATTGACTACAAACACCAAATATGGAGTTACAAACAAAATTTTGAACTCTAAAAGTGCATTTGCTATGCTGGATGAGTTCCGGTTAAAGCACTATCTGTACCGATTTTCACTGTGTCCTCCTTTGCCGGTAGCTTGATTTGCTTCCCAAACCTGTAAACCAATATCCAAGACCGACTACAGAATATTACATTCGCCTTCTGTCGATCAATGATTGCTCGCACAATATCACATCACTATATTCCATTTCCTTACCAAAATAAGCTAATCTGACTGACTTAAATACCCTTCCCAAACACAAACAGAAATGCCTTATGTTAGCTTACAATGATATTACAATTTATTTACATGTCGGCCTAAGAAAAAATAAATTCATTAAAATTCGAGACTGATGCCTTTGATCGTTGTCGCGTATATCCGCTGGATCAATCTCCTATGTCAGCCTCATATATCGGTTCCTAGTTTGTCAGTTTCCCTTGTTTGCTGGTGCCAGTTCCTTGTGTGCCGGATGAATTGAATGCCAGTTGCCAAACAATGATTACCGGTGAGTACCGGTTAACCAACCCAAAATGGTGTGTGTTGCCATCAATGACAACATAACTAAATCGGATGAGTGTTAATTGCCAACACTTCTAACACACACTATCCTCTGCCCTTTGCTTTCATGGTCCTAGGTACACAAGAAAAGTGTTAGAGATACTCAATTTTTATTTTTTATTAGAGGGTCTACCTCCCAAGAAGCCATTAAGGCCAGGTGAGAGGGAACGACCCAACTGGTAATAAGCTAAAGCCAAGCTACTTTCGAGCCGCTATAAAAAATTGTTTGTGACAAAAGTCACAAACAATGGGTGTTGATGTGTCATGTCGATATAAGTCTCTCTTAGTATCCGTTTGATGTGTTATCCACACAACAATGTGTAAAAAGCTGTAAGGGTTGTGAGACCTCTTAATTGAGAATTTTTTTTCATGTATGGCCACTTGAACGAATGCCCTTACTATGAGCCAATTGTTATAGAAACCAAAATCCTTCTATTTACTAGCGCAAGAGGTTAGAAATATGAAGTCATACCACACTCTTGTAGTTCAAAGTTGAGAGAAAATTCCCCTAGATGTTTGGCTCTTTGGGAATTCAAAGTTTTGTGTACCGAAGAAGTGAGTGCTATGAAGGGGGAGCTAGTGTCACCAAAATTCTAAGCTATCAACTCTGAATAAGTGCAGCTCAAATTTATGTTGGCAACAACAATGAAGGAAAATTGATAGGGGGGTGAATCAATTTTCACTAGATTAAACAATTTAAGCACAACTTCATAAATGATCAACTGCAACAAGAAAAAAGATAAACACAATAACAAGACACATGACACCAAGATTTTTGACATGAAAACCCGGTTAAGGGAAAAACCACGGTGGGAACCTACCCACAATAAGATAATACTCTGGAGTAGTATGTGAAAATATTACAATGGGGAATGTACATACATTCAGGCACACTGTCTAGAGCTCACTACTCAAAAACGAGAAGGGCTACAACCTTGAGGAAGGCTCACTACCTTACAAAGATGAGACAACAATCTGGATTAGATGAACTAAAAGAATAACATCTCCAAATGCTTGATGATAGTTCTGGTTAAGCACATTTGTCTTCCCTACAACACTCACTGCTCTACACTTCTCACTGAAAGATGAACTCACTTGTTCACACATACACCACTCTCAGATAATGCAGACACAACACCGATACCCAAATTACATGAATATGACACCTATTTATACAAATCATCAACCTTGACTACAAGGTCAGCTCAACCCTTAAGACCTAATTAGAAAATTATATCACACGATACATAAATCAGACAATGGACCAATACAATGCCATGATGACATAGAATGGACCCAAATCAAATCCATGAACACGCAACACCACCAAAAATATTGGGAAGACCAACCGCAACACGCTACACTATCGAAAATGTCACATAATATGAAGAACATCACAAGACTCATAATATATTCAATAACGTGTAGAATGGTCAATGCAAACCAACAAAACAAATAGGACATGATTAGGAAACACCAACAATCACATTAGAACCAATTGTTGACTCTAAATTTTGCTTTGGAAACAAACAACCTTATGAGAAATTCAGTGCTGGGGACCGATATGCGTAGGTTACAGTGAATGACCTCCGAGATTGAGAAGCCGACTCTTCCTTGGGTTTTGAGAAAAGGAAAAGAAAGCAGACACCCTTAAAGTAGTAACACTAAACTACTGAGGCGATACGCCAGATCATTAAAAGACAATGAACATATAGAAATCAAGAAACATATAACTTCTATAAGCTCATTCAACAATCTACAAGCTCGGATTAAGAACATAATCATAAGTTACAATCAAATTTCTACAACATAAGGAAATATTCATCATGCATTTATGAGATAAATAGTATGAGACATAGTTCAATCGACAAAATCTTAGATGGATATATTCCCAAAGTTAGTGGAGTTTTAACGCAACAACACAGAAAATACCATCAAAAGCATACTGAAAGAGGTATCATAAAGGCCGTAGGCACAATTTGAATAACCTTCCTCAAGTAGAACTACAATAGTTTTAAAAGGCTGGAAATAAAGACCCCTACTTAGCAAAATTAATTGTTTTTCTTTTCAAAGTTCTGAACCCCTTCCCAGAAGGGAAAAAAAAACAACATTTAAAGAGCTCCCACTCCTGAAAACAACTCCCCCAAAACGCCAAAATGGTATAATCTCCTTGAATAGAAAAAACATGCCGTGTCGCTACGGAGGTCACACCCAACAAAACAGCCTCTGAAATTCCATTTTTCACCCGCAACAGTCCGCATACTACCATGAACTAAAAAGATTTGGCTAACCGTGGACGGGCTACTGAAAACGACACAAATGTGAGGAACTACTCGCATACTGCGCTAAAGGGTGGGCATGCCAAAAATAGTCAACACGCGTTGCCATTTGTCACCATTGCACTGCTTTAAAAACTAAACGCCAAAATAGAACTGAGGGAGCAACGCCGCAATGCCAAGTGTCCTTCGCACCCCGCGTTGCTGGATAAAATCGAAAACAATCGGGCCCACTGAAAAATTAAACCGGGGAAAAATAAAGTGAACATTTCCTGGAGACTAACAGCGGAAATTCTGCCTGCGGAATAGGAGAACCCAAAAATACTGGTTTCACATACCAAAACGCAGGCTACAACAGGATGGAATAGGTCGAAAGCTTGTTGCAAAGGCTACCATTCGTCCTCAGAGAGCATAGATTGCGCCTCTAAATCTTGAAAATATTGATTCAGACAAATTACTTCATCAAAGGGCAGAGGTATAGGCTCGTCTTGGACCTATTTTAGGAGAGCAGAGAGTTGGGCTAGAGGATGCAATAGACACTCCACCTCATTCACTGAAATGAGATTCCCCAGCTGCTGTAGGAAAGCTCTATCTTGTTGCAAATTTTTGACCTGCTGCAATACTTGTTCAATCCATAGCACAAAATCGTCTGCATGGAAAGGAGAAGGTAAGCCCAAAGAAATGAACTTCTCTAAATGTTGTCTGATGTCTGAAACTGAAAATTGCAAAGGCGCCAGGGTAGCTGAAACCTGCATGATTGTCTTGTGCCGGTTTATGAAAACATTAGTCATTTTGATCAATTATTGGTGGTCCACAATCCCTTTCTCCCTAAGTTCCTCATCCTGACCAGAATATAGCAACTGAATAAGATTTTGGGCTACTAGGTGTTGGGAGTATTTAAAACTGAGTCAAGTTTATTGGCCCATTTCAAAATTTTGCCCTGCATTTCCAAATGATTAAAATAAGTCAGTTTGAATGGCCTAGTTAGCAAGGGGGTAAAATGGAGCCAGTTGATTTTCAGAGGGTAAGGCTCGGGATTCATGTCCCACACCTTTCATTTGGCCTATGCAATGATGTGAAACTTTCAGAATTCAGTTTGGATAAGTTTACTAGGTACCCATTTCGAGGGGTGAGCTGAAAGTGCATTCTAGGCACAAGTGCAAATTTTATTAAGTAGCCTACTTTGGGTGTTTATATCTTTTGCCATGTTTATTATCATGAATAATTTCAAAATGGATTGAATTTTATGTATAAATGTGAGTCAACATGCAAAATTTCAAGTCCTTATGAATCCGTTTGCTCAGTTTTCAAAGCTCAATCCGTTTGTAGTTTGTGATGTTTGCACAAGTGTAAAAATGTCCTAGTGAGTGTCATGTCAGAATGTTTGTTCCGGGCTAATGTTGGTATAAATGGTGAGCTACGTTTCAAATTTCAAGGCTCTACCAATCCGTTTGATCGGTTTTCAAAAGAGCTCATTTTGCCATCAAATTCAGTTATCCGCACTCCAATGTTATATCAGTTAATGTAGCCGTTTTGGTGAGCGCGCCATTTGCATCCTGTCAGTCTGGTGATCGAATTGAGAATTAAAAGATTTAATATGTATTTTAAGGTACCTATGTTTCAAATTTGAGGACCCACGGAGGTCGTTTGATATTTTTGAGAAAGGCATCATGTGTTGCTAGAACATTGACTTCATTAGGTCCGCAGTGTCGACAAAGCCAGTTGGCCGTTTTCAGAAATTAATATCTCTTCGCTCAGGACTCATCTTGAGAAACCGTTTGGTAGATGTCATCCTTGTATATCAAAGTACATGCCTGTCAGATGGCGAGCTCCAAAAAGGTGTTTTGACAGGTTTGAAAATTACGTCTTCGCGATTAAATGCGAAAATTGTGACGTCATTGCCTTAAGGATGTAAAATGCAATTTTATGATCTGAAAATGGTGCCGATCGATTCCAGAAGTGTGTTTGAGGTCTGTGAAGCATTCCAGGGGTCAGTTGCATGAAAACGAAATTTTTTTTAGTCGGACCCACTTTGGGGCCCGACTTGGCTCATGCCTGCACATTAATTTTGTGACAGAATGGTTTTCATTTCATGGAATTTCAACTTCTAGACATAATCGAGGAAGTGATTAATGCTATTGGCTTACTCAAGGTTGAATGTTCTACAGTGGTGTATTAGAGATTCCAATCTTTTAAAAAAAAAACAAACTTATGCAATGGAAGCCGATGGTCTTGGAATAGATGTTTGAAACATCAAAAACTCCATGCAATGGCATTATGGTAGCTGGAGTGTGGTACGTGGGTCTTCATGTGTGCTCTTTGATTGCAAGTGTGGTGTGGATCTCCTTTCCTTAGTCTTCCCTGCTATGTAGAGAGCAAATTTGGGAAAATAAATTGAAATCATCAAGCAAATTCAATATGGCAGATTTGATGCCAAATCTCCCATACAACATGTAAAAACCCAGCCAAAGCAAAGAAGTGGCAGCGTGGCATGTAAGAAAATGTAAAAATTTCAAACCAAATGCAAATTTCCTCCTCTTTACATGCATAAGTAAAGGGCATTCAAAGTTTCAAACAAATACACAGACCGTGGCAGCTGGGAAAGGTTTAATAAACCTTAAACTTAATGAAATTGCAGTTGCATACCAGCACTCTCCCTCCCATGTGTGAGCAGCACCAAGGGAACTTCAACAAATTGTAAATTGGCAGTCTTCTCCTCCTTGCCATGAGCTTTTGGCAGGTGTGTGAGCTTTTGTGAGGTGGGTGACTGCAGAAGGAGGTTTAATGGCATTCAAAACCTTCAATTTAATGCAATTAGCAGCAAATAGAAGCTTCAGCCAATGCAATGGGTAGTTTTGAAACCTTCAAGAAATGTAGAAGCTTTCAAGCAAGTGCAATAAATCCACAATATTTGCTAGCTCCTCCCTCACGGTGTTGTTTGGGCATTGGAGTTTGAAGGTTTCAAAACCTTAAATGCAAAACGCCATTGAAGAACACTCAGAAATCTTAAAAAATACACAGTCCCAGGCTTAATGTTTTAATCCCACATTTGCTGGGAAGTGGTATTTTTTAATCTTTATAAGCAAAAACGCACAATAGTAATATGTCTAAGCCATAAAGGCTTTTGACGGATGGTGCTTGATGGCGCCCAAGGTGGGCCCACATGCGAGCATGGATCCCGAGGCAACGGAGGAGTTGACTGGATGGCGACTAGGTTGACCCCATGTAGGCATGCTTCCCGAGGTAGGTAGGCGAAATTTTGCAGAGAAAGGTCGGGTTAACGAGTGAGGAAGTTCGAGATGGATCGACGGTGCACGCTATTTCGCGAAAGGAAGATGCATGCGAGTTACACCCTGCGAAATAGCGAAAGTGAATGAGAGCCGTCCACGTGTCGTGATAGGTGGCAGTCCAGTGGCGATGACGTGGCACTGAGGTGGTGTACACGTGGCGGCCAAGTGGCAGTGACAAAGCAGATGATGTGGCAGTGATGAGGTGTCATCCCAGGTGGCGTCCAGTCAACCCCATCGACCAATCAGAGGCCGCCATGTGGCAAAAGCGTCAGGACCAAATGGAGGCAAAAAATCAAAATTAAAATGAATAAATGATATAGTTCTGACTATATTAAAATTCGAAATATTTAAATGACTGAGCACAAATGGGGATTAATTCGCCCAGGGTCTAAATTTTGGCCAAAATATAAAGTATTATATATCGTCGGAAAGCTCTCAGAATGAGGAATCTGATTATGAGGTTAATTTTGACAAATGTGAGATATTTTTGAGGCAGTTTCCATGGGAAAAAAATTTAGTTAGAGAGCAGACACTTGGCAATTCAGTTGCAGATTTGATTTTTTTCCCTCCTCTTTTTATTCCGAATTCTTCTCAGTTGTAAGGGTTCCAGAAATTTGGAAAATGCTCCAGATTTGATGGCTTCCATTTTCTGAAGATCTTGACCCAAGTTTGTAAATGCTTCTGTTTGGTTTCAGGGTATAGAGATTGCAGTGCAGTGTTGTAAATATGGTTTTAATTGCAGGTCTTACTGGTGTCAGGCATGAGTAATTTCCCACAAGATTGTCTTTGTGATATGTTTTTTTTTCATTATTATGAATTCAATCCTCAAGGAGGATGAAATTTGTCATCTCAAGGAGATTGTATGATTGTTTGTAGGCATTCTTCAATGAAGAGTTTAAATTCTATAGTCAGTCATAAATAATGAAATATGTATCCAGATCTGATGAATTTGTGAATGAATCAAATAGTGCATTAATATAAGGTATTGATGCATGAATATCTTGTTTAAGGAAAACAAACTTGCATCTATGATTTATAGTTGTAGTTCTGTGAGTGACTTTGCTGCCCAATGAACAAGGCACTAGTCTTTGACAGATTTGGGAATAGTTTCAGATATACATTTTAAAAGATAAATCTATTTCCCTTTATGTTTAGGGGTTAATGTTCTATCATTCCAAAGCTCTATTTCACCTATTATTTGTATAAGATCCAGCCCATCTGTACATGTTACCTAATTTGGTGAGCTTGTGGAATGGTTTGTCTGCTCATTGTTGATGTAGTCTTATGTTTGTGATTGTTGTATTCAATGCATCAAAAGGGTGTCCCCCCCTAGGTCTAGCAGAACTTGAAGTGTAGGAGGATCATTAGGATCCTATGTTATGTTGTCCAAGCCCTGAGGTGTTTCATTGATTGAGATTGGCTATCTCATAGATAAATTTGTAGGTATACTTGGGTTATCACTTTTGGTGAACAACACTAGGAACTTAGACCCGATGACAAACATAGAATAGTTAATAAGGGCATTGGCTTCAACACAGAGGGATTGTGCAACACTAAGAAATATTAACACCGGCTGCAGGGATGGGCAATACTATTTTACCTTTTCCCAATGAGAAACATACAATTTTGTCAGCATGATAGAGAAATCAAGAGCAATCTGTTGTAGAGGTGGAAGGCTCAGCAATCGAGATATTTTATTATCTTTCACCGTCATCTCCTACTAGAGTTGATTGCGTTTTCTTTGTTCAATGGCCACTTGATTCTCCAAGGCTAGGATCTTTGCCTCCCCAGTCTTGATGGCCTGCTACAACTGCAATGTACGATCCTGCTCCTATCATAGAAGTCTCCAAATCTGAGACGCACTCACCAAATTGTCTAAGGCTAGTATCTCTCTCTTTCAGCTCCGCCTCGAGATTTGTCTTTACCTCCGACCGTGATACCTGGGCTTCACTTAGTTGACGGGTATAATCCTCTTTGAGAAGGATTTATTTGCGCAACTGCATTTGGACTTGGGCGACATCCCTAGAGGCAGCCTTTAACCATTGTATTTCTGTGTCCTTCTCTTGTAATTCCTTTAGAGCCACATTTCTTGTCGCTTCTTGACCTTTTAGCTGAGAACTTACGTTGTTAAGAGCCGACTGTAACTTCCCTTTCTCTGAATTATCTTGAGTCAGCAGACCCTGCAGATGATTGATCTCTGAGCCTCGAGCCTTATCTTCCTTCCTTTGTTGGGTAAGGGAATCACGAAGACTAACATTCTCTGCTTGGAGCTTTTCCAAATGACGAATTTTCTTAATAAAGTCTGTGGATACCGCATTGGAAGTCTCCTCCATCATTTTAACCTTGTCAGACGCTGTGGTGCTTTGGAGACTAATGCCGATGGCCTGCAACACATAGTCATCAGGTCCCATTTGAGATTCTGACTTGTCAACCTTGGGAAGTAGATTTGCAAAGTAGAGGCAATCCCTTTGCTCACTGAAATGCATTTGTAAACAAGGTCGGGTGCGACGAGAACCTTCCTTCTCTTTTCGCTTGTTGGTCTTACTCAAGATGGTGGTTCTATCATAAATAACCTGCTGTTGGAACTCATCTGGATGATCGATGGCTTGACCTACAAATGCTGTACCGAGAGGGACTGCAAAAGGGAAATGCGAAAAAGGGGCAGCAAAAGTAGGTTGGATGGGATGGGTTACAGCTAGCGGGGAAAATAACAGGACAAAAGGGGAACCTACTAATGGGAAAGGGCTGGAAGACATTGCGCCCATAGCCTGGGGAAATGACTCTTCAAAACCCTGCCTACGAGATATAGGGGCTGCTTCTGATGTGGGCAATTGAAAAGCTACGGATATGGGAGCCGCGTTTGGGAACGGGATAGAAGCCTGTACGAGCACATCTTGGGGATTAACCGGCATAACCGTCGGGTCTAAAGTGAGAGCAGTAGGAACTGAGGTTTGCATCATAGTCATGGGGGCAGTCGAAAGAACATCCAAAGTATAAGAAAAAGGGAAACGAGGGCGTACCTGAGCAACAGAAGGATGCGGCGGTTGAAGATCTGAAGATGGTGCCATCAATGTATTAGGTGGGATCCCTCTTGGCACACTGGGGTATGGATTCTTCTTTGGAGGACCCTCAAAAGACTGCTTCTCAGACCGCCTCTTACTAGCCTGCGAACGAGGCCTACGAGTTGCGCTATCCAAAGGAGGAAGAATTTGTGGCTCTGGCTCCTACCCTTCGATATTTATAATCCCAAACTCCTGCTGGGTGGCTACCTCAGGAGATGAGTCTCCATGGGAGGAACTATCATCTGTCTCATCGTCAAATTTATTTACCTTACCCCATTCTTGTTCAAAACACTCATCCAAGGGTACATTCCCGAGGCTGGCTCTAAGCTGATTTACCTCTTGACGATAAACCCAAAAATCTTCCCTTTTCTTTTTGGACCAGGATAAAGTCTTCATGTTTTCCAACAATGCTCGAGGAATAGGCTTCACGGGGTTGAACCTTTGTACTGGAGAATAAAACCTTAACCATGAAGGGCATTCCAGAATAGGGAAATCGTCAGGGCCCACATATTTGCTAGGGTCATCAACGTGGGGATTTGTGCGCTCGGTCCATAAGTTCCGAGGTTCATGCCTCATGGAATTTTTCATTTTTCTTAAGCAGGCATCAAGGTCGTAACTCCAAGAGTCATCAATTACTACAAAACCCAGCTGCATCAATTTTGACGTCAGGGTTTCCTCAACTACTTTTCTTCTTACTAGAGTAATTGAGCCAATGGCCTTTTTATCTTTAGTGATGGAGGTATCATGCTTTCCAGTGCCAATTTCTTGCTCAATTATTTCCAACTACCTTTCCATTTCCAGATATAGGATTCGATCAGTTACGTAAGTGGGTAGCCGGAAAGGTTCCTCGGAGAATCCATGCACGCGGATGAAAGAAAAATCAGGGCCCACGAACCAGTCACAAGGAGGGCATTCATTTTGCATCTAGTTCATCTGAATTTGGGAGAAACGAGCTAAAGGTTCATTGGGAATCACTCCAAAGTCTTTGAGCATGGGAGCCATGAACAAATCTGAAAATAGGTAGGTATCAGAAGAGGCCAGTAACAGAGGTGTCCAACAAGACACCAACATGACATTTCCCGACTCATCGTAAGTAGCCAAGCGCATGAACTGTGCGAAGAAAGCTTCATTTTGAAGCAAAAGCAGGTGTACCAATACTGAAGAAAATTTGAAGCGCTGCAACTATTGGAACTCAGATAACTACTTAACGATGGCCTTAATGATAGTCACAGAGAAGTCGAAGTGGAAAGGCTCTCTTTGCTTCCTACACTTGAAAAGAAAACCCATCATGGAAGCTGTGACATCTCAGTTATTTTCATGACCACACAACCATGCCAAGGTAGACGAGATATCCTTGAGGTCATCTTGCTTTAGGTCACTGTAGGACAAAGGGAAATTTGGGAGTCCAACTGACAGGCTCCGATTGAGGGCACTTTGACAGAAAGACAAAGCGTCTCTCCTAGTACTCCAAAATTCGTCCATGGATTTTTCTGAGAAGACCTCTGTATTCTCAAAGATTGGGAAGCATAGAATTTCCCTAGTAGATTCTAGAGATATGATCAATTTCAGGTGAGAGCTGCTAACGGAGCATGAAGTGGGATCAAAAACCTCTGCACAAGCGGCCACGAGCTCAGGGGAGTATGGAACTGCGGGAACCAAAGATTGAGGAGCACCACTTTTCCAGAAACATACTGCTACAGAATGAGGATCATTTCTATGATGTAGCATCCTTGAGCAAGCAGCCTCTCTAAGGTTTTTTGGCTGCCTTCGGACCTCGGGCTCGTAGATATTTTCTAAAGAATCTAAAACAATAGACGCATTCTGGGTCGTCATTTTAGCCTTGGCCTTCATCTTTGGATACTCTTTCCTTGGAGGGATAGCATGCGAGGAATAAGATAACTCTTCAAAAACATTAACCCAGAAACCTCTGGGAACAACACTTGTGGACGTAGCCTTAGAATCCATATATGCAGACAATCCTCCTTTTCCTTTCACTGGAAAAGTAAAGATGGGAGATGGAACCCTGCTCGTCTTCCTCTTGCTTCATTCTTCAAAGATGGGAAAAACAGGTCGATGACACAGAGAACTTTTGAGCTTTAAAGGCATAACATGCCTTGATTTTCATGAAGACCAAGTGCTTAAAAGCAAGGATTTGTTTACACGTGCACCAACTCAAATTGCTGCTACGATCAATCCCCGTGAATGAAAGGCATCGTCATTCCCACTTTCCTAGAAAACACTTTGGTTACCTTGACATTTCTCGAGAAACATTTCTTAGGCAACTTTATTTGATCGAGGGGATTAGTTAGAAATAATGGCTGTGCGGGGCGAGACAAGCTGGCGGAGCTCAACATTTAAAGCGTGACGTACCTGAATGTACGCATGACTCCTTTTTTCCATCCATTTCTCTCCTCGAAGTGACTGACAAGACACCAGTATTTTGAAGGTAATCCTATTCGCATGACACAAATTAATGGACACATGACAGAGACTTTAGAATTAAGAATGCGTAAGCTCTGGTTGTCAATCATCTATCTGCCAAGATTTTTGCTATAAATATGTCTTTTCAGACATTCTTTTACCACAATGCGAGCTCTAACGACGGAGCTTTTGAAGAAATGGATACTCCTATTCAACTTGTTAGCAAAAGGGCGCAGGTCGCTTTCTTGGGAAACATATCAGACCGGAGGCTACAAGGGATGATGCATAGGAAGAATCCCTTAATAATAGCTGCAATCAAATGGATATTTGGGGAGGATTTCGTTGGCAACCCAGACCGATATAGGGTAAATACGGACATTTGCTCGTGCTTCATAACCTCTCTGTTGGATTGCAGTCAGTCTGGGTTGCTAACGACATAGTTGGCTCAGACACTTTTTCCCTCAGATTACCTGGGTGGGCTTGATGACGTAGTTGCATACCACGTACCCTTCCTAGGACTCCTTGCGACATCCGACTTGGAGCGGTTCATCATGCATAATGAAGAAGTGGCATGGCATCCACTTATTAGTGGTTTGAAGTCCATGACTCTGTCTTCCCATCGGTACCATGTCGAGCTTGCTGCAGAATTCCTTCTGCATGTTCATATGATAGTCTCAATTCTGGAAGGCACGGACTGGTACATTGGGTTCAGAGATTACATTTTTCTGAGAATCTTAACGCCGGATCAACAGCTAGAACTAGTGGTCATCTTCATGCCCGGGGAGCCTGAGAGCTCTTTTGATTCAGAATGGCTAGGGGAAGAAGAAGACTCTGACATTGATGAGGGAGACACCGAAGAGAGTCGATGAAAGGAGTAGAGAAAAAAATGACCTGCGCTTGAACGACAAGATGTAAACAAAAAGAGAGGCCAAGGGCCCACATATTTTGTAACAAGAATATGAGAAACTCTTAATATAAACGATTTTACTTTTCTCTTCCATCTGACCTCTCTCTTTTGTTCACTTTTCTCTTTCATGCTTGCTTGGCTGGAAATAATTAAAATAAATAAGCACTATATACATCATGCACACAATATACATTATTTACTTAAAAAGGGAAGGGGACCCTTAATGAAAAGGTTTGAGGTGGAAACCATTAACCGGGATGGAGAGGGGATCTCCATTCATATCTTCTAACTTGAAAGCATTAAAACCTTTATGACCTATGATGCAGAAAGGACCCTCCCATAGGTAGTTGAACTTGGCATGCTGACCAGGTTTCGCCATTCTCTCATTGTACTTCAAAACAAGGTCTCCGAGGGTGAAAGTCACATCAGAACTCTTTTTACTGTCGAACCACCTTTTTACAACTTCCTGTCTGTCTTGGAGAGCTGTGAAAGCTGCTTCTCTCACTTCCTCTAGCTCCATAATCTCCACTAACCTTACGACCATTGGACCATTTTTGGCGATATCCATGGATTTTAGCAATTGCAACGTCGGGATTTCCAGTGACAAAGGAAAAAGTGCATCTTTCCCGTATACCAGCTTGTATGGGGAGTTTTTTAGAATCTATTGGGCATTATGCGGTCTGCCCATAGTGCATTTCTTAGGTGGTGGTGCCAATCCCTCTTATATTCAGAACCTATCTTTTTGATAAGTCAGATCAGGTTCTTATTAGTAGATTCATAAAGACCATTCCCTTGAGGGTAGTAATTGGAAGAGGTCTTGAGATAAATACCTCTACTGAGAGCAAACTGTGTGATTCACGAGCCTGTGAATGTGCGTGCATTATCTGATATAACAGTTTTTGGGGGACTGTACCGACAAGTAAGATATTCTAGGAAAGCCAACACTTCGCTTTCAGATGAATTCCGCAAAGGGATGGCTTCAGGCCATCTGGTGAAATAATCAGTGGCGGTCAGGATCCATTTGTGTCCAGTTGAACTTGGAGGGTTGATCATCCTGACAAAATCAAGGCCCCATTGAGTGAAAGGCTCTTCTACTGACACAGGCCTGAGTGGCATGGCTGCTTTCTTACCTCTCCCTGTATAATATTGAGACTCTTTGCATCCTCTTACCATAATGTGTGCATCTTTGAAAATGGATGGCCAAAAATATCCAGCTTGGGTAATTTTGATAGTGGTCATGGGCGCAGAGAAGTGGCCTCGTGAGGAGCCATAGTGAAACTCATGTAGGATTTTACCAGTTTGGCTCTGGTCCACACAGCGGAGTAGAGCTCCATCAAAATTCCTTTTGAAAAGAGTTCCATCTATTAGGCATAAACCACTGTTTTGGAGTTGGTAGAATCTCCTTTTAGCAGGGGGAGATTTTCAGGAAAAATCCTGGTCTTCATGAAATGTTTCCTTTTGTCAATCCAGCTGTCACTGGGGATCTCGGGCATAAACATAACCGCTTCCTCTGCAGTGGCTCTATCACTCGGGGTTCACTGTCCTGCACTATATACTCGCATAGGCCTCTTCCGCAGACCAGCTTTGTAGGCTTGATATCGACATCATATTCTAGAATCTTAGTGATCCAATTTGCTCTTTTTTCAGTGATGTCACCCTCCATGATGTACTCCCTTACTGGCGGGATAAGCTACATACACCATGATCTTATTACAGGCAATGAAATGCCTGAATTTCTTTAGTCATTTTATGGCGGCTAAGGCTTATTTCTCCACAAAGTTGTAGTGGAGCTCATAATCTTTAAGATTTTTTGAATGGAAAGCTATGGGGTGCTCTCCTCCCTTTTGTGTGTCCTTCTGAGTTAATACCATAGCGATACTATGCTGACTGAAATAGACATACATTATGAAATCCTTGGACATATCTGGATTAGCTAATACTGGGGCTGAATAGATGGCATATTTTATTTGGTCAAAAGCCTTTTTAGCTTCAGCAGTCCATCTGAAATGTATATCTTTTTTAGCATGAGAGTGATGGGTCTTATTATTCTGGCAAAGTCGAAGATGAAGCGACTAACAAAGTTGACCTTTCCTAGAAAGGATTGCACTCCCTTTTTGTTAACCGGGAGGGGGAGATCCTTAATGGCCTTGACTCGGTCTATATCAATAGAGACACCTTCCTTTGAAACTATATGCCCAAGCAGTTTCCCCTGAGGAACCTTGAAGATACATTTCTTTGGGTTCAAGGAGATCCCGAATTCAATACATTTTTGTAGGACTAACTCGAGGTGATCAAAATGATCCTCCCAATGTTTGGAAAACACAGTCAGGTCATCTAAATATATTAGGATAATCTTGTTAATTAGCTCTTTGAAAGCTAAATCCATGGCCCTTTGGAAAGTGGCCCCGACGTTTGACAAATCGAAAGGCATCTTCTAGTATGCAGATGTTCCCCACTTGGTAGTGAAAGTCATCTTGTGCTAGTCCTCCACTTTCACACTTACCTGGTTATATCCTGAGAAACCATCAAGCATTAAGAACATTTCTGATCCAGCTATGGTGCTCAATAATTATTCCATTGATGGCAAGGGATAATGATCCTTGAGTGATGCTCGATTCAGGTCTCAAAAATCTACACAGAGTCAGATATCTCCATTCTTCTTCCTAACAGGGACCAAATTGGATGCCCATGTACTATGATTTATGGGGTAAATAATCTCTGATTCGATCAGCTTCTTCAACTCCTGAGCCATGAGGGATTTGATCTTGGGGTTGACTGGTCTTTGCTTCTATCGAACTGGCTTAGCTCCATTTACGAGTTCAATGGTGTGCTGGATGATGTTAGGATCGTACCCCTTTAAATCATCATAGGACCAAGCCATGACACCTTTATATTCATCACAGTATCGAGCCAACTTCTTTCTGTCCTTGGAGGAAACACCTTTTCCAACCTTGAGGATTCTTCCACTTCCGACTGACATCTCAGCATAATCTCCTTTATTTACTGTGAGCTTCCGCTTATCCTTTTTAGCATCGTCATGGTCAAATAGATTTTCTAAGGTAATCAAACCATTAGGGATCTTGTTGGATTTTAATTGAATAACTTGGTTCCCGTAAGCTTCTTTGATATTAGGTTGGAGCTAGTCAGCAAACTCTCCCGAGCTTAGGATAAAAAAAGTGATCTACTCATCACTTTCAAACACCTGCCAATATGTATCATTATCAGGGATAGCCAGGTGAACCACTACACTGACTGTTGGGGAGCCGGTTAGGAAGTCTACAACAGGATCAAAATGAGCTCCTATGGTAGCCATGCGGTATGCTAAGGTATTTAGTTTTCGAGGAATGCTTATGATATTGAAAGCATCAAAACTTTCTATTAGATCCCAGACTCTGGAACGGTAAGATCTCATGCGGACATGCTTGGCACTGGATATCCCTCGAACTTGGTGCACTACTAGCTCGGAATCGCCAAGGACCTTCAATTTTTTAATGCCCATCTTTTCTGCTATGTTCAAACCTTGAATTAGCCCTTCATAGTCTACTTCATTATTCGAACATGCAAACTGTAACTGAAAAGACTTTTGGATCTGATCTCCTGTAGGGGGGTGAGACAAACTCCAGCTCCAGAGCCCATTTTGCATTTGGTGCCGTCAAATTGTAAGGTGCATAGAGCAGAAGACAACTGATCTTTGGAGAATGGATCTCTGGTGAGTTTTGGGATCTTCTGATCTTCAAAAATGCAATAGGTACATAGGCCTATGGCATGGTAATTAGAGAAGGGGTCTAAATATATGAACTCATTTAGGAAAGCTTCTTGTTCGGGCAAGATTTACCCTGTTACTTCTTCATCTTCTAAAAGCTCTACCACCTTTTGTTCATCATTGGATATAGAGGTGTGGGTAGGCTCAAAATTAATCAAGGCTTGGTCAGCTATGTGCTCATCATGAAGGGGTTCTGAAAGGATCTTCATCTTAGCGCCATGTCAGGTACGGAGGATAAGGTGGGACCAATCTAGGGACATATAGCCTCCTATTTTAGCAGTAAAGTCTTGAGACAGACAGAGCCCAAAGACAGGAGGAATACCGATGACCACTACTTCCTGAGATACTGTTATACTTGGGCATGCAAATAACGTGAAGGGAAGGCTTTTGATGAGACCTACTGTATGAACCCTATTACTATCGAGCTACATTACTCCTTTACTTAAAGGGTCATACTTAATGTTTAATACTTCGGCAATTTGCTTAGGCATGACTGTGGTACTAGCCCCATAATCTATCATGGAGTTATGCAAAAGTTTATCTCCAACTATAAGGGTAAGGTAAAAAGGATTCGGTTTAGGCTTACCTTCTCCTTGGGTAGTGGAGGGCAAACTCTCATTTGTCAATATGGTAGGGGAGCGCATTTTACTAACTGTTGGGTGCCAACCCATTCCATCCGTCTGAACGGGCGGTGGAGCTACCGTACCTGTGTCCTTTTGATCATGAGACAATGCCTCTCTTAGCCTGCTCTTTTGCTCTGGGATACCGAGGAGGTTCCATAGAGAGACATGAGCTGGAGCTTTCTTCAACTGTTCGACTACATCCAGCGCCAGAGGTGTGAAGACCTTTGGCTCTTTTGGTTTATAAGGGATGAACTCTTTCCTAGGATAGGCAGAACTGATGACTGGTGGCTCCGGGGGCTAGTTTATGGGCACTGATCTCATATTGCTGGCGTCCTCCCTGATTAAATGCCTTTTAGAGAAAAGAATGTAATTTGAATGCACAATAGGGGTTCCATCTTTTGGAGTGCCTGCATCATTGGTCAGCACTGTGTCCTCATCCTCCATGCATGAAAAAAGCGCATGATCAGGGGCGATTTTCGCTTCTTGTTGTAATGACATTCATTGCATCTGAGCGACAAAAGCCGCATTGTCCATACCCAGAGATGTGTACGTGGATTCATCTAGCATGATGCCTAAATTTATTTGTTCCGTGACCTTCTATTTTAAATTTCCCCTTGGGCAATTCCTCAGAGTATGAGCATTGTTGCATGGGAAACACCAAGAGTTGTTGTCGTCTGCCAAATTATTTTGACCTACGGTCAATTCTCTACCAATGGTCGGGTGGATGGCTTGCAATGGATTGGGAAATGGGACTATTTGGCCATTCGACAGAAGAGATTTCTCAGCCCGATGATTAGGATGTTGGTATGGAGATCGGTTTCCTTGGAAACTTTGCTGAAAAGGAGGCTTGGTGGGCGAAACCTGGGCCCTTTTTAGGTTGACAATTTCATTGGAGAAGGATCTCAAGAGATTTTTCATATCATTGACTTCAGTAGCGAGAGAAGCAGCTTGGGGAGTAGGGAAGTAATACATAGACTGTGGAGCGGAGGTGCTTGGAGTGGCTTCCTCCATGACTTGGGTGATATTTCAGGGAAAATTGGCATTATAGGGCGAGGGGCTAGCTTTCCAGCATCGATAAGGTTATTTTCAGCTTGAACCGCTATATCAAATGCTTGCGGAAGAGTGTTACCTCCTAAGGATTGAATCATTACTGATATGTCAGAATTAAAAGCTTTTAGATAGAATACAAAAGCCATATCTGCAAGAGGGCAGACAGACAATGGTATCCTTTGCCAGGTTCGTTGAAATCTCAGATTAAAATTAGTTAATACCTCCGTAGGAGCCCTCTTGATTGTAATGAGCTAGTGCATTAGGGACAATTTGTCAGCTTTGTCTGAGAATCTCTGAAAGAAACGATCCCCCAGCTGATCCCAATCCCCTATACTATTGGAGCCTAAAGATCTAAACCAGTCCAAAGATTTTCCTTTGAAAGATGCTACGAGCAATCTCAAAGCTACATTCTACTCAGTGATGCCATGGATAGTGCAGATAGTAGCCACATCTTGCAGATGCTCCCTAGGGGTTTTATGACATTCTCCTATGAACTTGGGAACGACTTTAAGTGTGGCTGCCAGAATGGCTCCCCAGACTATGGGTGGAACTGGGGGAATGAGGGGGCTACCATTGTCCTAAGTCACAAAGTTTCGGGGAGGAACTTGTGCTATCACAACTTGTATGATTGTGGGGAGGCCCTGAGAAGGTGATACTGCGACTGAATGGATGGTCACCAATGGAGGAAAAAGAAGGTGAGGGTGCAAGGCCGTTTGACTCCTGGTGACAGGCCTATGACTCATAAACCGACTGAGATGTATTTAAAATAATTCGGTCCCACCGGGCGTGCCAGAAAAAGAATTGTTGACTCTAAATTTTGCTTTGGAAACAAACAACCTTATGGGAAATTCAGTGCTGGGGACCGATATGCATAGGTTA